>NW_026947485.1:81290836-82030836 GCF_034190915.1 Cavia porcellus | reverse complement strand
ACATACTTGTTCTGGTTTGCACAATGGCTGAGAGTTTAGCTGCCCATAGCTAAAGATTTCCAATAAGATACAGGAGTGGTTGTAACATAGGAGCTAAATATACAGACTCTACAATTTAACTCATTTTTTTTTTTTTTTTTTGAATCATGGTTTGGTCACTGTCTCAGATGTGCAAAGTTTGATGGAAGGCTTAAATTGCTGTATTTCACTTTTCTTATGCAATATTGATCAGTAGTTCAAGGTTAATGAGAGAAGTAAATCACAGAATCATATGCCTAATGCTGAGTATACACAGTTATAGAGGACTCAGAATAGCTCTAACTTCTTAGTCTCTGTTAAACCAACCAAGCAGCCTCTGTCTCTCAGTCCCCTTATGTTGTATTTAACAGGGCCTTTCCTAGACTAACTGGATTGTAGTTAGATCTTCCAGCCAACTCAGACTTCACAGAGTCTGTAATGGTGCTTTGTTATTACTTGTCTTTCTGCAATCTGGATGTAGTGGGTTCGTGAGATGACTACCTTCTAAACCTCATCTTCCTAAGGTGTTGATTCTGCCTGTGAGACTGGCCAATTTTCTCTTAGATTCTTTGGGCCAGACCTTGTGTACCTTGGGGAAGTCTTCAGCACTCTACCTGGATCTTGTCATTGACTTCCAAACACATAGATTCTTTCCCCATGTCAACAGCCATAGAATGGCTTCCTGTGGAAAAACCACAGTAATTCTGCATCAGAAGAATACTTCCCTCTGGGATTCTGCAAGAATCTCTGGATTAGGTCTCTGGCAATTTCTGAGCATGGCTTAAACTCTTCTAAGTTTGTCTTCTTTTGTGAACACACATCATGGAGGGTCAGATTATCAAGCTGGTTTGATTTTCTGTTTGTTTTCTGTTTGGTTGTTTTTGGATCCAAGGCTTCTTCCCACTGGCTTTGGGCCAGAATGATGGTATCCCAGGTGCCTTTTAAGTTCAGCCAATCTAGCGTTCTTAAAAATAAAGACTGCTGACCTTCCTTCTGATTCTCAGTAAAGCTTTTTGTTTTTATCCTGGGTTGTCAAGCTCTGGATCATGACAATATATAAAATTCATCTTCTGGGAATCCCTTATGTACATTCTCCTTCAAATCCTCTATGCCACAAAACTCCATTATCAATGGGAGTTTTGAGTGTCATAGAATCTTTGTTTATAAAGATTGTAGTAGTCATTTTATACTTCTTGTGTATGGTTCTACTGTTGATAAATTCTTTTAGCATATTTTTGAATCTTCTCCATTTCTCTTTCTTTTTATGTTTTATTCAACTGTAAGTGATAGAAAAGTAGATATTTTGAGGTATGCAGTTTAATTCACAGTGATACATGTACACACTCATAAGCCATCGTGGTCAACAGTATGCAGAAACATCCATCACCCCCAATATATTGATGTTCTGCTTTAATATCTCTCTCTCTCTCTCTCTCTCTCTCTCTCTCTCTCTCTCTCTCTCTCTCTCTCTCTCTCTCTCTTTCTCTCTCTCTCTCTCTTTCTCTCTCTCTCTCCTGTTCTTGCCAGGTCAGTTGAGACAGCCTTGATCTGCTTTCTGCTGATACAGATAACTTTTCATTTCCTATTGAAAGAAATATAAACTATGTACTATTTTTGTTTGAACTTTTAAATCCAGCATTATTATTTTATAATCCATCCATGTTGTTGAATAAATCAGTAGTTCAATATTTGCTTTGTGGCTTTTTATCATTTAAGTGATGCTACACATTAGAACTATTGCCAGTCTTTTTAGTATAAACAAAGTTTCTATAAACATTCTTTAAAACAGGTGTTAGCTTTCATTGAGTAAATAATACTGAGTTGTTCAAGACTGGGACATATAATAAGTATATGTTTCTTTTCAATGAAAGGTCTGTACTTTTGTCCAAAGTAATTGAATCATTTTATATTAAGACCAGCAGTGTGTGCATTCCAGTTGCAATGATTCCTTGCCAACATTGTTATGATACATTAGCCTTTGATTTCTATCACTATAAAAACTTTTGGGGGGTAGGATTATAACAAGTAGTTATATTTTTAATATCCCTATTAGATAATGGTATTAAGTATGTTTTTATTTGTTGATTTTCCATGCATACAACATGTATATAATGAACTATACTTTGATGCTTTGTTGATTTTTTTATTAATTGTTTGCTAATTATTCAATTTTGAAAAGTTTTATATATTGAGAATGTAAGTTCTTTATCAGATATGTGATTTGCTTTTGCATGGTCATATATTTTACTAAAGTCTTGGTTTATCTTTATTTTACAGTATTGTTTTAATTTGATAGGCATGCTTATGAATTTATTGTTATTGCTAATGATTTGCCTGCAGTATCTCAGAAATATTTTGCTAATCAAGAGTTCCAAATAATTGTATACTGTTTGTTATTCTAAAAATTTACATTTATATCAAATATTGGGGTCATTTGTGTATGAAATCACTCTGCCTTAAAGAAAGATAAACTTGAATCATTATGAAAATAGATGAACTTTGAGACCTTCATGTTAAGTGAAAGAAATTTGACATAAAAACTTAATATTACATGGCTTTCTCTTTTATGAAAAATCCACAGTAAAAATAAAGAGCAAAATAAAATAAAATAGGGATACATTGTTCTAAAATAGAAAAGAGAACAAGAGATGGGGTGGAAGAGAAAAGGACAGGAATTTTTTAAAAATGGAATTTGGATATGTTATGTGTATGTAACAACTCTACACAAGTAAACATTATGTACTTCAAACATGTAGAAAAATAAAATGGAAAATTAAGAGATAGGTGTAGAGCAGAGAGAAAGGGGGTGAATTAAAGTGTGTTCTATCATGTACCAACTTCAGACAAGGAATGCAAATATGATACACACACACACACACACATATATATATATATATATATATATATATATATATAGTCTTTTCTCTGGCTGCTGGGACAAAATATTCAAGACTCAAAATGAAAGAAGTAAAGATTTGTTTAGCTCACAGTTGATGGAGGTTTCAGTCCATACTCAGCTGGTTTCAAGGCAGGATGACATGGCTAAGGGGCAGCCATTCATGGTAGCCCCAAGCAACAAGCGGAAAAGGGCAAAAAGAGTAAAGCACATCTCTTTCCCTCACATCTCCTTCTCTCCATTATACTGTATTCTGGCTCCCTGGCCCTGGGCAGGTGCAGAACTCTCTGCCAATTCCAGTGCTAGACAATGAACCAATCACAAATGCTAGACTCAGCCCCCCATGACAGCGTGAGGTTTTGGGGGGACATTTAAACACAAACCATAACATGTAGGTACTGATAAACTAAAATGAAAATTTAAAAAGAAAATATTTACAAAAATGTAGGATTCCCTGTGACTTTCATTTGGTTATAGGGGACAGCCCAGTGTCCATCTTTATGTGCATTGTAAGTCAGTTATTGTGCTTTTAAGTTCAGGTGTCTCCTAATTATTTCATGTAATAAATGCATGGTGAATTTTTACAAGGAAGCATGAAATTAGATGAAATATGAATGCAATTGTGTCAAGCACAATTGATTCAGGATATGTACAGAAATGAGACTAAATTTTGATATAAAAGTATAGAGGTCTCCTGAAATGTGTGTTAATTTTTCTTAATTCTAAGAGTAGATCCTACATTGTGCACCTCAATATAATTGCTTTTCAAAAATAGTTTTGAAAAATTAATACTTTGTCTCTAATTTTTATTAATTAAGCAAATTTTTCAAACCTGGAATATAAGTGAACTATGACCCTGAATTCCAGCCCTGGAAAATCTTCTAGATTTGCCTATGCTTGCGTGAAATGAGAGAAATACAAGACATTATGTGATAGCATTTTCTAGTAACTATAGAATTAAAAACAAACCATGTGCCTACCCACAGAAGCCTGGTTAAGTAAATTATCATTAATCTATTCATTAAAAAGCAATCATCTGTAAAGTGAATGAAAAACTTTCCATGATAATGGTAAAACTATTAGAAGATAAGCAAATGTGGAAAATGATCTCCTTATTTGGTGTATTGTCTAAAAATAAGAGACAACTGTGGTGTGGAGATCCAATCAGTTAATCTTGGATATTCAGGAGAATAAGGCAGAATAAATGCAAATAAGAGGTCAACTGGGGTAAATTAGCACTACCCTATTTCAAAAATGGTGAGGAATGCAGATAAGTGGCCATGGCTTCAACCCTCGTCCTGGAAGAAAAACAGAATCAGTAAGAAGTTACATTCATATCTTCTGTGTTTTTATTTTAAAATATAGTAAAACACATCTTAAAATTTTAATTGTCTATGAAAAGACAGATGGAATCCAAAAAATGAAAACCGAGGTAACTGTTGAGTCTTTTCACTGTCTAGTTTCAAGTTTTGATGTATTTTTCTAACATTTGAACCATGAAAATGTATTGTATACAAAACTGCTAATGGGAAGACATTAAACAAGGAGCTAAGTTGTGTATGTGTCTGGGATCCCAACAAGACTCAGCATAAGCGTATGGGAGGTGAGCTTGGAGGAGCAGGTGCATCCGTGCACATGCAGGTTACTGACTTTCACTGACCTTTTCAGGTCTCCGTCTGGCCCCTGCTGTTTCCCACCAGGTTCAGGTCACTTCTCTTGCGCTTCACATCTGCCTCTGGGGCGGCCTTGTGAATGATAGCTTGGGATATGCTCCTTAGGCATGGCTGCCGTCAAGGACCTCCTCTGGAGTCAAACTTTTCTGATGAAGGAGAAGAGGACAGAAGTCAGTGCCTAAGTCTCAAGGCTTCATTTCTGAGGAAAACTGTGGGGCATCACTGTTACAGCACTGTTTTCCCTCGTGAGGTATGTGGGACATGGGGGAAAGCTTAGCAGTGAGAAGAAGCTAAGACGCATGCTTCTTGCATTCAGGTTCACTGATCGTAGCTTCTCCAGAACTCAGCAGGGCTTAGCTTTCCAAACAAGCACCTGAGTTGATTCTGATTTGTATTTGAGAGTCAAACTGGAAAAACATTTTTCTCAATAAAAAGCTTGGTATATGTTTCTTTTCACAGCTGGATTTATTATATATATATATATATATATATATATATATATATTTATACACAGAGAGAGAGAGAGAGAGAGAGAGAGAGAGAGAGAGAGAGAGAGAGAGATCAAGCTTGAGACAATATTGACATTCCCATAGATATAAATACAGATTTAAATACAGAGAGGGTGTTACTTTGAACCAGCATAAATTATACAAACCAGTAGCCAGTGAAGTATTACCCCTATTCTTATTTGGGTAGTATTTTCTTTTGTAACTTTATACCTAAAGATTTCAGTTTAAGACAATTTCTTCTTTATAAAATATATCTCTGTTCTGTGATTTTAATGTGTCCTGTAGATCCAAATTAGGGCATCAGAGAGGAAATTAAAGCCAATCTGACTGAAATAACTTATCTACAAGAATGAGGATTAGCACTTTTTTCATGCTACACATCATTTCCTTAAATTGCTCAGATCCTTACAGAACTTCAGTCCTACCTCAACCCTGAGGACAGAGGGCATCTAAAACATCATGACTGAAAATCTTCAGATAATCTCCGTGGTCTTGAGTAGACTAGTCCCCGATGCATGATGCCCCTTCAGTTTCAGCCAGGCCAGCTTGGCTTATGTGTATGTAACTTTGCTCAGCATTTTTGCTTGGTTTAAATAGTCCACTTTTCTTTGCTGTGGTGATTCCTGACTCTGAGTAAGTTCTGTTTAATGTCCATTTTCTGGTGAACAAGCAAAGCAAAGTGTTTGTGATGATGAACTCACTGTTAAAAAAGTTCCTCAAGAGATGCAATAGTCCAAGTAATGCATTAGTCACAGGACACAACTTTAGAGATACTGAGCATCCTGACAGAGAGCTTGGAGTAACTGTTTAGTCACACTTAAGGGTACAATGCAAGCTTGGGAGACACACAGTAAGGTGGAAAGAAAACTCACATGAGACCCACGCAGACCAGACTGAGTTATTCTGCTATTTATGTGCCCTTTCACCTTGGGACAGATCTTAATGTTTCTAAACCTCCATTTCACTCTTTTTAAACAAGAATTGACACATATATGTTTGAGATCTTGCTTAAAGATGAAAACTTTTTCAAAAAACTAGCTTAAAAGTTACAAGGAAGAAAGTTATAGAAACAGTGAAGAAATGTTCTTCTGTCCATTTCAAAACTCTTTAGAATTACAGTTCTTCTCATCCAGTCAGTGTGACAATGATAGTCTTTTTGTCTACCCAGAAACAGTGTCTATAGGTCATGCAGCATGCTTACTGCAGCTGCCTATTGCACAGGACTCTCCCTCAGAGTGTGGTGCTTATTCTTGGTCATAGCCTTCACTGTTGAAACTCTCTCTGTGTTGCTTCAAACAGCACAGGCATCTATGATACAGTACCAGAAGCTGGAAGGAAGTACATCCCTGCATAGACAGGAACCGCATCCAGTGATGACTTTAGCTGGGGTCACAGGACATTCCTTCTCCTACAGGATAAATGCTCCCTGTTTTAGGGTTGACAGAGAGTCCATTCATAGAATTCTAGAAGGAGCAGGTGAGGCAAATAAGAGACTTAATCCATTGAAGACAGAAGTCATAATGATAGGAGTATAATCATGAAGGTAGAAGTGAAGGTTATCTTTGACTGGTAGGGCATCCTCAGGGCTTTGTGACATTCAGCAGTGCCTTTCTTCTAGTCTCAACAATGGCAGAGGTCTCCTTATTTAATTTCAAAAAACCCTCTTAACAATATAACATACTTAAAATGCAGTGAACAAAATTATCTTCCAATGTTAAATATTTGCCTCTGTATCTTTGACTTTACAAAAAATGTTAGTTGATATTTGCTCAAAAATACATATTTCAGGATGAAAAATCACACAAAAATCGACAGCTTTGCAATACATCAGTAATGGACAAACCAGGAAAGAAATCACAGAAATAGTCCCATGCACAACAGTAGCTTCAAAAGTATATAAGAATAAACCTAACCAAATTAAAACCTCTAAAATTAAAATTATATATATATATATATATATATATATATATAAATGAAATTTGAGGAAGACATTAGAAAATGAAAAATTTCTTTGTCATGGATCTCTACAATAATATAGTTAAAATGCCATATTTTAAAATGTAAATTACAGAATCAATGCATTCTTTTTTAAAATTATGATATTCTTTACAGAAGTAGGAAAAAACCCTAAAACTCTTAGAAACCCAAAAGACCCAAAATAATCAAAAGCAAAAAGAGCATGTCTCTTTTACTCAATTTCAAATTATACTATAAAACCATAGTAATCAAAGTAGCATGGCATAAAAACAGAAATATAGACCAATGAAACAGAACAGAAGATATAGCAACAAATTTTAGCATCTACAACCATCAGGAGTTTTAACAGAGAGGCCAGAAATCATGTACTGAGACAGACTCTTTAATGGAGCCGGGAAAGGTTAATGTTCACTTGCAGAAGGGTGGAAGTAGATTCCTATCTCCCATCCTATATTAAACTCAAATAAAAATGGATCAAAAAACTAGCTATGAGACCAAGCATTTTGAGAGTTTTGGCAGAAAATTGTAAAGGAAACACATAAAGCCCTGGGCAAAGGCAATCATCCCAAATAGAAACCCCATAGCACAAGATTTTATCAAGAATCAGCAAATAGGACTACATCATATTCAAATGATTCTGCCCAGCAAAAGAGGTTAAGTGAAGAGACAACCTACGAGTGGAGGAAAATAAAAAGATGCTGTTCTGATAGAGAATATATATATACTCTCCCAAACACAATAGCCCTATGAATAAATGAGTTAATGGACTGGATAGAATTCTTTAAAGAAGAAGTAAAACTGTCGAAGAAGTATATGAAAAATATATTTAACATCTTCAATCACTAGGAAAATTAAAATTAAAAAAATCTACATTGAGATTACATCTCATCCCAAACAGAAATGCTAGCATGAAGAACACACACACACACACACACACACACACACACACACACACACACGTCTTCTATTGAGGATGGGCAGGGGACACTTCTCCACTGTTAGTGGAATAAATACTAGTATAGCCACTATGAAAATAAATATGGAGACTCCTCCAAAAACTAAAAATCAATATATTATTTTATCCAGCTCTACTACTCCTTAGTATATTACCAAAGGCTTTAAGACAGCAGGGATGTCTTACCCATCTTTATAGCAGCACAACTCACAGCAACTAAATTTTGGAAAAAGCCTAGATGTCCGAAAACAGATAAGTAGATGAAGAAAAGGTGGTGTGTACACACAGGGAGTGTTATTCAGCCTTAAAGAACAAAATGGTTTCATGTGCATGAAAATAAGTGGACCTGGAGACTGTGTGAGGCAAATAAGCTTTATCAGAAAGTTCAGTGTTGCTTTTCTATTAAGTTAACAATTTAAAAATCAACATTAAAACTAGTAATTACTAAAGAAGAAATAACAGGAAATTAGATGGTAGATTTTTAGAGATAGAGAAGATACTAGAGGCAGAATGGAGGAAAAGTAGAAGTGGATGATGGAAATAAAAGTAAAAAAAAAAAAAAAAAAAAGTGTGGCCAAGCCAAATCTCACAATTCTCTATGAGTAATATATATACTGATTTTAAAAATGTCTATTAACTTTAAGATTAAAATAATTACTAAAGTGTCATTAATTAGTTGCATATTACCAAATAGCATATGAAATGTGGCTAGCTTAAATAAAAATACAAAACAAATAGAAAATGAAAACACAAACTATTTCATCATTACTGGATTTGAGTCTCAGTAAATGTTAATGAAGCATCTGTTGAGTGTTGAGACAGTTTTCTTACTATTGCTGAGGATTAGGGGTGGAAAAATTGGCTCACACAGAAGCTCGTGATTTTTTGCCATCATTAATAAGGGGCTAAAAGGGAAACCAGGGAAGGGAGGTAGCAGTATCACCAGGAAAAATAAAATAAAAACCGTGTACAGGGGAACTGCTGACCTTCATGCCCACAGACCCGTAACACACATATCACGCCCTTGGTTTGGAGAAGCTGCCTCCAGAGCTGTAGGCAAAGGCGTGGCAGGGACCCAATGGGTATGTGCACTGCTTCACATTCATGGAGGCAAACTAGGCCTCCTGGAACCCAAAGTGTGGCTCTAAAATTTAAATCTGTGCATTAGTCTCTAATATGATGGTATATTTGTTGCTCTGGAATTTTCACCCATTACATTAATTATAAAGGGAGTGAACTGCAGCTTATGACCCCATGCAAAATCTCTTTCCCTGTGAGACATGGATTACTTCAGAGAAAGGCAGTGTCTTCACTCTCTCTCTCCCTTATGGCAACCCATACACACCACATGCATGTGTCACATGTGTTTCGCTTGTGCCCACAATTGTGTGTGTGTGTGTGTGTGTGTGTGTGTGTGTGTGTGTGTGTGTGTTGGTGCAGGGATTTCCCAGGCTCACTGATGACAGGAATCGGGAAACTCCAAGTCCTCTGGATCCCTTGCTGTGAACTCCATGAGGCAGATAGCAGCATGGATCCATCATGGTATCTCCTGACACCTGCACTGTCATATACACTGTCTGTGTTCAGTAAAAATGTGCTGATGGGCTCAACTCATGATTTGAGCCTGGATTTCCTGTCTCCTATCCTAGGCTCCTTGTGGAGTAGGTTGGCTACCATCCCTCCACCTCTGGTACACCAGGGTCAGAGGCCTTGTGGGACACATTGGTCACAAACTCAGGGTCCTTTGCTCCTGGGGGCAAGTGAGGAAGTGGGTTCAAGGAGGCTTCGGCATTGCTGTGGCCTTACCGCCCCTCACAGCAAGCATCCCAAGCCCGTGTCTTAAGCACCATGGAACATCCAGACTGTTCCTGTGTCATACGGTGCTCATCCTGACAGTAAACATTGGTGTAAACCAGCCTGGCAGGCCCGCTTCCGGAGAAATCTGAGCTAAGGAAAGCTGCCTTCCTGCTTATTTTCTTTTTGATTCAAATAGTCCGTGAAGGCCTTTAGCTCTTATCTCCTCAGTAGGAGGAAAACCATATGCTCTTTGAGATAACAGAAAATCTCTGCTCAGGACTGCGGCCGCCTGCTCTGTGCAGATCTTTGTGCTGTGTATTTATGAAGATCTTGCCTCTCTTCTTAGAGGCAGGGTGAAAAGTCTAGATGGGATCCTTGGTTCAGAAAGCCTGGAGTCAGCACTCTGTTCCTGGGAGAGACTGTATTCTTTGGAAGTTCTTGAGATCATTAAGTGAGGTTGTACTTAGACAGTTTCCCCCTGGGAAACCTTTGCTTCCACCCCACCCCTCGACCTTTGACTCTGTCTTCATTGGGCTTCTCAATGATTTGGAAACTACTTAATCCTTCTTCTAACGGATGGCATAGTTCCCAGCCTAATGCCAAGGTCTGAGAAGCCACAGAGCTGATGGTGTGTATTTCAGTCTGAGACCAAGGCTAGAACCAGAAGCAGATGCTTGTTCCACATGAAGACAAGCAAGCAGAGGGAGAAATCTGTCTTTTCAGGTTTTTATTCTACTCTGCCCTTTTTTGGGTTGGATCAGTGTCGCCCTTCCCAACCCCATTAAGAAGGAAAAGCTGCTTTATTTAGTCCACAGCTTCAAATGTTAATCTCAGCCAGAAACATTTTCAAGACCAGACACAACTGGATATCATGTTAAAACACTTAGTTGGGAATACCATGATCCAGCTGAACTGACATGCAAAATTATTCACACACTATTTTAAGTCAAATCATTAACACCTATCACTTAGTATACATTTACTACTTGTAGCCAACACTTAACTGTCACCTTAAGCCTACCAAGATGTTGATCTTATTCCACTTTTAAAAATCAACACACACACACACACACACACACACACACACACACACACTGCACTTCAGAGAAGCTGATGAGTTCGTTCTTTTAGATTAAGCTAGTAACGAGAGGCCTCTGTTCAGTGAACCATTGTTCTCCGGTACACGAAGAGTTCACATTGCAGGAGAAACTTTTCAGTGATGGTCAGGCAGGAAGGCTACACACACACAGGTGAAAGAAACTTGAGGGTTCCCTTCGTACTACTGGCAAATGTCTTTCCTTTCACTGTATGGAGGGCATTATCTGTTAAGCAGATTATAAAGATACTTTCCAACCTTCCTGGGGAAGGAAACATCTATCAGTCACTCAAGGAACTATCAAGCCTAGTTTTCCTTGGACATAATTAGCATCTCCTGCTCTGCTGCACTAAGTGGGGACATCTTATAAAGAAGGAAAATAAGGTGACTTTCAAAAGGACAGAAGAGTATAGAATATCTAGAAAACAGATATTATTGAGTATCTCTTTATTACCTAGTATTATTCAGGGAAGTTTTACTCAAACATACTCACAAAAAAATCCAGTCCACTTCATATTTTCTTTTTTTTGTCTTTTTCATTTTTATTGGTACCAGGGATCAAACTCACGACTGCCTACTTGCAAGGCAGGCGCTTATGCTGCTGAGCTAAATCCCCAGCCCCTAGTCCACTTCATCTTCATTAGGATTTGAAGCCTAAACATCGTCAACTGGATGAAATGTACACCCTTGGTTACTCAGTGCAATCTGCTAAAACATTTTCACTCAAAGAGTTTATGTGACCTTAACTGCACAACAGAAGCTATTCAAGGGAATTTTTTCTAAATTATCCCATTTTCAAGTCTTCAGGAATACCAGATAGTAGCTTTCAAATAAGCAATAAACATATCTCTGCCTTGTTTCTAGGATGATATTCCAGGATTTCTCAGAGCACTCTTTGTAGCTATCAGAATGATTGCCTTTGCCCTTGAGATATGCAATCATGAATTTGAGTTCTTTTATTTCCACTCCCCCTGAAATGTAAGGTTAAAAGGAGCATGTGTGCTTACGCTAATGTCATTGTGTCCTCATGTTTGTATCCTTAGCCATGTCAGAAGACGAGCAGCTTAGAGAAAGCAGGAACTGCAGGTGTCTTACTGATTTCCAAAGGGAACACTGAGGACCATATGGTGTAAGGAACTCTTGTCTAAAGGGCTATGTGAGGGTTAATATGTCCCTGTCAGTGACTCTGCCACTCATCACCTCAGATTCTATTTGAAAACTGAGACACATTTAATATGTTCCTCCCTGATGTATTTAATGTCTAAAAGGACCTGATAAAAGAGCCTCTGACAAGCCTGAGGATTAAGTATGTTCTAAGGGAGGTGAGTGAAGACATTTCAGCACAGGAGTGTTTAACTTGCAGAAACACATAAATTTGTCTGCAAACTTTATTCTTCATGTACATAAAATCAGGCAAGGTTTTCTTAATGTCATTGTGAATTATGTACCCTGCAATACAGATATATCAGCTGCTTCTCATTTGTTAGCCAATCATTTGGAAGACAAGGATTGATTATATTTTTATATCAATCTGTTTCTGATTCAGTAGTTAGGGAGATATATTGTCAAGCAGCACATTAAGCATGAGCTGCAAGAGTAAGTACAAACTATTTTCCATTATGCCTGCAGAGATATAATTGTATAATTGATCCCATTGACAAGTCTTGGAATTGGATATTTTTTTTTTGCTTCAACTAAAAATCTCTTTTCCCCTACCATAATCACCATATGCATTTAAAAAATATATCAACTGCAATTTCAACATGTCTATCCAAACAGTATTACCAAAACTGTTAACATTGACATCAATCATCCAATTGAAAATCACATGTGTTTCATAAGTTTTATAGGTTAAATACTAGTATATCAATTTTATAGATGATAAAATTAACTTTCCTGCAGTTCAGTGATATCACCACAGCTAAAACACCGCCACAGTGCCCACTTGAGTCTGATGTGAGGATTGTATACATGCTCACTACATATATATGGCAAATGACAGACCTTCACAGTATTATTCTAGGTACATTTACCTGTAAATAACTGCCTGATTTCCAATTATTGCTAACGGACCAGAATTCTCTCCTCTTCTGGACTGTGAACTTCTCTGCAGAAACCGTATAACTTTTGCACAGCACTAGACAACTCAAGAACATGAAGTGACGCTCTCCACAAGACACTGTTGATGATGGCTCATTCTAGGCTTGGGCTTTTGTATTGGTCAGCTCTGTCTTTCCTCAGACAAAATATCCAGTGCTCACAATTTGAAATTGGGGTTTAATTTGATTCATGTTTTTGGAGCTTTCAGCCCGTGGTTGCTTGCCTACAAGTCAGGAACTTTAAGGCTGAAGGCCCACTAGAGCAACACTGCTCAGTGTCCAGCCCCCAGGGACCCACCACCTCCACCTGGGCCCTTCAGCCTAGCAGTTCATTCAGCTGTGAACATCAGTCCAGTAACTCATTAAAGAGTGAAATTCCCCTACAGCCTCCTATTGCAGAGTCAAGCCCATTGATTCTGAACCTTCCAGAGTTTTCAATGATAAAAAGCCTTCTGCAGCACATGTGCCCAACTTTCATCACCACTGTAGAGACCTGTCTTCCTCAATTAGCCAGGCTGAGCATGATAGCTCACTAATTGAATTAGATTAAAGCATGGATCAAGAAGTCCAGATATGATTGCCTCCTAAGTCAGGATGTTTGTGGGTGCAGATGAAGTAGCTTAGCCTGGCTGATCTCTCCATATATTTTGTTGTCTTCCAAAAGCAGGTCATTCATAATTGATAAGAACTAAAAACATTTCCATCATCTACCACTCTAATTTACTATCTTCCTAACTAAAACAATAGTGCCTGAAATAGACATAGATTTTGTCTTTTGTCTGGGGGCCAGCCAATTTCCAGTGGCCAACGTTGGCAGGGGGTGTGGAATCACTGACAGATTGAGATGTACATCTGAGCATAGGCTCCTCTGGTCCATCCAGAGCCAGGTGCCTCCGTTAGCCAAAGAAACCAGACAATGATGTTATCAGTGCAACAAACCAAGAAGACGAGACTGTATAAAACCTCTGCAAAGCAGGAAACCAGGCAGCTCCACAACCTGCCACACCTCACAGAGGTCATGTCTTTTCATCCTCTGACAAAATTAGCATTCATTGTCATGAATGACAGGAAAGTGCCCAAACCTATTTTCCTGTTGTTGGAACTATACCTGCAAATATATCTGACACACCTGACCAAAATACTGAGTAAAGTGTGCTGGGAAGGACCACAGAGGACTTGCAGACACCTTGGTGCCATCTAACCTGTGGTAGAGGATTCCTTGAAAACATCATTTGCAGATTTACCCCACCTGTTCCTGAGTACATCAATTTGGAGGATTTACATAAATTATTTTAACCTTGCTTGAAGAGTACCTTCAGATTCCAAGAGTGGACTTAGATAAATGTCACAAACTAGATGGACTCATTCACATGTTCTTTCCCAATTCTGGAAGATAGAATTCTGAAGACAAGGTGTAAGCAGGGTTTGTTCTGAGGACTCCGAGTTCACTGTGGCTCTCAGGAAAGCATGCCCCATGCTTCTCTGCTAGATTATGATGATGGCAGTCCAGGGAGTTCTTTGACTTGGGAATAAATTCCTTCAGCCTTTGCCGCCATTGCTCCATGAGCTTTTCCATGAGTTCTTCTATATTCTTCCTTGTGTGTGTGGCTCCCCTGTGCCTAACTTTCCTCCTATGGGGAACCTAGTTATATTGGATCAGAACTCACATCAGTGACCTCACATTAATTTGCTGACATCTGCACAGATTCTACTTACAAATAGGTTACTTTCTGAGGTTCTGGAAGTTTGGATTTCAACTTATACTTTTGGGGTTCAGAATTCAAACCATGACAAGCATGTATTTATTATACTTATATTATTTATTATACTGAAAAGCTCATTAGACTATATTAAGACTCACAAACAAGGCAAGATTTTTTTCCATAAGCATACAATCCAAAGCTTTAGGAACTAGGATGCTAACAGAATCATAATTTAAAGAACAGTACCAGGCAGCAAAAGATGGTGTGGTATATTGATATATGTGATCTACATTTCAGCTGTAACAGAATTCTCAAGGTGAAGTAGGTTAGTAAATATGAAAAGTATAAACTTATCAGAACCACTACAAAATTTCTTGAAACAAGTAGAGTGAACTGAAATACCTGTTTCTTCCAACATATTTTTTTTCCAAGCTGTTCAGTATGGTTGACATGGCAACTGTTGAACTTCATTCTGGAAGATGTTTTTATCTGTGTGGTTTGTTTGTTGTTTTTACAGTGAGATTGACTAAACTGGTATTTTCTGATAGGGTGATAATTACTCTTTGTCAATTCGCCCTCTGTCTGCCAAGTCTGAGAGTTATTTCTCTCTATACACTTGGCAGTGTTCATTTTTAAAGTATTTACCTATTTTTAAGCACAGATGAATCCACATGTTCTTCAAGCAGGGATACATTTTCTGTCTTTAGCAGCTCTTAATTTATCCTGTCACAGGACATGGTTGGAGGCTTCGCTCAACAGCAGCTAAGGAGAATTGAGAGCTCCGGGGCCCTTTTCTCTAAATTTAAACTTGGTCCATCACTTGGCCGTAAAGAGGCAGTGATAATGTTTCCCAATCTATGCCTCAGTTTCCACATCAGTAAAATGGAATAATAACAGAATATTGTTTCTTAGGGCTCTGAAGTATCATCTTAATATTTAATGCAGCACGTGAAAAACAGTGCTTCTTTTTGTTGGTTGGTTTTAATAGTCTAATAACTAAAAAAGCCAGCAATTATAATTTATAATTTTATTCTTAGGGATTATTGTATAACTAAGATCCTAAATAAGTATTAATTGGTTCAGGAAATCAATAGAGATGAGCTTTTAATTGTTGACATAAGAAATTAATCTGACTGGGGGATGGGGATTTAGCTCAGCGGCATACGCACCTGCCTTGCAAACAGTCGTGAGTTCGATCCCTGGTACCGATAAAAAGGAAAAAGACAAAAAAAAAAAAAAAAAGAAATTAATCTGATGTCCTTCCTTCTTACCTTTGATTTTTTACCCATTGAATAGTCATAGAGAATTCACTGCTTCGAGGTTTGGAAACACAAATGTGAGAAACCAGGCTCATAAATAGATACACTGCACTATGATAGGAACAGCTCGTGGAGAGAGGTGAATACACTTAGGAAGACTGGGAGCCCAAAGAAGGGGCATTTGTCCCAGGTAAACCTGGAAGGTGTCTGAGCAATGCCACAGATGAAGCATGGGGGTCACATTAATACCTGGATACATTTCCAGTACTAAGAAAGACAAAAGATGAGCCAAGATGACTTAAAAAGTTTCTTGAAGACTTGGCAACAGTTATCATCTCAGAGAGGAGACCAATTCGAAACCCGTGCTGTTTGCACCCAAATCATAGTCTTGGTTCTTTCTGTATATGTACAACAAACAAAAATGAAGCACAAATAAAACCATCCTTCCATGCCCATGCCCAGCTGTCACTGCTCCAATGAAAGAAAAGTAATCTTATATTCGTGATCATGTTACCTAACTCAATGACATTTATGTGTTGCCTGTGTAAGGCACCGAACAAGATATTGTGTAATTGTAACACCATATTAAAGAAAGGCAATTTAGTTGCAATTAGTATTAAAATAATTTATTTATGAAATGCCAGGGTGTTTGTTTATGTTCTATCATTCATTTACTCCCAAACCGATGCTGTGTGCGCTTCATTAAGTTGTAAAATACAAGATCATAAACCTGCAATTCCACTTGCAATCACATCGCTAGCTGTATTCTGCTCCTCTCCGTTTGGTCTAGCATAATTAAGACCTCTTGGGTCATTTGTCTGTAGGTGTTTAAGTCCGTTGTGGTCACCGAAAGATTCCTTTTACTACTCATTAAGCAGATGTGACCTGTGCTGAAAGCAGTTGGCTTTCCTGGGACATCTGGTGAACACCTACAATGAGCCAAGCTATTTGGCTCTCACAGTTGGCACATTTGCCTTTTGTGATTAGCAGAAGCTCAGCATATCGTCTCCACCTTCTAGACCACGGAAGGGCGAGGACCTTAGATATCACTTGTCAAGTAGTGCACTGCTCTGGGGATCTGTTTTGATAACCAAATTCTGAAGCCAAACCATCAGTTTCTCATTTTGAAGCAGTAGTGAGAAGAGTGAGTAATTTCAATATCAGCCTGTCTCAAACTGCTGATTGGATGAGTAAGAGGGGTCAAAGTAGAAGAGAAAAGTTGTTTTTTTGTGTTCCTTTCTCTGATGCATTAGGAAATATGAAGTGAGAGCTTTCATATCCCTGGCCCCAGTCAAAAATCCCAAAGGTTTTAACCTGCATTTTACAGTCAGATTAGCTGAAGTGTACAGTTCACGCAAGTAAGCTAGCTGAGGCACAGAGGCATCGGGCTGTAAACCTTTTGCAAATGGCAGGTATATCAAGTGCCTCTGCAACATCATGGCAGGGAGAGTTGACTCTTGACTTAGCAGATATGTATGACTCATTTGAGGACTATAGCTTGCCTTTTCCTCCTCCAACCTCTTCTAACTTTGTGTTATTAGCCACTTACTGATTAGTAAAGTCATTCACAGACAGGATAATCAGGTGTGTGTGTGTGTGTGTGTGTGTGTGTGTGTGTGTGTGTGTTGGTCACTTTCTCATTGCTAGGAAAATGTATCTCACACTCACAGTTTAAAAGAAGATTAGTTTGATTTGGTTCAGAGTTTTGCTGGGTTCCAACCATGGTATGCTAGCTCTGAGGCTCTTAGAAGAGAAGGCAGAGGAAACTTGCTCAACCCATGACACCAGGAAACATAGTAAAGGGAGGAGCTGTGTTCAAAGATGCAGCATTCCAGGTCACATTACGGTGACAGCCCTTCCACCAGGCTGCCCTCCCTCACAGCACATTGAGGGTGAAATGGCAGAGCCCACTGGTGGGTGTAGAGTCTGCTTGATTCAGTTACATTTCAAAAGCCCCACCTCTCAACAACACAGACTTTTCTATGGACCTGGCAGATTTGTTTGTTTCTTTATTTTACCAGAATCATTTTGTTTTAGGTATGGTACTCTGACTAGCTACCTTGAAGATAATTATATGCAGTGCATTAACTACTGCTATCTACTTTCATTTTTTTTTCTTTTTGACACAATAAGAAAAATAAAAGAAAAAACATAATGTGTGCATGTGTGTGTTCTGAATAGTTCAGTTGTCATGCAAACAAATAGTTTGTTCTTGTTTTAGTATTTGGATATTTTAGTATTTGACTTCTGTTGCCCACAGTGTCTGCTGAGATCTCATTTGGAAAACTTGTTTAGAGTCAGACTTGTCTTACTTTTTCCAGTAGCAGAGCTCTTCTAGATAGCTCAGAGACTATCTGAAGAGGTGATATCAGTTGAATATTTGTTTAGCATTTAATAAGGCAGTAAGGTATGCATCAGACATAAGAGTTTATTGCCCCCTGTGGATACTAGAGAGGAATGCTTCATTGTCTAATTCAGTGAATGTGTTGTTGACTTATATCTTGATCAAGAATATGAGTAAACAGATATTGTCAATCTTTAATTCAATAGGTTGCAACAGGTTATATGGTACATTATGACCATAAGTAGGTTAAACATAAAACTCACTGTAGTTATACATACTCTTCTTTTTAAAATTTAATTCGTTTTATTGATATTTTGTTAGTATTTTTGTTGTATATGTTCTTCTGCATATGTAGAATTTCTATTCAAAGCCTGAATTTTTCAAAGAAAATTTACTTGGGTTTATACATCAAAAAAAGGTGCTGGAAGTATACATGCAATGTATCCATGTTGATAGCTAAGATGAAGTCGAAGGTCATACACATATGCCATACGACTTAGAACTCAGAGAGGGACAGGGGACAGTATGATTGAGACTCTCTATACAGCCATAGTCATCTAGTACTCAGAATTTAACTGACCCATGCCTTGTATCCCCATTCCAGAACTCTCCCCACTTATCACTCCCTTCAGCATTGGAAAACTGCAATGTGCTGCATGTTGAACACCCATCTCCTGCTCTTCCTCTTTCACCAGCATGTGGGCAGGACAGTCAAGGGGGAGCCCAGAGTAAGGACATGTCAGCCACAGTACAGAAATCTACATTTTTATAACACGTGTGCTTATACTTTGGTAAAAATCAGGCATTATGAGATAACTTCTGTCCTACCCTACAAACCATGCTGAATGGAAAGTCCAGCAGGAATTTGTGGGGAACAAAAGCAGCACGTTGAGCCAGAGTAAGCAGTACACCCAGATGCTGCTGACTCCCAAGTCATCCGTGATAGTTACACCAGCGTTTCCCTCGACCTCATACCTAGAGTGTACTAGGAAGAGGTAACCTTTGACCCTAAAAGCAAAAAAAAAAAAAAAAAAAAAAAAAAAAAAAAAAAAAAAAGCTACTTCTTCAAAATGACAGTGAATGAATGCATATCAAGTATCTAACATAGAGGCAGCAAAGAGTAAAATCTTAAGGAATTCTGTCCATTTATGGGTAATATTTTTTGGATCAACCTCCAGGACTGGGTCTCTACTTCCACTTAAAAAAATAAATTACTTCCTTCTTCCGTTGTTTCCTTAATCAACAGCGTTAGTTTCCTTTTCTTATTATACCAGTACATTGCCCAGAGCAGCCAACTGCAAATGGCTGTTCATGGCTAATAGATGGTTGGGGGCAAACCATAAAATTCTCACAGACCATCCCATTTCCAGCATCACACACCTCTCCGGGGTCTGCTGATTTCATTTTCCTGCTTCCACTTCACCAACAAGACTTGGAACTGGTTAACATTTACATTCTGGAGATGTTTCCCAGTTTCCTTACTTCTAAAATCATTTCTTAACATTGAAAGCATCCATTAGTATTAATTAGTATTATATGTCTGTCAGAAAGCAATGAAATTTTATTTCAGCATGAAAAGATGATCTTTTTACACACTGGTTTAATTTTATTTTTTTGTTATTTTGTAACAACTGGCTTTTAATGATTTTTTCTTTTCCTGAAAGCCCACAGCCTGTTCTAGATTCCTGTTGTGGCTTGTTCATCATTGATCTATCTACCCAAGCTTTGAGAGATCTCTCGGATTGTGTGTCTGTTAATCTCAATAGTGGGCAGTTTGCTCAGGGATGTCCAATGAACTCCAACACTGAGTAAAAAGATGAGAATTGGGATGCTGGTGATTCCAAGCATTTTGAGCTTTCTGTGCAGAAGCTTTTTTGTACTACCCAAGGTTAAAGAGTTGAGAGAGGCTTCAGCTGCCTTACCAGAGAGCTTGAGTATTGGTCATTCGAAGCCCACTCCCTCAGGAGCCACTTCGTTCCTGGACATGTGGAGCCCTGAGATAAAGGACACATTCCATTTGGACAGCTCCAGAGGGAAAGAAAGGCTGTGTCACCCCCACTGATAGCAATATCACCAACTTCTTCAGGAACCAGAAAAGACAGAAGGCTGAGGAAATCTAAATTTAGCGGGGGGAAAGCTTGACCATAATAGCAGTTGTGCCTATTACATTTCATTTTTATAAGGACAGAATAGTCCCTGGGGTGTGCCAAATGACCAGGTCCATCAGAGAACTTTGCTGAAATTCTCCCTGTCAGTAAGTAAACCATGGCGACTGCACGTCTGGGCTGTGGGACTCTACTTAGAGAAATAGATTTGCTCAGTTCCCATGCTGACTTGCCCTGAGGTTTTGTTTTCTTTTGTTTTGTTTTTCTTCTGGCAGGCAATATTCTTTCTGCCTAGTGATGATAGGGTTTCTTTGTGAATTTATCATTCTAAAATCATGTTCTTGGCAAAAAGTTACATGCAACCAGAAGTTACAGAGAATCTGAGAAACAAAATTTATTCATGCAACAAATGTCCAGTTGAATACTTACTGCATTTTAAGAACTGCTGGACATAAAGAATAAATGGATGCATAATGCCATAGTCTACCTTCCGTCCAAAATAAAAGAAGCAATTAGCACACATTCATAGTAAAAGTAAGCATGCTGCAAAAGACAGAGAGCAAGTTGAGGAGGTCCTGGAAAGGTTCTGATAAGAAATACCCCTGCAAAAAATGAAGAAATTTTCAGGATGAGATCACAAAGGGAAAGGGAGAGATCTGCCCATGAGATAATCAGACATGAGAGAGGTTTTGACAATGGGGAACACTGTGTAATCCTATAGCAACAGAATGCAGTTTGTGGGAGTGTCCGTGGAGAGAGCTGAAGCACAGGAAGTGTGCAGGGCCAGGAGCTCAGATGCTGGCCAGGCTTCTGCGCTTGTGGTTTAAAGCAGCAGCGTTATCCCTCCCCACCCACAGAGCCTGGAAAACTGTGTTAGCACAGAGGTCACACCATCATAAGAAACGGTATGTAAAGCCCCAAAATCCCCCTTCAACTCCTATGGGAACTTTGTCAGCTGTCTCATTCCATTCCATCCTCTTTACAAGGAGATTTCCAGTGTGAACTGGGGTCAGTCTGGATGTTGGTGCAGTTTGCAGGACTATTTGGAGGTTTGAGCCTGAGAAACTCTCTTTTGCTTGTTTTGCTCATTTTTAAGCATCCAACAGTTATCACCTAGAAGAAACACATAAAACATATTAAGACATTCACACAGTGACAAAAATGAAATAAAAAAAGAGTCTTCTACAAGGTCCATGGGTAGTGTTTATAACAGGAATAAATTTTAAAAACGCATCTCTGCCAACACTCTGAAAAGATGACCATACTCCTGGGACCATTTTGTTTATTTCTGAAGACTGACACAGGCATGCTCATTAGTAAAAGCACAATGTGTGTTTATGAGAAGACATTTGATACAGAATATGTGCATATGTTTCATGTTTCTGGATATAAACAACATTTTAGTGTCTATTAAGGAAAAATGTACAATCCTGAAAGAGTCAAATATTTCTTTTCAGAATCCATGACATGTATATCAAATTAGTGTGAGTCAAATTGATTGGAATCTAAAACAAAATGAATAAAAAATATCTGAAGACATTTTATGCTCCTCAAGGTAAGAAGACACAGTATGTATTACAGAATAACTGTATTTAGCATCTTCTCTGTTTTCCTTAACCTCAGCCTTTGTCCTAATTGGATCAGTGTGTATGAGTAAACTACTATCAAACAAGGCAGCCAGGATCCAAATCCCCGCATACATTGCAATCTTTATAGGGAAAGCCCACACCCTATTTGCAAGTATACCTAAAGCAGTATTTTCTGTTGTTTTGTTTTTGTTTACTTTTTTCCACATTAGAAGCCACAGAATTTTAGAGAACTGGGAGTGGTTTTCTTCCCCACTCCAGTTTCATATACGGCATGAAGTTAAAGCTTGGCTCTGATACTGAAGCTAGCCACAAGACTAACAGTAGAGTCTTTATCCACCTCAGTCTGGGCTCTTACATCATGTCTCATACCTTGCTTTTCCATCAGCAAACTTTTAGCTTTTCACTCCTTCAAGAACATCTAACTCTACTTGCTGCAAATGAGTCATCTTTCCATGTTCTTCAAATGCATTAAGATGAAAGAGGAAGAGAGGAATCAGGATTCCATTGTAGCACTTTACAAATCCTTCAAATGTAAACTGAATGAAAGGAGAGGAATTATGAAAATGATTAAGTCTTGGTTAACTGAATGAATGGATTACAAATGAACAGAATAGTGGAAATCTCATTTTGTGATCCAAAGACTCATCATCAACTTTTGATTCCACTCCAATCTTAGAATTGGTATTACTTATTTATGCAGGTATGGGGTTAGTCATATGATAGTAGTTGAGATCAAATTAGAAAATTGATAGTACTATATAAGTGATTACTTTTCCTTTTAACATTTTTAAACAAATGTTTGAAAGCAGATAGTTCTTTTAAAGAAAAACAGGGCTTCCTGTTGCAAGCTCTCTTCTTTATTTAGGGATAAATTACATTTAACCATGAAAAAAGTGATGGGAAAAAGGAATAGGAACAAAGAAATACAACTGTTAAAGTATAGGGCTGTGAGTTACACAGTGACAGAAGAAAGTAATATTCATCACTCAAGAGAAGGTAAAGAAAGTACTTGCACTTAGAAATATTTATAATATTCAATATTCAGTATTTTCATATTCCACATTTGTTTTGTTTCAATAGTAAATAGTAGCTGTCTATAAGGAAAAAATCCATATTATTATTGCAGTGGACATTTTAATAGTCATAACAGTGATATTATGTAGGGTCTTTTTATATGAAAGGCATTGTAATAAACATTTTATATTCAAGATCCCATTTTATCCTTTAAAAATATTCTACATGGTGGTAAATTACACCACCAAGCCTTGGAAAAGTAAAATACACTGTGGAAGTATTTGATAGATATTCACTGAAATGAATATCTATCACATAAATGATAGATATTCACTGAAATATAAACTCAGGACATTATTATAATAAGGCCAAGAATTAAGCTGTAATCCAACATTACTGTACTGCCCCTTGAATATTTACTTTAGATAAACTTAGACACCTTGGTTGGTATGATAATAATATTTCTGCTAGTAAATGGGAACATTTTATTGAAATGGAAATAAGCCAACTTCTCAAGAATTCTAAAACACAGTGATTCTAACTAAATCTTAGAGGTGTGTGAGGCTTTTACATTCACTCATTCCATCATTTTTCTTGCCTATTTGATGCTGAAACATGTTTCAGATCACAGCTTTTTGAAAAATAAATGATAAGTTTTATTTTTTTTTACTTGACTAGTATTTCTCTTTTTGCCTGTACTCAAAAAAGAGAGAAGAAAATATTATCCACAGTAATATTATTCTGACTCCTGATTCCAGCAGTGTCTATTGACTACATGTATGATTTTTCCCACATTTTGTAAACATGTGAGCTATGGTTTCCTCATGGTAGAAAGCATGACAAGCACACATTAAAACATCTTCCAACTCTGAGACTGTGACTTCCACAAATACATTCAGTGAACCGAGGCTGCAGCCAGGAATATAATATTTTCTTTCTTAATATCTCAATCTGAAATGCATAACATATTCTTCTTGAATTTACTTCCTTTCATATTACTCCTTTGCTTTTATCTGAGAAAGTATACTCTTTACTCTTATTCATACCAAAAATCTTTATAAATTTTACCCGATGATAAAAGGCCTTACTAATTTCCACATACACATATGCTCACACAAACACAGAGGGCATACATAGTTCTTGTACAGAGACATGGAGCATATGCAGGAGTTTCCAGAAACACACTCAGCAGAGCCAGCGCATTACTCTACTTCTTGATCTTAGACAAATGCTCCACTATTGTAAAGCCTCAGGTCTCCACATCTTCTGGCTCTATTTGTTGTATAAAATAAGAAAAATACATCCCTGGGTTCATTTGGTGACTTCCTGGCATGGTGACACAGTGCATACTCTCTCACCTGTCCTGCTGATACTTACTCTAGTCCTGGGCCTGTGTCTGGCAGCCCTGATGACTCATATTATCTGTACAGATAGTGGGTTTTGAGGAAAGGATTTTTGCAGTGTGAACTATTAAGGCACATGAAAGCATTTATGTTAGAAACCTCTTTTTCACAGCCACTTGTCAGATTTGGAATTATGCTGAGCCTATGTTTTTCTAATCCATCTTCTGAATCCTGGTTATATTTCTAAGATCATTTATAATGATCTTTCTCTCATGACACAGTACATTTATAATAGTATTAGTTTTGTGATTTGTGTCTCCTCAAATCTTTATACACTCATAGGTGGGGCTATCTGGAAGTATGGGATTAATGAGTTTATAGCCAAATGTGCTATTGGGAGATGGGACCTGGTTAGAAGAGGTAGACATTTGGGACATGGCCTGGAAGGTCACATCTGTCCCCTGGCTCCTCTCTTCTCTCTCTGCTTTGTAGCTGTCATGATGTGAACAGCTTTTTCCTCTCTGGCCTGTTAGTTCTCCCTCCCTGCTTTGGAGTCAGTCAACTATGAGCCAAAATAATCCTCTCATTCTTTAAGTCATAGTGTGAGGCACTGTGTCTACGTGACAAAAAGCCGACTAAGATAAGTTCATGTCACTGCTCATTCATCACTTCAGTATGAAAGGCCTGCTTTCCTTTGCTAGGTTGTGCTTCACTAATAAAATACAGAAAAGAGTGATAATCTTTAACCTTCAGAGGCACCAACAAAATTTACTGAGATAAACCTCAAAACTATATCTAATTAAATATTAGGGTTTTTTGTTAAGTAAAACTGATTGGTAAAACAGTTATATAAAGTTTATAAACAGCATAACAATCTTTTTAACACTATGTGGCATAAATTGTGAAAGTCACAAACTTTTTTTATGTTTATAATTATGCAAGCATATTTCCTTCTTGTGATGTTTTGTGAAAAATATTAATAAAATGTCATAGATGCATTTTACTAGAGTAAAAGTCTAAATGAATAAGAAGCAATTAGTGTTTAATGCAAACTTCCAACATACTCTTCACATCAATCCGTGTTAAGATACATGCTAGTACTGAGTCTTAAGATATATGCTCTTTGTACTGTTCCATTGCTTAGACAAAACCCTGACAACTGCAATTGAAATGAGGTGGGATTTTTGGTTCACAGCTTCAGAGTATTCAGTCCATGTTCCAAGTCAGAAACCATATGGTGAAAGGGTATAGTAATGCCCAGGAAGCAAAACAGAGGACCTTTTGGGGTCAAGAATACACCATTCCAGGCCACACTCCTTAGTGACCCACCTCTCCCAACTTGGGCCTAATTCCCAATACCAAAATCAGCTATGAATTTACTAGTCGATTAATTGACTAATAACTATATTTCCCCCATGATCCAGTCTTTTAAACTCATGGAACATAGGGGAATATTTTAGATATAAACCATAATGTGTGCCCCTATGTAAGTTTCTTAATCAGAGACAAATTTGGCTTTGGAAGATGCCTGAAATTGAGCATCATTTTGTATAGCCTGGAGAGTGTTTCATAGTGTTTCTTTTATTATTGCTCTGTATCAAAGGGACTGAGAGAGAACAGGTGAGATGAAAACTATGATTGCTGGGATTCCCCAACCACACCTAGCACCTGGCTGTACATCAGCCATCCAACCTCACGATCCACTTTTTGCATGAAGGTAAAAAATGTGGCTTTATTAGGGGAAAATCATTAATAGCAAACTAAGTGACGTACTCCTATTTCTGTCTCTTAGCAGCAGGAATGTGGTGAACATTTTTTGTGCCTGCAGGCATGAGGTTGGTTTTGAGTCTGGTCTTACTACTATTTCTACTGTGAACATTAATTAACTAAACACTAGGTCTCTCTGATGTTTCCAAATGTATGAAATACTATAAAAATGCAGGTGCAGCAGTGCCTGCCTCTAATCCTAGCAGGTGAAGTTTAAGGCAGACAGATTCCAGGCTTGCACCTTGCCCGAGCAGCTTAGTGATTTAGCAAGAAACTATTTTAAAAATAAATTTAGAAGGCTGGGGTTGTAGCTTAGTGCAAAGCCCCAGGCTTAGTCCTAGTACTTCAAAAATGTACTTCTTCCTGAAAATAACAATATTGTTCTGTGAAAATCAGATTTTCCCATTATTCCAGTTATGATACTTTAATTAATGTCTTCTCAAGATACTTGTTAAACATGAATCATATTGGGTAACACTGCAGAGAAAATTCTTGCCCTGGAGCAGTGTGATGGGAATAAAATACATAAATGTTAGAAATAAGAGAAACCTGAAATTAGGTTTAGCTCTATTTAAGATTTTGGTTATCTCTGTATGTTTCAGTTTCAAAGAAACTGAAAGTCTCATGTTTTACTTTTATAAGTACGTGTTTGTTGTTTATAATGTTTACATTCACTGTAGGGAATTGGAATGTGAAAATAACACACATCAATTCTGTTTTCCCCTTCTCTCCACCTCCTTTTAATTTTCCAGTGTCAGATTATTTATGTACCTTCTCATTTTTTCACCTTTTAATGTGCATCTCCTCTTACAATGCGGTACTCATCAGCAGAATAGTGTTTGAATTGTCATTAATTGCATAAAAATATCTCTAGATTCAATTTCTTAGTTCATTCTCTGGATTCTTGAGCTAAACAAAACAGAAAAAATCTGTGTCGAGTATGGACTCTGAAGAAAGCTTACAGCACTTGTATATTTACCTGACGAAGTGAAAGATTTCATTGTGAGATGTAATTTCTCTTTAGATCTGAAGGAAAACAAAAGGAGTTAATGCTACAGAGGAGTAAGAAGCTAAGAGCAGGGCTAAAAGATTAGCAACAGAGAGCACCATTTTACCCTCCTTCAGGTTGCTATGACCTTGGGTAAGAAGATGTGGGTGAAGATAAGGCACTTGACAGCTTTGACATATTTTAAATTTATGACCTTATGATGTCACTTCCTATTGTTTGGTGTGAATTCTTCTTCTTCTTCTTCTTCTTCTTCTTCTTCTTCTTCTTCTTCTTCTTCTTCTTCTTCTTCTTCTTCTTCTTCTTCTTCCTCTTCTTCTTCCTCTTCCTCTTCCTCTTCCTCTTCCTCTTCCTCTTCCTCTTCTTCTTCTTCTTCTTCTTCTTCTTCTTCTTCTTCTTCTTCTTCTTCTTCTTCTTCTTCTTCTTCTTCCTTTTTTGGTACTGGTAATCAAACTCACGACCTTGTGCCAGCCAGGCAGGTGCTATGCACGCTGGTGCTGTGCCTGTGGCTTCTGCTCCCCACAGGAACCCCTTCCGTCTCAGCACTCAGCATCTTCCCACTTACCCTGTAGCCTGGCAGGGCTGAGGTTTGATGATCATCACCCACTTTTAGGTAGTGACTTGCAAATTCACTGCTATCCTAGTGACTGGGAAGGGTGGACAGCAGTAATGCTCACAGTAAAACAAAACAAAAATCTTTCTGTCACCTAGAAAACCACACTAAATTTAGCTTAAATAACTCTTGAGGATCCTAATGGGTCTCAAAAAACTGCAAGAGTTAGTAAAGTGTTTTTTTTTAAATAAAAAAAAATGCGTGAACACGTTTTTTTCTTATTATTTTAGGATACTTGTTCAAATAATAAGGCAGAAAATGGGTCACTTTTCTCCCAGAGAAAATGGTTGGGATTTGAATGGCAGAGAGAGAGGAGACATTTGGCTCCTTTTTTTAGGGCAAGTTAAAATTCGAATCAGCCTCTGTGATGAGGCTGTTTTCCTCTCAGCCTGTTCCTCAGGGCATTGTGGGGCAGGAGACCAACTAGGAGGAGAGGAGGGCTCAAGGTGCAACGGAGTGCCAGGTGCCTGGTAGCCAAGGCACAAAGATGGTTCCGTGTCTAGATGAGCTGGAGCAAAGACAGTAAGAGAACGCTCCAAGTCTGCTAGCATCAGCTGAGCTCCTCCATCTCCTTGGGCCTGGAAAACAAAGACTGCACATTAATTAGAATCAAGTTTCTGTCACTTGAGAAAAGGATCCTAAACAAGTGTGAAATGTCATGAGCCATGTCATAAAGTAGTATTTAAAAGGGCAAATATACTTGGCACTTTTAGTGACCAAAATACCCTTAAATTTTCTCTTAGCTTGGAAACCTTTTCATAAGGTTTTTTCTAACCTTCCTTTTCTTAGAAAGTTCTCTCAAGAAAATTTAGAAGTTCTTCTGTCCTTTTGAAATCATCTATAATCTAGGAGTTTCTTTGCATGGACCAGAGAAGATTTCTTTGAAGTAGAGAGAGAGAACATTGGTATCTCCCATCTTCTCCAAAGCACAAGAGCCAAACTTTCATAGGTGCCAATCATGTAGCAAACAGAGATGCCCTGGTCACATTGACTCACCTGTGACCTAAAGGCCTCCCACATTTTCCAGGAGGTGCTTATACTGTGCCATTCTTACGTACAATTTAAATAAAAATATCATCATCATCATCATCATCATTATTATAGTAAAGAAGTTCTTCCATCCATGCATTAGCTTGGCTGAATTCAATCGCTCTTTCCTCTTGTAATGTTATTGAATAAAGTGTCATCTATCTATCTGTCTGGAACAACTTTTCTTTTAGAAATACTACATGATCTTCAATGGCTAAAGAAACCAAGAAATTTAGTTAGAAGACTTAGATTTCTGTTTACATACTTAGAATCTGTTCTTTCATCAGGCAACTACATTATAATTTAGTTTTCTTATCCATAAAATGGAGTCCTCAAAGATTTTTAAGAGTACTATACAGGCTGAAAAATGTAGAGAACATTGTAAATAGTAAAGAACTACATCCGAATGAAGACATAAAGGAAAGCTTTACAGAGTGATTACAAACTAACCTCATTCTGTATTCCATAGATAAACAAAACCTTATAAGTAAATAACAGAGATGTTATCCAGAACTGTAGCAAACTATAAAGCATTTGTGCAACTTAAATAGAAGGTGGGGTGGAGGATGTGAGTAGTCCAAGAATAGATGTAAAAGTAGGAACAGTGCACAGATGAAAAATGCTCAGCTTCCTAATTATCCTGATTAAGGAATAAGGATAATTGCCCATGAAAATGACAATATGTTATTGTATATAGCGGCATGGAAACTTATGCATGCTTCACTTAGTGCTAAATTTAGACTTTAGTAAATATATTCTCCACTCCTACACTGCTTACCTTCAAAGATCTCAATGATGGTCAAAATTTATGGGTAACACATATTATTACAAGAGAAAATGCTGTTTGAAAACAATAAAAGAAAATGGGTATGTTAGTGTAATAGAATAGACTTAAAGTTTGAATTTTGTTTTATATTTTAAGGTGCATATCTATGCTAGTGGTGAATAATTTCATATTTCATTTTACTGTCTCAATAAAAAGCACATATACAGACTGGCAGACTTACTGTAAGCAGAGTGGTGTGAACCATGTAGGCAAATGTAATCGTTTTATTTACAATTTTTCCTCATCCCTCTCTCATTCTAGGTATAGAGCTTATCTTGAATACAGAATAATTTGAATTATCAGATATCATTCTTGCTATTTTTTGTTTGTTGCTCAGTGGTTCTTATACCTAATGTGTCTAAAAATTATCAAGAGTTAATCTATCTCAAATAATGTATAAAATTACACACACACAGACACATGTACACTCTTTATAAAGAGATTTGCTTGTAAGTGATTTGCATATTATTCAATGACTCTAGAAACAGATGTCACTGAAAATGTGACTCTATTATATTATTTAGACTGTAACAGATTAGCAGTTATGGAAAAACTAATAGTGAGAATTAGCCAGGTGATAGCAAGAGCTCTCTCAAGCATAATCATTGAGGTGAAACATACAGTCAGGCCATTTTGCAAATATTTATCAAGGTATTTGAGATTTAAACCCTTTGATCTCATAACTACGCTTCTATAAATTCATCAACTAGAAATATTTATTAAGTGAATTCTAAGATACACGTACAAGAACATTCTACATAGCAGGATTAGGTGGCAAAATCCAGTGTTGAAGGACATGCACTGAAACTCTTTAAATATGGATACACTTCATTTAAAAAATCATAATCTTACTTTGACCTGTAAGGTCATGAATAAGCAGTGTGCTCCTGTTTTTTTCTCTAGCCTCATATTGCTCTTCTAACACTTATGCTTGCCTTACTGCATCTCATAATATATTTCCAGTACTTCAGGCATCCACAAAAGATAGAAGAAGAAATGCATCCATTTTAATAGTACAGAGCCATGAACAAGTTTATATATATATATATAACATCTTTCAGAAACTTTTATATTTGTATTGTGATTCTGTGTTCCTATGTGTAAATGCCAACTCTACATCAATTATGATGGTTTTGTTTTTCCCTCAGTCTTACTACAAAAGATACTATAGGTAAAAGAAAAGTTGGAACCAAAGAAATTACTTCTAAATATTTTCCCTCATTTTCTCTGATTCAAAAAGGCTAGGTTCCTTATCTATACTGTTCTTGAACAATTCCCTACTGGACATTTTTAACATTCTTCTAGACATTTTTAACTGGTAAAAGTTTGCAGTAGGTAATGTTTGCACTCTGGGGCGCAGTTGATACATGCACATAACACATCTTAACGACTTTTAACGACTTCCTGTTTTTACCTTCCTTCACTTCATGCCCTTCCCATGCGAGAGAAATAGAGAGAGAGAAAGAGAGAGAGAGAGAGAGAGAGAGAGAGAGAGAGAGAGAGAGAGACTTATTATTTATCTTTTAATCATTTATCATTTATCGTTTTAAAATTTTGCAATAATAACGGCAATAGTTTTTAGGAAGACACATTGTATAGTACGCTGTAAGAATTATCTCATAGCATCTTCATTACACTGACAAGAGAAAGTTATTATTTTATAAAGCACAATGGAATATTCAACCATGAAAGAAGAAAATCCTACCAGTTTCAGTAATATATGTAAACCTGGAGGGCACTGTGCTAAATACAAATTAGACAAAAACAGAAAGACAAATACTGCATGGTCTCACCTCTGTGTGGAATCTGAAAATGTTGACTGCATAGAAGTAGAGGGTAGAATAGTAGTTTCTGCAAAAACAAGATGTCAACAAAAATGTAAAACCTTTCACTTTAAGACAAAGCATATGAGGGGCTGGGGATTTAGCTCAGCAGTATAAGCACCTGCCTTGCAAGCAGGCAGTCATGAGTTCCATCCCTGGTACGTAAAAAAAAAAAAAAAAAAAAAAAAAAAAAACATATGTAAGGTACAATACAAGGGTGACAGATGTGCTAATTTATTTAATTATGAAAATCATGCACAGTGGATAGCAAATCATTATATTGCACATTTTACTGTATAATTTGTCATTGCATATTTAATAATAAAGTATAATCTTTATCTCTTAATATGAGTTAGGTATCCTATATTACTTCATATAAACAAAGCACTTATTCTTTAATTTTTCTCCAAGACTTTTTATCACCTTGTATATCACTTTTCCATACATTTTTAAAACTTTAAATAATTTATAGGAAGGTGCAAGATAAAAAATTTACATTTCTACCAATACAATACAGTGATCTCTCGGGTATACTAAGTAACGGTCAGCTTGAGTAGGGATGCCCAGCTGAACTGACTCAGTGTGGTTTTGGTTGTGGAAGGTCCACCTGAGGATTGCTGTGAATTGCATAAAAGGAGAATTGGAGAAGAAGACTGAATGCCATTGATTTTCCTGGGGAAGCTTGCTGTGGGTGATTTTCTTTTCTTTTTTATTTTAAAGAGATTAAGACAAAACAGGACACAACAAAGCAGATCATGTAAGCCACACAGTATTTCACCAGAAGACAACCCATAATTAACAGCAACTATCATAGTGTTTCTTTCTTTGAAATAGTTGAGCATAACTTCATATACCATAGTATCAAACATAACAAAATCTCCTTTTCCATAGAAAATTTGTTTATACTATGACACATAATAAAATCCAATAGGGCACAACATGATAGAACCAATGGAAACAGAAGAACAAAAGCTTGGTAAGACTTCAGAGTAAGATGATATTAAATCAGCACCAGCTATTATAATGTCTTGTTTTCCTCAAAATAGCGTTCATATTATCATAGATCATAAAATCAAACAACCCAGGATAAAACTATTCCAACTAATGAATGCAAAATTATAAGGTTTCAAAGCAATGTAATGGGAATCATGATTACCATAAACTCTTATATACTCTTACCATTTCTTACACTAGGGAGACTATATAGTATTTATACATGTAATTTTGATTTATATCGCTTATGAGTATGGTCTCAAGTTGCGTCCATTTATTTATAAATATCTCAATGTGATCATTCTTTGTAGCTGACTAGTACTCCATTGTATAAAAATACCACATCTTTTTTATCCAACCCTTAGCTGATGGACACTTAGGTTGTTTCCAAGATCTGGCTATTACAAATTGTGCTGCTACAAACATGGGTGCACATATATTACTGTGGTATGATGTTTTCAGTTCTTCTGGGAATATGCCCAGAAGTGAAATAGCTGGGTAGAATGGGACTTCCAATCCCAGCTTTTTGAGGAATCTCCAGACTGACCACCACAATGGTTGCACCAGTCTACACTCCCACCAACAGTGCAGGAGAGTTCCTTTTTCCCCACAGCCTCTCCACCATTTGTTGTTGATAGTTCTTTTGATCCTGGCCATTCATTCTGGAGAGATTTGGAGTCTCAGTGTTGTTTTAATTTGCATTTCTCTAATGACCAATGATGATGAACATTTTTCATGTATTTATTTATCATTTGTTATTTCTTCATCTGAGAAGTGTATATTCATCTCAGATGCCCATTTTTGGATTGGTTCTTTGGGTTTCAGGGATCTGAATTTTTTTAAATTCTTTATTTGTTTTCGGTAGAATTCCTTTGTCTGAGGAACAGTTCACTAAGATTTTTTTTCCCAATTTGTGGGTTTTCTGTTCAATACGCTGGAGATTTCTGTTGACATGCAGACACTCTTTAATAAGACGTGATTCCAGCTATTGATTCTGCAAAGTATTTCCCATGCAATTTGATTCCTGCTCATGAATTCTCTACCTACTCCTATGTCTTCAACATTTTTACCCAGTTTGTCTTCCAACGGGTTTAATGATTCTGTTTTAATATTCAGATCTTTGATCCATTTAGATTTTAGTGTAGTATGTGGTGATGGGCCTGGGTTTAGTTTTAGTTTTCAGCATGTGGAGAGCCAGTTTTTGCAGCACCATTTATTAAAGAGACTCATTCTTCCAGTGAACATGTTTGGCCCCTTTATCAAAGATAAGGTGGTTAAGTGTGTTGATAGTTGTGGCTGTATCATCTAATCTATTCCATTGACTTCAGATCTGTTTGTTGCTGTTGTTCTTTTTTTTTTTTTTTTTTTTTCCAGTACCATGTTGATTTTATTACAGTTGCTTTGTAGTATAATTTCAAGTCAGGGATTACAATGCCACCTGCCTTGCCTTTGCTGCTTAGAATTGCCTTTGCTATTCTAGGTTTCTTCTGGTTCCAGATGTATATTAGGAGTGATCTCTCTATAACTATGAGGTATGTTGACGATATTTTCATTGGGATTGCATTGAATCTGTATAACAATTTTGGGAGAATGAAGATTTTCCCAATATTTATTCACCCTATCTATGAACAAGGGATATCTTTCCATTTTCTTAGATCCTCTTCAGTTTTGTTTTTCAGGGTATTATAATTTTCCCTATATAGATATTTACTTCTTTCATGAGATTAATTCCTAACTATTCCATTGTTTTGGATGCTAGTGTGAAGGTTGTGGCTCCTCTTATTTCTCTGTCTGTACTTTTGCTGTTAGTGTATAGAAATGCTATTCATTTTTGAGCACTGACTTTGTGTACAGTCACATTGCTGAATTTATTCTATCTATGAGTCTTCCAATGGACTTTTAGGGGTCTTCTATGTAGAGTATCATGTCACCTGCAAATAATAATAATTTAACTTCCTCTTTTCTTATCTTTACCCATTTATTTTTTTCCCTTGTCTAATTGCTCTGGCTAGTATTTCCCGTACTATATTGAATAGGAGCGGTGATATGGTACATCCTTTCTTGTACCTGATTTTAAGGTAAAGGCTTTCAGTTTTTGGCCATTTAATATGATGCTGGTTGTTGATTTGTCATAGATGGCCTTTATCATATTGAGGTAAAGACCACCAATTCCAATTTTTTGTAAGGTTCTTTTAATGAATGAGTGTTGGACCTTATCAAAAGCTTTTTATGCAGCTATAGAAATGATCATGTGATTCTTACTTTTGGCTTTATTGATATGGTGGATTACATTTATTGATTTCCATTTGTTGAACAATCCCTGCATGCTTGGGATGAATCCCACTTGGTCATGGTGTATAATCTTCTTCATGATTTGCTGCATCCTGTTTGCCAATATATTATTGAGGATTTTTGTATCTGTGTTCATTAGCGACATTGGCCTGTAGTTCTCTTTTTTAGTTCAGTCTTTCTCAGGTTTTGGTACTAGTCTTCTATTTGCTTCCAGGAATGACTGGAATAATTGCTTCCCCTTTGATTTCACTGAAGAGTTTGGGGAGTGCTGGCCTTAAGTCTTCTCTGTTTTTGTTGTAAAATTCTACAGTGAGCCATCTAGGCCTGGGACCTTCTTTGTAGTTAAGGACTTAATTACATTTTTAATTTCAATTATAGGAATTGGGTTATTCAGCAGTATTGCATCTTCTTGACCCAGCTTTGGTACTTCATATGTTTCTAGGAATCTGTCCATTTTTTCTGTGTTATCAAACCTATGAGAGTAGAGGTTTTTGAAACAGGTATTGATGGTCTTCTGTATTTCCACATAGTCTGTAGGGATTTTGCATTTTTTTGTTCCTTATTGCATGAATTTGAGCTTTTTCTTTACTTTTTCTAATAATGTTGGTTAGGGGCTTATGAGTTTTATTTATTTTTTCTAAGATCCAACTCTTTGATTCATTGATACTTTGGATTGTTTTCTTAGTTTCACTTGCATTAATTTCTGCTCTGATTTTTATAATTTCCTCTCTTCTTATGGCTTTGGGTTTGACTTGCTCTTCTTTTTTCTAGATGTTTGAGGTATAGCATTATGTTGTTTATTTGTATTCATTTTGTTCTGTTTTCCTGATGTGGGAACTTGGTGCAATAAATTTTCCTCTGAGGACTGCTTTCATGGCATTCCACAAATTCTGGTATGTCGTATTTGTATTTTCATTTTCTTGTAGGTATTGTTTAATTTCTTCTTTAAATTCCCCTGTGACCCACTGACTGCTTAAGAGTGTATTATTCAATTACCATGTGTTTGTAGGGTTTTTGCAGTTTCTTTTATCATTAATTTCTAGTTTCATGGTGCTATGATCTGATAACATGCATGGGTTAATTTCAATTCTTTTGCATTTATTTAAATATGTTCTGTGTGATAGTATGTGGTCTATTTTAGAGAATGTCCCATGTACTGCTGGGAAGAATGTATATTCTGATGTTGTTGGATGGCACACTCTGTACATGTCTATCAAATTCATTTGTTCACAAGTGTGGCTCATTTCTGTTATTTCTTTGCTGATTTTCTGTCTGGTTGATATGTTCCTTGGTGTCAATGGTGTTTTAAGGTCTCCTGTTTTAATTGTGTTATTGTTTATTTGATTTTTCATTTCTGCTAGTACTTGCTTTGTATAACTGGGTCCTCTCGAATTTGGTGCATATATTTTTAAGATTGTCATCTTTACCTTTTATAGCTTTCCCCTAACCAGTATGTAATGACCTTCTTTATCTCTTAGGATCGTTCTTGGTTTGAAATTCACATTGTCTGCAAACAGAATAGCTACCCCCACTTTTTTGGGTTGCTGTTGCATGAAGTATTGTTTTCCATCCTTTGACTTTCAGTCTGTGTGTTTCCTTTTGTGTTAAATGGGTATCTTGTAAACAGCATATGGTTGGATGTTGTTTATTGATCCATTCTGCCAGTCTGTTTCTTTTAATTGGTGAATTGAGACCATTTACATTAATTGTTGTAACTGTTATATATTGGTTTATTGTTGATAATCTTTCTACTGTTGCATCTTTATCTTTTCATTCTGTTTATTTGTCTGCCTTGTTTAGTGGTTTTTCCCCTATGTGTATCTAGACTGTCTTTCACTATTCTTTTTTTTTTTTTTTTGAGGAGAATAAGCAAAAAAAAAAAAAAAAACAGAAAAAGTGAACAAGTAATACAAAATTTAAAAAATAAACAGTAAGAAATCTCTAGTTGGGGCTGGGGATTTAGCTCAGCTGCATAAGCGCCTGCCTTGCAAGCAGGCAGTTGTGAGTTTGATCCCCGGTACCAATAAAAATGAAAAAGACAAAAAAAAAAAAAAAAAAGAAAGAAATCTCTAGTTAATAGATTATGTATTCTGATCTTAGAAATAGTTGTTCAAGTTACAAATTTGAAGCATACAAAGTGGACTTTCAAACAGTGAGAGTGCAAACAGTTTTGTTCAGTGATCCAAAAAACACTCAGTAATATGGTTATCTATCTTACACACTTAAACATATATGCAGTTATAACCTTTAGAGCACTTTCTTTTCTTTTCTTTTGTACAATGACAATTACACATTTTGGGTTTTATTACTCCCACAGTTCTTATTACTTTTTTTTGAAGAGAGTAAAACCAAATGCAACATATCAGACCAGAGTCAGTCAAATCAAAAGGATGGACATAATAGATAATGTAAAAACAAAATATAAGGTGATCAACAATGGTTACCATACTGCCTCTTGCTATTTTAAGAAGAATTGACTGTTATAATAAAATTGAACTAAAAAGTTAAGAATAAAACCAAAGCATTAGAGACATTACAGGATTTTAAAAGAAAATAATAGTCAACTGGAATGGGTGTCATAATGATTCTTATTGTCTTCACAGTTATGCCTATACTTTCGAACTTGGTACTGTCAAGCAAAGCAGAATAGAGGAAAATCAGTCAAAACAAGATGGTGAGGGCAATACAGGATTTCAAATCAAGTTAATAGGAAATCCAAGTAGGTTACTATAATGTATCCTGCTATTTTTAAATTTATTTTCCTTTAATTAAAAAAATAAAAAGAAAGAAGTAAATAATTAAAAAGTGGGGGGATTGAGATGAAAGAGGGCATAACAACAGAACAGCACAGGTCAAATCATAACCATTTAAGCAAAATAGTGTTTCACCACAAGATATCCTGACATAGAAATAGTTACTGTAGTGTCTCTTTCCTTGAAATCTTTGAGTATAACTTCCTATACTGTAGCACCAAACATATCAAGACACTATAAAACCATTTAAGAGGATGACATTATTACAGGGTATTTAGAACTAATTGACAGAAAATGAAAAATGGTTTCTATATGAACTCCTTGTCTATAAAAGTTTTTGTTTATATTATCATATATAATAAAATCCAATAAGATACAACCTTTTTAAGACCAATAGAGTCAGAAAAATACACGTTTGATGGGACTTCTAAACGAGATGACACTAAATCAGCACTAGCTATTATGATGTCTTGTTTTCTCCAAAATTGCTGTTCCTACCTTCTGATCTTCTCTGCCTCATTTCTGTTGAGCGTTTTTTCTGTCGTTTGTTGTCAGTTTGTCTTCTCCATTTTGTTTTCTGCTCCATTCATTGTGGCCTCTCTGCCACTATTTCTGGCATCTTGGTATTTTCCTTTTTTTAGACTATCCTGCAGTATTCTCTGTAGAGTTGAATTAGTGGTTGCAAATTCCCCTAGTTCCTCTTTATCTTGGAAGCACCTTCTTTTTCCATCAATTTCTAGGGAAAGTTGTGCAGGATATATCAATCTTGGTTGGAGGTTATTATCTTTCAAAGCTTGAATTATTTCTCCCCATGCTCTTTGTGATTTGATGGTTTGTGCCGAGAAGTCTGCGGTAATTCTGATGGGTGTTCCCTTGTAAGTGATCTGTTTCTTGTCTCTGACGGCTTTTAATATTCTGTTATTATATTGGATTTCTGGAATTTTGATTATTATATGCCTGGGTATAGCTCTGTTTGGATTGTAGGCAGCTGGAGTCCTGTATGTCTCATATATCTGAGTATCTTTACTATTTGCCAAATTAGGAAAATTCTCTTGGATTATTTCTATGAATAGCTTTTGTAGTCCATTTGTTTGTGTCCTCACTTCTTCTCTTATGTTCTTGATTCTTAAGTTATAGATCCTCTTATCATCTTCTAGTTTTTATATTGTTGCCGTTTGGTTTTTTTTGTTGTTGTTGTTATTGTTATTTTTAAGAAGTTTTTCATTTCATGCTCCCATATTACAATTCTGCCCTCCAGTTCAGATAACCTGTCCTTAATTTCTTTCAAGCTGTTATGCCAGTTTTCGATAGAATTTTTAGTCTTCCTGATAATCTCTCTGATCCTGCTTTAAGTATTCTGTTTTCTCTATCTTCTCCATGAAACAATTCTCCCCCCCCCTTTTTTTTTTTTGTTCTTCCATTCCACCATCTGTTTTTTTCTTGGGCAGTGCTTAGCATTTCTCTAACTATTCTGCTTATGTCTTTCCTCAGGTCATTAATAACTTCATTCCTGAACTCGTCTATGAGGCTCTGAAGATAGCATTTTACGTTTATTGGTGCCATGTCTACTATTGCATGTTTTTCAAGATTGGGGGTTGAGGACCCTTTCTTGTTGCTCCCTCTTCCCATATTCTTTTTTCCTTATATTTAAGTGTGTATAGGAGGTCCAGCTTTCTTCCCTGTTGGCCACAGTCTGTTTGAATTGCACTGGCTAGGTGTTCCTGCCCACCGAAGCACCACCAGGGAGACACAGACCTGGGTAGCCTATGGTGGGCCTGCCCCTCCAGGTCAACCTACTGCCGACTTCACTGCTAGGGTGCACTCTAGGCGCTGGAACCTGGGTTGAGCTAGCCTATTGGGTCTCAGCCAGCAGTGTCTCACAGGCCAGGCACTCCCCACCAATCCCACTTGAGAGGGGGATATGTGACTGAAGTCACTGGAGCTTCTCCTTCTGGGTAGTCTGCCCAATCTGAGTATGTCCTCCGCTGACGCCTCCTTCTCTATGGAAGGGTCACGGTTGGCTCACTCACCGCGGGTTCATGCGGGGCACCTGGCCAGTCCTGCTCCGAACTCCTTTCAATGCTTTCCACTCTCCGAGCTTTCACGCCTCTCTCCCTGATGTGCCAACCGGGACACAACAGCAGCTGCAGGTAATTCAAATCACAGTTTCCAGTGGTGCGGGTTCTGGCTTCTATGCTGAGACCTTATCTGTGCCTGCTATATCACCAGGATTGCGTTTCCAGATGGTTTCTCTTAATTTAGTTCGTTTCTGGGTCAGCAAAGAATATCCTACCTTGCCTGGGACTTCCTGCCCGGCACCATTCCTGGATTTCAAGTGCAGTTTCTCAGAGAGCCTCAGAGGCTGCTGCTATCTATCCGCCATGTTCTTCCGGTTCCACCTCAGTATTCTTTGTAGGGTTGGTTTGGAGATCATGAAGTTCTTCATCTGTTCTTTGTCATGGAAGTATCTTATTTCTCCATCCATTTTGAAGGACAGTTTTTCAGGGTACATCAGTCTAGGTTGGAAGTCATTGTCCTTTATGATCTGAAATATTTCACCTCATGCTCTTCTTGACTTTATTGTTTGTGCTGAGAAGTCTGCTGTGACTTTGATAGGTTTTCCTTTATAGGTTATCTGTCTTTTCTCTCTAACAGCTTTTAATATTCTATTCTTGTGTTGGATTTCTGGGATGGTGATTATTATATGTCTGGGTTAGTTTTATTTTTGTTGTGGCTATTTGGAGTTCTATATGCTTCACTAATCCCTATGTCAGTTTCTGTTCTCATGTTAGGGAAATTTTCAGCTATTACTTATGTAAATAGCCTCTTGATATCATTTGTTTTGCTCCTTCTTTTTCAATTATCCCTATCAACTTTAAGTTGTTTTTCTTTGCATCATCTTGCAGTTGTTGAATTGTTTTTATTTCCTGATTCCTTGTTATTTTTAAAAGATCTTTCCTTCCTTGTTCATTAGCTGCCATCTTGTTTTTGAGGTCTGAAATTCTATATTCACTTTTGTTGAAGCGGGTTTGAAAACTTTCAATGGAATTTTTGATTTCTTGTATATCCCTTTGAATCTGTTTCATGTATTCTTTTTGTTTCTTATATTGTTCATCCAGGGATTCTATCTTTTATTTTGTCCTCTACTTTTTTAACTGTGTCTTCTTTAGATGTGTTCAGCATCTCTTTCATTACTTTTATCATTTCTTCTTTTACTTAGGAGATTATTTCTAATTTGAATTCCTTTAAAGCTTCCCAGAATTGCTTCTTTATTGTAGTGCTATTATTTTAGGTGTATGGCATATATTTTATTCTATGTACATGGCTCCTAGACTTTCTTGGAATGGGCTTGATGTTTAGATTGTATTTGGGTCTTTTGTTTTGTCATTTGCTTATATTTACATTTTTCAAGAGATGTTCCAAAGCTTCCCCTGGGCATGTTGGAAATCATCTCCTATGCTCTTGGCTCCTGGGACTGAATGGAGGTTGCTGAGCCTGGTCCAGTCAGACACACAGGACCTTTTGTGCCACCTCCAGTGTTCCAGGAAGATGGTTGGGCACCTATCCACTGTGGATGATATTCCAAATCTCTCCCAGTGTAAGTGCCAATGCTTTGCAACTCACTTCACATGCCCTTAATTCCCCTGATTGAAATAAGCTGCTGGGAATTGTCTAATCTGGCCAAAAACCCTCCTAAGCCTAGTCTTGTGTGGGTAGAACCTGGGCAGGTCATTCACAACTGGGAAGAATGACCTTAAACTCTTCCATGGCCTGAGCTGATGCGCAGGAACTCACTTCTCATAGCCCAGTTCCCCGGATTGAAAGAAGGTCACTAGGCATGGTTCAGCCAGGTTGAGAAACCTACAGAGCTCAGTCTAGTGTGGCTGGAAGCAGGGCTGGTGTTTAACCACTGGGAGCAATGATTTTAAACTCTACACAGTGGGTGATTTTCCACCCAGCTGCTTTTGTTGGAAGAGGCATTCAGGCACTCTCTGTGTGGCCAGAGTTGGCTGCTTTTCTCTTTGGGGGAGCTCTGGTCCTCCCCTTGTGCATCACTTCCTTGCTGTAGAGCAGATTCCCCAGCTTGCTGACCCAGGTCCTTCACCTTGCTGGTGCAGACTTTCTAGCTTCCACCATTGGCCTATGGGCCTTCTAGTACAGATCCTTGACACAGACTCATGTGCAACATTGCCATGGGCTCCAGACCTTCAATTGGATTTACATCTCTTTTGGGTACAGAACTCTTGCACTATTCTGCATTTGATTTGGGGGTGAATATTTATAAAATAATATTTCCTCTATTAAAACTATTCCCTTGTCAACCCTGCTACAATAACCTCATTTCACTTGTATTGTTAAAGGAGCTAGATCCTCACACTCACCAGTTAAATATTTTGATTTATGCAAAAAGTAAACATAAAAAATGTATCTTTGCAGAAGCAGTACAAGTAGTAAAGAAATAAAAGACACTGTATGCAATCTGTAAAAACCACCTAACTTGAATTATCTGCTCTCATTAGAGAAGAAAGAGTACGTGGTTATTTTTTTAATAAATATAAATTTGTATATACAAATACGCATTTGTACATTTGTTACATTTTAAATTATCTTTGAAAATCATGTATATATATATACATATATATATATATACATATATATATATATATATATATATATACATATTTATGTATGTATATGTATACACATAAAAATGTGCATGGTGAAGTATACATATATAGACATACATATTTAATTTGGATTCATACATTATTTCCTAATTGGAATATGCCAAGGACAGAAGCAGTAAGGTTTACAGCTTAGATGGGCTCATCCAAAGTCAGTAGGGTTGGGCTTTTCTTCCTCCCAACCCACCAAACCCAGTACACATCGCCCTAAGAATTTGAGCGATTCGTCTAGGAATGATTTAGCTCATATTTTTGTGCTAAAATGGAAAACCATAAACTGGGTAATTTATAAACAAGAAGAGTTTGATTGATAATCCTGAAGGTTAAGACATCCAAGAGCATGACTCTCTCTGCTGAGGGCTTTCTTGCTGTGCTGCAGTGAACCACAAGGGATGCAATAAAGAAGATAAGAGAGAGGGATGAACTCACCTTTGCAACAAACCCACCATTGTGCTGATGAATTCAACCCTCAAGTCTAACTTGATGGTTGAGCAAAGCCCTCAAGATTGATTTTTCCAAAGACACTGCCTCTGAATGGTGTAGCATTTGAGAGGTTCCAGCACAGGATCTTGGGGGAGCATATTCAAAATATAGCAAGGAGTGAAGAGAGTTTTATGCTTTTAAGATTTTTTATTTTATATTTTATTGAGTTATGCACATTATTTTCAATGTGTAGACACCATCAAGTTTTGACACACACACAGAACCCTCGCTCCCTCGTTACAAAGTGGTGAGTGTGCCCTTTTGCGACTCCCCTTCCTAAAGAGACTATTGATGACTTTTTATCACTATGGATTACTTCACATTTGGGATATTATATAAATGGAGTTATAGAGTCCATTTTCATCTGGTGTATTTTACTCAACAAAATTATTTTGCAATTCTTTTATGTGAAATATAAAAAGGCTAGTTGGTCTCAGTTCAACATTCAGCCTTTTCATCTGCTTTTGGTGAACATTGTCTTCCATTTCCCTCTCTTGTTAATCTAACCTTTTCGTATCAAATTATCTACCCAATAACATCCTTCCTCCATCTGAGCATATGTATGTACATATAAATATATTTCCCCTTCATTGAGATAAATAATTCTTCAAAACAAAACTTTCATCTTTTTTTTCCCTATCCTCGCTCTTAGGCTCTTCCCTTTCAGTCTCAGGGATGAAGTATGCTCTTGGACTCTGAATTTATTCCCTTCTTTCTCATCACTGTTTTGATCTATCAGCTATCTTCCCTTTGCATTAAAAAAAAAAAAAGTGATGTGTTTTTATTCTACCGTTTTCCTACCTGCATGTCAACAAGTGTCTCCAAAGCAGAATGTAACACATTCGGAAATCGATGTTGTCCAATTTCTGCTATCAGATCGGTGGTTATAAGTTATCTCTAGAACTTGAGACATTTGCTCACTGATCTTGTGGCATGTCACACTCACTTCACATCTCAGGAAAAATATGTGTCTGTACACCACCCAGTTTTGTTTGTGGAAGACTAACAATTCTACCCTACTACTGTGATTGTGCAAAGTTTAAGGAGAAGGTACTTTTGAACCACAAAGTAGTATACACACAAGCAAAGATATCGTTCTCAGGTTAAGTTAAGTAACCAAAATATAGAAAGTATAATAAAAAGAACGCACCATTGTACTTTAGAAAAAGTCTATTTTCTATCACTCTGGAAACATTGTGGTCTAACTGTAAATGTGCTAGCACAAATCTTCACCTAGGGCTCAGTAAATAAGATGTTTGCTGTCAAAAATTTGCTGCAGCATTTTGTTAATTAGATTGTAGGTTTTTTGTTTCTTAAATGTGCCTCAAATTTTTTTCTCCAATTTAAATTGATTGCTATTTTAATTATTGCAAAGAGGGAGTACTATTCTAATCACTTTCCCTGCCTGCGAACTCAACAAGCTTCATTTATGAAAATCTACATTGAAACACAAACTTCTCTGCCAGCTGGAAACAACCAAAACACATCCCTTCTGGAAGTTTTCGGAGTTTCTCTGTTTAAGAGATGCTTAAAGTAGAAAACTGAAGACAGATGAAGAGTCTTTTTACTCGACCCATTTACAGGTACAAAACCTTGCCAATGATACCACCAGCACTTATGTCTAGCTTCCAGTCTAAGATCGTTATTTACCACATAGTTCAGTCAGTCCAAGGAAAGTGCAAGTGTGATGGTCAATTTTAGGTGTCAACTTTGCAGGTGAAGGGATTCATTCCCTAGGTGACTGGTAAATATAATTTCTGAGTGTTTCCCTGAGTGTGTCTCTGGAACAGATTACTATCTTCAATAAATACACAAGATCTGAGCTCACTGCTACGCATTAGCATTAACCATTCTGTTGAGGTCCTCGATGGGCAAAAAAGACAAGTAAGGGAAAATTATTTTTTCTAGAGATGACTTAGTTGTATTTTGCCGTTGGATATCAGAATTCCAGATTCTTAAGCCTTCAGGTTGTGGGATTATACTACCACCTTTCCTAACCACCAAGGTTCTCAGGTTTTGGGGTCCAGGCTGTACTGTGTCACCCACTTTCTAATACTTCAGCTTGTATGTAGTACACCATGAAACTTAGCTTCCATAACTTAGTAGACCAATTCCCATAATAAATTTCCATCCATTATCATTTCTATGTCTTTGGCTAACCCCAATTAATAATATAGTAAGACACACACTCAGTATGCTTGCTGTGGGTGCACTCTCTCTTTATATAAGCAATGTTCTCATTCTTTTCAAGATCTGTTCCTAACACATTTACAAACAGTTCACGGTGGTCCTTGTGCAGGAAACAGAAAGTAGGTGATTGCTGATCAATAGTCCTCTATATCACTGTGAAAGTTCCGAAGCATGTAAAATTCAATTAGTGGAAAATTAAATCACTGTGTGACCAAAACAGGCAGAATGTAAATTAAGATGTCTGCATCCCAAAAACAGAGAGAAGAGGAAATTCAGTGAAGACTCTGATTGTTAGAAAAGCTCAGCAGAATGAGGGATATAAATTATGCTTTTTTTTTAAAGTAGGATTTAAATGGGACAAACTGTAAGAGAACTATCCAGTTTGCCAGTTTGAAATTGAGGGTAAGGCATGTGAGAGTTTAGTCTGAGTATATATTTTGCTTTTCCTTTTTATATTCTCTCTCTAGGGAGCCACACCCAAATGTGTAATAATGCCTGGTTTTTCAGTTTTTATGTACTTGAAATGGATTTAATTGCTCAGATCATCCTTGTACTCATCTTCTGGCATATGTTTCTCTTGATCCAGGAAGACATACCTCCAGCCCCTCACTGTTTCCTTGACATAAAATATTTTCCTAGAATTCCATCTTCCTGGCCAAGTTTCACTGAGTTCTTCAATCAAACTTGGACAATAAGTTACTTATCTAGGAGTTGTTCACTTGGCACTGGAAATAATATTCTGATTGATCTTCCTCTGGGATTAAATCAAGAATTTATAAAACCGAGGGCTCTTAGCAGTTTTATGCATGGTTTTGTGGGGGAAACTTCTAATACAAGAACAGTACATCTTGATGGTCCTCTTATTTTAAAACACCACCCTGAAAAATAATTACTTTCAAGTTCTTTTCTTTTCTTTTCTTTTTTTTTTTTTCTACTACTGGGAATTTATTCCAAGGTTGTCACACTGAGCTACATTCTCAGCCATTTTTTAAATTTTATTCAGAGATAGACTTCCTAAATTGCTGTGTTTCTCAGGTTAGTCACAGCCTGTAATCCTTCTGCCTCTACTCCCACAGCACTTAGATTACGGGCATGGTCCACACCAATGGTTCTACTTTTAGCTCTCCTTTTCTGAGTAATTCAGCTCAAAACTGTGTATCCATTTTCTGTATCCATTTTTAACCAAAAAATTGTCTTTACAGGTTTCAAGTTAGTAACTGTAGTAAATCTGATGCAAGATCCTGGCCCTGGCACCGTCTTTATAGTGACAGGTAAAATGAAGCATTTCTGGATGGTCACAAAGCCAATCTGTTGTTGATGACCTCCGTGATATCCACAAACAGCAGAGCTCTGAGTGGGCGCAGAGGGTGGTGCAGAGATGAGTGTGTGAATGCGAGTTTTCCAAGTTTGAATCTGCTGAGTACAATACATGCAAGAGACAATTCCTGCCTCCTTAACACTTTTTTGCATTTATATTAGGTTGGGGTATCAAATATCAAATAATGTTCTTGGGGAAAATGCCAATTGGTATGTACAAATCAGGCTACAGAAATAAATAAATCTTTATGAGAAAATGAGCCCACAGAGGAAAAACTGCACTTAACAGATTTGGTTTTGCTTTATGGACGACACAAGCAAAACTCTGTCTATAGAGGGCGCCCTGCCCTCAGCCAGGCCTGAGTTTCCAAGAACTCTGGATCACTGTGGCAGTAGTGCTCACTGAAAGTTTTCTCCAAATTCTCCAAACAAAGAATGGATTTCCTCTGCGTCTTAATAGGCTGGGCTTTTCTTCTTGAGGGCAAAGTTCTGCAACATAAATATATAAACATATGTGTAAACTTTTTCCTAAAGAGGATGCAGTGTAGGTTTTTATTAAGCAAAGGAATTGCCCAGGTCTGAGGATGGCCTGCAGAAGGGAATTTCCGTGCTGAAATGGGACAAGTCCAAGGCAAATGAGGAACTGGGCCCTACTAATGGAGAGGGTCTGGCAGTCTTACTGAGGGCAGACCTAAGATGGAGAGGGTGAGCTTACTTTAGATATATTCTTCAGGTGATAGATTTGGTAGCCCCACTGCTCAGACTCAAAGCTATTGAAACAGTCTATATGGGAAGGAGGTGTTTATAACTCAGACTATTAATCAGCATAGTGAGGCTTATAGTCTAATACAGCTGAAGACAGCCCTGCCTCCTTGTTGTGCAGTATCAGGCCATGCCCAAAGCCTTTTTCTGATCTTCTTTGTCTCTTTACAGACAAAGACAAGGTGTGACAGATATTGTAACATTCACGGCAGAGCTTGATTTCTGAAGTTAGCTAGTATCTGCTTCAAATCTTGGCTGAGTAGCTTTCTTGTAATATGATATTGGTAAAGTTACTCAAATTCTTGGTATTTTGGCTTTCTCATCTTTGAAATGAGAATAGTAGTTACTAATTTGTAGGACTTTAGTGAGGCCAAAATGACAGGGATAGGTTAAAAACAAATATTCAGAAGTCTGGGTTTTAAGCATGACCACTGCTTACCCACTGAGGATCCTAGGAAAATCATGTGCATTTTCTATTTCTTAGTTTTCTTACTTACAAATTGGCTTTAAAAAAAAACACACACACAAGACATTTATAGAATTTTTAAAATGATGTGCGTGAGTGCTTAGCAAAAGTCAACAGCACATACTAACAGCCAGATCGAGCAGATAACTTTTTATTATCATCCAACAAATTTTGTCTTCCTTATGAAGTCTTAAATAGTGCTTCAGGGCAGAGCTGGTCACTTTGCTCTCTGAGCTTCTACTCCACCCTCTGGGTTCCACTATAACAGCATTTATTAAACCGCCTGCTAATTGGATGATTATATGCCTGTTTCTTTGTTGCACTAGAAGCTGTATGATTCAAGTAAAAATGTCTTACTATTCCTGTTGTTTTGTACATAATATAATTATTAAAAAGATAATCACTTAATTGTATTCAGTGAAAGAATAAATGGACAAGAAAGAAAGGAGTTGCTCTATAAAACATTTAAAGATTGTGAGGTAGATTATTACCATGTCGACTTGGCTAGATTTTAACTATACATTTTCCAGAACCCCTTCCTAATATATGTGCTGTACCTCAAATTACAGGAAACCTTCTGCCCTATGTGCAAAAGGCAAAGGTAATCAGGGTCAATTCCTGTTGGTTATATTCAGAGCTTCCAAGCAGGGCACAGGAGCTTTTGCCACTCCTATGTGTTTGTCACTTTTTGGTCACCTGATAGGATGGGCTGCATACCCATACCTTCTCTAGTATTACTGGACTTCCAGCCTCAGCTTTTCAGTGTCTCGGATAGAAGAATATTTAGTCTTGTAATGAAAGGCATTACACCTTCTCCTCCTATCTTTCAAAGTGGAAGCAGGGGTCATAACAGACTGACCTAGTTCCAGTTACCCACGGACTTCACATCCATCTTGTGGATTCATTTGTTCTTGTTTAAGCCTCTCAAATTTTGCCTCCTTTCCCCCTCAAACTCCCCTTTCTAATGCCCTACTCAGAGATAACCACCTCATGAAGGGTGTTATTTAGGTTCAATAACCATCTGTAAGCCGTGTTTGCACACATGTGCATTTGTATATAGATATATGTATTGCAGTCTGTATCGCTCAGTGGCTCTATTTTTCTGTTCTAACCCAGGAATGACATACCTATAAATGGGAATATAAGCTAAGGGCTTATATTTTTGATAATATAAGATTTTTACAGAAGGGAGAGAATTATGTGGGTCAGAATTGGTGAAGGCTTCCTGAATGAGGAGAATCACATAATGGGTCTGAAGTATGCAAGTGAATCAACTGAGTACAACGAACAGCAAAGGACACATTGTTACAGAAATGTAGAAATATATTCAAGTAACTCTTATTAGTACAATCATTACTTGCTAACTTGTGTCCCCTCCCCAATGGTATGTTAAAGTCTTAAGTCCCAGGAATTCAGATTCTGAGCTTCTTTGGAAAGGAAGGGACATTTATAGATACCATGAATTTAGATGATGTCAAAGTGAAGCTATGGCCCACTAATTCCATGTGACTTATATCTTGATCATACAGTGACCATGTAAAAACAGAGAGAAGTATACAAGTAACATCATGTGACAGAAAAGACAGATTGGATTTGTTAAGCTTCAAGGAAAGCATTGTCAATAAACTCTCACAGTCTTGGGAGCAACAATTTAAGGGAATTTTCAGCAGATTTTATAGGACATGGCCCTGTCAAAAGGTTAACTTATGAATGCTATCTTCCAGAAAAAATATTTTGTTGTTATAACCACTCTTTGTAGCATGTTTAGACAGTAGCCCTAGGAATTCGTATACTAGTAGAGAACCCACTTTTACTTATGTACAAAGTTCAAATCATTACCAAACTTACATGGTCAAACATGTCCAAAATGTGGTAAACATAAATGCTTCAGTTAATATTTCACTCAGTATTTAGCATGCGTTCTTATTTATTTTTCTGAGCAGCCTCTCTGTCTTTGGCACTGTGTAGTGGTTTAGTCTAAACGGCCAACACAACACTGGAATATGTCATATAAAGCAGAAAAACTACCAAGAAATCCTCAACTTGGAAAGTGACAGTGTCATAAAATATTACGCTTGCTTAGGTAACAGTTCAAAGCACATGTTTCTAGTTAATTGATGGCTTTTGTACCTGTAAAGATTCAAAAATTCATACGATTTCTTCAAGTGTCTTCCTATCCCTTGGAGTCCAGTTATCATATCTATCTGGTGAGTGGATGGGTAAAATCATGAAGAAAATCAGAGCAAGAATCTATTATTCAAGCCCTACGGGACAGACAAGAGGTCTCTGCTCATGTCCACTGACCAGAACGCAGAGATATGCTCACATTCTATTCAAAAGAGCACAGAACATGCAGTCAGACTTCATACTCAGGAAAAAATAACAAGACAGACTGTGTGCTCCTGGAGAGCGGGCCATTTCTGAAACGTTGTTTGATTCATAATCACTTCTTCTCCATTCTGCTCTTGTCTTCTTTCCCTCCAACCACACAATGTTGTCATCCTTATCCAAGGTCTAGAACCTTGCTTGTATGCATCTAAATTAAAACATTAATTACACTGCTTTTACAGACATATTTTCTCTAAGAATAACTCTGGTAGCCTGAGCCAAAATAATTATCCATTGATCTTAGACTGAATGTTACAGTATTTCAAAGAAGAGTTGTCATCTAAACCAGAAAATGTTTAATTTTCAGAATTGTACTTTTCCTGAAAATTCAATATTTATTTAGCTGTATTATGTTGTGTTTAAAGCACTTTAAACATCCTTGCATAATCATGACTCTGATGTAATTCAATTATTCATTAAGTGCAGACTGCATACTTTACTGGTATTTTACACGTAAATATTAAAACAAATAAAAAAGATTGTGCTGTTATTGTAATATTCCAATGACCCAGCATCCCAGTAAGGTTAAATGATTTGCTCTAGAGACTTGATTTGTGTATTTTTTTTTTTTTCACTTTAAAGCTAGCACTGTTTGTTATAGGCCATAATTCATTCTTTTCACACTTTAGTCAAGTGTTTGAAATACGCATCACACTGTAATTGTGAGTCTTCATGCAGCTGGCTGTTTTTGCCTAACACACCAGCCCCTGCAGTGAGGGTCAGGATTTATATCTGCCAGTATCACAGAGGACAGTAAGATATGATTGTGTCTTCTGGAAATGAGAAGTACAGCTTTATGTGATCCTTAGGCCCGCGTCAGTAATGATGGATTTGTGTCACAGAGTTGGTGCAGGGTAGCAGAACCCAGATGAAAAAGGGGGTGAGCATTAACCCGAATAAACAGAGTTTAGCTTTCACTGTTGAGGCTCAGAGATGACTCAGGTTGTTTTCTTTGAAGCTATCAATTTTTTAAGGAATCAGAAAGTATTTATAGCTTTCCTAATAAAATATTAAGCTTCTACGTTCCCAACCAAGGCGATCTCCTGCAAGATTATTTTGAGGGCAGTAATTTCAGTTTTTCTAAAATGAGCCTGCGGTCTGAACAGTTAGTTTGTTGCTTTTCAGTCTAAACCACCTAGAAACTCTTTAGAGAGAAGAATTCAGGACTTTGCACAGGTGCAAAGTGGCTTCTTTTGTGCCTTATTAAGAGCTGGGCCTTAATGCCCATTAGTACACAGAAAAGATTTTATCAAGCAAATCCACCATTGAAAATCAGGAAATTTGACAACAATTCATGTCATGGCTGGGAAAGAGAAGCAGGACTATGGTAGCTAATATCTGTGTTATAATAATCAACATCATCACTACCTTTCTGTACTTCTTGGGTAGCTTTCAGCAGTGTGTTTATTCATGGATGTGGCTCATGTCTGTGTCGCAGGATGTCGCAGTTGCTTTTCATCCCTTACATCACCTTTAAGGTAGTCATCTAAGCTATGTCACATTATTCTCCTTTTGAAAAATGTCAGACAGCTGAAATTCCACAGGATCAAGTTACTTCTTTTATGTAAATGGCACTCATAATGTAATTGTCTCATTCATGCAAAAATCTAGATTCCTATGAAGATAAAGAAATGGGGCTGAGACGGAGGGAAAACAAGTGGCTGAAGAAGAAACAAATTAGCAGAACTAGACAGAGACTATAGGCAGGCTGGAGAGAGATGAGAGGAAGAGAAATGGAAGTCGTGGCTGTCACCTGGGAAGGACCTGTTTTTGTTATTTGCTGTAAGACGTCCTGAGCCAGGAGTTGGGGCTGGAAGCTTACACACCTGGAGCTGCTGGTTTGTTGCAGATGCATTCATGTGCACCTAGGCTTGGTCTCTCTTTCTCTGTCCTAAACCTATTTAATATATCACGAGAAGGGAAGGTGGATGCTGTCAAAGGGAAAGATGCAGTAGATGCAGGAAAACAGACGAGGAAGAATTTGGTTTTTTGGACAAACAATACTGTATGTGTTAAGGGTGCTTAGTGTAAGGGTCCCAACTATTACAAAAGGAGAGATAGATTTTAGCTCAACTCCATTGAAACAAGTGGAAAGAACAGTGCTGACCCCTGGGATAAACCAGCAGAAAAGGATTGAGTATATTAGAAGGAAATTAGCCAGAATGATTTGACCATCTCTGTGTTGTGCTAATTGATGTTAAGGAAAGATAAGCTTCTACTTTCCTACAGCAAATGGGAAATAGGGCTCTATTTTACCTAATGATTGCATTTCAAAACAGTGGCAATCAGGTCCTTGAGAAAGATGGCTGGGAGTTAAAATTGGGTATAAGGTGTGAGAAGATTGAAAATCTCAAGGGCTGGTAAAAAATTGGCCAGCATTAATTTTCTTAAGAATCTTAAGAAGTGAGAGCCAAGGGGTATAAATAGGCAGAATCCTGTCTAAAATCTCAGCAGGCCGAGCAGAAAGTTACGGCAATCTTGGTCAGTGTCTCTCTTCTTATTTTGAAGGCTGGATGGACTGATGTTATCGAAGACAAGCTCTGCTTTGAACAGTCACATGATAAAACAGCTTAGCGAGTCAGAAGTGGCTTCTCCTGGGAAACTGGAGTACAGGAATGGAAAGAGGTAGAGGAGAAAGCGGCTGCGTTTCTTGTTGCTCTTGTTAATGAACAACAACTTGCCATCTGAAAAGTGTTTGAAATAATCTGATAACATAGCAGTAGAAGTGACTTTTAAAACCTGCTGGACACTTAAAACTAAATGTAGAACTCAGAGGAAAATGAGAGCTGGTGAGCTGCTGCTACTGCCTCAGTGATGTAGGACCAAGTGCCCACGGGTGCTGACCTGCTGAGATGTGCTCAGCCTGGCAGGAAGTGGGCTCTGAATGACTATGGCACTCACCTTGTTCTCTGTGATAAGTGTGAGTGTTAAGGTCACTCCCCTAGCCAGCCAGTATACTTTTGTTTAAACTTCAGCCATTTCAGATACCTCTGGGTGCATGGGAATAGGAATTGATTTGGCATTAGCTAAAGTGAAATTTAATTAAGAAGGTAGATCTTCTATAAATAAAATAGCCCAAGAGTCAAATAAAAATGAGGCTCCTGATGTTTTTAATTTCTATCAAGTAAGCGTGAGCTTTAAATCCTACTTGTCCAACTTTGGTATCAGAAGTCAGGAATCCCCTACCTTGATAGAAGAATGCATGATGCAAAGAAGCCTCCGTACAGGAAATAGCACCTGAAGTAAGTAAACCAATTGTAGCATCTGTTCCTTAGCTGAGTTACCTGAAAGCATCCCTAAACAAGAACTTCAATACAAGGAGTGTACATAGAAGTTTAAAGATGCACAGTCAGGGAAGTGCTAGATAAAACAGGGATCAGAAGAGACCCGGTGAAGAGTTATTGTTTTGGAGGTGAATATAAAGAAGCAGATGCTGGACTGAGTATCTTTATGAAAGTACCTTATAATAAAGTAGGTCGATTGTGAAAAAATAAAAATTAAAAGCCTGAGGCAGCAAAATGCCCCCAGGAAGTAGCAAACTAGAAGAAATAAAGTCAAGCAAGCACATGATATTTATCAGTCTATATTTTCATTCAACATGATGCAGACTTCTCGTGATGCCTTTTTTCTTTATTTTTACTATTCCATTCCTGTAGCACAGGCTTTCCAATTGTTTCTATTTTGACCTGCATTCTCATGGGCACGATATAATATTATATCGGACCAGCAGGATGTTTAGTATAATTCTAAATCTCTACATTGTTCACGCTGCCCTTTCTGGGGCAGAACATCTGAAATATGCAAATTAATAGAAGAGAGGTTTATTTTGGCTCATGGAGTCTTGGGTTCCAGTGCATGGTCAGCTGATTGGCAAAATGACATGAAGGAAGCTGCCTAACTGCTGGCAGCCAGGAAGCTGAGAACAGAGAAGAGGCAGAGTGGAACGAGCCAGGGAATGCGCAGAATCGTCAAGATAAGCCCCCACACTCTACACAAGATAACCAGAGGTGTGCCTCACTGATCTCTTGGATATGTCTCAATTCAATCAGGATTAATCACCCTAGTATCTAAAATGAAATTCTCAGTTATTGATAAATAATTGTCAATACTTTGGCTTTAGTTATTTATGTATTTATTTAGTATTAAATAGGGAATTTAACATACAGCCTCACATAAACTAGACAAATGATCTACTATTGAACTATACTTTAGCCCTATTTTAATATAATTGAAAGGCACTGTTTAAAGCCTAAATTTCTCATCCTCTATACCACTAAACATCAAACATACAAAAGATAACGATAAAAACTATGACCCTTAGCTAAGCATATGGGCCATGCCTATAACTCTGCACTCAGAGAGGTCAAGCCAAGAGGATCTCAAGTTCAAGCCTGATATGGAGACTGAATGAGATCCTGACTGAAATAAATAATAAAAATGTGCTTGGGGTAGAGCTGGGAATAAAGATATCAGTTCAATCCCCAGAAAAAGCAAAGGAGCTCAGATGTGAAGTGTGGTTTTCCTGAGCTGTGGATGTAGTGAAAGAGAGAAGGTGGAGAGCAGATGATTCTACAACAAAGAAGAATTACCTCTCATTACGATTTATGCTTTAGATCAGTGCGTGAAGATCAGCTTAAAATTCCTCCTGAAAATATGTCAGTAAGATTCGATAGCCAGAGCAGGACACTGCTTTTCAGTCAGACCAGTACAGATCAGTTTCCCACCAGGCTGAGGAATAAATACGAATCTTCTACTTTTAGGGTTGCTTGAAGGATTGGATTTGTGTTTATGTCATGATGAATATATGTTTACTATTTTCAGTAGCTAAGGTGACATCCGGGCAGCAGGAACACATTCATCACATGAGGAGCACTTGTGAAGCACTCAATGGAAGTGGGCCACAGAATCTGGCATTATTTCCAGAAATCAGTAGAGATTCCTTCATCATTTAAATATTTGAAAAGTCTCTATATTCTTTCACTCTCTCTCTCCACTTTTCTCTTTCCCCTCCATCTCCACCTCTCTTTCTCTTCAAAATATTTTTTTTTTGGTAGAAATGCACACAAACAGCAGGTCCTCCCCTTGTACATAACAGTTAAAAGTTAAATCAGCTTCCTTTGAACTCAGGGTCCTGTACTTTCTTGTGATGCCTCCCTAGACAATCTCCTGAGTTTCTCCATGTCTCACTTTCATCTACCACTAGAGGTACTTTGTAAGTGTTCAATAAATATCTGATGCTGCTAGACTCTTTCTCTGGTGGTTCACTGGTGAAAGTCTTGTAATATTGAAGTTGTGAATCCAGGAGCCTCCTCCCCTCTTGTATTTCCTTAAACTGTATATTTCAGTGAATCCCTATGCCTGCCCAGATTTAGTATAGTTTCTCCAAAGAACAGGACCTTTACAGTTAGCTTGCAATATGTACTGTACGTTGCTGTTTTTTTCACACAGTTAGACTTTAGGAAAATCATCTGCAGTCTTTTCTGAGACCACATGTTCTCTGCTGGTCTCTATATTGGTTTTTAAGGTGTTTCTGTTCTTCTGTCATGGTTTGTTGAGAACATGAAATAGAAATATAGTCTTAAAAATGAGAAGTCTTTTATAAGGAAGTGATTGCATTTTTTTGTATCTTTGTTAGCCCTTTTTCTTCTCTCACTCAGCTTCTGGTGAAGAGGCCGTGTGACCCCTGGGACGAGTTGTAAGCTGGAGAAGACTGAAGTGAGCCTGCCCAGTAACTGAGATGTTCTGTGTGCCACCCTAATGCAGTAACTCCTCTGAGTAAATGCTATTATCCTGAAAATATTACCCTGGAAGCTAAGGTTTTGAAAAATGAGGACACTATAAGAATATGAACAGTGACAATGAACTTCAAGTATTAGAGAAAAATTAGAGGAGAGAGCAAACATCCCAGCAACTGAGAAGCCTATATTAGTATCTGTCAAGAGACAGTGCTATCCATCTTAGTACATTAAGCAGAAATGTAAATACTGAAACATTCATGAAGCCAGGGAAGCAGAATTACAACCTCAGGCTCTACTTTGTGTGTGCTTTATGTGGGTAAAATATAGAGGGAAGTAGAAAAGGGTAAACGCAAGGGCAATTTCCACACTTAACTTGTTTTTCTTTTCCTGTGTTTGTAAATCCTCGCTTGTAACGTGAAAATAATGGGAATTAATCATACTTATGTTTTTGTATAGTCAGTTGGAAACTTTTGAGAGGAGGCATGAGCTTGTGCAGAACTCCCTGGATTTTTGTCTCTTGGGACCATAACGACACCACATTTATGTGCATAAGGGAAGGGGGTCCTTTTGGATGGCAGCATGGTGGGGAGGGAATGAAGGGGCTTACAGGCTGTTGGTACAAGTTCCAGTGACTCCTCATAGCTTTATGGATTGAATTTTTTTCTTGCAGGTTAAAAATGAGCATTGACTTAGAATTAGTTAGACAGCTCTGCCTGGGTTGGAAGGAAAACAGGTAAGACACTTGGCTCATGAAAGTGTGAACAAAGTCTGGGGTGGGGCAACCCTCAGGTCCTTGAGAATGAAGAGCTCTGCTTGTCCAAACCTGTCCATCCCTCCCCAGTTTGCTTCTGCTAATATTAGACTGAAGTGATTGGCTCTGGTATATGAAAAGAAGTTTGTACGAAGAGAGCTAAAATGACGGGGACCATGTATAATATACGAAGCCATTGATTAAATCAGCCAGTGAGACTGGCAGAGATGAAGCCCCTGTACAAAGGAAGCTGTAAGAGTTATGAGTTGTGCTCAGGTGGGAAATGCCTGGGAGCACTAACGATTCTAACAGCATTTGTTTCTCAATAACGTGGAAAAGGTGTAAGCCGGTTTCTGCTGATCTAATTTACTCTACATTCTATAATTGGAAAATTCAATTTGCTTCATCCACTTTGGTTTAAGGAGCTCACCTTTAAATTAGGGGTCAAACATATTAAACTGATGCCTTACTCAATGTCTATAGGAGAGAACATTTAATGGCTTGACAAATTAAGGTCTAAGGGATATAGGCAGGTTCCTCTCTGAATGTTCTTCCATGTCTACTGGGAAAAACAATTCACATTATATTTCAAATTAGCTCAGTGTGGGTGCACAGGCCTATAATTGTAGCACAATGGGAGGCTGAGGCAGGAAGATACAATTTTGGGAATATAGCTTAAACAATTTAGTAGTCTATGAAGAAGTGCTTCCTTTAAAATTTCAAAATTTGCAAAGGACTAGGAATAAATCTTAGTGCAAATATTCTGAATCAATCCTCAGTATTGCAATATGCACAAAGATTATAATATATGAAAAAGTAGCCTACATATCTTATTCATGAGTAAGAAAATAATGAACTCTATGAAATTAAAACAGAAATTTGAAATTTGAAAATCATTCTGTTTTACTGGTGGCACTGATGTAGACCTTCTTCCTAAAGTCACATGACCATGACTTAGTGATGGCAGGAGGATTGCTGAGCTTGTGTGTTCGCGTGTTCCTCTCCTTTGGCCCAGATGTGGCGTGGGCCCTGGCCCTGGCCCACATCTGACAGTCCTGTGTTCCTGGTCTGCCTCTGATAACCACGCTGTTGGCTGTCACATGCATGGCAGGTGTAGGGTTCAGTTGAAATTCTCCTACTCTTTCTGTGTTCTCACTCACCATGCACCAGCCTGTGGTGGTACTTGCTGTGGTGAGTGGACTTAGAGAAGACTTCCACACCTTTTGATTCAGTGCCCTGGTTTGGAGAAGAGCGGGCCCTGCGTCTCACTTTATCCAGCTGAGTTCAGAACTGTGCTTTCCCGTTTCCTCAGCTGTGTTCCTTCTTGACATTTTGGAAACAGAACACTCCTGATGTCACTTTGCAGCCACTTGGACATGGATGTAACGGAAGCTGCAGCCCATGACATGGCCATGGTTGTCACTGCAACCTAAGTTTCCTCTTGTGCAGTCACTGCAAAGCAGACTGAGTTGGAATTGCAACCCAGTTGTCAGAGAACGTCCAGGGCTTGGTAGTCTTTTCTAGACTAAAGAAGGAAGGTAAAAATAATAATGGTAGAGCGTTTGTCTATGCGTGTGCATGTGTGTGTGTGTGTGTGTGTGTGTGTGTGTGTGTGTCTAGTTACACAAATATAAGAGATAACAGACCTCATCCATTTCTAGCCATTGTGGAGGGTTAGGAGGGAGTCATTGCAGAATTTGTCACCAAATCTGTTTTTCTCCACACATGGTTTAGCAAAAGCTCTCAAACCACAGTCGAGTCTAGCTGCTGTGATTCAGTCACACTGGTGGTCAAGTGAATTCCAAACTATTTCTGCCACATGGTCAATACACTTGAAGAAGCCACAAGATGCACAGAGATTCAGCACTGTGCTTGAGTGCTGTAAAACATTCAGGTTATGTTATTTTTTCCCTCATCTTAACTTACTTGGATTTGTTTCTCGCGTTCTCTTTGGACATAGGAACAGCATGTCCTGTGAGGGATGTTTTGTTTCCTGCAGTGACTTGAGTTCTCACATTTTGCTTGCTGGTTTCTCTCCTAATAACAAAGCAAACTGAAGGTTGTAGGGGGATTTCAATGGTGGTGTGTGTTAAAGTCATGGGATTTTCATAACAGTCTATAATGTTGACCAGGGACATGAACTCGAATTAGGAATAAATTCTACCCTGATGTGGTGATGCTCATTGGGTGCCATGAGTGTCCCTTAAAAAAAAAAAAAAATCTAGCTTACTTGAGAAGTTTCTATATCACAACCCCTTCCTGGGCCAGTGTGTTCACCTCAGAAGTGCTGAAGTATGGTCTGGAGTGACCCAGGATTGTCAAGACCTGTTCCACATGTCATTAAAAAAACACCAAAGCTGATTCTATTTAACAAAACCTGGTGACAAAATTCTATGAATATTGAAAAAAGAAGCTTAGTTTTGGTCATGTCGCTTCATGTTCAGACTTGATTGTGTCATTCATTGCCAGTTATTTTATGATTAAAAAATAGGGGAGCACTCAAATCATTTCTTGAAAATATTATTATTATTAACTCTCCTCTTTTATCAATTATAATGGAGGAAGAAAAGAAAAGAGGCATTGGAATATTTATGTATGATTGACTAAGAACAGTCTCATTCACAACTTTTAATTTCATACAGTGAGGTTTGTGTAAATCTCTTCCAAGCAGATGTCACATGCACCTCTTATTACAGTAAATATTCAGATGCCCTTGGCCCTCCCAAGGTCTCTTGATATAGTCTTGGTTCTTTTTGATCACGCGTCATGCACAGGGCTCATTGGCTCATCCCTTCATGGAGATCACCAGGGTCGCAGCCCCAGAAGAGACTTGGCGCCATGGCTGCTTTTGCACAAAACCCAGAGGAGCAGCTTTCCCTCTAGAGCCCAACACCGAGGCTGAGCTGAAAGGAATGAAAGAGAGATTATAAGACCAAGGGAAGAGCTGGCTGCCTCAGGGCTGTGTGTAAATGTCAAGTGTATTAAGTAGAGTTCTTTCTTTGCAGGCAACACTACCAGCTGGTTAAAGCTGACGAACAAAGCACTGTGGAAAGGACCATGAGTGCAAAAAGGGCACAGCTGTGTTGAAACAGGCAGAATAGATGAGGTGGAACAGGCCACATCCTCCTCAGGGACCCCCTGGTGACAACTCATACTTGATATTTTGGAAGATGATACCAAGCCTTGCACAGGTTCTGCCTTCTGCTGGCATTTAATAGGGGTCCCCCCTGCTCCCTACCTTCCCCAGTAGTGGGGTATCTTCCCTAAATGCTATGAGTTCATCTTTGTGACTGTGTTTTCACTCATATTTGACAGAACAAAATGACCACTTGTCTCATCAAAATTACCAATTCAGTCATGCCGTACAGTTATAATCCACAAATAGATAAAGATGGAGTTCAAAGGCAATAAGTAATTTGTCCCAAGTACCTTTCCTAACAAGTGATCATTGATTCAATTAGAGGTTAGTCTGATTTCGAACTTGTTTTCAATATAATAAATTTCAGAGAGTTTACAAGCCCTGTTTACGAATCTTTTATTTATTTATTTTTTTTCAGTAATGGCCATTTCTAAAAACTGAAGGAATTACTCGGATACATTTTTAATTCAGATATAAAACTTTAATTTTAAGTTTTAAAAGTATGTCATGTAGCATAAAACTATTTTAGAAAATGAAAGAACACAGGGGAGTAAAGAGTAGACAGAAAGAAGGAAGAGGAGAGAGGCTGAGAAGCCGTCTGACAAAGCACATCAGCAATGGCTACGCTGCATATAATTACACATTTAGATTCAGGCATTGATTCACTACAATACTTACTTCCTGCACACACGTATGTATCACACACTATTCTGGGATGCAAGACTACACAACAGTGTCATCCCTACCATTTGGTTTACACTTTCTACCTCATCTGGATGATAGAAAACTGCTCTGCTGTGGGTACAAACAGTAAAGGAGAAAGCAGAGAGAACAGTCAGACGCAAGAATAAACAAGCTCTGTGTTCAATCAGTGATAAGTGTCCTAAGACAAATCAAGGGAGTAGAAAGTGATGGCGGTAAAGAAGGATGTTATTTCTCAGAGGTGAGTGGGAGAAAGCCCCACTGCATAGGAGTTTTGTGAACTGAAGCACAGAGAAAAGGTTCTTCTCGGGAAAAGTGAGAAGAAAGTGGAAGAGATGAAGATGAGGCTTGTAATCAAAGTTCAAGAAAAGTCTGGGCATCCTCCTTTGTAGGTGTGATAAGTTTCACAACTACACTTACATACTAAAACACATGCAGAGGTTTACACCAGATTTTAAAGCAAAGGCATTCTCCTGACATCCTTTGCCATTCAGAATAAAAATTGGGAGCAAACAAAACTTTAAGAGCTGAAAAGATGTATTGCTATGTTTCCAAGGAATGTAGTACTTTAGGGTCCCTCCATGCTTCTATTTCATGTTTCCTAAGGAGGAGTTAAAGGACTATCACATCTCACCTGTCGGGAGTACTCCTGCGACCCCTAGAAGTAATCTTATAAAATTTCACTACATGGTAAATGATCTCACACCAAAATGTTGAAAGAATATAGTTCAACTTCTGCATTAAAAAGAATTAACAAATGAGACCCATAGACTGGCACTCATTTTTGAAAGGCCATACATCTAGTCACTTCCTAATTTTTCTTCATGAGAAAAGAGCATTTAACAAATTTCCCCATTTTCAAAATCATAAAATGTAACTTGGAATATATTTCAAGGCCCAATGAAATAATAAATTTACAAAAATATGATATTAAATTAAAATTGAAAGAATAAAATAATTCATATTATTGAAGGCCTACTATATAAACAAATGGACAGAGGCTAAGGGACAAGTTTTTCTTGAAGAAAAATAAATTAGTTCTTGGGTAATAAATGAATAAAACAGACAAAACGTCATTAGCAAAACATAGTCATATTTGGTTTAAGTGAGGCCAAAACAGTGATTACAAAAATTTAGTTTTAAAAGCTTAAAGATAAAATAAATTTTGCATAACATCACCATTTGTCCATAAGTATCACTAGCTACAAAGAGAATTTTATCAGCTTGACCATGAATGCCGTCTAGTCCAGTAATTCAGAATGCTGTGTCTGATGCTAAGACATATTGAAATTGTGTTTTTCCTGTGCAATGCACTAAACATGAGAAAAATTACAACTCACTTGAAGAAACATTCTAGAAAATATCTGACTTTAGTACTTCCAATGAAAGACAAGGAAAAACTGAGAATCTGTTACCAGTTGGAAGACACTAAGAAAACAAGTTGACTAGATGTAAAGGTGATTTCTTGAGAAAAAGAATTGTGGAAAACTAATCAATTCTAAAGTTTATAATTTATCAAATGCTAATACATCAGTGCCAATATCCTAGTGTTGATATCTGTGCTATAGTTATTTAAGATGATGTGATTAGAGGAAGCTGGCGTGAGTGTAGAGGGAATCGGTGAACTATTTTCCATCTCTTTTATAACTCTAAAGTGATTTAATATTAAAAATATATTATTAAATATGTGAATCAAAGAAAATTTCCAAGGGACATGTTCTGCTTTTCTTTCATCAAAATTAATAGGTCAGCTCATGAACAACAAAAAACAAGATAAGGAAAATGAGAAATGGTAGAAAAAATAAGAAGGAGGAAAGCCAAGTACATTGCACTAGGACATCGGAGTGTTGCTCACTGAGAAAGCTTGTGGTCTGCCGCTGTGACCCGTGTACTGGTGCTTCTATTCCAGCTTATCAGTGTGCAGCACAGGACAGTGGGCAGCACACGCATTATCTTGATCAGTCCACTGTATTATCTTGATTAGGGGCTTACAATTTAGCTCCGTGATTTATTAATCACCAAATGAGGCAAATATGTTTTCTCAGATATTAAATGGGAAAATGAGGATCAGGTAAGGATTACATATTCCTTGTATTGAGTCACAAACTGAAAACAAAGTAAGTGGATGTTCTAGCCCTGATTACCCTTTTTGGGTCCTGAGGATGGTCCTCTGTAGGGGAGAATGAGAACTCAGAATACTCCTCCCACAGGAGAAAGCAGTTCTCTGTGTGGGAAAAGCAGTTACGTGGGCATGTACCCCGATCTCAAAGAAAATTCAGAGGCTCCCAAATGGGGTAGATAACAGTGTCACGTCTTTGGTTTTGTTTTCCTGTAGATGCCTTGGGTTATTCCATTCAGAAGAAAGGATACTTTAGTGAGTAACTTAATCATTAAAATAGAAGTTAAGGGCCATCATTCGTGTATAATTTATTCCATGATTATTTTTCAGGTGTCTACTGTTTGTCGGCACAATTTGACTTACTGATGATAAAGTCATAAACAAGAGGGAGCGGACAGATTTCAATAGGGGATTTAAAAGGACAAGAGAGATATGGAGAGGGGGGAGGAAGGGAGGCAGAGAAAGAGAAGAAGAAGGGGTAGATTTGTGTGCCTGTGTTGGGTGGTTAGATGGTAAATTTGTTGAGGAAACAATTTCACATAAAAGGGTCAGAATTAAATGTGACACAGTGGGCCTGTGTGTTGAAAGTTTTGGAAGTGTGGGCATAGAATTCTTCTTTTTTTCTTTCTTTCTTTTCTTCTTCTTCTTCTTTTTTTTTTTTTTTTTTTTGGTACCAGGAATCAAACCCATAACCTCATGCTTGCTGGGCAGGCATTTATATAGTTGAGCTACATCCCTGGCCCTGGAGAAATCTTTTGCCCAGGGATAATGGAGGTGAGGTCTGTTAATTGAGGGGCTCAAGTCTAGGATGTTACATCTTTAGGAAAAAGAGAAGAAAACTTTCAAAAGTTCTTAAGTTTGATTGAACTGGGTGATTTACGCTTTGGTTTCTCACACACAGGCTGTGGGTTACAAAACAGACCTACAATGTGATAACCTTTTCTGCTTTTTGATACGTGTATTTTAGAGTTTATCAAGTGCATAGGTGTTGAGAGTTGTGTTCATCTGAGTGACCCTGTGATTCTGGTGATCAACCCTGAGATGAGAAAGGTTAACATGTAAGGGGTATGTATGAATAGTACAGACATGGGTGAATGAAGAAACAGAAATTTGGATCTACAATGAGTCTATATGCAGACTAGCCCCCAGAATCTTCATGGTGAACAGACTGAAATAGTACAGGTTTCGTAAAAATGTTATTTTGATATTAACCAGTATTGTCACACATGTATTTCCGATATTTCTCTTTTCAGACTACTGGTGTTTCAGGCTGACACCAGTCGTGTTCTGCCATAATCATGAATAGTTCTACGTTACAGAATAAATAATTATGGCTTTTGTAGCTTTATCCATCTATATGGATTTTTGCCTTATGAATTTAAATGTTGGATTAGTGAGGTAGACTTCAGAGGATGGACCAAGGAAAGGATGACATTTGTCCTTAAAACATGCAAGTGTTGGGCTGCCCAAGACCACATTATCTTTATCATCAACTCACTTGGGATTTGTTAAACACCTTGGTAAGAAAATGAGTGATGAGGAGGAAATGAGCTCTGTGCACAAACAGCCAGATGCCGGGCTGGGGAAGAGGAACTGGAAGTTATGCTGCTTAATTAGCAGCTACAGGCAGTCACAGGTTTCCCTGCTTGGGATGACCCCTCCTGAGTTAGAATGTGCACGCTGCCAGAAGGCCCATGGGCGATGACCAAAGGAGGATGATTGGGAAAACTGAATTCACGTGCTCATCAGTGTCAATAATTTGTAAACAGTTTAACTGGGAAACATTTCACTTATATTCAAGCCAAAGACATAAAAGAAGGGCAAGATAGTACTATTCATTAACATGTAATGCAAACGTGAGATCTTTAAGTAATTTATTAGCAAATCACAACCAGAATCACATGAAACTATCCACATATCATGACCGATTACATAAATCCCTGGGCTGTGAACTTATTTTGTAAATTAATCAATATAATCGTATAACATTGAGATAACAACCATACAATAGTAAAAAGGCAAAAACCAACAAACCACAAAAACAAAGACAGAAAGAAAGAAAGAAAGAAAGAAAGAAAGAAAGAAAGAAAGAAAGAAAGAAAGAAAACAAAAGTTTTGTTTGGCATAGTAATGGAGTTTTCAATGGAACTAAAAGAAATGCAAGGGCATATATTCTCATTTTTGTTATAATATCTTGTCAAAGATACTCTGAAGTACAGTAAAGCAAGAAAAAATGCAGAGCACCACAGTAAAAAATAATGGAAGTTTTTCTTTATAAATGACATGGTTATACAGTTATCTCAAATGATAGTTTGTGATAAAGGCTTAGTAGAAGAGCAACTATCAAAATCTTTTTTATTCCTGTATGCTAGAAAAAAATAATTATAGAAATATTTTATATACCACGTTTAATTCCTCATAAATAGCTCACTCTTACAAAAGACAAGAAAACTAATTCAGGATCTGTATGTAGAAAATTATAACTCATTAAAGAATTAAAGGAAGAAATATCTTAGTTCAATGAACCAAATGGCATACATTTAGAGTTAAGATTTGCCACAGAAGCATGAGTTTCTGGAAAACATTCTGAGATAAAAATGCTTAAAATAATTGTTTGATTGAAATTTTTATGGAACAGGGACAAAAACCAGAAAGTATATATGTTTAGTACAGATAAAAATTTGTGCCATAGTATTTTTAATCCACAGTTGTTTGGAATATGGAGAATCAGCTGGTCCCAGGTGAACCTAAAAAGAGTGACACAGGTAGAAAGGAAGGTAATAGTACATAAGAATCCTCAAAGCAGCATCCTAAGCAGAAATGAAACATAAGGTAATACACTATGCATGGCTATAAATTAATTTATAAGAAATTCTAGAAAAGAATATAATGAGGCAGAGAGAAGACTGGATTGCTTACTACTAAAACTAGATGTTGAGGCAGTGAACTGAGTAACAATGTGCAGAAAGAAACTTTGCCAGTGATTAAACTATTGAAAACTGGGCTTGTGATTATGGTTACACAAATACAACCCTGTCAAAACTGACCAACACTTTATTCTTAAGATCAGTTTGCATAAACTAAGACAATGATATAGAAAATTACTAAAATATAAAATTGAGCATGTATAAAGAGAGGTCAGATAAAGCTAATGTTTCAGAAGTAATAATTAGCAATTACATTATAACTATGATAGGAAGTGTTATTTTTTAAAATAATTACTTAAGTTATTTGGTTAGCTTGCCTCTTGCAGTATTTCTTCTTTATCAGCTAGTACTTGCTGCTACAATTCAAAAATTAAAATGCATTTTTGAGTTCAATTGGAACACAAATTATTTTTAATCTATTCAAATATTTTCATCAATTATATTACACATGTAGATAGATTTTGGGGAGAAAATCATATCTCAACAGTATATGTTGCCAGTGGGAATACACATTTGCATATTGCTATGAGAAGTTTGGCAACATCATACAAACGGTACAATTACATTTTCATCTAGTTATTTTAAGTCTAGCAATGTACCCTGAAAATATACCTCCAACAATTTTGAGTGCACTCATTCAGAAACATACACATATATTTATCACATTGTTGCTTATAAAAGTGAAAACAATTGAAATACATAGAGAAGAGTTGTTCAATAAAATATAAATCAAGTGGAGCACTATGGAACTTTATTAAAAAAGAAGGAAAGTCTCTGTGAGCTTATTAGGCATTATTACTTGGATATATTTCTGACTACAATGTGAAGAGCAGCAGTGTCTGTGTTATATTTTATGTGAAAAAACAAGGATAAAAGCATGTGTTATCTGCCTGTTTGCTCAAGAAAGAAACCTAGGAAGAACAAATCAGAAACACATGATATTGGCCACCTATACAGCACGTGTGAGAACTGGAAGGAATTAGGAGGGGAAGAAAATGTGGATGCTCAAGACTTCCAGGAGAACATAGTGGATAGATAACAGCAGCTATGGAGGCTCTCTGAGATAGCCAGCTTAGAATCCAGGAATGGTGTGGTGTCAGGAGTCCTAAGCAAGGGGAGATATACCCTGCTGACCCAGGAACGAACTAAGCTGAGAGAAACCAACTAAAATGCAATCCCAGTGCTATAACCAGAACAGATAAAACTCAGCACTGAAGATGGAACCCATGCCTCTGGAAGCCACAATTTGAATTTCCTGCTGCTGCTGCTGCTGCATCTGCATCGGCACAGCAGGGACAAAGAGGCAAAAACTCTGAGAGCAGGAATCGGTGGGACAGAGTAGAGAGCGGGACTGGCAGGGAGCCCTGCGTCGACCTGCAGTGAGTGAGAGGAACTGGGACCCTTCTTCAAATTAGGAGGCTCCAACAGAGGACATTCTGGGACCCGGCAGACTACCCAGAACAAGGTGCTGCAGTGACTTTAGTCATATATTCTCCTCTCAAGTGGGATTGGTGGGTAGCACTTGGCCTGGGTGATGCCATATACAAAGACCCAGTAGGCTAGCCCAAACCAGGTCCCAGCACCTGGCAGTGCACCCTAGCAGTAAAGACTTCAGCAGGTTGACTGACCTGGAGGGGCGGGCCCAGCAGAGGCTACCCAGGTCTGTTTCTCCCTAGTACACTGCAGTGTGCGGGAACACCTAGCCAGCTCGATTCAAACAAACTGTAACTGACAAAGAAAGAAACTGGGCCTCCTATATATGCTTGTATGGAAGGAACAAAAAGTATGGGAAAAGGGAGCAAAAAGAAAGGGTCCTCAGGCCCCAATTCTGAGAACATGATCTAGGAAATGTAAATGCAAAGGTGAATGAGGACAGAAAACATGCAATATCAGACATGGCACCAATAGACGTAAAGCAATATCTCTGGAGCCTCCAAGACGAGTTCAAAAGTGAAGTATTTAATGACCTAAAGCAAGATATAAGTAGAATAGTTAGAGAAATGCTAAGCACCGCCCAAGAAAAAACAGATGGTGGAATGGAAGAACAGGAAAAAAGGGGAGAATTGTTTGATGGAGAAAATAGAGAAAAAATAGAATACGTGAAGCAGGTTCAAAGAGATTACCAGGAAACTAAAAACTCTATTGAAAGCTGGCATAATAGCTTGAAAGAAACTAAGGACAGACTATCTGAACTGGAGGACAGATTTGTAATGTGGGAGCATGAAATGAAAAACTTCTTAAAAATAATAAGAAAACAAACAGCAATAATACAAAGGCTTGAAGATGATAAGAGGATCTATAACTTAAGAAATAAGAATGTAAAAGAAGAAGTAGGGACACAAACAAATGAACTACAAAGGCTATTCACAGAAATAATCCAGGAGAATTTCCCTAATTTAGCAAAAAGTAAAAATACTCAGATGTATGAGGCATACAGGACTCCAGCCACCTACAACACAAACAGAACAACACCCAGGCATATAATAATCAAAATTCCAGAAATCCAATATAAGAACAGAATATTTAAAGCCGTCAGAGACAAGAAACAAGTCACTTACAAGGGAACCCCCATCAGAATTACAGCAGACTTCTTGGCACAAACCATCAAATCACGAAGAGTGTGTGTGGGGGGAATAATTCAAGCTTTGAAAGATAATAACCTCCAGCCTAGATTGATATATCCTGCAAAACTGTCCCTAGAAATTGGTGGAAAAACAAGGTGCTTCCAGGATAGAGGAACTAGGGGAATTTGCAACCACCAATTCAACTCTACAGAGAATACTGCAGGACACTCTAAAAAAAAAAAAAAAAAAAAAAAAGGAAAATACCAAGATTCCAGAAACAGTGGCAGAGAGGCCACAATGAATGGAGCAGAAAGCAAAATGAAGAAGACAAACTGACAACTAAAGACAGAAAAAGAGCTCAACAGAAATGAGGCAGAGAAGGTTGGATTGTAGGAACAGCTATTTTGGAGAAAATAAGACATCATAATAGGTAGTGCTGATTTAATATTATCTTGCTTTGAAGTCCCATCAAGCTTCTGTTCTTCTGTCTCCATTGGTCTTAACAAGTTGTATCTTATTGGATTTTATTATATGTGATACTATAAACAAAAACTTTTATAGACAAGGAGATTATACAGAAACCATTGTTCATTTTCCGTTAGTTGATTCTAAATACCCTGTAATACTGTCATTCTCTTGAATAGTTTTACATTGTCTTGGTATGTTTGATGCTACAATATATGAAGTTATACTCAAAGATTTCAAGGAAAGAGACACTATGGTAACTACTTTTATGTCAGGATATCTGGTGGTGAAACACTATTTTGCTTAAATGGTTATGTTTTGACCTGTGCTGTTTTGTTGTTGAGTCCTCTTTTATCTAAATCTCCTTTTTTATTATTTACTTTTTTATTTTTTTCTTTTTAATTAAGGGAAAAATAAAAAAAGCAGGATATATTATAGTAACCCACTTTGATTTCCTATTAACTTGATTTGAAACCCTGTATGGCTCTCACCATCTTGTTTTGCCTGATTTTCCTCTATTCTGTTTTGCTTGATATTACCAAGTTCGAGTGTATAGGCAACAAATGTGAAGACAATAAGATTCATTATGACGCCTATTTTGGTTTGACTATCATCTCCTTTTGAAGTCTTGTAATGTCTCCAATGTTTGGGCTTTATTGGTTTTGTTCTTTACTGTTTTCTTTAATTTTATTATAACTGATATATAGGCAATTCTTTTTAAGATAGCAAGAGGCATTATGGTAATCAGTGCTGATCACCTTGTATTTTGTTTTTACAGTATGTGTTATGTCCATGCTTTTGATTTGAATGACTCTGTTTTGTTATGTCACATTTGGTTTTATTCTCTTCAAAAAAGTAATAAGAACTGTGGGAGTAATAAAACCCAAAATGTGCAATTGTCATGCTACAAAAGAGAGGAAAAGAAAGTGCTCTAAAGGATACAACTGCATGTATATTTAAGTGTATAAGATAGATAACTATATTATTGAGTTTTGTTGGATCATTGAACAGAACTGTTTGCAATCTCATTGTTAGAATGTCCACTTTATATGCTTTAATTTTGTAACTTGAATAACTATTTCTAAGATGACAATACGTAATCTATTAACTAGTGATTTCCTACTGTTTATTTCTTTTGTTAAATTCTGTATAACTTTTACCCTTTTTTCTGTTTTTTTTTCCTTTTTATCCTTAAATTTAAAAAAAATAAAATGTGGGTGCTTGACAGAAGAGAAAGATTTGAGAGAAAAGAAAATAGAATATGGCCCTAATATTTCTCAGAGTATTCTATTTTCAATTAAAAAAAATTGGCTTTTAGGGTTGTATTCTATTCTGTATTTTGTAAAGGCAAATAATGAATAAAATCAGTAAGGATGGAAAAGTACTAAATGAACAAAATGTATTAATCTAAATGCATTTTGAATAAACAATATAAACAAGTTTGGACTGAGAGTATCCTTTAGCCCAATATTTTGATTCTATGTACTCGTTAAAGACAAAATAAATATTCGAAAAATATGAAATTTATTTGTCAGTTTGTTTTCCACAAGGATTTAGGTTTGCATTTTGAAAGGACAGTAATACTGTCAGGGTAATAGATTAGTGAAAAAGCTGAAATTAATTAGAGTGACCAATGAGCGAATGAGTGAAACTTAGGGTTTTTTCTGTCTGAGAAGAAAGTTAAAATCTTGGAAAATCAGATGCTCAAATAATGCTGTGGTACTGAAATGTAATTGGACACACTATTCTGGGTATATATTTTTATTAATTACTGTGAATATGTATTTGCATATGAATAGACTTATATTTACATTTATGAATAAGTAAATCTATAGAAATGAATACTTGTGGTACACATACATCTAACTCTGCATATTTAAACACTGTTAAACATAGTAATATCACAACCCCCATATTAAAATTAAAATTCCAACAACTCTGGGTCCCTCCACTCACTTTTTGCTCCCCTAGTTTTATTCCACTTTTCCCCTTGTATCTCCCTTAATTTTTCTGATTTGTAAATTTTACAAATCTTTGGCAGGTTTGATGTTCTGAAAACATGCTGTGTCTTCATATGCCAATGTATTGGGTAGCAGGAGACAAGGAAAAGTGAAACTAAAGGGTTTTGGACCCTTACAGTCTCTATCTGGTCCTAAGCAGTGGTTTGTGTAGTGTTAAGTGAGGACCAGATGGGAGGAAGAACAGAGCTGAGACACAGGACAGCAGGTTTACTGCTGATCGTGTGGTGCTCCCTGAAATGTGAGCTTAGATGAGGAGTGAACTCAGGGGCCATGGAGAGATGCCGCTTGCACTCTTGATGAAGCACAGTAATTTTATGCAAAGGTCACCTGCAAGATTATATTCATTCAACAGTGTTTTGCTCATTTTTCCCCCACAAATGCTTGATAGGTCCACATGTGCAAAACCATTTAGCAAAACATCAGCATAGGCTTCAAAGTTTATAATTTTTAAAAGTCATAACAAACATCTGTTCAACTTGTAAAATATTCAGTAAGTGGTTTTGAACAAGATTTTTTAAAAATTTACGGAAAATCTATGTTTTTAGGAGACGAAATATTACCAACAAAGAATAACATATTAGAGCAAAACAAAAGCACATTGTGCATGTCAAGGCCTTCTTCACAAACATATGTGTTCAGATTAATTTGTGAGATTTTGGGTATCGGAGTAGGTTCAAGGTTAAGAAGGCAAAACAGAGGTCTAAATGATCGCATGGAGCCTGACAAGATTCTGAACAGTGAGAAACTTTAATGTAAGAAATAAATTCACTTTTACTTTGAATGCTGCTTTCTCCACCTTTGAGGATGAAAAGGAAGTCAAAACATTTGCCAGTCTGCCTTTATATCCTCTATATTCCTTGTCTGTGCGTAAATTTAAAGGTATAGTCCCTCTTCTCACTTATCCACTAGATTTTCTACTTGTGACACTTTTCAACTTTCTTTAGGAAAGGCATAATAAAAAGTTCATTAAAATTTAAATATATGGCACATTGTTACAGCATATTTAATCTTGTTGGGGAAAGAAGTGAGAAGATTAGCATGAAACAGACTTGTTAGATCAGGGATTGTATCTGGCAAAACCAGAATAGTAAGGTTTCACTTGGGATGAAGCAGTACAATTGAAAATCATTTTTAAATAAACTATAATAAAATATTAATATTCAAATACTTACTACTCGCTTAAATTATAAGTCAAGTGCCTTTTAATGACATGAAAGAAAAACACTCCGCTGTCTTTTATCTTTCAATTAATTTCAAAGTATTTTTTATTTATGGAATGTCTTCTAGGGAATGTGATTGATGCTTACAGCATTGTCTCCTCTTAATATGAAAGCAAGCGTCTTTTGGGAAAACAATTTAATTAGTGGTGATAACCTGAACACAAGAAAACTGTTTTCAAAAGCCTGTCCCTTATTGACAAATATGTCCCTGTATTGATCCTGGGAACCGTGGAGATCATCGCACTGGTTTCCCTATCTGGAGGTCATGAACTCAGACTGACTCAGGGTATATGCACAACTACTAGCCCTGTGGATTGGAATCTATGTCTTATTTACAAACAAAATTAGACTTTAATAAATATTTTCGTTGATAGATGACTGAATTAGTTTAAGATGGAGGGGGTTAAAGGTCAATTCTTTGCTGGGAATTTAAATGAGATTTCTTTTCCTTCTTTATGGACGCAGTCAGATTTCTGTTTCTTCCTTCCTCCCACTCATTGCTTCTCCAGTGGGCATTTTCTGTTCCCTTATCTTCTGGTTCCAGCTCTGTTGTTCACCTGTTGTCTTGGGGGAAATGCCTAACTTCTCCTACTGACATAAAGATAAAAAACACTGCCCTCAAATTTGTAAGATTTAAACAAAATATGCATGCCAGGACCTTAGTTTATAGCCTTTGGATAGAAACCTTTCAATTCACATTGGTTCTTATCACTTCTGCTATTATTAAAAACTGTGAACATTTTTCTCAAATTTTGCTGCCTCAAGTGGAATTATGGGTAAGCAGGAAAATCAATGTGAGCAACGAATCATTATCTGCAAGAAGTGAAATGCTATACAAGGTATGTTCATTTATTATTTGTTTTTACTTTGGCTAGCAAAAGCTTTGCATTGTCATATATAATTATGGGATCATTTTGAAGTGATATCTTCTGAAAGGTATTTGTAGTGTTTGGTATAATAAGATTATATTAGAATATTGTGATACAGACAAGCAGTCTGGGTAGCTGTGTGCACAAAAGCCTTAAAAATATCCAGTGTGATTAAATGTGATGTAAGAAAAACTTGCTAAATTCTGTCCACAAGGTAAGGAAGGGAAGGGAAAAATAACAGGAAAATTATTAACTTTAATGCATCCTTCTCCTCCCCCATTTACAGAAAACATTAATTATAAATACATTAATTTTGATGAGATCATTTCTTAGAATTATGGGAAAATAATGTTTTAGTGTTAGGTTATGCTTCAGTAACCTTCAGTTCTATCATTAAACGTAGCTGTTGTATTAAAAGTCATATATATATATATATATATATATATATATATATATATATATAACTAAGAAAATAACTATAAATTAAAGAAATAACTTCCTCTAAGCTATGAAAGAGATGATATCATGTTTTAACTATTCTCTACCTAACCTTCATTATACAGCTGAGTCTAATATATACATATTTAAATATAAGGAATGATACAGTAACACAAATTTCCAAACTTTGCATTTTGAGAAACATAAAAAAAGTCTGATAAGCAGCTAAATATAGTAACTTAGGATAAGTGATTTCTTTTGCTTATTTTTAGAGAAAATTAGAAGTTTGAATAAAAGTATACTTTGAGGATGAGGACTTTCCCTAGAAAGACTAACTTATAAGCCATTCTAATGAAAATATTTATGGGTTTAATACATCTCGTGAACTGCAAAATATGGTTATTCACCAAACAGTTCTCTGGCTCATGAGTGTGGTGGGAGGACACTGAGAAATGAGAGAGGCACATTAGAGCTGCTCTTTCTCCGGAAATGTGTTTTTGGTTAAGGGTGAGGGAGCGGAAGGGAGTTGAGAGAATGCACATAATTAACAAGTAAAGAATTAAATCTGAAAGCTGCTTTGGAGTAGTGAAGCAAGAAATGCAGCAAATGAAACACTGTCACGTGAGACACTGTGGCCTGAGTACTGTTTTAGTTTAGAAGATCAGGAGAGAATGCTTTGGAAAGGCAGCACAATGCACGGGTTTGCATTCCAAATGGTACCTGATCTCCTGGGCTTTGAACTTCACCCAGCCTGGCAAGGCTGAGAATTCACTGTGAGAACACTCAAGAGAAAATAGTCACAACCAAATATGGAATCACTTACGACTGTAGAGAGAAAGGCTTGGAGTGTCACAGGCATTGACAGCACTTCAGCATTGTCAGTGGACAAATATCAAAGTCAGAGATGCATGTCAAGAAGGAAGAAATGAAGCAAGGAAGGAAGGAAAAGAAAGAAAGAAAGAAAGAAAGAAAGAAAGAAAGAAAGAAAGAAAGAAAGAAAGAAAGAAAGAAGAAAGAAAGAAAGAAAGAAAGAAAGAAAGAAAGAAAGAAAGAAAGAAAGAAAGAAAGAAAGGAAGGAAGAGAGGAAGGAAGGAAGGAAGGAAGGAAGGAAGGAAGGAAGGAAGGAAGGAAGAAAGGAAATTCTCTTGTAAGTTCTCTTAGTCTGTAAGAAATTCCTCTCACAGAAATATATAGACTAATGAAATGTTTTCCCTAGTGATCAAAGGTTATAAAGTTTCTACAGAGAGTTAACCTGGAAGTCCTGTTGGTCATCAACAGAAGTGTGTGCCATAGTATGTCCTGTAAGGGCAGGTTCCAGATAGCGTTAGAATCAAAATGACGATCTGATACATACGTGTTCTGTTCCTCACGGACATCTTGTTTACTCAATAAGACAAGAAACTGACAGTGTGTTATTGCCTGCTGGGTCCCTAAAGAGCTTCTTCTTTGGGAATATCACACTGAGCCGTGAGTAATGCTTTTATTGTGCAAAAGTACCTTGTTGGTTTACGTGTTGGAGGCATCTCCAGGGCAGCTTCACACTCTCGTTGCTGTCATACAGAGCCAGTCTGATTTAGAAATACCTCCCTGTGAGATTGTTCAGTATGCCTGGAAGCCAGTATTTTCCTATTTACTTCAGTTATGTGGCAATGTAATAAGTATTGGTTTCATGTAGTCTTAATTTAATTGTTTTGGAGTTTAGGAGCAAATAAAAATAAACATTTTCAGGAAACCATCAGCTCAGCACAGAATACTAAACTATCAAATAGAAAGGGAAAATATAGAAGAAATTCAAGTAACATAAAATGACAGAAAATAAATTTGGACCCCAAAGAATCCTTGAAATAGAATACATAAAAATTCACACTTTTCACCAAGAGGATACAGAGAGAAGAAATAGTGTTACTTCTTCTCTGTGTGATATTTATCTCATTTAACCCCTACCTTGCTGAAGAACAATCAGGTTGGTACAGGGTAATAAACCCATTTGACAGCTGAGTCATTCTGAAGCAGTTAGTGACTGAGCCTATACAGTAAATGTATATTTACTGCCTTTACTATATGCAGATGTTGAATATGTGATTCAGTTTAAACTATAATCCACAGTAACTTTTCATGACTCTAGAAGGCTAATAATTTGAAGATAAGCTCTTGGGGAAAAGTGAAAGGTTTATTTTGAAGGCTAGCAAATCAAGACAGAGGCAAGACCAACTATGCCCATATTTCTAAAGGTATTCAGGTGCACACATATGGGGATTGTAGGGAGACACAGAAAATAAAGAGGTCACCAAGGTAGTGGCAAGTTTCAGGATAGTAATGAATTTGAGGACATCTGCCTTTCTGACTCACAATCTGCTATCTGTAAGTGACTGTATGTTTAAGGTTGTCTAAAACTAAAGCAAATTTACTGGTTAGAAACTCTTAGGACTCATGCTCTCTCATTTCCTTTGCCTATAATTCACTAACCCTGCAGTTATTAGGCTTTGAAAGGCATCTTTTCCCCAGAGAACAAAAGATGGTAGCAGAAAACAGAGCAGATAGAGAAAAGCAACTTTCCCCCAGGACAAAGGGATAACTTTACTTGAGAACAGTTTTTCAGTCTGTAGGTGGCTTCAGATACAGGTATCCTCTCTAGCCTAACTAATGGGAGACTAATAACACATTGCCTGCCTGGGCAACTTCCAAAGTTAGTGAGTTTTCAAAAAGTAAACCAAGCAAGTGAGGCTAGAGGGTTTACTTAGGTTTTTCCCTGCTAACATGGAGTTGCTAAATGTGTAAGCTTTTGTACACAACATCTTAACCCACATAAAGAACATTTCCATTAACTCACAAAGATTTTTGAATCTACTTAATGATGATTCTTATGCAACTAAATGCAGGTGCTATTATGATAACTATCAATATGCATAAGCTCTGTCTATTCTTGAAATTTGTAAATAAACTTCAGTCATGCTATGTGAACATTTTTTGTCTCCCTCTTTCTATTTAACATAATGATTTAAAATGTTACTGAGTTTATTAATAGTCTCTTTTTTTAGAATAATATCTCTATGATAGGCACATGAAAAATATATTTACATATTTCTTGGTTGTTAGAACATTGATTACTATAGATTATGGCTAGTTTAAATAAAAAAATAAAATCTTTATATAATTTCATAAAAATCTGTACACTTTCATTTCTCACTGATACATTCATGACAGTGAGTCAAAGAGTAGGAATATGTTTTAAGTTATGAGAAAAAGCAAAGCACTTTTCCAAAAGTACTATATTTTACAACTTTTTCACACTAGCAACATCATTATCAGAGTTTCAGTTGTGCTAGAGCATCATCAAAATTTGTCAATGAGATTTTTAATTCATATTTTATGTAATCAATGTTCACACAGGGCATATTATTCATGGAGTTTTTGGTCATTCTCTTGTCGATCTTTAAATATTTATATATTCTAGTTATAAAATCTTTAACAGAGTGTGTATTGAAAGAATTTTCTTCTACTATATCCTTTCTATGGCTAACAATTTTTTTGATGAGTAGAAATTTAATTAAATAGAGCTCAATTTACCTTTTATTCCTAATTTATTGTTATTGACAAAATTCCTATGTGATTGCATAAACAATGTTTCAAAATATTGCAGAAGTCAAAATTGAGCTAATTATTATGTCACATAGTTTTATAAAGGGTCAGAGCCTTTAATACCCAATCTGTTAGCTAACTTCAAAGAATGCAATGCATTGTTATTAACAACTCTACTTAGATTTTATTATACAATATACAACTATTTCTTCCATCAGCCTCCGTCAATTTGTATCTTTTGATAAGTACCACCTTCACCTCACCTGGATCTTTGACTCCTGATAGCCAACATGGTACTATCTACTTTCTTAGTAATTCAGTTCTTTTATGTTCTACATTTAAGTTAGAATATGTAGTAAATTATCGTTCCAATGCTTATTTATTTAATTGAATATTCTTCAGATTTATTCTAGTTTACCTCCTTAAAAATTATGTTCATGGATTTTGTGTCTTGTCTGAGAATTTTTTCCTCCAATGGTGGTAACCTAGCTAGGGCTTTGAACCATTAATCAAAAGCTCTACCACTGAATGACTTCCCAAGCCAATAAATGTTTTTATGCTCTATATTTGAGAATTATTGACCTATATTCCCTCCTAGCATTTAGGCTTTATCTTCACATTTTGGATTCACTTCCTTTAATCCTTATTGGTAATGGCAGAACTTCAGAAATATAACCACACCTAGGTAATCTCCATCATCTGGCTGCATGTGAGATACAATTGTTCTCTAACTTTCTTTAGATTGACAATTGCACACATAGCATTATTTCCATTGTCTTTGGCCCACTGAATTTTTGCATGTGGGCTAAAATGAATAATAATGAACCCTAAAATGTCTGGCTAAGTAGGTTTTCTTTCATACCTATATAGTTTGTTCTGTCAAGAATTTGCATTTCTGCTGGAATCTTTTAGTTATGGTGAGATCTGATTTTATTCTTGGAAGGATGTAGGAGATCACCAAGTTGCACTGTCCTGAAGAAGGAAGGAAAGGAAGGTCCTTGCCTCAATCTTTCCCTAACCTTTACATCAACCCTATTCACTGTAACACACAGAGCCGCCTTTGTTGAAGCAAGTGTTTCCTTAATTGGCCAAAAGAGGGTGATTGAGAGTGGCTGACACACCAGTGTGTCTCATTACAGCTCGCAGGTGAGAATTACTCCTGCCCTGCTGACAGCTGGAATAGAGGATTCAACAAGACGCTGTGAGACTCCAAGTGGAAAACACCAGACAACACCTCAACTGAGCCCATGGAACTCGAAAAGAATTATACCTTCTTGGCAATAAAGGTGCCCAGCCTTGCCTACCTTAAACTGTCCTTTGCACTGCTAGTTGCAGGGCCTCTGTGGTTGGTGCAAGAGTGCTCTATTTCTCCTCACAGCTGTGCCTGAAAAGTTTCTCTTCCCTACCACTTTGCCACAGCCCCCACCTAATCTATACCAGTAAAAGTCCTGAGCTCTTGGACTCCTGGCCCTTTGCTCCACAGAGAGAGCACTGGGTCTTCTCAGACCGCCTGGAAAATGCCTGTTTTTCTCTCTTTCTTTTCTTTTATCTGCCTGCTGTATTGCCAGGGGGAGACTGATACCTCCACAGGGGTTTAGTAGAGTGAGTCTATTTTTGTCATGCAGTTAGCTTTACATTATGATCATTACTCTAAGACAGGGTCCTAACCCAAAATTATGGCATTTTCAGGACTTTAGCTGAATGCTTAATTTATTTATGTTGGTCATCCCACTACAGTTAGTTCAAGATTCCAATCCCCCCAAGCACAATATGAAACTTGATCTCACTGGCCAGCTATTAGTTCCTTGTCTGGACATCTCTACTAAATCTCATGTACTTCCCGGAGCAGCTGGTAGGTTCTCAGACATCCATGGAAGTGAATGGAAAAGAGGACCAAGTATTGAACACTGAAAGAAGTCATAGATACACCCTTTGATGTCCTATTTTAATATTCAGTAATTGTGATTAATTATTTCTTTTTGTTTAAAGCCATATGACAAAAGCTTATGCCAACTTCTTAAATTTCTGAAATATTCTACAGAGCAGCCAAAACCTAACTGCCTTTCCAATGCTTTCCAATGATTTCCTACCTTTCGTAAAGGTTTTTGACTACTCTTCTCTATTAAAAATGTCTCCTAAGAAAACACATTTATGACAGAGGGGGAGTTGAATAATTATCTACCCCATTACCAACGATTAGTACTTGGTTTTAATTCATTTTTAAACTACTCTTGAGAAGCGAGAATCCAGCTACACAAAGGATTAATTTGGAATGGGCAGCTTCCATCCTGTCTTGGGTTAAATTCCAGTGGAATAGCTCTTTGACCTTGTGTGTCTTAGCATATTTATATTACAAGGAATATAAATATGGCATAAAGTAGAAAAAATCACTTTTTATACTTAGGGTTGCAGAAAACAACAGCTGGTCTCTTTGCCATATTATTTATTTTAAAAACAAAAAAAAAAGAATAAAAATGATGATACATAATTTCAAAACAAAATAATAGAATATTAACACTGGCTAATACATTGATTGTTATCTTCAAAATAGTTGATCAGATTCCAAGATCTAGGCATGAATGAAAGTGATCAATCAAACAATGAAAGCAGAAACTGTTCTTTTTGAGGAACAAAGATTAGTACTAGAAAACTATACCATGTTAATTTTCATCCCAAAATTATGACTCATTGGGAGCATTATCAAGGGAAAAATTGAATAACTGTAACAACAACAATAATAGCAAGATTCGACGAATAAGGCCTATCACTTGTGTCTGGGGCAGGTCAGCACAAATGGAAGCCACACGCGGTTCCTTTGGGTAAATGTTACCAAAGGCAAATCCATAAAAGGTTCGGGTTTGGCAGAGTTGGGCTCACTTTTGGTCATTCATAAAATCTGCAGTTTAAAGGAGTTCTTAGCTCTGAGTTGCTCCTGGCGCTTGTGGGAAATTATACAAATGCTAACTATATCACTGTGTGTTTAGGAGGCCAGGAAAAAGAAAAAAACAAAAATAGATCCAGGAGCATGCTAACAAAACTTCTTACTTTAAGTCAAACTTATATAGTGCTCTTATGTTTGATTGGCATAAGGCTCTTCAGATGACTGAGCCATGAGATGTTGAGGGCTGTCAGAAATTAATTAGCATGAAATTTCAAAACAAAATTGTACCAAGTGTCACCCTCTTGATCCTGTTTAAATAATAAATGGGCACATAGTTATTCATAAGAATACTAATTATGTACTAATATATACTTGCTGAAATGGAAAAGCAAATTTTATTACACAATCTCAATTTAAAATTTATAATGTGCATAAATAACAAAAAAAGTATTCTCAGTTTTATGTTATGTGGTGGGTGTGTAGTACTGCTAATTATATAAAATAAAACATGTATTCTCTTGGACACCTCATTTACAAGAGATCTATCCCCTTATCACCTTTCATCCATCCTTTATTGTGTTTTTGGTTTGTTTTTTACTTTATTCAAATGAAAGATACTACATGGTATTTAAGTTTTTGTGTCTGATTTCACAACATTAAATTAAAATAAATGAATATAATATAAATTTGAATGACTCACCCTTATTTCTCCAAAGTATTATGACTAACTTGCTGGATGGGTTACAGAAGAAAAGGAAAAGTTTCTTGAATAGAGAAGTTTAAAATAAAACTTTGATATATGGAAAGTAATTAGGACTACTTTTCTTTGCAATGCCATATGCCGTCTCATTGTGAGATAATTATAACAAGTCATGGGGGAAATTTTGTACAATTATGTTTAATTAGTTCTAAAGGCTATTGTCTATCTCATTCTTCATTTCTGAATAATATTAGCAAAGAGAGTTCTTCCTTTTCTAAAGATGTACCTGTGTAAATTTTTCCCAATCATTGGGAGTTACCACTAGAAAATGGATTGGATCATTATTCTACTTCTTACACAATACGCTATTTTAGAAATTTCTGTCAAATACCAATAAAAGTAAATCTCTGTAGTGTGGGCAAAAGAAAATGAAAACTATTAATAAAGAGAATTCATCATAACCATTTGACTAATGTGCCTTCTTCATAGCTTTATAAGATTGTATTACAAGGCCAAACTTTTTTTCTATCATTTTATTCTATAAAATATTTCTTAGGCACAAACAGTTCCTAATACATGAATTGCAATGAAAATGATAGGAAATAGTAGGAAATAATAGGAAGCTTATAAATTGTTCTATTTATTTATCAGTTACAGGTAACCCTTGAGGTTTAGAAGTTTGAAAATCACTTATTGACATTTTGATAATTGTTGTGTAGTAAATGATAGAGTAAGTTTAAAAGCATGTTATAGAAAATCACAGCACTTAACAACTACCTGCAGGGGAAATACCTAGATATTAGTTTGTGGAGGAACAGAACTAAAAAGGAAAACCTGCAGAGGAGATGCCTACATAGTCTAGATATTAGTTCTTTGAGGAGGACCTGGCTTAAACTTTTCCCATTAGTGTGTCATCTCCTAACTGTGTTGATGATTTCTATTGCTTTTCTAATGCTTTTTAGTAAGACAAGATTCAAGTTGTTGATTCTTTGTAATATTTCTGGTGTGGTCAGGTTTTGTCCATAAAATCCTTGCCTACACCTGCATCTTCAAGAGTTCTATCTGGTCTTTCAGCAAAGTTATTGATTCTCTTTTAATATTTATATACTTGATACATTTTGATTTTAGTTTAGCACATGGTGAGTCATGTGTCCAATTCCTAAAAAAAAATTAAAAGCATCACATGACAGTGATATACTTACAAATGTGTTTATAGGGGCACAGTTTGTAATAGCTGAATCTTGAAAGTAGTCCAAATTCCCATCAATCAATGAATGGATTAAAAAAAAAAGATGTCATTTTTTAATACAATGGATTATGATTCATCCCTAAAGAAAGATCAATTTGAGACATTCTACGTAAATGGATGAACCTTGAGAGCACACTCTTAAGTAAAATAAATCCAAAACTTTAAATATCACATTATTTCTCTGGTATGAGAAACTGAAAGTGTAAATAAGGACAAAAATGTATAATAGCTATTGTGAAGTAGGAAGAAATGTTCAAAATGAGGAGGGTTGAGGGAAAAGAAAAGAATGGAAAATAAAAAAAAAACAAGAAAAGAAAGAAAAATGGAAATAAAGCTTTGATAATTGAAGAAGGGAAAGGGATTGAAGGGAAAGATAAGAAATGTGAAAGAAAGAATCCATGTAGGTCATATACAAGTACAAATTCCCTCTGATTAATGTGGTTATTATGTATATAAATAAATGAATCAATAATTAACATAAATTTTAAAAAACAAATGAATAGAAGCAAAACAACAACACAACACAACTGCACTTGCCAAGGGCATAGAAAGCTGAGAAACTGAAGGAACCCAACTGGGTGGAGCCAAGAATTAGACTGCAGGGAGTGGAAACAGTGCACAGCAAGATGTGGTCAGAGCAAAATAGAGTGTGCACTTTCATTGGCTGCTGGAAATGTTTCGCCCTCAGATGATCTTCTAAGAATAGAGACCTCTTTGGAATCCCATACCCGCTTCTTGGTGACACTTGTGCCTGGCAATTCTCATCTAATATGTAATGATGTGATATGTCAGTGTACAATAAAGCCACATCTCCTCTTGAAACTTTCAGAAACTAGCAGCGAAATAGATGTTTATACACAGCAAACTCGGGAACTGTGCGTAAAGTTTTATGTTCAACTCATTGAATTAAAAGTGAGTTTTATTCTCAGGTAAAAAAGTTGGTTTATTATGTATTTTGACAACTTTCCCATCGCAGTGGTATGTGGTTATGCCGTTTCAAAACGTTGATTGATACAGATCTTTTTTTTCCTGAAACTCAACTTCAAAACTTACACTGTAGCTCTTCCGGTGTCATGGCATCAATTGAAAGGCCAGGACAAAAAAGGGAGCACTAGATGTTTGCTAGATTACAATTTTTTGCTTCTATTTGATGTGGACTGCTTAGAAAGAACCTCAGAGAGACCTCCAAACTACGCAATGGTGATGTTATGGGACGGGAGCAGTGAAATGGGGTGGAATCCGATTGAGACCAGTTAGAAGTGGAGGTACACAGGTGCAGAGGAGGAGCTGGACGGATCTGGAGTGCCTGCAGAAGCCCCTTCCTTTGTCTGGAGGACTGAATATCTCTGCAAGCAGAGAGGGATCGCAGGTTCCTGAGGCACCTCAGCCTGTGGTAAGTGCTCAGCACACACTGCCCAAATCTCAGACTGTTCTGGACACCCCAGGCTTCTGGGTGCAGTGAAGTGGAGCAGTGGGTTAGAGACCACTACATCCGCCTCCCCATCCCGGCTGCACTTGGAGGTCTGCTGAGCTCCTGACGGGTGGGCGGGCCTACACTACCCCCAAGCCCAGCCACGCCTAGCCATTGGTGTGCAGAAGAGGAGCTGGGCAGATCTGGAGTGCCTGCAGAAGCCCCTTCCTTTGTCTGGAGGACTGTGGATATCTCTGCAAGCAGGGAGGGATCACAGGCTCCTGAGACACTGCGGCCTGTGGTGAGTACCCTAACCCGGCTGCGATTGAAGAGCTGTGGAGCTTCCAAGGGGCAGATGAGTGCACAGTGTCCCTGAGGCCCAGCTTGTCAGGAACTGCGGAGTTCTGAACAAGCAGAGGAGGGCCATTGGTTCTGCAGGCCCAATGGCTTGGGGTAGCGTGGTGCCAGAGTCTCAGTAGCTGCAAATATAGAAGGGGATTTTCAACAGATCCTGAGGAAGCTTTCAAATAACACTTGAAACACAGAAATATAGGAAAATGACAAAACTAAAGACCAAATTACAACCTCAAACCTCCAGCCCATCTCAGGAAACCCTAGGAGGAATGTATTTAGAAGAAAATATATCCCATCCACCTCATATATCAGACACAATAGCTACTGAAGTTGACAAGCAACTCCAGGAAGCTTTAAAGAAATTCAAACTCGAAATAATTTCCCAGATAAAAGAAGAAATGATAAAAGAAATGAAAGAGATTCTAAATATATCTAAAGAAAACACAGATAAAAAATTGGAGGAACTAAACAAAAAGATAAAATCTCTAGACAAGCAATATAAGAAACAAACAGAATACATAATGCAGATGCACAGATATATACAGGAAATAAAAAACTCCACTGAAAGTTGTAAAAACCGCCTTAATGAAAGTGAAGATAGAATTTCAGACCTTGAAGACAGGATTGCAGCTAGTGAACAGGAAAGGAAAGATCTTTTAAAAATAACAAGGAATCAGGAAACAACAATTCAACAACTGCAAGACGATGCAAAGAAGAATAACATAAGAATGATAGGAATTAATGAAAAAGAAGGAGACAACATAAAGGATATCAAGAGGATATTTAGAGAAGTAATAGCTGAAAATTTCCCAAGCATGAGATCAGAAACTTACATCAGGATCAGTGAAGCACATAAAACTCCAAATAGTCATAACCAAAATAAAACTACACCCAGACATATAATAATCACCATCCCAGAAATCCAACACAAGAATAGATTATTAAAAGCTGTCATAGAGAAAAGACAGGTCACTTATAAAGGAAAACCTATCAGAATCACAGCAGACTTCTCATCACAAACAATAAAGTCAAGAAGATCATGGAGTGAAGTATTCCAGATCCTAAAGCAAAATGATTTCCAACCTAGACTGATATATCCTGCAAAACTATCATTCAAAATAGATGGTGAAATACGATACTTCCATGACAAAGAACAGCTGAAGAACTTCATGAACACCAAACCAACCCTGCAAAAAATATTGAAAGACAGTTTAGATACACAAAGGAAAAAAACCACTAAGCAAAGCAAATAATTAAACAGAACAGAAAGATACAGATGCAACAGCAGAGAGATAAGATTCCTACAATTAACCAGCATTTAACAGTAATAACCATTAATGTAAATGGTCTCAATGCACCAATCAAAAGAAACAGACTAGCAGAATGGATCAAGAAACAAAATCCAACCATATGCTGTTTACAGGAAACCCATCTAACCCAGAAGGATACTCACAGACTGAAAGTCAAAGGATGGAAAACAATACTTCATGCAGCAGGAATCCAAAAAAAGGCAGGAGTAGCCATTCTGTTTGCAGACAACGTGAACTTTAAACCAACAATGACCATAAAGGATAAAGAAGGTCACTACATACTCGTAAGGGGAAAACTCCAAGAGGAAGAGATAACTATCTTAAATATATACGCACCAAACTCCAGAGCACCCAGTTATATAAAAATTATTATTAACAGAAATGAAAACTCAAATTATCAGTAACACAATTGTAACAGGAGACCTTAATACGCCATTGACACCAAGGGACAGATCAACCAGACAGAAAATGAGCAAAGAAATAACATAACTGAATCATACCTGTGAACAAATGGGTTTGATAGACATATACAGAATGGTCCACCCAACAACATCAGAATACACATTTTTCTCAGCAGTACATGGATCATTTTCTAAAATAGACCATATATTAGCTCACAGAACATATTTAAACAAGTGCAAAAGAGCTGAAATCATCCCTTGCATGTTATCGGATCATAGCGCTCTGAAATTAGAAATTAATGACAAAAGATACTGCAAAAACCCCACAAACACATGGAAACTGAATAACACACTCTTGAGTAATCAGTGGGTCACAGAAGAAATTAAACAATACCTAAAAGAAAATGAAAATGCAGATACAACTTACCGGAATCTGTGGGATGCAATGAAAGCCATCCTGAGAGGAAAATTTATTGCACTGAGTTCCCACATCAGTAAAACAGAACGAATACAAATAAATAACTTGATGCTACACCTCAAACAGCTAGAAAAAGAAGAGCAAGTCAAGCCCAAAGCCAAAAGAAGAGAGGAAATTATAAAAATCAGAGCAGAAATCAATGCAATAGAGACTAAGAAAACAATCCAAAGAATCAACGAATCAAAGAGTTGGTTCTTTGAAAGAATAAATAAAATTGATAAGCCCCTAGCCAACCTTATTTAAAAAAGGGAAGAAAAAGCTCAAATTCATGCAATAAGAAATGAAAAAGGTGAAATCACTACAGACTCTACAGAAATACAGAAGATCATCAACACCTATTTCGAAAACCTCTACTCTCAAAAGTTTGATAACACAGAAGAAATAGACAGATTCTTAGAAGCATATGAAGTGCCAAAGCTAGATCAAGAGGATGTAAAACTGTTGAATATCCCAATCTCTGTTACGGAAATTGAAAATGTAATTAAGTCCTTACCCACCAAGAAGAGCACAGGCCCAGATGGATTCACTGCGGAATTCTACAAGAAATACAAAGAAGACCTAATGCCGACATTCCTCAAACTATTCAATGAAATTGAAAGGGAAGCAATCCTTCCTAAGTCATTCCTGGAAGCAAATATTACTCTAGTACCAAAACCTGAGAAAGACCCAACTAAAAAAGAGAACTATAGACCGATCTCCCTAATGAACACAAATGCAAAAATTCTCAATAAAATATTGGCAAATAGGGTCCAGCAAATCATCAAGAACATTATACACCATGACCAAGTGGGATTCATCCCAGGAATGCAAGGATGGCTCAACATACGCAAATCAATAAATGTTATCCACCATATCAATAAAGCCAAAAATAAGAATCACATGATCATTTCTATAGATGCAGAAAAAGCCTTCGATAAGGTCCAACATTTATTCATGACAAAAACTTTACAGAAAATTGAAATAGATTTACCTCAATATAATAAAGGCCATTTATGACAAACCAACAGCCAGCATCATACTAAATGGCCAAAAATTAAAAGCCTTTACTTTAAAATCAGGCACAAGACAAGGATGTCCTTTATCACCACTCCTATTTAATATAGTACTGGAAGTACTAGCCAGAGCAATTAGGCAAGAAAGAGAAATAAAAGGGGTAAAGATAGGAAAAGAAGAAGTTAAGTTATCATTGTTTGCAGATGACATGATACTCTACATAGAAGACCCCCTAAACTCCATTGAAAGACTCTTAGATACAATAAATAAATTCAGTAATGTAGCTGGATACAAAATCAATACTCAGAAATCAATAGCATTCCTATACACAAACAACAAAATCACAGAGAGGGAAATAAGAGAAACTGGACTATTCACATTAGCAAGCAAAAAAATGAAATATTTAGGAATTACTCTTATGAAAGAAGTGAAAGACTTATACAGTGAAAACTATAATACACAGAAAAAGGAAATTGAAGATGATCTCAGAAAATGGAAAGACATCCCTTGCTCATGGATAGGAAGAACAAACATTGTGAAGATGGCCATTCTCCCAAAACTCTTATACAGATTCAATGCAATCCCAATAGAAATACCATCAACATACCTTATAGATCTAGAGAAATCACTCCTAAATTTCATCTGGAACCAGAAGAGACCTAGAATAGCAAAGGCAATTCTAAGCAGCAAAGGCAAAGCAGGAGGCATCACAATCCCTGACTTGAAATTATACTACAAAGCAACAGTGGTAAAATCAACATGGTATTGGAATCAAAACAGAGCTGAAGATCAATGGAATAGATTAGAAGATACAACCACAACTACAAACACACTCAACCACCTTATCTTTGATAAAGGAGCCAAGCAGGTTCACTGGAAGAACGACAGTCTCTTTAATAAATGGTGCTGGAAAAACTGGCTCTCCATTTGCCGAAAACTAAAGCTAGACCCATGTCTATCACCATGTACTAAATTAAAATCTAAATGGGTCAAAGATCTGAATATTAAAACAGAAACACTAAATCTATTGGAAGACAAATTGGGTAGAAACGTTGGAGACATAGGAGTAGGTAGAGAATTCATGAACAGGACTCAAACCGCACGGGAAATACTTCCCAGAGTCAATAACTGGGACCACTTCTTATTAAAAAGTTTCTGTATGTCAAAAGAAATCTCCAGCATAGTGAAAAGAAAACCCACAAACTGGGAAAAGATTTTAGTGAACTCTCTCTCAGACAAGGGACTCTTGTCTAAAACATATAAAGAATTAAAAAAAACTCAGACCTCCAAAATTCAAAGATCCAATCCAAAAATGGGCATCTGAGATGAATACGCAATTCTCAGATGAAGAAATGCAAATGGCAAATAAATACATGAAAAAATGCTCATCATCATTGGTAATTAGAGAAATGCAAATTAAAACCACACTGAGATACCATCTCACTCCTGAAAGAATGGCCAGGATCAAGAAAACCAACAACAAATGCTGGAGAGGCTGTGGGGAAAAAGGAACTCTCCTGCACTGTTGGTGGGAGTGTAGACTGGTACAGCCTTTGTGGAGGTCTGTCTGGAGATTTCTCAAAAAGTTGGGATTGGAAATCCCATTTATTCCAGCTATTCCACCTCTAGGCATATTCCCAGAAGAACTGAAAGCATCATACCACAGTGATACATGTGCACCTATGTTTATAGCAGCACAATTTGTAATCGCCAGATCATGGAAACAACCCAAGTGTCCATCAACTGAGGAATGGATAAAAAAGTTGTGGTATTTCTATACAATGGAGTATTATTCAGTTATAAAGAAGGATCACATTGTGATATTTATTAATAAATGGGCACAGCTTGAGACCATACTCATAAGTGAAATAAATCAATCTCGCATGTATGAATACCGAATAGTTTCCCTAATGTAAGTAATGATTCAAATATATAAAAACATGTGGTAATCATGATTCCCCATTATGTGGCCTTGAAGCCTTATAAAATTTTCACTTATTAATTAGAAAGGCTTTATTCTGGGCTTCTTGATATGGAAATATTTGAAGCTATAGTATATTAAGTTTTATCCAAATATTTCAAGGAAAAAGACAGACACTATGGTAACTACTATTCTTTAAAAAAAATTATTTAGTTATTTCTTATGTTTATTTTAATTAAGGGGAAAATTTTAAAAAATTGGGATATATAATAGTAACTCTTTTTGATTTCCTATTAACTTGTTTTGAAGTCCTGTAATACTCCCACGATCTTGTTTTGACTGATTAGACTCTGTTCCATTCTGTGCAATAGTATCAAGTTTGAGGGTGTAGGCAACTACTTTGAAGGCAATAGGATTCACTAAGATGCCCATTCTGGTTTGACTATTGTCTCCTTTGGAAGTCCTGTAATGTTTACAATGCCTAAGTTTTATTGGTCTTGTTCTCTACTGTTTTGTCCAACTTTATAATATCTAATGAGATAGACAATTCTTTTTAAGGAAACAAGAGACAACATTGATAACCGTTGTTAATAACCTTGCACTCTGTTCTACATCATGTGCTAAGTTTATCCTTGGTTTTCACTGACAGCTTTGTTTTGCCATATTTGACTTTATTCTCCCCCCCCCAAAAAAAAAGTAATAAGAACTAAGGAGTAATAAAATCCAAAATGTGTAAATTTTGTTGTAAAAAAGAGAGGGAGGAAAAAAAAAAAGAGAGCTCTAACGGATATAACAGCAAGTGTGTTTAGGAGTGTTAAATAGCTGACTATATTAATGTTTTTGGATCATTGAACACAGCTGTTTGCAGTCTCTCTGTTTGAATGTCTACTTTGTATTCTTTGATACTGTGATGTGAGCAACTATTTCCAAGATGATAATATGTAATCTATTAATAGGTGATTTCTTACTGTTATGTTTTTTTTTTTTGTAGTTCTGTGTTATGTGTAACCTTACACCACTTTGTTTTGTTTTGTGTTTTTCTCTTTTTCCTCTTAAATAAAATAAAAAAAGAAAGAAAAAAAAACAAAACTTACACTGTAGCTCTTCTTATTTAGAAACATGAATGGCTATTGGTTTTTGCTTTGCATTCCTATGAGCCTCTTTATTCAAGAATTTTATCTCTGAAATATCTAAGAAAACTAAAATAGACAATTTCTTTTTTTTTTTTAATTTTATTTAAGGAGAAAAGAAAAAAAAGCAGAGAAAGGGTACAAGTTATACAGATTTGCAGAAAAAAAATGAACAGTAGGAAATTACTAGTTAATGGATTACATATTGTCATCTTAGAAATAATTGTTCAAGTCACAAAATTAAAGCTTGTAAAGTGGACATTCCATCAATGATACTGAAAACAGTTCTGTTCAATGATCCAATAAAACTCTGTGATATCATTTTCTATCTTATACACTTAAATATACATGCAGTTATATAGTACAGAGCACTTTCTTTTCCTCTCTTTTGTACAATGACTATTACACATTTTGGGTTTCATTGCTCCCATGGTTCTTATTACTTTTTTGGAAGAGAGTAAAACCAAATGTGACATAACAGAACAGAATCGGTCAAGTCAAAAGGGTGGACATAATAGATAATGTGAAAACATAATACAAGGTGATCAACAATGGTTACCATAATGCCTCCCGCTATCTCTAATAGAATTGCCTATATTGTTAGTTACAATACAATTGAACAAAACTGTAAAGAATAAAACCGACAAAACCAAAACATTGGAGACATTGTAGGTCTTCAAAAATAGATAAAAGTCAATGAGAATGGGCGTTATAATGAATCTCATTATCTTCACAGCTGATGCCTAAATTTTCGAACCTGATACTATCCAGCAAAACAGAATGGGGGAACATCAGTTAAAAACCAGATGGTGAGAGTAATACAGGGCTTTAAATCGAGGTAATGGAAAGTCAAAGTGGGTTACTATAATATATCCTGCTATTTTTTTCCTTTAATTAAAAGGATAAAAATAAAAAAGTAAATAATGGAGTGGAGATTGAGATAAAAGAGGGCATAACAACGAAACAGCACAGATCAAAACATAACCATTTAAGCAGAATAGTGTTTCACCACCAGATAATCCTGACCTAAAAGTAGTTACCATATTATCTCTTTCCTTGAAATCCTTGAGTACAACTTCGTATACTGTAGCATTAAGTATATCAAAACAATGTAAAACCATTCAAGAGAATGACAGCATTACAGAGTATTTAGAGTCAACTAACAGAAAATGAACAATGGTTTCTGTATAATCTCCTTGTCTTTAAAAGGTTTTTGCTTATACTATCATACATAATAAAATCCAGTAAGATACAACCTATTTGGACCATTGGAGACAGAAGGACAAAAGCTAGATGAGACTTCAAAACAAGATGATACTAAATCAGTATTACCTATTAAGATGTCATTTTCTCCAAAATAGCTGTTCCTATCATCCAATCTTCTCTGCCTCATTTCTGTTGAGCTCTTATTCTGTCAGTAGCTGTCAGTTTGTCTTCTTCACTTTGTTCTCTGCTCCATTCGTTGTGGCCTCCATTATTTCTGGATTCTTTGTATTTTTCTTTTTTTAGAATATCCTGCAATACTCTCTGTAGAGTTGAATTGGTGGTTGCAAATTCCCCCAGTTCCTCTTTATCCTGGAAGCACCTTGTTTTTCCATCAATTTCGAGGGACAGTTGTGCAGGATATCTCAATCTTGGCTGGAGATTATTATCTTTCAAAGCTTGAATTATTTCCCCCCAAGCTCTTCGTGATTTGATGGTTTGTGCAGAGAAATCTGCTGTAATTCTGATGGGTGCTCCCTTGTAAGTGGTCTGCTTCTTGTCTCTGACAGCTTTTAATATTCTGTTCTTGTATTGAATTTCTGGAATTTTTATTATTATATGCCTGGGTGTTGCTCTGTTTGGGTTGTAGGTAGCTGGGGTCCTGTATGCCTCATACATCTGAGTATCTTTACCTTTTGCTAAATTAGGAAAATTCTCCTGGATTATTTCTGTGAGTAGCTTTTGTAGTTCATTTGTTTGTGTCCCTACTTCTTCTTTTATGTTCTTAATCCTTAAGTTATGGCTCCTCTTATCATCTTCTTGTCTTTGTATTATTGCTGTTTGTTTCTTTGTTATTTTTAAGAAGTTTTTCATTTCATTCTCCCATATTACAATTCTGCCCTCCAGTTCAGATAGTCTGTCCTTAGTTTCTTTCAAGCTGTTATGCCAGTCTTCGATAGACTTCTTAGTTTCTTGGTAGTCCCTTTGAACCTGCTTCACGTATTCTATGCTTTCCCTGTTTTCTCCATCAAACACTTCTCCCCTCTTTTTCTGTTCTTCCATTCCACCATCTGTTTTTTCTTGGGTGGTGCTTAGTATTTCTCTAACTATTTTGCATACTTCTAGCTTCAGGTCATTGATAACTTCATTCCTGAATTGGTCTATGAGGCTCTCTATATGGCGCCTTATGTGTAATGGTGCGGTGTCTGTTATTGCCTGTTTCTCAGAATTGGGGGCCGAGGAGCCTTTCTTGTTGCTGCCTCTTCCCATATTCTCTGTTCCTTATATATGCAAGCTTATATGAGAGGCCTAGCTTCTCTCTCTGTCAGCCACAGCCTGATCGAATTGTGCCGGTTAGGTGTTTCCACTCACTGCTGCACACCAGGCAGCCTACGCGGGGGCCCGCCCCTCCCGACTTCCGTCAGGCTCTGGGATCTGGGTTGGGCCAGCCTACGGGGTCCGCCGGCAGCGTCACGCAGGCCAGGCACTTTTCACCAATCCCGCCCGACAGGGGAATGTGTGGCTGGAGTCGCCAGCGCGCCCTGCTCCCACAGGACTGCCCGGGCCCAGAAAGTCCGCTGGAGTCAAACTGTGGTGGAGTGTCAGTTTCTCTCACTCACCTCGCCACAAGTCAGAACATGCCTCCCTGCCTGTCCTGTTTTCGACTCCGTTCACAGACTCCCGTTCTCAGAGTTTCCGTGCGTCTCTCTCCTTGCCGAGCCGACGTAGAGGCAGCCAGCCACCGCGCGGCGGGAAACCCAAATGGCGTGGGGTCCAGCCTCAGCAGCGAGGCTTTTCTGTTCCTGTTTTAGCACCAGGACTGCATTCCAAGTTGGTTTCTCTCAGCCGAGTTCGTTCCTGAGTCAGCAGAGCATAACTCCACCTGCTTATGTCTCTTTAGTCCGCACCATACCTGGCTTCTGAGCCTAGTTTTCAGAGAGCCTCCGGTAGTTGCTGTTATCTGTCCGCCATGTTCTCCCGGAAGTGACAATTTCAACAATGTATTATTTCTTACAAATTTGCTATTATTCTTGGGGTGAAATGGCCTCTATGCAACTTTGCTGTTGCAAAGTTTATACCTAGAATTTTCTAGTCTAGAATTTTCTAGAACTAGAACATTGTATTCTAGAATTTTCTAGAATTAGAAATTTCTATTCTATTTCTGTGCAGCAAGGCAGCAGATCTCACCATGGCTCTCCCCAAAATCCTCCCTTCAAGCCGCAAGATCTCAAGTAGCAGAACCTATGAGAAATGAGCCCAGGAGGCAATATCAGCCCCCTATCAGTATCTCTGCATCAGAGAAACTGTGATGATATAGGGAAGACTGTTACCTTAACTTAAGGACAAGAATTTTTATTAAAGGAAATGTGCAAGGGATAGCAGCACCGTGGCAAGTTTGGGGCCAAAATCTGGGACTGGATCATCTGAGGATCAGCATGGTACCAAGAACCTGTGACTTCACAGTAGGAGAATAAATGTGGCTGTTGATGGAAGAGAAAATCACAGAAGAGGATGAGAACAAGGATCTGGACTTGTGTGAGGAAGCAACCTCAGAAAGGCTTAGATAAAGCAGTCAAAAGTTCTGGGGATTTTAAAATAGCCAGCATATTTAAACTGTAGTTTTAGTATTTTCTGTAATGAAATATACTTCATACACAGCGATATTTATGCTCCTTGTACATTTTAGTGATCTTAATGACTATGGCTTTATAACCTGAGTCCTAATCAGGATGTATAATGTCTGCATTGCACCTGGACACCTGTCTCATGTCTCACAGGCAGTGCTGCTCCCTCTGGAGCTGCTCATGGGACCATTAGAGTTGAGTTGTTAGTCCACACACAGCAGATTTACCTGCAGGGCAACCGTGTAAATGGACTCTTGCAGTGCGTAGTGGCTGTGCTTGGCCTCTTTAACTTAGTAATGTTTCTGAGATGGTGTGTGTTGTGGTAGTCATTATTTTATGTTTCCACTCATCCTATTTTTTTGCATAGCATAGATGAGGCAACATTTGTTAATTTTTTGTCCTATTGATATTTGGGTTTGGATCATTTTCAGTTATGGCTTTTGTAAACAGAACTCTTAGAGGAATTCTTGCACTACTTTCTTGGACCTAATATCCTACATTCTTTAGGATAAACACGTACCTGGAAGAAGCAGTGGGTAGCATGAAAGGTTCCTGTATTTATTTAAAAATAAAAATAAAGAAATTCAAATGGTATGAAACTTATACAAAAGTTATGCTACTTTGTACACCAGCGATGTATAGGTATTGCAGTTGTTTTACATTCATGACAATATTGGTTATCTTTTAAATTAAACCGTTATCGTTATCATATATGTATATATTTTTAATTTTAATTTCTTTAAGAACTAATAATAGGGAGATTCTCCATATACTTTTTATACATTGAATTTTTGGTTGTGTATGCCTTCATATTAAAGTAATAGAAGATTTTAAAATATCCTGAAAATAATAACTTTTAGTGTATTATAGCTTCCCCAATCTGTTTCTTTTTAATAGTTTTTTTTAATAAGATTTTTTCCCATTACTGTCAGCAATTCATTTTAGTTTTTAGTGCCTAGGTTTTTAAGCATATTCTGCTAAATAAGTTTCAGAACATTTTTAATAGTCTGAGAAATAAAATGTTTCTTTAGTGTTTGATTTGAAAATTCCATAGCAGCTTTATTTATATATGTGCAAATATACTTGTATATGTCACAAACATATATACACATAACCTGCATGTATAACACATTTGATATTTTACATCATTTTGATAATTTTCATCTTTCAAATAATTTGTCTGTTTAAATTTAGTTGTTAAAGCATTTGCACAGTATTATTTATATGTCATTTCTTACTTTCTTGCAAGTTCTGGAGTTTTTATATTCTATTGATTTTTGAGAAGGAAATCTTGAAATATACAATTTTGGTAACTTACTTACCTTCTCAATCATTTAAGTTTTGTCTTGTTTCATCTGTAGCTCCTCTATTTATACAAAACACCTGCCTGCCTGGCAAGCGCAAGCTCATGAGTTTGACCACCAGTGCCAAAAATAAATAAATAAATAAATAAACTAATAAACATTAGGCAATATCATTATGACCAGTGTATTTTCCTGCTCTAATAACCAAGTTATGATTTAGAAATACTCTTTGTAACATTCCCTGAGTCAATCTGTTTTGTCTGGTCTCAGTGGATCCATGTCATCTGTCCTGTATATATGATTTCCACATTGTATTTCTTCATTCTCTTCTTCTACTTCAATATAAATGCCTTGAATTTAATATGCATTTGTATGTTATGTTTATTTATGCATTCCCTTAATGTCAATATATTACCTTAAATTTAAAGTATGTTTTTTGGTTACAGAACATATGCATGTACAAATCTTAACTCCATCCATTCAGAAAATTTTGGGTTTTTTTGGGTGATTGGGTTCTTTCAAATTTAATGCATTGATTTTAATGATTGATTTTACAAATCCTTCCTGTTTCAATTTAATTCATGTGCCAAGTTTTCTTCCTATTCTTTCATCTTTGTTTATATTAAATAATTATTTGTAATAAGACATTTAGTTCTTCTGTCTAGCGATGAGTGCCCAGCAGTTTTTCTTGTTGATCCTACCTTAAGATTTACCCCCTGCATCCCTCACTGTGCAGTCACCCTCCAGGTGCTCCTGACTTACATTAATTCCAGTACACTATGGAAACGTGTTTGGCTTTTACGTATCCATGTTCTTATTTTATTCTGAATTTTTATGTATTTGCATTTCACATAAAAATATGATTGCACATTATGAACTCAAAAAGTTACCATTATCATTGTTATCTTAAATTACTATGTATTTTTCAAATACAGCTGCTTGTTTAAATAGTTTTATTTTGCTTGAGTTTGTTGAGCCCACTAGAGCTGTAAGTTTTTATCAAGTTTGTCATTTGAAGCCAAGGCTCATTCAAATATTTTTTGCCCTATTTCCCATAGTACTCTGGTACTCCACGTTTATGTACATTGTACAGCTTAATGTTTTTATTCATATCTCTGTGTTTAAATGTCCTAGGCCTCAATATGTATTTCCTCTCTGCTCTTTGAATTCAATCAATTTTATACCTTTTTCTAAGTACACTGATTCCTTTTGCCATCTCTGATCTAGTGTTAAGGTATTATCTTTTTGTCTACCATAAATTTCAATTCAATAATGTCCCTTTTCTTCTTTTTAAAATTGTTTGATTTTCTCTTTTGAGATGCATTTTATGAGTTTAGGTGGTAAGTGGAACATTCATGGAATAAATTTTAAATCTTCTCTGTGTAATGACAAATAAAAAACAAAAATAACAAGGTGACAGCCCAAGAGGTCAAAAGACCACTAGAGAACACCGGTACCCTGCACTGTGGACTCGCTGTGGAGGGTGTTGGTGTGCAAGGCCAGTGAGTGGGCAAAGAGAAGGGACTTAGAGCAGGGCAGGGCCTAATGGGGAACACTTGGCCTCCAGTTGTTGTTAAACCCCACGTAAATTCTTGCTTAATGTTACTCCCCCCCAGTATACATTCACAGCAGAATGATTCAAATATATACTACTCTGTTTTGAGAACTATTTTTAGTTTAGTTTTTTTAAAACTTTTTTACTTGATAAAGTATTCTAGAACTAAATAAGTTTGTTACTTCTGTAGAAGAATCACCCAAAACAGTTAGCAAAGAACTGGCCACTTTTCATGTCTTCAATGCTTATGTAGAAGTTTCTCATCTTTTACCAAGTTATAATGAGATCAGTTTACTTCAAAGCAGATGTAGGAGGTTAAATATACCTGACTTCTCTGATATGAGAATCATAAATAATTTAAAGAGCAAAATAAAAGAAAGATGATAAGAAAGATGGAGCTAGACCTTGTGGAATGAGCAAAGGCCTCGGGGCTGGGTGGAAGGAGTAAGAATTCAAGTAAAAAGAATAAAAGCATTTCATGTATGTGAACCAATACACCATAATGATACGGATATGCTCATTATGTGTCACAAGAATATACTAACATTTCTTTCCAAAAGTTTACACTGAGGCTTCTCAGAAGCATGCCTTTTAAATAGTCTGGAGTCTCAGCTCCTAAAATTATAATTTTGGGGAAGTTGGACCTGGTTTTGAAGATTAAAAAGTCTCTGATTACACTCAGTACATACTGTGAAGGAGCAATAATACTGGCAGTAGCAGACATAAGATGGCTCTCAGAATAAAGGTGAGAAGCAAGAGCTTCCAGTGATCTTTTATGGGACAGGAAAGTGCTATCTAATTTTCTCCTCCCATATGACTAATTCTTTGAATCTTCATGGCAAAATCTGTGGTGATAAAATGGAGAGAGTCAGAGGAATTTTGACTCCATACATTGAATAAAGCAAAGCTTGTGGCTGGCAGCTCATGCTGCTGCTGTCTGTAGTTACACTTTTCAGATGCTTGTATTCCTGGGAGGTACTGATGCCTGAGAAGACTGACCTCAGCCAAGAACGAACAGATCAAATCCAGATTTTTATTACATCTTCCTCTTCTTCTCTATCACAGCACTTCTCACCATCTCAAATTATATCCCAGTTGTCTGGTTATTTTGTATCTGTTTTTATCATTAGGTTTCCAGGTTCCCTGAAGGCATTTCTCAGCAGTATCCTTGCTATACTTTTCAGCAGCATCCGGTGCTACTTTCTATTAAGAAGTGTTTTCCTAATGAGTCAAATGAGAAAAATACCAACACTAATGAATCCAACAAAAATTACACAATAATTTTGTTTTAATGGAAGCTACATTTCATATCTGTAACAGACTCCAGAGTTTAGAAAGTATATGACTTCGACAAAATAAAGGAAAATTCATGACTAGGGCCTCAAACTAACTTTGAAACAGAAAAACCTGATTGCTATGAATATTTAAGATAGCAGTTAGGAATTTGAAGCACAGGGTGGTCAAATATGAAACTGAGTCTGAAATAGATAGCTTCTAGTTTTCTTTTGAAATGTTCCTTTTCTCATCAATAGCTGTCACTCAAGCAAATATGGGATTGGATGCTTATTATCAGTTTGTCATTGAAGATCATATTCATGCTGATATTACCACAGTAAATAAGCACTTTTGTATTTTATTACTTATCTTTAAACAAAATGACCACTTGTTTCCTACAACATACTGGGAAACTTTGTCATTTTTTCTAGCAAATGCTTTTTGAATTTTAGTTTTAGAGCCTAATTACAATATGTCCTTTTTAAAACCTTAATTGTATACTTATTGTCTCATTCTTTTTTAAAGATACTATATAAAGAATCATTTTTTTGAAATGTGTATTAGTATCTAATGACATATTTCATTGTGTATTAGAAAATGATCATAATAGCTTAATTAAATGCTTTTACTTATGAAATCATAATTTCCTTTGGCAGATACCTTCCTATTGGTACAACTACTCTAGGCACCAAAGTGCCAATTTCTTCACTATTCTCAGATCGAAAATTTTATTCTCAAACTTGTTAAATGGCTTTTCCTTGGGCAGTTATGCTCACAGCCCACACAGACGTAAGAAGAAAGCATCAGAGAGCAGGAGTGTATGCTGTAAAATATTTCTGGAAATATCCATCTGACCTCAATTTACAAACAACAAATCTTTACTATGTCAATGGACTCAGAAATCTATCATTTTTGTTTGTTTTGAAGTTTAGCTGTTGTTGACCAAGTAAGCTTAGATACTATCTGGCAGGAAATAAGGAAAAATGGATAATTTTAATGGTAATGAACTTTGTCTAACCAGTTGTAAACTTTTGCACTTCTTATAATCTTCATTCTAACTGACTCTGCTGGTAGAGAAACACAGAGCCATACACAGTCTTTTGTTTCTTCACCTGCTCCTTCCACAAGCAGGAACTGGATGTTGGGATAGGAGGAAAAGGTGCCTGGCGAGCATGCAGCGTACTTAGGGTTAAGTACACTACATGCACAGTTGGTCAGTACTGGACAAGCACTGTGCCTCTAGGGACACAGAAGAAAGTCATCCCAATAGATATGAAAACCCAGAGCAGTGTGAATCGAAATGTCATATTAGTGAAATTTATGCCAGAAAATACCGCGGTGATAAAGCATCTTGGAGTATTCATTCACTCTATAATAATAAGCAAATTGCCTAATCACCCATTGCTTTCATGTATGCATTGTGCAATAAATTAGCAGTGGTGTTATGAGGGTTAAATGATTAACATAAACAAAGCTTTTCAACAATGTGTGGTGCATGGTAGCAATATGCATTACAGGGCAGCATCTTTGCCTCAATATTGCATCAGACTCCTGAGCTCTGAATCCTTCTCCCTGGCAGCCGCTTTGGATTCTGGAAATAACTGGTCTAACTGATAAGCATCTTGTGATGAGCAGGAAACATCCCCCTACCCAGGCATCAACAGGTCTCTTACCATAACCAAAAAAGCCCAATGACCTATTCTGAAATAATGATCAACCAGACCACCTTTGACCAGGACTGCTCAACTATTCATCCTTCTGCTCCCCTTGTCCATATAATCTTGAGTCTTTGAAGACAAGGTTAAGAACTGGGGTCTCCTGGTCTTGCTGGTGTATGTATAATGATTCAGGGTCCTTTCCTGCTCATATTTTGATAGTGTGTTGGAGCAGGTGGTACAAGTAAATCCACAGGGACTTCCAGAGCTCAAAATTTAAGAAACAAAATTAGATGGGAATTTACAACAGCAAGAAATAGATTCTTATTGTGTGGTAGTTTGAAGAGAAGTTCTTAAATTAATTAAAACAAACTAGCACTCATCCATTGATGGGAAAGAGCAAGGGATGTCCTATGCACCTGCAAAGGTCCAATGTGATTGCAAGTAAAGACTGACAAGAAAATTAGGTGAAGGAAATTAATAGGGCTATTATCAAGTCAACATGTGCTAATAACTGGCTTAATAGTATGTGACAACTGTTCTGAATGTCCAACCATGTTGGTAATGGCAATGGCTCAGTGATTATTAATCCTTTTGCAGTCTTTTACTTTTGTATCCCATTAGTGATAAACATAAGGTAAAGTAACTTTCTCTGAGTTGGTCTGATAAGAAGTAAAAGTTTTCCTGGTATATAGAGAGGTCCTCTCCATGGGGCATTTTCTTCTGTAGTTCTGAATTAACCTGAACTCTAAACCCCATCTTTTATTTTATAGATGATTTAAGATACAAGAGCATATAATACAAATTATATTTTATATGGTCTAAAATTATCAGAATTTGAAGAACCAGTGTAATTCTCTAGCCAGTTCTGTACAAGGTAGAAAATATGTCTCTTTTGGGTAAGGATTTGAGCTATTTAAAAAATACAGATTTCCAAATGTCCACATTCAGTGTCTTTAGTTCTTTAAAAAAAACTGTTTGTTTTATGTCAATTCATTAGATTGAGGCAAGGCAGTAAACCCATGTACCTATGTTATATAATCAGGACTGTTTGTAAATAAAGCTTTTTTGACAGTTTCTTTTGTAGGCAACAGTGTTTTCGGACAGTTCATGTTTATTCAGTTTTTTTTTTTTTTTCAGGTCCCTGGAAGATGATTGACAAGTGCAGTGCCTCCCTAAGAAAGAACAGTACTGTGAATTTAAAACAAAAAGAATTTGTTGGATATTAGTTTGCATGTTTCTATGTGAATATTTGGAAAGCCATGCCAATAATGGCACTTCACAAGCAATTGTCATGCCTGTAATTGGAAGGGTGAATTGGAAGAATTGGAAGCAATCTTACTTATAAATCAGTGATTAAGGAAAGAGTGAAAATGTCTATATTTACAGGTAACAAAAACCTTGCTTAGTTGCCACATGTGCCTGGTTTACTATTTATTTAGGCCAGTGTACTTCTTGTGACGTGTGTGTAATCCGGTAAGGTGCTACAGGAAATTCGGTGATAGTCACAAATCATAGTAGCCATATGTAGGGAAGCCTGGAGGGAAAAATTACTGACCTGCACCCAGTGCCAGCAGGTAAAGAGGGTCAGAAACTAACTAGACTTTGTGTTGGAGCTTGGAACAGGGGGTTCAACTCTGCACTGCACACCTCCTTTCTCCAGGTGTCACCTCTGGGGTTTTACATCTCCTCTTTCAGATCATAGCCACACCTCATTTCCCACAACAGAATGACATTGATCAACTCTGGTTTTCTGAGTAATTCTTTTTGCTTCTCATCTGACTGTTTTCTTTCCCCATCGCTGCACACACACCGGAGCATCCTTTGAACAGAAACCTCACGCAAGCACAGGACACCCCTCCCATCCTTTCCCATCTGTTCCCAGGTGTTACCTGTCCTGTGAAGAGCACAAGACTCCTTCCAGCCACGGCAATTATGTGTGACTTTCTTATTATAGCACTGGCTAGACTAAGGTAATATTATTATGCAATCTTAATAGCCTTGTACATTTATGATTTTCATATATTAATATGTTATACTTGGGTATGTATATATAAATTGTAGCTGTTCCAAATTAAGTGATAACATCCATAAAAATAGAAAGGCATTCCCAAGATGGCACGTACAGACACCATGATGTTTTAATGCTCAGTGGCCGATATTAAATATTCCTTACTGAAGATTCTCAAGGGCAGTAGTTCTGAATTCTAACAATAAAAATGCAGCGTTCTAAAGGTAGCTATTCATACATGCTGCTATGTCTTTTAATTACAACTATTTAGTAAATACAGGAGCCACTTCATGTAGAAATTCACAAATGCTTGTGATTGAATAAATAAATGTGTGTATAAACTGTTTAATAATAATCATTGCAAATGGCATGTGTTCTAACGGACTTTTTTAAAACCCACAACTCTCTTGCCTGTAAATGAAATCATAAAAGAAAGAGATTATAACATAACATCTGACAAAACACATCACATAAGTTAGTATAAGATATTTATAAAGTATTAAACCAATTATTATGAAGTGTAGATGAAGGTGTCGATTTTCTCTCTGTATGGGCATATAGGATATGGGAGATGGAGGTACAGGGCTAAAGCTAAAAACACATCACATTTTCAGAGTACTGTATGATGAGTTAAAGTTTGCTGAATAAACCAACAGGAGCAGACACTACTTATCAAAAGAAAAGTAAGTTCAGAGAGATGGGAGTTATTAAAAGGTAATAAGACATGCTCTGAGAAGGGTGGAAATTACAGCTCGCCTGAAGCCTAGAGGCCTGTGGGAAATTACAATATAAGGAAATGAGGCTGGAGAAGTGGGTTTGGGCCAAGTAGTAAAAAGATTTATGTCTCAAATAAAGCAGCTGATCTTGTAAAAGTCTGTATTGAAAGTTACTTCTGTTGCCTGGGGAGCCACATTGCCCGTTTGGAAGGGAAGAGAAGAGGTCCTGCCAGTCACTGAGCAAGACTTCCATCCCTTGGCCTCATCTGGAGAGGCTTCCCAATTGTAATCTTGTAAAATTAATGTTCTAGAACAAAACTAGGAAGTAGATAGCATGGATCTCATTTTACAAGTGACCAGATGGAGCCCAAGGGAAGTGAAGAAACTTGTACCTAGTGACAAGTTTGTAAGCACTGAATTTTCTCCGGGTAAAACTATTAGGTGCTGGTAAGGACTGGGACCAAGGCATGGGCAGCAAAGGTCCAGGGTGCAGAATTCTACAGTTTAATCAGGAGCTCAGTCTTAATGTCTTTCAAGCATGGATTGTACACTCACCTGGGCCTGGAAGTGAGTACACCACTACAATTTCCATCAGTTTGACTTCCACAGAAGTTGTGGGCAGCGAGGAGCTCTCTCCCTGCACAAGTGACACAGTGTCAGGAAAGGTTGTATCTAAGTGTGGAGGGCTGATTCTTTAGCTATTTAATTGTAACCCAACCACTTACCTCCACTTCAGCCCTTGACCTGCTTGCTATCCACATGTGAAGAATATTTTTTAAAATTCTATTGGATTATGTGTCTCTACTTGCCAGCTTTTCCATTTTACTTACGTGATTTAGGAATAAGTCTACAATCTTTGACATGGCCATCAGATTTCTGCTTGTTTTCTTGATAGAACACGAGACTATGTACACAGTCTCTCTCTCTCTCTCTCTCTCTCTCTCTCTCTGTCTGTCTCTCTCTCTGTCTGTCTGTCTGTATCTGTCTCTCTGCCTCTGTCACTGTCTCTGTCTCTCTGTCTCTTTCTCTCTTTTCAACTCTCCCCATCCCCAGCCAACCAATAGTTCTCCCAGAGCTCAGGTCTTTTGCTCTGTTCCTTTTCTTTTCCTGGACATTCTTTCCCTTGGTTTCATATCCACCAAGATAAGTGTTGAAGTCTTTACTAAGTCGCTTCCTTAAACATGTCTTTCCTTCCTTTAAAGACATAGTTCATTTGTTTAGTATTTACATTTCAATTCTTTCCATATATTCACAACTTTCCTCACACAATTTTGTAAAATTGTCACCATCTCAAAACAAAACTCTGCATCCTTTAGAGATCAACTTTCCTATCTTTCCATCTACTCTCTTAGTCCTAAGCAGCTATTGATCTACTTTCTGTTACCATGGATTTTCCTAAATATGCCCATCAATATCAATACAATCGCAATATATAAGCTTTCACAGCAAGCTTATCTCACTTACCTCACTTACCATGATGTTTTGAAGTTTTTTCAGTGTTGTGGAATGTTATAGCTGAATAGTAGTCCATTATATTGATACATCACATTAGGTCTACCCATCAATTGATCTACATTTGAGATCCGAGATTCTTCTGTCTTTTATCTGTTATGAAAAATGCCATTATACCATGAATACACACAAATTTCTTTGGACAATTGTATTTTTTAATCAATCCTAGATAAATGTCTCCATATGAAAATGGTTATTTGTGTAGCTTTCTTTAAAAAAATTCTATTTAGATCTTTGCCGAATATAATTGAAGTTTTTCCCATTTTATTATAATTGTCCTTCATATATTCAAGATATGATTTGCTCACATTGTCTCGCCCCCTGTGGGCTGCATTTTTACTTCCCTGATTATGTCCTTTGAGGGCCATTTTTCATGACTATATTGATGAACTTTTAATTTTGTTTTTTCTTCTGCTACTTGGTTTTCTGTTGTTTTAAGTTTTGTGCCAAATTTAAGTTCAAGAGCTTATAGAAAAAGTGGAAAATAGCCATTTATGCTTATAGAAGAGCAGATTTGGAGCACTGAAGAGTGTTTTATGAGAATGCAGGCAAACAAACATGTATAATGCACATAATTTTCTGGTTGACAAAAATGGTACAGTCCAAACCTGGTAGAAACCTAAACCTCTGTTTCCTACTTTAGTAATAATTTAGAGTTTGTAGCGTAGTGGCCTAATAGGATATAATTAACCAGAATAACAAGAAACGATTGTGTGCTCTTTCATTATGCTTTGACCTCCATTATTTCTGCTAAGAAATAAGCTTTTAGTCTTGGTGGTATTATACGGTAAATGATGAGTGTCTCTTCACTTGTCTCTTTTACATTTTTCTTCTCACTTTTGACTTCTATCATTTTTGTCATGATATGTAATAGATTTCTTCATGTTTCTCTAGGAGTTCTGATAGTTTTCTAGAAATATAGCTAGTTGTCGATAAATTTTGGTCATTTGCTGTCTGCCATTATCACACACACATGCACGCATGCATGCGCACACACACACACAGAATTTTTCTTTCCCTTTTTTCCTCCTCGTATTTTAAGAGTATTGTTCCTCAGTATTGTTTCACATTTCTTTACTAATCTATTCATTTTCTTGTATGATCTCTAGTAATGTCTTATCAACTTTAATAATTCTAGTTTAAATGTAATCATAATTGTCTAGTGATTATTTGCATTTGATTTTTTTTTAATTTTGCAATTTTGAATTGGATATATATGGAGTTATATATGATGTTTAGGGGATATATATGGATATATATGCCAAATATATCCCCTATATATCTTTATATACTCTGATGTATATAAATATCATTATATATTATATATTATATATTATATATTTATATAGATTAATATATATATATATATATATTCTTAGGTAAGTATATATTCGTATTTGTAGTTGCTTTATCAATATTCTCTATTAATATAACACTATCATTGTACTATTGCTTACTTATTTAAGTAAGGTTTCCTTGAGTTTGTGAATCTCTTTACAGTGAATATATTGAACTCATTTTTATGTGAAATCTGGGCATTTTTCAGGCTGCTTGTGTTGGTTATTTCTTGTCCAGAGTAAGTTATATTTTCCTGTCTCTTTGGACACCTCCCAATTTGTTGTTTGAAACTAGACTTCTAAAGTGATGTATCCTAGCAACTCTAGATACTATTATTCCAGTCTCTCCACCCACCTTTATGTGTAAGACTTTTTTGTTTGTTTTTGTTTTTGTTATTTGTATCAGAAATTGAGTTCACAATCTCACTCTTGTGAGGCAGGTGCTGTGCCTGTGCATGTGTCTCCAGCATGTCTAATACTTATTATTGCTGTTATTTTTATGATGATGATGATTCTTATTTTTTAGGGACCAGCTGAATGGTTTTAGTGAGTCCTAGTACATGGTCAACAACAGCAAGCTGTTCCACCTCTCTTTAAAGAGACACAGCTTTGGGTATCCACGGAATCACTCTAGGATGGCCATGGCAAACGTTTAACAGTTTATCGCTCTGCTACTTCAACAGTGCTCCAAGCCATACATTGCTCTCCAGACTACTCTAATCAAATTGAAGCTCCTTTCGAAGAATAGTTTCTGAAGTGATGTTGGCATTTTTTTTCTAGTTCCAGGGGCCCCACCAGGCTGTCCTATTCCTGAATTCACTCTGCCACTGGCCATCCCACTCTCCACATCGTGTGTTCACCAGGTCCACATGCATTCCCTCATTTCTTTCATTTCAAACTCCCTATTCTTGACAGCCCTTGTAGGTTTCCATGAGATAATCCAAGGCACAGCTGGGCTCAAGGTCAGAGGCACACAGAAGCATTCGTCAGGCAGAGCACTTATAGTGCCCTCAGCTCAGCTGCTATGAAAAAGCCAAGGGCAGGTCGTGAAAGTCACTTTTTCTTGGGAATGTGCAGGATTTGACAGTGTTACCTGAATTAACCATCGCCTTTCGTTCTCTATTTGAATATTTACTCATGCCCTTAACTTTCTTGAAGTACCCTTGAAGTAGAATCACTGTAAATCATGTGCGACTACCATTTTCTAGATCTAGAAGGGAGAAAAATAAAATTCTGTTTCATCTGATTACTCCTCCAGGTATATTTATCCTATGACCTTCCTAGTAAGGGACATAATTTGTTGACTAACATTTATTGATCACTTATACATACTATGTTTGATTTTAAGAGCTTTGTTTTATTATCATAATTAAACCATAAGACAATCTTTGGTGGCAAATGTTTAGTATTTCTGTTTTACAGGTCACAAAATCAAAGTACTCAAATTTCTAATAGCACACATTCATTAGGTGTGGAGGTAGTGATGGGTTATAAACCCAGATAGTCATATTCCATATTTCATCAGAATGTGAGCTATAAAAAAGCATAATGTTTGCCTGGCTAATATTTACTTAGAATGTCTTCAGTGCTATTATTCAAAAAGGTCTTTACCTACTTCTCCATGTTGCTTAGCAGTACTATATGCTGTCTTAAAGTTTGTTAGAGATGGTCTGTGCACTTTTTAAGACAGCTCTTTGCTATTTGTTTGTGTGTAATCTGTTAAGGTATAAGGCAGGAGCGGTGGAAGTAATTTATTGTTCTTTCATATTCCTAAAATTATAGTGCTAAAATGTATGTTTGAGCTTATTTATTTTACAACATGGTAGAAGCCTATTTAAAATTTTTCAGATAGAGATTTTAATTCAGTATAAACAAATTTTTTTTGTTTTACTTTTTGTGTTTTGAGATAACCCAACCTTTCCTACAGTTCATGATCCTCCTGCCTCAGCCTCCTAAATGCAGAGTCTACAGGTGTATGCAACCATGCTCATTGAAGGCATACTGTTCAAAAACAAGACTCAGCCATAATGAAAAAAGGGTTTGCTACATAGTGAGCTTCTCATGACCAGGTGTACTTAATTAGGAAGTGGGCAGGAATACATTTTTTCAGTCATTAGGAGGCAAGGACAGATAATTCGTAATTTGTCTTTTATTTTAATAAAATTTTATTTTATTTAATAGACATAAGATTTGGTTGTTTCTATAGTATCGAAATGAATAATAATATAGACTTTCTCCTACTCATCCCATCTTTGGCCTACTTAATACTTTTGGAAGTCCATAACTGCTAGGACTTACATAGAAGATGAGGTGGATATCGATTTTAGAAATTCAGGAGTTAGCATGTTTAGCAGGAGGGGAACCTGGCTTGGTTTCTTTGTTTGCCATCAGATATCAGCTATGCAAACATAAAAGGCCTTTGTAAGCTGATTGTCTATATATTTTCCTCTTTCTTTTGAAACTTTTTAAAAGTTGATCTTTTAGATATTTCATGTTTAACTCTGGATTAGAATTAGCCAGCAAATATTGATGATGTCTCCTTTATGCAAAACATAAAGCGTTAGACACAGAAAGAGTCAATAGGATTGGTTCTTCCCTTCGTCCTGGAAATAGCTAATGATTTCAGGCCTATACAATCAGAAGCATTCAGACACAAGTGCTGTGAGCGTTCAGTAGAAAGTGCATTCCACTGTGAAACTAGCAAACATCCACTAGTTATTCACACTGCGCTTGGCAGACATATTAATATAAAACCCACATCAGGACCCCGACCTTCAAAAGTTACAATCAAGACAAACAGTAAATATAAAAACAAACCAAAAAAAAAAAAAAAAAAAACCTACCATAAACCATAATGCGTTGTAATAAAGCAAAAATATCCGCTCCTAAAAAGAAATACTACAAAAGAGTCGATCTGTTTTAGTCTCATGGATAGTCCTTCAGAAGAAGAGAAGTTTAATGCCAAGAATATAAAGAGACCCATTTGGTGAAAAGGGGAAAAGGTGTGATTTTACAATAAAATGTGAGAAGAGTCTTATAGGAAGGAGTATCTAAAGCATAAAAACTGGATTGAAAATAAATTTGGTTCATTGAAATAGCAAAAGGTAAAGTGAGATGGATTCTGTGGGATACAGAGAGAACAAGGCTGAAGGAGGGAGAGAGAGAAGAGGGAAAGAGAGAAAGAGAGAGGAGGGAGAGAGAGAGAAAAACGTAGCACAGGATAGGGTGTATGGAAGGATTTTATAAGAGAGAGGGAGCACTTGACTTTAGGTGCCCTGTGACATGGTATCCCCACTCCTTGAGGAAGAGGATGCTTGACTGAATTTCTGCCGTGGGACAAAGGTGTTAAGTTGTTTTCTCCTGAAGGACTCAGAGCTCAACAGGAGCCCAGGAGCCAGGCAGATTTTATTCATCAAGTTTAGTCCATCTATCCTGAGAAACTTTTAAAGAAGGCTCTTGAAAAAGCAGAAAATGAAAAAAGATTAAATCAAAATATTTCTCGGAGGTCAGGTATGTGCTTATAAACCCTCCCGAGCTTCCCATAGGAAAGCATATTTTAAGCCACTTTCCTTCAAATCCTCCTGCTCAAGGCAATATTGTTCTTTGTTAAAAAGGTGGGGGGGGGGGTCTGATGAGGGATGCTGTTATTGATTTTTTTCAAGCCCCTTGTATAACTGGCAGTGAATTGATCCAAATTTTCTATTTCTGGTCTTTGGTACTCACCAGTTTGAAGAAGGCTTTGCACGAGCTGGTTTATTATTATCCACAACCCACTCAGTTCCCCAGGAAAGATGACATAGGGATTAGCGCTTGTATTGAGAGACCTTTCGTCTGAGTTTTCTTTGCAAAAAAAATTTGTATTGCTCGGGAAATCTAGAACATCTCAACTGTCCCTGCCCCTCAGCTGCTTTGTCAAGAAGGTAAGACATGCTTTCCACCCCAAAAACCTGACTTACCTTTACAGTCTTTTTTTTTTTTTTTTCAACTACATTTCACAGGTTTTGCCTTAGGAGTCCTTTTGCTTTGAAAGGACACATAGCATTACCCTGCTTGGGCTTGCTCTAGTGGACGTGTTGATGATGTTCCATCTCAGAAAGAAATGAGACTTTAAATTTGGAGTTGGGTCTCATGACACATGCAAATTGACTACTTATAATTGAATTAAAATGTGCTTCTCTGACCACAGGTAAAGAAATCCCTGAGCAGTTAACCTAGCAGGAATCTAAAGAAGATGTCATTAATGAGGTCACTACAGTTTTTCCCTTTGTATTTCTCTTGAATTTCAGAAGCCATTTCAAGACAAGTGTGACCCTTGAAGGAAAGAGAACAAAAGGCTTGCTCTGCTGCAGTAGTGATGTTAGAGGTTTTTCTCATCTAGAAAGCAAGAACAGTTACACTCATATTTGTACAGCTCCTGAAGTCTCTCCAGCAACTGTTAACTTTCCAAGGGTGACTCACTTATTTCTGCAGACTTCTAAGTGTCAAGTTTAATACAATATTTTTTGAGGTTTTAAATTATCTCTTTTCTGAATAAAAAGAAAGATAATAGACATTGGTTGATATTTACATTGTGTATGACACTGTACAACTTGGAATCCATCATGTATTAAACATCATAGCAATCCTATATTATGGATTTTATGTATATTTTAAACATTTATATATACATTAAATTTTTTAAGGCTTACAGCAATTAGTTAACCTTCCCAAATTTGTCCAGATCATGTTTTGAATTAAGTGCTGTATTGCCAAGACACCTAAACTTTCTACGTACTCATGGCAAGGCTGGAGATTGGCGAGAAATGTTTATGGATTTGGAGTCAGGATGATTAAATGCAAACCCCAGTTCTCACAGTTGGCCTTGTGACTCTTTAATGGTTATTGCCTTATATGTGGAAAGGAGAAAGTTACTCTCCTGTGAGAACACAATAAATGTGTGAGAGTGAGTGATATATTAACTAGCTAACTTAAGATACTTACAAGTTTCAACAACAGACCATACTTTTATTTCATAATGGATTATTTTGTGTTGATGGAAATGATTTTTGTGAATGATTAAAGTGCTTTTCAATAATAATTATATAAAACTCTGTGAAATTAATTTGATTTCCAGGTACTAATATCTGTATATTAAATTATATGCAACATTAGAAAAGAGTTCTCAGTAGACTTGATTGGTTTTGCTAATTTTTTGCATTGGTGAGGTAGGTGTGCACATGATTATTAGTTTTATGTGTGTCTTAGTTATTTTTCTTACTGCTGAGACAAAATACTCAATACCTACAAGTTAGGGAAGAAAAAGTGTTTTGTTTTGTTTTGTTTTGTTTTGTTTTGTTTTGTTTTGTTTTGTTCTGTTCTGTTAGCTCACAGTTTTTGAGGTTACAGTCCATAACTGGCTGAGTCCAAGGTTCAAGGCTTGGCATAGAAGTTTGCCAAAGGAGAAACAGTTAATAGTGGCAAAGGACAAAACAAAACAAAACACACAACAAAAAAGTGGAGAACACACAAGATGAGCCTCTTTCTGGTCTTTATATTTTATCCAGTCTACCAGCACTGGGCCGATGAACTGATTCATCAGACATCCATGCTTAATTGCAGCACTGCACTAAGGATCAATCACACATTAAATTCAGCTGTCTTGAAAATGCTTTCTGACTTCATGAGGCTTTGGGAGGATATCTAGGCACAAATCATAACAATGTAAGTCATTGCATACTTGAAAATTTTAGTTTCTTAAAGAAAGGAAGCAAAATGATATTTTATTTGGTCTGGCCTGAGTTCTTCCTCTTGCAGAGAATCAACCTAAATGTGGATACATGGTAGTCTCTATGAACCCTTCTTGCATTACCACTTGGAACACATGAGAAGTTCTAGGTGTCACACTCTTCTAGGTGTCAGAGAACAAAAGACAAAATTGTCCATGAATATAGGGCTTCTTTGTATTTTAACACTCGGTTCTCATTACCTTTCAAAAGTCTATATATAGTAGTAATTTCTCAGTGTACTTGTGAATCACCCTTCTACCTAGTGCAAGGTAAAAGAATTCTAAACCTTGTAACTTAGGATTTTAGCATTTCTCAAGTTTCCTTGTTAAAGGAAACTTGAAGTTGAGATTGTATGAATAGTGGACAGAAGGCATGACTAGATACTGCAAAATGAAACCAATACCAACATCAACAATAAACATATTTACACCAACTTAGTGTCTAGCGTATGTCACACCTGGTTAGGTTATATGTTAGGTAATTATTCCAAATTATAATTAAGAAAGTAAGGTAAATAAATATTTGAATAAGTTGCTCAAGACAAAAAGATGACAATCAGCATAGACACAAATTTCTCTAAAGAAGTCCATTATCATATGACTTGCTCTGAACTAATCAGTCTATAATTGATTATCTAGTTACAGAAGACATAGCATCAAAAAGTGTTCCTTTATTCTGACACATGTTACACCTTAATATCCCCTACTTAAGGATTCCACACTTTGCCTTTGGCCATATAGCTCAGGGGCACACAGGATGTTTAAACAGAGGTCCTGAGTGAACCTCAGGAGACCCTTGGTTACTCTTATTATTCGAGTTAATTTTGGCAAGATGTCTGCCTTCTTTAAATTAGCCCCTTTAACAATGCTTAATTCCAAAGTCTTTTTGAAGATTGGCTCACAGAATGTGTATAAAATGCTTAGTATCTCAAATTCCCCATTTAACAGTTTGAAGAATTACTAACCCATCAGTCATCCAAGATAACTGATCAATCATTTTTATAAAAGGTCCCTCAGTTGGGATATGTCTGATTCTATTTTTTCTCATGATTAGACATGTGTGGTAGATGTTAAAGACCATACAAGTGCTGACTGCATCATATCCGTTTAAGAATACAGCACCATCAAGGTCACTGGTGACATCAGGCTGGCCACCTAGAGCAGGTCACGTGTGTCACTTATCTCCCCTGCAGTTATTCCACCTCTTCATGGGCATCTTTCCTTTTGGAGGACCGATATTATACACAGTCATTAAGAATGAATGTTAGAGCAGGCAAGCAGGCAGGCACCATTGGTTCCAGAGGCTGGTCGGCCTGGTGTAAGTGCCCTGTGCACTTTACCCCTGGAGCCCAACCAGTTTGGACTACTTTGGACAGCCCGCAGAAACTTCCCGGTGCGCCAGACCAGCATGGCGCGTCCTGGGTGGGCCTGCAGCAGCCTCCCCACAACAGGAGGTACTTGGAAGACTCTGGAGTTCTGAGCAGGCAAACAGGTGTGTGCTGTCAGTTCCAGAGCCAGGGCGCCCTGACATAAGTGCCCCCCACACTTTCCCCTGAGTCCAACTAATATGGGACGCCCCTGCTCAACTGAGAGAGGGATCCTTGTGGCTTCCCAGTGCTCCAGACCAGCATGGCATGTCCTGGGTGGGCCTGCAGCAACCTCCCTGCACTTGGCACTGCTTGGCGGACTCTGGAGTTCTGAGCAGGCAAGCGGGTGGTCGCCATCGGTTCCAGAGGCTGGGCAGCCTGGCGTAAGTGCCCCACGCACTTTCCGCGGAGTCCAGCTAATTTGGGACCCACTGCTCAGCTTGGAGAGGGAACTTTGTGACTTCCCGGGGCACCGGACCAGTGCAACAGGTAGGTCCTGGGAGAACTTAGGGTGGCCTCCCTACTCCTGGCTGTGCTTCAAGGTCTCTGGAATTCTGGGTGATGAGGTACCATCAGCTCCCAGGGGCAGAGCTTGGGCCAGCCTGCCCCACCCCCAGAGATCCTCTCTCAATCCAGGGAGCTGGGTGACCAGAGTCCCAGGAGCTGAGGGCATAGTAGAGGATCTCCAACAGACCCTGGGGAAGCCTTCGAATAACACTTGACATGCTTGAAACACAGAAATATAGGAAAATGACAAAAAGAAAGACCAAATTACAATCTCAAAATTCCAGGGTTCCAAAGAAACTTTAGAAGTGATGTACATAGAAGAAAATATATGCCATAAACCAGAAATATCAGACATTATAGCAACCGAAATAAAGAAGCAATTCCAGGAAGCTTTAAAGGAATTCAAACTGGAAATAATCTCCCACGTAAAAGAAGAAATAATAAAAGAAATGAAGGAGATGCTGAACATATCTGAAGAAGACAGTTAAAAATTGGAGGAACTAAACAGAAAGATAGAATCCCTGGATGAGCAATATAAGCAAAAAACAGAATACATAAAGCAGATGAACAGAGATATACAGGAAATCAATAATTCATTGAAAGCTGTAAAAACGGCCTCAATGAAAGTGAAGATAGAATTTCAGACATCAAAGACAGTATTGCAGCTAGTAAACAGGAAAGGAAAGATCTGTTAAAAATAAGGAATGTGGAAATAATTCAACAACTGCTAGTTGCTGCCAGGATAAAGAACATAAGATTGATAGGAATTAATGAAAAAGAAAGGGGCAACATAGAGGATGTCAAGAGGATATTTAAAGAAGTAATAGCTGAAAATTTCCCAAACATGAGATTGGAAACTGAATCAGAATCAGTGAAGCATATAGAACTCCAAATAGTCATAACCAAAATAAAACTACAACCAGACATATAATAATCACCATCCCAGAGATCCAAAATAAGAATAGAATATTAAAACCTGTCAGAGAGAAAAGACAGATCACTTATAAAGCAAAACCTATCAGAATCACTGCAGACTTCTCAGCACAAACAATCAAGAAGAGGATGGAGTGAAGAATTCCAGACCCTAAAGAAAAATGATTTCCAACCTAGACTGATGTACCCTGAAAAACTGTCCTTCAAAATAGATGGAGAAATAAGATACTTCCATGACAAAGAACAGATGAAGAACTTTATGATGACCAAGCTAACCCCACAAAGAATACTGAAAAACAGTTTAGATACACTTAGGAAAAAAATCACTAAGCAAAGCAGACAATTAAACAGAACAGAAAGATAAAGATGTAAGAGCAGAAAGATAAAATGCCAACAATATACCAATATATAACTGTTTTAACCATTAATGTAAATGGTCTCAATGCACCAATTAAAAGAAACAGACTGGCAGAATGGATCAAGAAACAAAATCCAACCATATGCTGTCTACAAGAAACCATCTAACCCAAAAGGATACTCACAGACTGAAAGTCAAAGGATGGAAAACAATACGTCATGCAATAGGACCCCCCCCCAAAAAAAAAGCAGGAGTAGCTATCTGTTTGCAGACAATGTGAACTTTAAACCAATAAAGATCAGAAGAGATAAAAAAGGTTACTACATACTGGTTAGGGAAAACTTCAAGAGGAAGAGATAACTATCTTAAATATATATGCACCAAATTTCAGAGCACTTGGTTATATAAAACAAGTATTAACAGAAATGAAAAATCAAATTAACAGTAACACAATAACAGGAGACCTTAACACACCATTGACACCAAGGCACAGATCAACCACACAGAAAATCAGCAAAGAAATAACAGAACTGAACCACACCTGTGAACAAATGGACTTGATAGACATATACAAGAGTGTTCCATCCAACAACGTCAGAATACACATTCTTCTCAGGAGTTCATGGGTCATTCTCTAAATTAAGCCATATATTAGCTCACAGAATATATTTGATTAAATGCAAAAGAGTTGAAACTATCCCTTACATACTATTGGACCATAGCGCTATGAAATAGAAATTAATGATAAAAGAATCCACAAAAATCCCACAAACACATGGGAACTAAATAACACACTCTTGAGTAATCAGTGGGTCACAGGCAAAAATAAAGAAGAAATTAAACAATACATACAAGCAAATGAAAATGCAAATACCACTTATGGAAATCTGTGGGATGCAATGAAAGCTGTCCTCAAAGGAAAATTTATTGCACTGAGTTCCCACATCAGGAAAACAGAAGGAATACAAATAAACCACCTGATGTTACACCTCAAACATCTAGGAAAAGAAGAGCAAGTCAAGGCCTAAGCCAAAACAAGAGAGGAAATTATGAAAATCAGAGCAGAAAACAATACAATAGAGACTAAGAAAGCAATCCAAAGAATCAATGAATCAAAGAGTTGGTTCTTTGAAAAAATAAATAAAATTGATAAGCCCCTAGCCAACCTTATTTTAAAGAGGGAAGAAAAAGCTCAAATTTTTGCAATAATAATTCAAAAAGCTGAAATCACTACCGACTTTATAGAAATACAAAAGATCATTAACACCTATTTCGAAAACCTCTACTCTCTAATGTTTGATAACACAGAAGAAATAGACAGATTCCTAGATACATATGAAGTACCAAAGCTAGGTCAAGAAGAAGCAAAACTGCTGAATAACCCAATCTATATTGAAAATATAATTGAATCCTTCTCTACAAAGAAGAGCCCAGGTCCAGATGGATTCACTGCAGAATTCTACAAGAAGTACAAAGAAGAGTTAATGCAGACAGTCCGTAAACTCTTCAATAAAATTGAAAGGGAAGCAATCCTTTCTTAGTCATTCCTGGAAGCAAATATTACTCTAGTACCAAAACCTGAGAAAGACCAAACTAAAAAAGAGAACTACAGACCAATCTCCCTAATGAACACAGACACAAAAATCCTCAATAAAATATTGGCAAATATGATGCATCAAACCATCAACAAGATTATAAACCATGACCAAATGGCATTCATCTGAGGCATGCAGGGATTTTTCAACATATGTAAATCAATAAATGTAATTCACAATATCAATAAAGCCAAAAGTGAGGATCACATGATTATTTCTATATATGCAGAAAAATACTTTTATAATATCCAATATTCATTTATGATAAGAACTTACCAGAAAATTGGAATAGGTGGTCTTTACCTCAATAAAGTAAAGGCCATCTATGACAAACCAACAGCCAGTATCATACTAAATGGCCAAAACCAGAAAGCATTTACTTTAAAATCAAGTACAAGACAAGGATGTAACTTATCACCGCTCCTATTTAATATAGTACTGGAAATACTAGCCAGAGCAGTTAGACAAGAGAGAGAAATAAAAGGGGTAAAGATAGGAAAAGAAGATGTTAATTTATCATTGTTTGCAGATGACATGATACTTTACATAGAAGACCCCCAAAACTCCATTGAAAGATTCATAGATATAGCAAATAAATTCAGCAATGTGGCTGGATACAAAATTGATACTCGAAAATCGGTAGCATTCCTATACACTAACATAAAATCACGGACAGAGAAATAAGAGAAGCCACACCCTTCACACTAGCAACCAAAAAAATGAAATATTTAGGAATTACTCTCACAAAAGAAGTGAAAGACCTATACAGGAAAAATTATAATACACTGAAAAAAGAAATTGAAGAGGATCTCAGAAAAATGGTCACCATTTTTCTCATGGATAGGAAGAATAAATATTGTGAAAATGGCCATTCTCCCAAAACTGTTATACAGATTCAATGCAATCCCAATAAATATACCATCGACATACCTCATAGATCTCGAGAAATCAATCCCAAAATTCATCTGGAGAGAGAAGAGACCTAGAATAGCAAAGACAGTTCTAAGCAGCAAAGGCAAGGCAGGAGGCATCACATACCCTGGCTTGAAGTTATACTACAAAGCAGCTGTAGTAAAATCAACATAGTACTGGAGGCAAAACAGAACCAAAGATCAATAGAATAGATTAGAAGATACAACCACAACTGCAAACACACTGAACCACCTTATGTTTGATAAAGGGGCCAAACATTTCACTTGTAAAAGGACAGTCTCTTTAATAAATGTTGTTGGAAAAACTGGCTTTCCATATGCCAAAAACTAAAACTAGACCCATGCCTATCACCATGTAATAAATGAAAATCTAAATGGATCAAAGATCTGAATATTCAAACAGAAACACTAAATATGTTGGAAGACAAATTGGGTAAAACCTTGAAGATATAGGGATAGGTAGAGAATTCATGAACAGGACTCAAACCGCACGGGAAATACTTCCCAGAATCAATACCTTGGATCACCTCTTATTAAAAAGTTTCTGCATGTCAAAAGAAATCTCCAGCATAGTGGAAAGAAAACCCACAGAGTGGGAAAAAATGTTAGTGAACTGTCCCACAGACATAGGACTTTGTCTAAAACATCTAAGGAATTAAAAAAAAAAAAATCAGACTCCCAAATTTCAAAGATCTAATCCAAAAATGGGCATCTGAAATAAATGCAGAGTTCTCAGATGAAGAAATACAAATGGCAAAAAATACATGAAAAAATGTTCATCATCATTACTCATTAGAGAAATGCAAATCAAAACCACCCTGAGATTCTATCTCACTCCTGAAAGAATGTCCAGGATCAAGAAAACGAACCACAAAAAATGCTGGAGAGGCTGTGAGGAAAAAGGAACTCTTCTACACTGTTGGTGGGAGTGTAGACTAGTACAACCATTGTGGAGGTCAGTCTGGAGATTTCTCAAAAAGCTGGAATTGGAAGTCTCATTTATTCCAGCTATTCCACTTCTAGGCATATTCCCAGAAGCACTAAAAACATCACACCACAGTGATATATGTGCACCTATGTTTATAGCAGCACAATTTATAATAGCCAGATCTTGGAAACAACCTAAGCGTCCATGAACTGAGGAATAGATAAAAAAAAAAAAAAAAAAAAAAAAAAAAAGTTGTGGTATTTTTATACAATGGAGTACTACTCAGCTATAAAGAAGCATCACATTGAGATATTTATTAATCAATGGGCGCAGCTTGAGACCATACTCATAAGTGAAATAAATAAAACTCACATGTATGAACACCGAATAGTTTCCCTAATGTAACAAATGATACAAATACATAAAAGTATTTGGTAATCATGATTCATCATTATACGGTTTTGAAGCCTTACAAGTTTTTCACACACTAATTTGAATGGTTTTATTCGGGGATGTTTGATATTATTGTCTGTGATGATATGAACAGTTATTTTGAACAAAAGAAGACACCATCATAGCTAGTGCTGATTTAGTATCATCTTGTTTTGAGGTCCCATCCAATTGTTGTTCTTCTCTCTCCATTGCTTTTATCATGTTTTATTTTATTTGATTTTATTATATATGATAGTATAAACAAATTTTTATAGGCCATGAAATAATATAGAAACCATTGTTTGTTTTCTGTTGTCTGGTTCTAAATACCTTGTAATACTTTCATCCGTTTGAATGGTTTCACACTGTCTTGATATGTTTGATGCTATAGTATATGAAGTTATACTCAAATATTTCAAGGAAAGAGACAGTAGTGTAACTACTATTAAGAAGGGTTATATGGTGGTGAAACACTATGTTGCTTAAATTGTTCTGTTCTGACCTGTATTGTCATGCTTTTTTGTCCTCTTTTATCTCAATCTCCCCCCTTTTTTAGTTTTTTTTTTTAATTTTATTATTTTTTAATAAAGGGAAAATTTTTAAATTAGGATATATTATAGTAACTTATTTGATTTCCTATTAACTCAATTTGAAGCCCCATATTACTCTCAACATCTTGTTTTGAGTGATTTTACTCTATTCTGTTCTGTTTGATATTATCAATTTTGAGGGTATAGGCAACTACTTTGAAGGCAATACGGTTCACTATGATGCTCACTCTGGTTTGACTATGATCTTCTTTTGAAGTTCAGTAATGTCTCCAGTGTTTCAGTTTTATTGGTTTTGTTCTGTACTGTTATGTTCAATTTTATTATACCTGATGATATAGGCAATTCTTTTTAAGGTAGTAAGGGGCATTGTGGTAACCATTGTTGATTACCTTGTATTCTGTTTTTACATCATGTACTATGTCCATCCTTTGTTTTGACTGACTCTGCTTTGTTTTATAACATTTGGTTTTATTCTCTTCCAAAAAAAGTAATAAGAACTGTGGGAGTAATAAGACCCAAAATGTTTAAATGTTATTGTAAAAAAGAGAGGAAAAGAAAGTTCTCTAAAGGACATAACTGCAAGAGTGTTTAGGTGTATAAGATAGATGACCATATTACTAAGTTTTTGTTGGATCATTGAATGCAACTCTTTGCAGATTCACTGTTTGAATGTCCACTTTGTATGCTTAATTTTTTAACTTGATCAACTATTTCTACGATGACAATATGTAATTTATCATCTAGTGATTTCTTACTGTTTATTTTTTTTTAATTCTGTATTACTTGTACCCTTTTACTGTTTTGTTTTGTTTTGTTTTTTTTTCTCTTTAAATAAAAAGAGAACCAATGTTAGGTGCTATTCTTCAATGGAAAAGTATCCTCACAAATTATTTGGGATTCTTTTCTACAAGAGAAATTTGGACATTCTCCCTCATTTATTTATTCAATAATTTATTTTTAGTAGTACAAACATTCATTTTGTGTTACAATGCAATTTTTAGTGTCCAAATTGTTTATTTTGGCCATTGTGAATGCTTTCTGTGGATTCTATACACTTCAGTCATGATCTAATCAAGTAGCTTTAGTATGTACATATGTATGCTGTGTTCTCCAAGTATCCTGGGATAGTCTTGCTCCTGCCTTTGTTTATTTATAAACTCCTGTTCCAATAGAGAGGGAAATAACTTTTCACTGTTAAATTCTACTTTCCCATATGTGAATATGTGTGTGTTTGTATGTGTTTATGTGTGTTCATGGACATGCATAATGGGTTTAGAACTGTTGATCAGAATTCCTGTAAAGAACACCTGTTTCTAGTTGCAGTAGAGTATTTATGTACAGTTAATTTGAATTTTTATTTGCAGATGTCAGTCACTTTAATTATTAAGGTCAATACTCTTTTTTTCTCACACCCTCTCTCAGGCTGTTTCAGAATTATGCAGTGTTTGTCTTTAATTGTCTACATTCCTGGAAGTCCTCAAATTGAATTGTTTTTTCAGACTTTGTGAACATCAATGTTTACTCTTTTTTAAAATATAAAGACCAATCATATCAACAATTATTATATTTATATAGTTCCAAGCATCTGACAAGTTAATTTTCTTCCTGTTAAAGAACTCACCACCAGCAGACTGCCTTCCAGACATCTTCTAATTAAGCATTTCTGTGTTACTTTAGAAGGATGGTTTCACTGGGGAAAGGATTCTGTGCCAGTATGTCTGATCTTCCAGCACTTTATATATTTCACTCTTCTGTCTCCTAAGGTATTTTTATTTCTTCTGAAGTTTTTCAAGTTTTTTTTCTATTTTTCTTTGTTTTTATGCAATTTTAACACGGTATGTTCATTATGCTTATGTATACATTTTGTTTGCTTGCTTTCTCCTCCCATAGCCTACCACTCTTCCCTTCATTCCTGCATTTATCCTCCGTGGATTTTGTTAATCTTCTGGCACTTGCTGAGTTTCCATCTCTCATTGATTTTGGAAAATCCTCATCCAGTACTATATCCAATGCTTTTCTGTTATGTTCTTTCTTCTAGTTCTCATATTCTAAATATACCTACCTCTGTGACACTGTTTGAAATTGCTCTATAGTCCTTCAACATCATATTGTATTTTCTTCTTCTAATTTTTCTCCCTGAATTTTAGACTAAGAAAATTGTATTTAACTCTCAAGGGCTGAGAGCCCATTTTCTCAGCTCTATCCCATCTACCACTAATTTCTTCATTTCTGTTAGGATATTGTAGTTTTTCTTCTTAGAATTTCTATGTCTTTGTTTATAAAATGCACATATTCTTTCGTGATGTCTACTTTTTCAGTGACAGCCTGTGTTGCTTTGAATTATGTCCCTGAAAATTTACATCTTGAAACATGAATGTATTATCTGAACATCGGCTCATTGCAGGAATAATCAAGTGAACATAAGGTCATACTTCCCAGGTGGAGAACCTGCAATCAGACATGACTGGTTCCTGTGCAAAAGGGAAACGTGAACACATAGACTCAGAATTCCATATGACAATTTGTGAACAAATTTGTGTCTTGCTGACAGGAGCTAAGAAAAATTGAAGATTCCCCAAACCCACTAGAAGCTACAAGAGAGGCACAGATCACATTCTGTAGCTTTCTTCTTCCAGAAGGAATATATTTCTATTCTCTTAAACACTCAGCATGTGTTACAGTGACACTTGGAAACTAATACAGAGCCTTTCACATATTAATTTATTATTAAACAATTATTTAGTGAATTTTTTCCTCTTTTTGAGACAAGATCCCCAATATGCATTTCAGGCTGTCCTTGAACTCAATATGTAGCACTGATTGGCCTCAAACTCATAGTGATAATCCTACCTCAGCCTCTTGAGTGCTGGAATTATGCACATGTACCACCACACCCAGCTAATCAATTATTTAAAAAGCCCTGTAAGAAAATTCCAGCACTTGTGTGCTGTCCTAATGTGATTCCAGCTTTTGCTTTGTCTCTTTCGATTGTATTTTCTATTAGCTTTGTCCTGCTTTGTAATTTTGTTGTTGCTGGATCTCAAACATGTTATATTTGGTAGCAGGAACTGAGATATGCAGGTCTTTGTAAGGATGTACACTAATCTGGATAAGACTTGCTCATATTTACTATCTTCAATAGCTCCTGGTGACAGAATTGTAAATTATCTAGTGCAGTTGCTTTGCATTTACATTGGACTTCAAGTTTCCCTAAACATTCCTACTCAGAAAGAGTCTACATCTTACACGCACTGTTACCCTCTTAATGTGGTAGTGTGGTGTAGAGGAGGGAAAGACATCTGTACTCTTATTATTAAATATCAGGTGTTTTTTTTTTTTTTACTATATTAGTGTCCTTGGCCTGTGATACATGATTATATGTGATTATATTTTGTTTTGCCTTTCACATTAGTATAATTTTTCCTCCCTTGTAGAGTCAGGAAAGATAAGAGGAGTTAGCAATGAGAAGAAGACCTTTTCCATTCCTCCTGAACCCCTTTATCCTTAAAAATAAGTTTTTATTATGCATAATTTTCTGAATATATTACAGAAAAGAGATATAAGAAAAAGAACCCTTCTAAACTCCTTTTTCCTTAAGAATGGACCCTTATTATGCATAATTTTCTTAGTATATTTCAAAGTGATTAATCTCCTTTTCCTGCTGTCAGATCTCTCTTTGAATTTCCACCATGATTTGTTGGAGGTTGTGCCGTGGATTGAATATGTCTCCATAGCTCATGTACTGGAGACAATCCCAGGGAAACAGTACGGGGAGAAGGAGGTGTTTAGTTCAAGACAGCTCCCCTATCATGAATGGATGCATGTGGCCATGGGAATGGGCTTTGGCACAAATTTGACTCTCTTGCTTACTCTACCATGTTTTAATTAAGCCATTATTTATTACAGTAAAAGAACATTACCAGTATGCCCCTTCTTTCAAACATGTGCCCATTTAAAGAGGAAGAAACAGAAGATACAGCTTAAGTTTCAGTACTTGTTCTACTTCTTGTCTGATTTCTCCATGTGTACTGAAAATATTTATCTAGGGGCTGCCTGCTCTCTACTTATCTTAAATGAATTGTATCACATGGCTGACACTTATTAATACAGGGAAAAAATAAAATGCAGATACTTAAAATTGTATGGCAGTTTTTAAAAAATTGATTTAAGTAGATTATCTTTCATTAGGGAGTGTTTGAAAGATATGTTTTCAATGGATAATAAAGAGGAAACTGAGTGTCAGTGGGTATCTGATGGGATATTTTTGGTTAATGGTATGTTTTATGTAGTTGTCTGAATTGTGACATACAAGGAGATTTTCCTGGGTTTGTAGATGTTGAAGTGCTCTTTATACAAAGCCTTAAGGCAAGGTATTCTATTCAGCATATCTTTAGCAGTAATTTAATTTTTTTTTCAAAAAAGAGAATAAAATCAAACAAAACAGAACAAAGCAGACTAGAACAAACAATGCAAGCAACACAGGATTTCAAAACAAGACAACATGAAATCTATTTCATGTGTTTGTCTAAAATTTTCTCCTTCCCAGCCCACTCAAAGGCCAGAAACAAAGGAAGAGTTTTAGAACATGTTACATTGACAGAAGGCAAATACCATCACTAGGATGCACTAGGTCATGTTTGCTGCGAGTGCATTGTCTCTGATCTTCAGGATAACCCTTTGGATGGCTCGTCTTATCTTGGTTTTATAGCTCTGAAAAATAAATGCAGGGGTATTGAGTAACTTGATGAACAACATCAGAAGATATCAGCAAACTGAGACTAAACCCCCATTTTCTCTCTGCACCTTTGCTCTTAACCGCTGTGCGCTGCTGGCTGAGGAAACAGGTTCACACGAGCACCCACAAACCTGGAAATTCTTCCCACACTTGAGCAAAGTGCATTAACAGGAGAATAAATGAACATACGTGGAGAAATTAAGAAAAGTATATGTCTATGTTTAAAATATCTTTTTGGAACCAAATCCTCCAATGTATTATCAGAAAAAACATTTTTTGTGTCTGGTATGGGAGCTCCAATCTGAGCTGCCGTGCTTGTAATAGAAAACCTCTGAAGTACCAGATAAAAATGTTTTAAGAACCAGCTATAAATCTTCTAAGAAGAGAGCCTCAATATTTATACTATTAAAATTTGTCTGAAGAACAAACACGTAGCTAATAATGACTAGGAATAATTAGTCATGTCCATTGGTCATATTTTCTATTGGTCATTATTTCCACAAGTCTCCATTTCCATATTCAATTTAGGAACTCAAGGATTGGATTTGCAAAAACAAAACATTGTTTTTTATACTATATGGTTAATGAAAATGATCACTTTACTTTGAAAAATATTGCATTTGGTTTGTGACACTTGCAAAAGCTAATAGGATCATCATAGTAAGCAGCATCTATAAAATTGTCCAGTGCATCATGGGTGCATAGCCTTTGATGAAATGATTGATGAAAAGCAGCATCATTATATTAACATTCTTTATGAAGTCTATGGAATAACTGTGTCATCTCAGAAGTTCATTAGCATAAATAAAATATAAATATCAATATCATGAGTTTTTATTTGTCAAGGATTATTCCGTTAAGAAAGCACTAAAAGTATTCTTACTTTTTTGTGAAAGTAAACTTACTTTTTTGTGAGTTTTACTAAAATACTTTTTCCTCCACCAATTAACACTTACGTTATTCTCAGAAGAACCACAACAGAAACAAATATTAGTATTTGTACCCCAAGGATGATTTGTGGGAGGGCTGAGTACTATTTTTTTCTATTTAAATTCCTTTTAGAATATTTAGGTTCTAGAAATTTATAGAACATGTTTCAAAAATGAATGAACTTTTAGGAGCTTACATGTCTTCTAATATAATCATAAATTGAATTTACAAGACACTGTGATTTTACTAACACTGATTTGTAAAAGGAAAAAAAAAACATTGCTTGACAGAGAGTCAAAATCAAATTTATTTCAGTAGCTAATTCCCAGTAGCTTGCATGAAATAGAACTATACTTGTTTTAGAAAAATAGGAAACAGATAATAGAATAAAGATCAAATCTAATTTCAAGATCATCTCACTAAAAAAATAGTCAAAGAAAGTGCCTAGCTTCTTTTATAAATTATTAATATAGTTCCTTCTCATAATATTGATTATGTTTTTGGAAGGAACAGTGGGGGACACCTAAACCAGGGAGTAGGTTGGTCAAAGAATGAAATTCTGCCTCCAAAAACAAGGTTTTTGTGTGAAGATCTTGTAATGCAAATGTAATTTTATTTGGAAACTGTAGATCTTCAGATTTCGGGAAATTTGTATGTGTAAAAATATTTTAGAAGTCAATATTGTTATACTTTTAATTCTCTAATCACCTATCTGCTTGCCAAATGAATCAAAATATATTAGAGATTAGTTTAAATGATTTTCAAATTTTGTTGAGATTCTCTTGTGTAAGGAGAATATGCAGTTGTGGGTTAAAAATTGCAGATACATTAAAAACTGTGGAGTCCCTCTAAGGCTTTTAACACTGGAAGAGGAATTGGACAAAGGAGAAATGACAGTCCCAGAGAGAGCAGAGAAGACTTAGAGGCAAAGTGTGGCTGCTCTCCAGGACCTGAGTAAGACATGCCTCCAGCTGTGCTGTGGAGAACTAAAGGGCATTGTGACTGCAGAGAGGGCTCTGTTCAGTTCTTCCCCTGTCATGCCTGCTGTGTTTGTTATCCGTGGTGGTTTTCACACAATAATCACAAATATATCCAGAATCCTTGTATGCTATATATTCCCCATCCACTTTTCTGTGCTTGTTGATATGGGTTGTCTTAGATCATGTTATGACATATAGGGCTCCCATTCCTCAGGTTGGTTGGGTTCCTGTACATGGAACTTCTTTATTCCTCTCTTTCCCCTGTCCTCCTCCTCACCCCTCTCCCTTGTCCCCTTGGATCACTTGCCTATTGCATTCACCCTATGGTCCCTTTCTATCTATCTTTTATTATTTTTTTTGTACTTTGCCTCATTCAAATGAGAAAAACCATATGATATTTAAGCTTGTGTCTGACTTATTTCTCTCATCACTGTATTTTCTAGGTGCATCCATCTGCTTACAAATGTCTGATACATGCCATTCCTTATAGCTTAGTAATACTCCATTACCACATTTCCTGTATCCAGTCATTTATTGATGAGTATAGGCTATTTCCAGCATTTAGCTATTACTAATTGTTCTGCTCTAAACATTGGTATGCATGTGTCACTGTAGTATGATGACTTAAACTCTTTGGGAAGACACCCAGCAGGGAGATAGCTTGGTTGTATGGAAATTCTAATTTTAGTTCTTTCAGATATCTTCATACTGATTTCTGTAAGAGTTGTACTATTTTGCATCCCTACCGACAATGCAAGATGTTCTTTTTTTATCACATGTCTTGCCAGCATTTGTAATTGTCTGATTTCCTAAAGATCACCATTCTTTGTGGATTACGATGAAATCTTAGCATTGTGTTAATTTAGAATTCTTTAATGACTAGAGATGTTGACCACTACTGTCAATTATTGGTAATCATTTTTATTTCTTCTTCTGTGAAATATTTGTTCATTTCTCTTGCCAATTTCCTAATTGGGCCTTTAATTTTTTTTGTTCTCTGTATATTCTAGATATTACTCCTCTGTCTAAGGAATAGCTGGCAAAAGATTTATCCCCAATTTAGTAGTTGGTCTCTTCACCCTACTGATTGAGTCCTTTGCTATACAGGAACAAGTTACTTCTATTTTTTGATTCTTGCTGTTATTTCTTGTTGCATCCCAATTTTGCCTTAAAACCCAGAGAGAATATTTTTGGTTTCTGATATTGATTCAACATGAATATAGCTAATTATACCTGAGAAAATAAAAAAGTATATACATAGTTGAATATAAAATTATAACTGAGAATATAATTATAAATGAGAAAATAAAGATCTGTACACATAGTTAAATAGAAAATCCAAGTCCACTCCAGGAACAACACACAAGTGATATAAGGCAATTTCAAATTCATAAGAAAAATGATCAAGGAAATTCAATGTGCCAGCTGTACTTTATACAAGATGAGAAAACTCAGTCCACCTATATATTAATCTTGGATTCACATCAACCTGTTTATCTCCCCATTAAATTAGTTATTGACTCTCACATTGACAGTGTGAGAGAATAAAAGGTGAAAATAAAAGTTAGGCATAAATAATTGGATTTATGCCGCCAAAAATTGACCTACCTCAGTCTTGCCACTTCTTCTATGTGAAAATTCTTTCTAATTTACCAAGTCTGGTGATAAAAAAATATTAAATGGCTAACAGAGTTTGTGTATCCTTAGAATCAAGAGAAATGCAGAGTGGTTGTTCTCTAAGAAAGTTAAAACATCAAGGTATGTTTTTAACCTTAAGAAAATGGAAAACTCTTTGATTAGTAGTGAACACTGTCAAATAAAGGATGTAAGCAAATGGAAAACACAGGAACCTCAGAAATTCGGTTTAAGAACCTGTGGGCGTAGAGGTTGTAGTGGTTTGGAATGGCTTTGACTACAGGTACCAAAATGCCTAACTATTGGAAAGTAAGCACTCAGGATATTGCTTTCTACATAAAGTATAATCCTGAGAGGTTCTTAGTGATTTTTAATCACATAAATGAGAAAGAATAGAATCAGATAACCTAGTGTGCCTTTCACTGAACTGTCTAAAACATCTTCTTCCAAATAAGCAAAGAAAGTTGCCATTAAGAATCCATTCTTCTTTGCACCCCTACCAACCATTTAATAACCAGACCTTCCAGGCACTCACTCGTGACACTGCAATAGAAAGGAATCCTAACACCTTAGTTACGCCTCTGCCTCTTTTTTTTTTTTTTTTTTTTTTCCTTACTGTAGCTGTCTTTACATAAACCTGAACCCCAAGGATATTTCAGCTCAACAAAATATTGACTGCTGGTTGTTTGCAGTTTCGTGGGCTTTTTTTTTTTTTTTTTTTTTTTTTTTTTTTTTTTTAAATCCAAGATCCTGATTGGCCACAATTGCAGTATCTGTCTTTGCTTTCTGGTTTCTGGTTTGATATTCCCAGTTGCCTAGTGTTGCTTGCATGTTCCTGTAAGGAACACGAAAGTCATATATTGAAGTGAGTTGACTGAAAAACCTGAATCAGTAAAAAAGGGAATTTATAGTGATGGTTGAAATCCCTTCCCAAGGTAGCTCTCTTTTAACTCTGATGACAGGGAATGTTTGTGCTCCCCACAATCTCCTCCATCAGAAATGACATTACTGTAGCTTTCTTATATTCTCCTTGGTATAATTAAAACCCATCTCATTGCTCTTCCTTTTCCCCAAGACCCACAGGGCTCCCTTCTTCTAACTTCTTCGCTGGTTTCCTCTGTGTGCAGACTTTGATTTAGGAAGGAGCCCCTACTTTCCCTCTTCTCCTGGGCTTGATTATGGATGGACATCTAAGGATGGAGAGGAAAGAGGAACTTCAGGATTTCTTTCACTATCTTAGTCCTTTGTTGTTTCATACTTCCCTGAAGACTAAGTTATAAAGTGAAACAGGTTTTGTTCTTAAAAAAAAAAAAAAAAAAAAAAAAAAAAAGCTTAAGAACTGTAAAAACAAATCTACAAAAATCCACAAAAGGTCCTTTGTGCATTTAAATAAACAGCTGAGAACTTTTAGCAAATGATGGAGGAGGACTTTTGTTCATCAATCTTGAGGGGTAAATAAGGAGAGAAGAAAATGATCGACAAAGGCAGCCTAAAAATTCACCTCAGTTTTTAAACTGTAGAAGAAATTGTTCCTCAAGGAAAATCCTTAATTTCCTTTTTCTTAGAGTATTAAATTTGGAAAAATCACAATTGCAAATTCTTTCTCTGGCTCCTGAAAACTGTATCAAATATACTTAAGCAGGATGTCCTTATCAATAACCCAAGTCCTTCCCTGATAATGTGACCATCAAGGGTGCCAGGGCTACTCTATAGGTCCCCACATGGCCACAGTAGTCTGACATTGGGGTGTTTTACTCTAAGAAGGAAAACCACCAGGTATCAGAAAAGGTATGAGTAAATTTACTTTTCCCTTTTATTAGGCTAATTAGCATCCACAGGTGTCCTGCAATTCACCAACCCAGTTCTTAAAAATGCTCCAGATATTTGTTTTACCAAAAAAGAACTCAGTCTTTTTCCCCATTGCAATAGTCTCAGATGCCATCTTTCTTGACTGTTTAACTTTTTGCCAACCAGTGTCACATATTTTCATAACCAGTGCTCGATATGTATGCAGTTTATGACTGTGAATCTCATAAGGAGAAAATCAACTTATGAAGTATTATGGCTTATGTCCAGATGTCCCCTCAAGCTTCAGTGGTCATAGGTGAGCCTTTATGGAGGTGGCTAGATCTAGAGTATGGGACAAAGGAATTACATGATGGTGAAATGCTAGGATCAAGGGCATTAGGATTAAGAGTCTGAGTGCTATCTGCCCTTGGTAACTCAGAAGAGATACAAAGAGTAGAAAGAGCTATGGTTTTTGTTTTGTTTTGTTTTGTTTTTGCTTTACTGCCATCTCCTGGCCATGAACTGTTTCTCCTCTGCAATGCCTGTCTGCCATATTGGATCCAGGCAACAGTTATGGACTGAAACCTCTATAAACTGTGAACTAAATAAACCTTTACCCCTTTAGCTTCGGATGTTGTCTCAGTGGTGAGCAAAAGTAACTAAGACATGAAGGTACAGGCAAATTCAGCTAGCCCCTTGTGTTCAGAGATGAACTTCTCACACATCCAGATCCCTTTCCACATCCACACATCCACACAGCCCTCCTTCTCCAACATTTGCCCACAAGGTGTGGTATGATCAGAGTCCCTGTTTGAGGTGGCCTCTATAGCTGTAGACATTTTAAATGTGCTACTTCTGAGTGTGCTAGAAGGATAAAACAATTCCCATATTTTAATAACTTTACATATAGAAATAATACTATTGAAATTAAAATATGTTATTAAGATACATTAAAAGTAAAGAAGGAATTTAAATTTCCATAAATTTTTCAAACGATCCACACACACAAAAAAAACATTATGTATGATGCTGCACCCACTATCTCTGATGAGCAGTGCTTGTTCAGAGTCAATAATTTAAGGTAACATTATAAATAAGTCATTGTGTTGGATAATCTTGACTGCCATCCTGATCAGCCAAATAGGTTGGTAAAGCCCACTACGGTGCAGGTCTTGGGTCAGCACTGGGTTCTGGCCTGGGGGATGATATCTGGGCCCTGCCCTTCCTCTCTGCTACTCTTCCTTTTCCCTTACACAGTGCCTTGGCTTGAGCAGCTCCCTCTGCCACACCCTTCTGCCATGATGGTTTTTACCTTGTAGCCAGTGACACGTGGACTAAAAACAATGGGACACAATAAACTTGTGGCATGAGATATTTGTTCTCAGCAATGAGAAATCGGCCCAAGATAGGCAACTACCGTATTTCCACTAAGGAATCTAGAAGATGAGCCCCAGAAGGAAGATAACTAGCAAGGGGCAAAAGGAGATTGCAGGGGAAAGCAAGTGTTTGCAGCAAGGTGAAGGGAGCTTAAATTCTGCTGCCATCACTTCCTGCTGTGGAAATATGGACCTCTTCCTTGCTTGGTGAACCTTGATTGTCCATCTCTAATGTAAGGATTTTTAGATGTTTATAGCATCTTCTTAAAGCTACAAAGACAGTCTAACATTTTGGGGAAGCAAATATTTTAAATACTTTTTGGCAAAATTTTTATTGATAAAGTACACATGTTTTCTTTTTGCTTTTAAAATTTATTTTGGGGATTTAATAAGGAGAATTTTATAGTTATTAAGGTATTATTTGATGTCACATCTTTTTTTCGTTTTGTTTTGTGTTTTTTTTTTTTTTTTTTTTTTTTTTTTTTTTGGTACCCAGAAATGAACTCATGACCTCACACTTGCCAGGCAGGTGCTTATTCCACTGAACTAAATCCCCTGCTAATATAAGTAAATTTTCTTGATTTTATTTATCTATTTACTTATTTTTTATTATTACTATTTGGTACCAAACTCACAACCTTGTGCTTGCCAGTCAGCTGCTTACAACACTGTGATAAATCCCTGGCTCTCACATCAATTTTTTAACAACATTACTCATCAAGTCATTGATATGTGTAGTCTAGAGTTTGCTGACTGCACTCAAATGCTCTTTAAGATTTTAAAATATATTTATATGTTTCATATTTTAATATATTTAAATAACTAAGACATTCTAATCACTTAACCATTAAGAAATATACTATATTCTGCTTATTTCAATACAGATTTCTTTGCCATGGGAAAGAATTATTGATTTCCATTTCTCACTCTTATAGTTTGTTGAAGCTACCAGTATGTGGTACTAGAACTTTTGTGGCATAAATGGCATAAAAGTATTGTCTCACAGCTGTAAATGGTTGTTAATAGAGTTACAGTGTCATATTATGATCCTCTACATACTGGTGTCTTGTGCCAAACTGAACGTATTTATGCCTATTATCTGCTATTATAGAGCTTTACTTTAATCTATGTATCTCTTCATTCTCTGAAATAGAAATCAGACTTTGAAGTGGAAAGATTGTAGAACTATGTTCAAGAGACAAGTAATAGTCTTGTCTCTGACTGTCTTTTTGACACAGAATCTTCATTTATGTCTCTGATTCTTGGTTTGTTCATATATAAAATCAGATAGACTTGATGATTTTGAAAGTCTCTTATGACCCCATTTCTCTAGAATTTATTAAAATACAAGTTACTTTCATTTACCTAATGCCTCTAGTAGTTTTGTCTGGATTATGAAACAAACAAAGAACTCTCTTTTTTTTTTTTAATTTTTCGAGAAAGTATCATAAGCAGAAAAATCTGTGTTGATCATAAATGTCATTATCCTCAGGCGATCCTCACAAGTGAGGCTCTGAGGAGCGAAAGTTTGGTAGAGACAATAAGAATCAATGACAAGAAAATGTCGCATGTGATGAATTTGAAGGACTAGCCTGGGTAGGCAAAAATCAGGTTGGGGAAAACTGTGTCTGGCTGCTGGGTAGGCTCAGGAAAAGACAGTTTGTGCAGAGGTCTGTATGACCCTTTAACCACACTCTCTGTCTGTAACCATGACACACCACCGTGCACCTCACCGTGGGTTCGTGAATGTCTATGGGTTATTGGATGTGCAGATTCCCAGTCCTTTCAGGCCTCAGATGGTTCCTAGGTGTGGATAGGTTACTAGGTGCAGGCTTCCAGTCCTCACAGGTCACACTGAGTGTTACTGGATGACTACACTTCACTGGGCACAGATTCCTCAACCCCACGGGCCTCACTGAAGACTCCTGGGTGACTGTGCTTTGCTAGGAGCAGACTCCCAGTCCCTGTGGGTCTCACCAAGGCCTCCTGGATAACTGCAGATTGCTAGGCTTGGACTCCTTGTTCCTTCAGGCCTCAGATATAGTTCTTGGTTGAGAGCAGTTCGCTGATTACAGATCCCCAAGCCCCACGGACCTCAGAGATCCAAAATGGCTAGATTGAATTGCACTCAGCAATAAGGCATTGTCTTAAGTTTTTCTTTCATGCTGCCCTTTGGTGCTGAATGTCTTCTTGCCCTGAATAAATATCTCTTTGGTCATTTCTTTTGTTGACTGATTGCTTATTTGCTTTGTTACCCCCCAAAAAATGACATCTTCTTTAAGGTACCTTGTTGGTCAATAGCCTCCTGAGAAAAGGTAGACGACAGATAGAGAGGAGAAAGACTGTGGGAATAGGCAAGGAAGTGGTGGAACAGAGACAGAGACAGAGATTGTAGTGTTCTAATGCACAGTAGATGATTGTAGATTAAAGCAGCTTGCTATGTATTTTATTAAAAAGGGAAAACTAGAATCAAGGAGTTAGGAGGGTTCCAAAAATAAAGCAATTATTTTTTAAGAAGATGGAAATAGTAGTTAAGCCAACTTGATCTTTGTTCATCATATACATGCATTATCACTGTGCCTCTTGAATGTGTACAAGTGTTACTTGTTATGTGTCAATCAAAAAAGAAAACAAAATTGTTCCCTTTCCTGTCTCACTGCTAGAAGCCCAAAGAAAATTTCTCAGACATTCACCATGAAAACTCGGTTGAGCTTCTCTGAGGGGCAAAATTCTTGAATACGCTGCTCCCGCCCATGAAAAGATTCCTTTAAAGTTTTTAACTTTCAGTATTATCTGCATTGAGCCTCCAGATTTTTCCAGTTGCAATTCAGATTTTTCAACCTCAGACTTTGTTCCTATGGAAGGTTATTTGCTGGGTTTGGGCTCTGATAAATTATATCTCTGTGTCTGTCTGTTTGTCTGTCTCTAACCTTTGAAGAAGTGGAACCTCATGTCTCTCAATGATCTAAGTTGATGATTTCACAACTGTTCAACTGTTAATTTGCTGCTGAAATGGAGAAGCAACTTGTACCTTTTGCAAATGGTGATTTAGAAACTAGAAGGTCTTTACGCTGTCATTTTACAAAGAATAAAACTGTTTTCAAAGTATTTTCAACTGAGTGATACTCAGTAACGTTACATCTGTTAAAAAGGTAAGTACTTCAAACACTCATTAAAATGTAGTCATTTGAAGTGATCTGAAATATTCTTGGAAGTGGAGCAATTTTTTGAATAACAAATAAGTACCTGTTTGATTATTTGTATGCCTATATCTTGTAACCTGAACAACTACTTTGAAGATAACACTATGCAATATATTAATCAGTGCTGATCTCCTATTATTTTGTTTTGAAGTTCTGTGTCATCATTTTCATTGTTTTCTAATTTTAAAATTAAAAATAATTAAACTTTTACTTGCTTATGGTAACTGTAATAATTGTTTTTCTCCAGCTTTGTGTGGTGTGTCATACCAGATTTTGGTACAGTGGGGCAGAAGGACTGCCAGGAGTTCAAGACCAGTCTGGGATACACAGTGACTTCAAGGTCAGGCTGAAGTATATAGTGAAAGCCTGTATGAAAAACATAAAAAAAGAAGGGGGTTTCATTTTGTTCTAAGGAAAAGAAATTAAATCCCACACTAGTGTTATCACTGAGTTGCAAACTGTGTTATTGTTTCTTCAGTGTAGTAGAGATAGCATAAGCTATGTATAAATGTGCAGCAGGTGTTTGCTTCCCTTATAGTTTTTAGGAAGATGAGGCTTGTAACTGATTGTGTTATGCTTTATCAATACATTTAATTTAAATGTATTTCCAATATAGTTTTTTTGTAAAAATCTTTTTCCTAACTAATCATAGAAATTTAATTTCCAAAGTAATGACATATTTATAAAATCTAAAGAAACTCCCCCAGGATTCTTAAATATTCTACTTTTTTATTCTTAGCTTATAATTCCATTAAAATTTTATGGACTTTTAGAATTGAGGAGCATAAGATATGTTTGTGATCCATCCAGGCTTCAGTACAATGCCGTTTGCAAGGGATTTCATAAAAATAACAGATTTACTCTCAGAGAAAAGACCTTTCAAAAGTCATCTACTTAAAACAATAGAAAATTAAAGAATAGAATGGTAAATTTAATCACATATAAATAATTTAGGGGTGTGAGTTGTGCAAATGATGAGAAATTCTAGTTGATAAGCAGTATTTTTGAAAAAAATAAATCACTGAAATTTATTTAGCACAACGTTCTTAATTTTCATATTCAAGATAAATGTCATTCCAATGAATTCATTTAAAGGACTGAGTAGTATGTCATTGAAGAAGGAAGAGATTTATTTTTGGAGTAAAAAGTATCAGTGAAACATCAGGTTTATTGACATGTTGACAAAATTTATTAATTTTGCCAAATGTTGTACTTAGCAATATGGGACTAGTCCACATGGGGAAGTAAATCTCTCTCAGGGAAGCCTCTTGTGAGTTTTTAATTGAGGAAAAAATTCAGAACATTTTACTGAACTCTAACCCCAGGATTGAGAAAGAAGAAACCAAGCAGAACATATCATGCCCTAAGCTAAAGACCTGAAAACCAAAGCCTGAAGAGCAGAGGTACCCTGAATTTACAGGGTGTGGAAGACAACAGATGGGAACAATTCTAGGTGTTCCATAATGCTGCATAGTGAACAAACCCTTGACTCTACAGTAGTAGTAAGTGAGCTGGTGTAAAGTAAGATTTCATGATTCAGTCAGGCAGGTGAAACACAGAGCTAAGGTGAGGGACTGCAAAGCAAAAGTTCAGGACAGATTTCTATTTGATTTCCAAGAATCCAGAATAAGAAGAGATATCTGATCACCTCTGCAGAACATTCAATAAAGAACTGCAAAATTCCTCGCTTTAGATTCTAGTGGCAAGAGAGGATTTAGCCTATTGTAGATTAACTATTACAGTTTAAAAATCCCCTAAATGTTTTCTTTCATATTAAATTAACCACTGGAAAAATAAAATTTCATTTCCTTAAAAGGATGCCATATAATCTAGACATCCAGCAGCATAACTTAAACATCTTTAACCTTATTGAAAATTACAAAATGTGTAAGAAACAGAAAATGTGAGCCAAAACTTGGAGGATAAGATCGTGTGGTACTCACAGTATAAAGGGTAATAATGACAGAATTAGCAGACAAGCAAATTTTACATCTATTTTGTGTATGTGTATGAATTGTGTATGAATGACGACCTGAAGGTCTATATGTCTATTTAATTCACATATACATTTTGCAAACCACCAAATACACCAAGGTAAAAATTGGAAAAACTAAAGACTTTCTAAAACTGAACGTTATAATAAATGGAATGAAACGTCTTTGGAAGATGTAACAAGTATAAAGTCGCACGAGAAATGTTAGCAATCTTAATAGCAGCTATTATAAATTAAGCATAGAAGCAATTGGAGTACAGCCTAGATTATCCAAAGGACAATAACAGAAATCCTAAGAAATAAGTCATTCGTGTCACAGAACTAAACAGTGGAATTTAGATAAGTATAATTTATGGCCAACCAATATTAAAAGTTAAAATATCCCATTCAAATAAAAAATTTCAATGAAAAATTAATTGTAAGCAATATAAACACAAAAAACCACACAAGGGCATATCAGCAATGACTTCCTAAGAAATGATAATAAAAGAAGGATAAAAACACATTTAAGGCAACTGAAGAAAAAGCAAGCAATGAGATTGATGAAGAAGAGATAAAGTTTTCCACTGAATGATCATCAGAAAATAATGTGTTTATGTTTTTGAAGTAATTGGAAGCGAGTGGCAAAGGCCAACATAGTATTCTGCATCTGTTGAAATATCATTTAGGAATGATATCAAAAGGAGGATGCTTTACACAAATAAAGCTGAGCTTCACTTTAGAAAATAGCAAAGGAAGCTCTGTAGACTGCAGGGAAAGCATGCTATTTAGAAATGTTGATGCATACGAAGGAGGAAAGAATTTCAGCAATATTAAATGCATCTGTAAATGTGTAAGAGAGCTTTTACCTTAAGAAACTGAACAATGATTTATCGTTCAAAGCAAAATTAATAAGAGATGGTGAGTTTATAATATTGTATACAGTGGTTAATACTTTAAATCAAAGCACAAAATAGATATTATGAAATATTGACATTAGAGTTGAGGAGAATAATCTCGAATTGTGAGAAATTAAAGATTCTCTAGTATGTAAAGATTTATACTTTAGAGCAGTCATTTAACCTCCAAAACAAAAATCAAAGAGGTATAGTTAGAAAAATAACAAAGGAGGAACATGAAATGTTAAATAATATTGTTTATTCAAAAGAAATCCAAACGCACAAGATACATTTTATTTTCAAAGTGTCACTGTAACAACTAGATACACATGTAGAAAAAGATCCCTGCTCCTACCCTGCGCTGTAGGCAAAGTTTAATCCAACACAGAGCACCATATTTTCAGTGGTTACAAATCAAAAGATTATTAGAATTAAACACGAAAGATTTTCCATCATTCTTGTTTATTAATCCCAGGGCTTTCTCTCTGATCTACAACTCCAATATCTCTTAAAAGTTTATTATTATTCTTTTTTTTTTAAGACAATATCTTTCAAAGTTGTTAAGTTTTTCAGGCTGGGCTTGAACTTGTGAACTTGGAATCCTCCTTCTTCAGTAACCCAGAGTTCTGGGAGTACAGCATATCCAACCATGCCCAGTGGAATTATTTTTAATCATGGAAGGGGGAAACTTTTTGATAGGCTGCAGAAAAAAATGGTAACTATAAAGAAAAATGAGAAATTAGGCTTTGTCAAAGAACAAAACTTTGCCTTAGAAAATGTTAAGAAATTGATAGACAAGCTTTGAACAAAATTTGTAAAGAATATATTCAGTTGTCAGTGTGATTAAAATTATAGATATTAGGAGACTGATAATATTGCTTAAAATAACTTTTCAGATAACTTTATTGTTTTGAAGTTCATAACATTAATACAGATCAAACAATTTTGTCTCCAAATGAACTAGGTATATTTTCTACAAATTTATTTTAAACTTGGTCTTGCTTATAGATTTACATACTTAATAAAGCCAATTATCATTTATTACATAATTTGGTGTTTCTAGCTACTAAATTTTGTGTTTCTTTTTAAAATGACTTTTGTTTGGTTTTCTTGAGTTTGTGTCATTTGTCTAAAGGATGAACGTGCATAATAGAACTTATCTCAAAGTAATAAAAAGTCATCAGAGAAGGTCTCAGTCGTCCTTGGGGCTCATATAAAGGAAATGCTTGGTCTTGAATGACATGTGGAATTTTAATTATTTTCCCAATATCTACCACCTTAATAATTGACAGAGACATGGAAATCTCCAATGAATCTATTTTGTTTTCAACTCCAGATTCAGTGATGCTTACATCGTCTCAATTTCTACCATAATTTATAGTTCCACTTTGAAATCTTCCCTTCTCATTTCCTGTTAGGTCCTGGAGCTCTTTGTCAAGTACTAGATTATCTTCAAGTTCACTTTGCATTTTGGAGACAGTTGTAATCTTCCCGTAAATAAACCAACAAACAAACCAATATATTTTGACATCTCAAAACATGTATGGAAGGAAGGACCTGAGCTGTCCAAGTGACTACATCACAGAGTTTCTGGGGCAATATTACCGTGTGTGCTGGTTCCTAGCACAGTGAAAGGCATGTAACATATGCCTATGATGTATGATGATTTCTCCACAATCCTGGCCAGGCTGTGATCTATCCCACATAAGTCTGTTTCCATTGCAACAGGCAGTCTCAGCTTATCACAAAAATGTTACCTGTGACTCAAATATATTCATGCTTTTAGAGATTTGTTGTTTTATTAGTACATGTATGCAATATGTGACATTCACATGTATCTTGGAGAGTAGATGCCTATATGAAACATAACTTGATTCTTTCTTAATTCTCTTTCCTTGTCTACCCACCTCTCTCACTCCCTCTCTAAATATTCTTTCCACATTTTCATTCTTCTTATTATTATACTTAGTTCGTGTTAATGGAATATAATGTTCACATTCTTCGTGGGCATTGGTACATGCAGGTGAAACATTTTAAATCTTTTCAATTTCCCTTCACCTCCCCACCTGCAATCTCCTGAGTTCCTCCCAGTTCACAAAAGATTTATCTCCCTGTTTCTATCTCCCCATCTTTATTTTGCTCTTTACGTGTGCTTTGTGTTAGTCAGATGAGAGATACAGTATTTAAGCCTGCATCTGATTTATTTAGCTTAACATTATATATTCCATGAGTATTCATTTTCCTTAAAATATCTTGAATTTATTCTTCTTTATAACCAGCAGCAATTGCTTCTGTATAGATCTCATACTTTCTTATGTGTCATTGGGCATAAAGCTATTGAGAAAGTTAAATATTATGGCATATGCCTGTAATCCTTGTAATCAAGGAGGCAGAGGCAAGAGGATTGCAATTTGAAGCCCATATTGGGCAACTTAGCATTTTAATCAGACCTTATTTCAAATAAAGCTGTATCTCAACTAAGCACAATTTGCTGATCTGGTACAAATAGTGAGAAGTCAACTGCTCAGACCATGTCCAGGTCAGATAAATGGCTAACTGGACTTCGTTTTCTTTCACTGCAAATACTCAGTGACCGCCTCTCACGTGAGGGCTCTGCGCCTCCTTGATTCTGTGCTTAGTCACTGCCTGTACATTTGCTGTACTAAAATCTTTGTTCATCCTTTTGTTGGAACTTGTCAGGCATGTGCTGCACTATAATCTTGTTGCAGACTTGGTGATGCGCACTTTGTCAGATTTTTTTAATAAATGTCTGCTATATTCTGTGACTTTCCATTTATCAAGCACTATATTTTGAAGAACAAGTATTCTTAATTTTAATTCAGCCCCATTTAAAAAACTATGCCCTATGCTTTCTGAGTTTGATTGAAGAAAACTTTGACTAATTTAAAGTCACTTTGATATTCTCTATATTTATTAAAATAAATCTTACAGGTCTTACATCTAGGCAGATCATCTGTTTTCTATTTTCATAAATAATATGAGATAATGACAAGAGTTTTTTATCTGTCTACCTTTAATTCACATGTCCAGGTGCTCCAGGACCATATGTTGAGCTGAAAATTATCAAATGTACACTGAACTGGAGATAATATTGTTCTTAAATATTTTCCTTATACAGATAAAAGTGTCAACTCCTTCTGCCAAAATGTCTTAACATAGACATCTGGATCAGATCATGGCTATGAATTTTAATTACACTTCACTATTTTTTAACTCAGATCCTTTCAAGGACCATGGTAGCAAGCTTATCATAGCCTCCACATTTCTCTGACAAACAAAATAATGATGGAGGAGAATGTTTCCCTGTAGTAACAATATCCTCAATTAGCTTTTTAATTTTTTTGGTCCCAAGAATCGAACTTAGAACCTCACATGTGCCAGGCAGGCACTGCATCACTGAACTATATCCCTTGCCCTGTGCTCAGTTAATTACCCCTGCAAGGATTACACGCAGTCAGATAGTTAAGTGTATTCAAATATCTTGTTTCAATACATACGAGAAGGGCACTTTTTTCTTGTAAAAATAAACAAACTTCAATGTTCTTGCTTACTAAGATGTGATGTCTTGAGATATTATGTGTGGGGACACAATTCCTGGATTAGATAAAGCAGATTTCATTTGCTCCAATAAGATCTCAGGGACACTAGGAATATTTTTCTTAGCTGCAGTCAAATAAGTTTTGTATTGCTCTTGCTTAGGTGAGTCTTTTTTTTTTTTTTTTTTTTTTGTCTTTTTCATTTTTATCGGTACCAGGGATCGAACTCACGACTGCCTGCTTACAAAGCAGGCGCTCATGCCGCTGAGCTAAATCCCCAGCCCCTCTTAGGTGAGTCTTAATGGTAATTTATTAGGGAACTTCATTTCAGTTGCACAATTACATAAAAAGTCTTGAGCTTATATTAGCTGCTCTGTTTATTTCTTGTGGTTTTACTCTTTGCTCATTGTTTTGTTTATCACTCTTACTTTTACATCTTAGATTGGAAATAATATTTGCTGTATCTTATGTGACTTTTGAAAGGATAAAAAAAAGGTAAGTGAAACAATTGTGTATGTCATAGAAGTGCATATGTGCATAGCAATGCATGGTAGTGAGAATTAGGTATCCTTAAAAACTGACAGTGAAGATTCCAGATCAATAGATTGTGAAAATGCTTGTTTTTAAACCCATTTTTAATATTCCCCACTCTTATGACATGTTTGTGTATGCACACATGCGATAAAACCTGGTATGATCATTGGATAAATGTTATGTGTAAGTTTCTCTTTGAAACATTGGAATCATCTGCCTGAAAATTGAGTTGCACTAAGTTTTGAGATATTTTTACTACTCTACATGAAAGATTGTTGGTAATATTAATAACATTTTATGCAAGTAGGAGTACTATATTTTTTATTCATACCATAGTTAAGTTCCTTCCTTTAGTTATTTCTCTTCTTCCTTTATTCTTAAATTCTTAGTCCTATACTCTTGCCACTAGGTTCCATGCCATTTTATGAAGCAGCTAAAATCCATCATTTCATAACTTGTTGATGGAACTAAATTACCAGGCTTCCTGTTAGCATAGCATCTTCTGAAGCTCGCTGTTTTTAAATTATGGCCAGGCTACCACCACCTAATCAGCGTCTGGCCTTTCCTTCACAGTACAAGCTGTTCTTTATCCCACTGCAATTTTAGAAAATCACTGAAATTGCAAAGTTCCACTGCAACCATACAACTTGGGAACGGAATCTTCTCTGGTACAATACGGATTAGAGTAGTTTTCTGTGTAGGGGATTGGAGCGAGACATCTTCTCAGTAGATGAAAGGAATCAGATGCCAGTCAGACTTCCTCTGGAAGAAATGGCTCAAAATCTTTAGCTCTAACTTGAGCTGCTACTTTCAAATCTGGCCCATGTCCTCAGCAAATTAGAGTTTTTGCACAGAGAAAAGACTAAGGAATAATGGGAACATCACTGGGCTTCCCTTTGGAATTGCTAAGAACACCATGCCTCCATTCTCCAGAGTCATTATGTTGATTTTCATTGTCACATTCCTCACAGGACAGTGTTCTGATTTACTACATCTTTGCTCATGATTATAAGGAAATAATGACAATAGAAATCCTTCCCCATTTCTGCTCTCTGTAGTGGTGAGGGCTCTGAAGCTCTTGGCCTCAGTCTTCCTTTGTAATGAGCAGAAAATCCCGCTTCCTTTTCTGAAACAGGCACGGTGAGCAAAGTGAGCGGGTTGAAAACCACCCTGCACTTTATGACTTGTGGGTTAATAAAGGTACGAAACCATTCTAATGATAGATAAGCAAATTATATTCACTGCTGTTGAAAGAAATAAAACTATTTCATCATAAATTTAAAAGAACTAAAACATTGCAAGCTCATCAATAGTACATGAGCAACAAAGAGGTACAAGTTTATAACCCAGTATGAAGCACCTTGATTTATTAACGCCCATCATCTTTTCTTCTGTCTCACTGTCATCAGTGTGATTCTCAAAAATGTATTGAAAACACCAATTTTTGCATAAAATAGAAGGCTAAATATGGTGGGTCAGGAAATTGCGTTTGGGAGGAATGCTAGAATATTAAGATTTTGTTAACATGCTGCACTGTTAATTTTTATTTCATTGACATTCTCACTGAGATAACAGCCACACAATAAGCCTGAATGGCATGACCTACTGCTGAAAGATTAAATTTGGATTTGTAATAAATGGCTAGGTCACGGATCCAGAGAACACAATTCTTAAAATATCACCGCAGGACTTCCACACCCTCCTATTGACAAAGACTGGTGCCATGTGATGGGTTATCAGCACGGGCTGTTACAGCACACAGTGTCATGAAAAGTGGGTGGCAGAATACCTTTATAGGACATCACTTGTATCTTTCCTGCTATGCTGGTCACTCTTGTCACTGGCATTTTGGTGGTGCAGCCCGATAATATCTTTCCCCAAGCTCTTCATGATGCACATTTCACCATTTGCCCTGCAACTTTTGCAGTGTCAGGATGTAGGGTGGCTTTAGATGCTTCTCAGTACTCAGATATGCACAATCTGGAAGTGTACTCTAAGAATGGAGGGCAGTGGACACTCTATCCCCATAACTGACTAATTTATGAAAAAACCTGATTCAGTTTCCTCTGGACAAATTTCCTCTCACTCCTTTTTTAAGAATGGTGAGTAAATTGCATGTCTGCTTATCTTTTATGGTTTATATCCAGCACTGGAGAAGTGTTGATTCCATGACCTCGGGGATTCATGTAAAACAGTTTCCTTATTATCAATGGACTGAATTTAGTATCCTTCCAATAGTTTATTTTCCACTACTGCAATGAGAAAGAGTATCACAGGTAATCAATCACATGTTTTCCCTGCATTCTGTAACCACTGATCCCTGTGAATCAGGAACATCTTCCTGAAGAACTGAGACAGTTCACACAGTGTAGGCAGGCCACGTACTGCTGTGATGTGAGTCAGAAGATTGGCTGGGCTCCTCCAGCCCTTACTGAATCTGATTAAACTAATATTCAAAAAATAATGGGAATTCACTGTCTGCCTCCTTATATAATTTGAATACTTACACCATAATAGATTAATTTGAAAAGATAAAATTACATAAATCTACCATTGAAACAGTCTCAGGAAGTATTAGAGTTAAGGCAAGGCCTGCTATTGTGATTTTGCCCCCAAGGACCTAATACTTAAACTCAGAATTATTTGGGACCATCACTATTGTAATCCTCTTGTTTTCATGATTTTCTCATTGTATCACATCTGATTTATGGGTAGCCACCCTCCTCTTGCATTCCACGGATGCACAGTATAGAAAATATTCCAGCAGCATCAGTCACCATGGTCCACAGTAGCCATAAACTCAGTAACATAATTCTAGACTGTTCACCTCTGCTAACTGCTACCCACATTTTATTCCTTGAGGAAGTTTCTTAATAAACTAGCTCATAAACAAAATTTTGACTGGCTTTTTTTAAGAGAAATTGAAAAATACAGACACTAAAATTATTTCTATAGGTCACTGTTATCCTGAGGAGTACCAGCAACAGTAATTTAATGCAAACTGATTTTAAGCAAAAGCATTTATTGATTTTCTTCTATATAAATAGGAGAAAATTTGGCAGATATTGAGGCAAGTTTATTAGTAATTCCTCCCTCTTTATCTTTTGGATCTCTGTCATGTATCTGTGTCCATGTGTTCTCATTCAAAAACAGAGTCCTCAGCCCCATGACCATACTTTGCTGATCTCCAAATCTAACAGAAACATATGTTTTCTTCTCAGTGTTTTCAGCAGAAGGTGTAAAACTGAGTACCTTTTTCTCAGGTCAGCTGACTCTTCAGCTGTTGGTCTCTGGACAGTAAAATGTCATTCTCTGATTATTTCTGAAACAAATATCAATCGCAACAGCCAAAGAAGACCAAGACCGAGGTCTCTGTCTTAACATGATCTTAGAACACAGCATAACTGTTCAACAAGTAAAATTATGAGGTTAATACCATAATAAATGAAGACAAACATTAAGCAGAAAAAAGCAGCAAGTGACAGTTGTTTGTATTAATCTAAGCTTGCACACAGGCCCTTAAAACTACTCCCAGATCTTTTTCCTGTTTCCTTGCCTCAGTTACCCGCCTTGATGGTCAGGCTAGCATGCATCCTTATGCAGGCAGCAGTTAGTTTTAATAGTTACCCGCGGCCTTTTTGGGTTAGCGAGTCCTCTGACTGTAATACTGCATTAAAAGAAGCTTATGGAGGCCATCGTAATTTCCCAGATTTCATCTGTTATTGACAATTTATGATCAACAGAAGGGCAAATTGTGGCATTCTTCCAGTTCATTTCATGAGCCAAAAGGACATCTATGTTGGTGTAATGAGGGAGACTAGAAAGAAATAATTTGTTAAATATATATTATTCTCTTACTCCTTGACTCTATGGAAGAGTCCTGCTTTGGAACTTATGGAATCATTTTAGGTTGGATTTAAAATTTAAATAAATAATAAATTATGAAAGACCCATAGGGATCTCTGAATTGGTAGTACATATTTCATTGTAGTCCTGTTTTTCTCATACAAGTCTCTACTGACACATGTCCAAGAAATTGCAAAATAATGTGTCAAAAGTTTTATTAGAATTAGGTTGGCCATTGCTGCTTAATGGTGTGAGGTCTATAGGGAAGAATTCAATTTGTGGTCAGCCTAATTAATTTTAGCATGTTTCCTGGCCCCAGAGTTTATCACAAATCCTTACCATTTAGCTTTCATTTGGGTTTAATGTCAACACAAACTAGAAGGACAGAACACATTCAGTTTTAGGGAATAGGACCTCCCATGGAAAGAAAATTACTCACAGAGACTTTTCTGTTGAAGACGTGCTGTTATAAATACCCTCAAATATGAAGGACTAGATACAGGCTGGAAATCAGCTTCGGCCAAGCCCTAAAATTTGGCCAAAATGCCTCACTCTCTTGTCACCACAGCAAAAATACCCATTGAATGGACTAAGTCACCTTTTAGCAAGTGGTACTTAAAAACTGAATTTTGCATTTCATAAATCTCTAAATAATATCATGAGCAATAATGTAATATATTATATAAAATCATTCTTTTAATCATGTAAAGGAAAAGATGTGTCTGAGTTACTTTTCTCTCATTGCAGAGACAAAATACCCAATCTCCAAAATTAATGAGGAACATGTTCATTTAGCTCACAGGTTTTTTTTGTTTGTTTGTTTTGTTTTGTTTTGTTTTTTGGTCTTTTTCCTTTTTATTGGTACCAGGGATCGAACTCATGACCGCATGTTTGCAAGGCAGGCACTTATGCCACTGAGCTAAATCCCCAGCCCCTAGCTCAAAGTTTTTAAAGGTTTTAATCCATATTCAGCTGGCTCCAAAGTAGTAGGGCTTGGTAGAGGAGCATTGCAGAGAACAGTTCATGGCACCACAAGATTTCAATAGCAACAAGGAACTTTCACAGCATCTCGCTGTCCCTTATATCCACGCTACTGGAATTAAGGGGCACTAATCCAATCAGTGGATTGATTTAGTAATCACCACCCTCAATCCTAGCACCCTAGGATGCTAGGGTTTTAATCTAACATTGCGTGATGAATCAGTCACACACTCTAGAGTCAGCCACTGCTGGAAAAAGCCCCAGCTATGACCATATGAGACTTTGGGGGTCATCTAGACACAATCCATAACAGTACAATGTTTGCTGTACTCATGCCCTCCAAAGAACCGACAAAAACAAATTTCAAGGAAATCCTGTAAGAAACGTGATTTCATGGGCCTACTGTCATAAAGAACCATGTCTGAAGTTCAGCTGAGCTGTGAGGAAGAAGAAAGTCATCTCGGGCACTTCATACTCCTTGGCCAGCTAACGTGTTTGTTGCCTTTTTCTTGTCCTCCTTATCTCTCTCTTTCCCTCCTTTTTTTGTGTTTCTTTTGAAATAATTTTTGTAAATACATTTTCCTGAGGTGAAGAATAAGGTGAATGAAGGGATTATGGCTTTTTAGTGAGATGCATTTCTAAGCAAAGTGGCCTAGAATTCTAGATTCAGGATATTGATTACCAGCTCTGTTGCACATGAGCTACCCATGTTATAACAGTTATAAGTGTATGTTATACATATATGTATGCACAAACGTTTACACACACATACTTATATATACATTCCTTGTAATGTATATTCTGTGTTTTGCATTATTTAGGGTTTCTTTTTTTAAAATTAGGCTACTTTTAGTTAGTTTTCAGACACATACAGTGAAATTATTCACAGTTGACATGGTTTTCAGGAATGGGAAAGTAATTATGAGGTAAAAGTTAGAGGCAAGGGACCATCAGCAGTGAAATTTTGGAAACGATAAAAAATAAGTATCTTTTTTATTATTCACAAAGATGAAACTTTTGAAGCTTCACTTTGTAACCAGTAAAAAAAAAAGTAGATTTTTATCTCTATAGGTAGTAGGATATAATATTCTAACTAAGCTAAGTCAAAGGACTTGAAAACTTTTGATGAAAGCCTAACATCTACAACAAAACTTTCAAAGTGAGTATGTTCTACTTTGTTTTAGTCGGAAATATTATTGGATAGGGGACTCTGGGAAAGTATACTGTACATGTGCATGTTTTAGTAGTTAAACATTATTTATTTAACTTGCAATGTCTGCTTTGTAATTTCTTTTTTATCTCTCATTTGACACAGCAGTGTTTTCATGGCAGCAGATGCCTCTCTCCTGCTGCCTTCTCTAGATTCACTTCTCTTGGATTTTTCACTTCTTTAATATCCCCATTTTTCAGGACAGAATCCTTCTAACTTAAATAGACATATGAACATAGAACAGAATTCATAAATAATTATCTTAAACAAATATCACATTACCTTATTGATTCTTTCTCCTTTTTTATCTTATAAACAAGTGAAAACAATGACACTCGGATGTCATTGTTTCTTCTTTAGCTCTGAAATTCGGTGGTCATAAACCATACTAACAAAGGTGATGGAGCATAGGCAAAATGGAACTTGTAAGAGGGATGACTCTTTGTCACTCTCAACAGATTTCCAAATCTGAGTAAGATGTAGTGAAATAAGGTTTTCTAGAGACACAAACACATACATAAGGTTTTCAGTGTTAAAATAGTGTGATTGAGGCCAGATAAGTCAGGAACGGTTTCTTGTTCAGCAACTGTTCCAGGTTTCATGAAGAAGAGACATAGATTGAGTGTTCGAAGTTGATATACTTTCCCATGGGTAGCTCTGAGCATTCTTGGAAACCCTGAGCGTTCTTGGAAATACAGGAAAAATGGAATAAAGGTTTACAGTTATTAAACAACTAACATAAATATATCTCCAGGAAAGATATCACACCCTAGAGTTAGTCAGAGAAGTTACATAATCTGGACTAAAGTAGAAATAGGAACAATACGTAGTACTGTTGTGCAAGACAAACTCGATAACCAGCATTGAATGTTTCCTGAGTTAGTTGTGGGCTTGATTTTGAATTGTTGACAGAGAAATCCGTATCAAATTGACTCAGAAGCTGTAAAGTGAGCAGTGAAAGTTATTATCCAAGCTCTCAAAATATTTTTAGAAATGATTCTTTTGAGATTAAAATATCCTCATAAGATATCTTCTAATCACATACTCCAGGATTAGAGACGTTTTTATAGGAAGACAAAAATGGCTGAACACTCTACATACATTGTCTTACTTGAACTTTACAATAGTTAACTAGCAGTATACCTGTTAGTTTTTCTTAAACACTTGCTTTCACATATTAAAAATACTGAATACATAACATCTTACTCACCTTTCTTCATTCATGGGCAAAATACACAATACTTACAGGAGGACGAGATGTATTTGGGCTCATGGTTTTAGGAATTTAATCCATGGTTGACAGACACACGTGCAGCAATGCCATGGTCAAAGGGTCTGGCAGAAAAAAGCTACTTGTGTCTGCAGAAAGAAAAGAACACAGAGAAGGGAAGATCTGGGGAAAATCATATTCTCTCCAGCTCCCACTCTCAGGGACCTATCTCCTAAAAGTGAGTGAGCCAGGGCATCACCATGATCCATCACCCTCCAAAACCTCGCTTCTAAACATCTGAAGCTGTGGGAGAATATTCTAGGTCCAGTAAATGCACATAATTCCTGACAGATTTATTGTAGTGCAAAATTTCTTTCATCAATACATCTACACAATAAATTAGCTCTTGACAATGTATCAGTAGAGACAGTTACACAAAGTCATTAGTATGCTCAATGATACAAAATTTCAAGACAAAAAAAGTGATCAAAGATAGAGACTCTGAACATACAACTACACAGAAGTCCATTTATCCTCCCTGTACTTAGCATTGTATTCCATTCTATAATAATGTTTGTCTATAATAGGTTTTGTGTTTAATTTCTGTAAGCTGTTTTTTGTTCTTTTTAAAAAAAATCATATCATCAAACAAAGAAAAAGCCATGCAACATTGGAAAATTCAACCAAAAGGTTTCTCTCCTCTCTGGAGCCTGGGAAATGTCCAGAAATACCTTCCAAGGTGACCCCAGGGGCTAGATCAGGTCACACTCTGGATAAGAAAACTTTGGTGTATTTTTGAAATATCTAACTGCTGCTTCTGGCTATAGTATGAGAAGATGCCAAGGCTAGAAAAGAAGGGAAGAGAATTGCTTCTGGGAAATTAATATTTAATTTTAAGGTTTAAATTATCTCTGCTTTAATGGAGTTGTCTGATTCATAATTCAAATATTGAATTTAGCCAGCATTGAATTTGTAATTGGTTATGGCCCAGTATAATTTTTTTCATTGCTACATTCTGAGGCCTTTAAATGTCAGCATTTGTTTGTTTATGGTATTTTATACTTTTTTTTTCATTTTCACTTCTTCCTTTGAGACACTGGTATAATAAATTTTCAAATAGGTGATAGGTTTTAAATTTTGCTCTTTTGTATATTTTGTATCTGGAAGTAATTGCTTAGCTTCTGTGCCTCAATAGCAACAAAATACAGTAGAGGTAAAACATGCCAAGTTATACAGTGGTCTCCAGTGTCTTGTTTTCTACTTACCTCTGTGACTCACTTGGTTTTTGCTGAGCTAATAGGTTCCAGCCTTACTTGCCTTGTCTCTCTTCCTAAAGTAGCTTCGGTTTATTCCTGATTTATGCCCTCAATTCCTGTTCACTGTGACAGAATCCATTTCTTTAAGATTTTTAAATGGTCAACTCTGTCTCAGCACTCTGATCTGTAATTCAGAATTCAACTCCTCTTGGATTTCTTACTTAGTCGTGCTTTAAAAACTGAATATTATTTATTTTACATTTACAATCATGGGTAATCTATTTTATAGCCCTCTGCTTTATTTTTGGTAAAGCCTGTGCATGTACGTGTGTGTGCATAGGGAAACACATAGACTCTTTTAGCATTCCATATTAAAATCTAAACATTTAGATGGCAGTGTATTTCTCACCAACACACAGTGGTATTTCCTGACATTTGGAATGGTATCTAACATGGATTGGAGTCTTAAGAATCAAGATAGGCAGAAAAGAAGGAAGGAAGGAAGGAAAGAAGGAAGGAAGGAAGGAAGGAAGGAAGGAAGGAAGGAAGGAAGGAAGGAAGGAAGGAAAAGAATGAAGGAAAGAAGGAACAAAGGGAGAAGGAAGGAAGGAAACAGTGAAAAACAATCTAATCTTGCTTATCATCTTTTTGAAAGAATGGTTTCTTATGTTACAGTAAGTAAGTCGCGCTGTATTTCAATTCCCTGCTATAACCAACAGATCAAGCTTTTAGGACAAAAGAATGAGAATGTCTTATAAGTGAACACCTGTTTTAGAAAATCAGGCAGGTTACGGACAGATTTACCATCATTATGCATTAGATGCTGAAACTCGACTTTCAAAATAATCTTTGTGCTATCCGTGGGAGCTAACAAAAATGCCCTTTAAGTGGCAGCTTTCTTCCTCTATCTGTATGTATATATATTCACTAGAAAAGCATCCAAGAAAGCCTGAAAGAGTTTAGAACTAAAGTAAATGGTGTTTTGTAATAAAATCTATCTAGATAGTGGTGCAAGATTGCCGAAACACCTGATAAACTTCAGAGGAAGAAAATGTTCCTGAATACGAAAATAGTGTACGAGGCCATTTAGCAAGTGGCTAATAAGAAACATGCAAAAAGGTAACCAACTAAATGTCAGAAATATAAGGCTATGATTTTAATAGAGGTAAAAATGCCCAGGATATTATCTTATTCAGTGGCTTCAATCGAGAGATTCATTTATTCATGGGATTTCTCTATCTCTGGACACATTCTTTATTTTGATGCCTCTGTTTCCAAAGCCACCCTCCTCCTTCATGTATGATTAAATTTAGAAAAGAGAAATAAAGTGAAATGAACTGTGTTGATTTGTTTAGGTAAGGGTCACATGACTGTGTCTGGCTCAGAGATGGATTTAGCCTAATCCAAATCACACAGCATGGCAATGGAGTAGCTCTGCATTCCCAGAGGGAAATTCTTTTTCATGACAGGTAGAACAATGGGTACAGTGTGGTTTAAGAATATATTTCCACTGTACTTATCCATGTTCATGGGACCCTATATTATGGCTTCTATGCAGAGGTTTATAGTTTCCATTCCCACAAAGGTATTTTATCCTGTCATGCTTTGTGGGTTGGACACTTTACACATACAGGTTTCTACAAGGATGGCATCAGTTTCCAAAGTGGGAAAAGAGCGTCTTTGAAACCCATCTAGGTTGGGAAGTGTAGGTAACTGCATCTCAGCCTTGACATTTCTTCCTTTTTGCTGTTTTGATTGCCCTTTCTGAAGATTTTGGTTGCTATCTCAGGAAATTCATTCTGCATTGCTTGTTTTCTCATCACCAAAAGCCCAAGTCACATGAAAGGGGAGGTTTTCTAGGTAAATTATCTCAGCCAATTTCAAACTAGGTTTACTATAAATTGAATCCACAGATTTCAGGTGACACAGGACTCTATAGTGCATCAAAAAGAATTTATGTTGTTTTGGGTTTTATCACTCATTTCTGTCTTTGCCCATCATCCCTGAATAACACAGTGTCAACAATTATCCACATTGTTTCTTCTCTAAAATACCCAGATCCCTTCTTCTGTTCTTCTTTCAAACTTCCAGATATATTTTAAGTTCTTTTAACATCTTGTAAAGCACACACCCCACCTTCCAGATTTATCTGAGTCACCATGAGAGCATCATCATTGAATTAGTCAGTTAGCTACCTGCAAAACGCTTGGGTGTAATGACCCCTCCTAATGTGCTGCCTCTGAATCACCGAAGTCCCCAGGGTGTCTCCAACATGGTAAGTTCTATTACTGAAATGATTCCAACAGTTTTCTTAAATTTCAAATAGTTCCCAAGCTTTCATGTAAGTTCAGTTGCTCATTTATTGACTACACTCCTTGGAAATGCCCATGAGTCTGTGATCAACAGTGTCATCGGGCACACGTGTCACAAAGGTAGCTTGCGGATCTCTCCCTTCTGCAGATTATGAAACTGGATTTGGTATGAATTCAAATTGTCTCTTTAACTGTATCTTTGAATTTGTATCTCTCTTTCACGGTCTGTCAGTTTTCTCATGTTTATGCTGTGTCGTTTAGATGACAATAGTTACTCCTAAGGCAAGTGAGCCAAGGACTGAAATGAGAAATACTGCCCTACACACCTCAGATACTTTTCTCTATGAAGCTACTGAGACTTTAAGAAACACCATCTCAAAAAGTTCTCTGCTCCTGACCACGAGTTATGCATTCAATATTTGGGCATACAAGTGACCAAGGTATATTGAAAAATTCAAGGTGAATACATGAAAATGGAAAAACAAAAAAGGATATTATTAATGTGAAGGCTGGTTATCTCTTAGCATCGACTTCAGCTGCTTGGTTTTGGTATCCAGGAAGTTTTTTCACATTATTGATTCAACAAAGGTAAAACTATCCACTTAGGTGGGCAATGGATTGCACAAAACTCTTAGCTGCCTTTGAAAAGGAGGTCAGCTACTCAGCTACAGTCATTGATCTACCCATGGAGGCGTGAAATTTGATTATCCTCTTTTTGTAAAAATTCTTTAACAGCCACAGCTAATTGGACATGAAACCATCTAGTCCTATTCAGGATCAGACTGCATGAATGGCTCGGCGAGGCTCTGCCCACGCAGCGCAGTCTTCAGATTCTCCATACAAAACTTGGCGTGGGTGGATTTGGTTATCACAGAAAGTTGAAAATGTTGAGTTGCTTGTTAAGTGCTTGGATATGAGAGGTTTCTGAATCTTCCCACCCCAGGAAACTTGTGTATGAAAGCAGCAGAGACTACGACCAAGGTGGCACACCGGAAATGATGGGCGAGAAAGAGCAGATATAGACGTTTCCATGTCAGAAGTCAGAGCCTTCAGTGCTAATTCCAAATTTGAAAGAAATCTCAGAAATTAACCTTTACAAGGGAAGTTTTGATTCAGTTTCATTTTTATAATAAGCCATGTGTCAGTAATTGGAGAAACTGTCCCAATACTACCCAAGCTCCCAAGTTCAGGTATTGGGTTTCAAAGAAGAGTTTACCTCCAGAGACACCCCTGAGCCTCCAAAGTCCTGGGCCACTGTTGAAGCATGTAGCAACCACATACAGTTTAATTTGTGTGTGCATTCATGTTTGTGCAAATGTTTTTCCCTGTTTATTTTTCAGTTTTGCAGTGCTTTCTGCATTGTCCTCTAGTGAGTACTGAATTGCTTATGAAAGTGTGTATTTGATACAACTAAGAATTTGTCTAGTTCTCAGAGTTCCCAATGGGAGTCAGGATATGTGGAGTGTTTTCTGGCATAAAAGGAGCAGATACCCCTAATACAGTAACAGGAACCAAAAGAGATGGATACTCATTGTGCAAAGAATGCAGTTGTAAAATTTTCAGAGTATCTCAGTTATTTCCAAATATTTTCATGTGAGACCACCTGATTTTAAAATATTTTGTCAAAAAGAAAGAAAATGTTGACCAAGAGAAAATCTGCAGGCCACTGGGTTGATATGGCTGAGCATTCAAAAGCCAATCTCGTTTTTCCAAAGTGCCCTTGTGTTAGGAGGAAAGAGAATTCTATTATGTATACAAAATACCCCACATCACCTACCAAAAACATTTTTGTCTTATATAGAAAATAAGTCTAAACATTTTCTTTTTTAATGCGTTTAGTTGTTTCCAAATCTATACATTTATATTTGTGCAATAAAAGTCATGACCATGACCTTGATTAGTTTACAAATTATTAGAATTAGGAAATTCATAAGTTAAAAAAATACGTGAGGGTCATTTTATAGCATTACATAGATCTAAGAATCATGCTGTCAGTTCTCAAGGGAAGGAGTGATCAAAAAAAAAAAGCAACATGACCACACAGGAGAGGGGCTGGGTCTCAGAGATACGGAAGCATGAACAGCTGGCCAGTGGGAATGCATTTCACCATCTCTAAGTCAGAAGATTAGTGTTTTAGTGTGTGATGAGTTGGTTTACAGAAAGACTACAGAGAAACTGTTATGTTTTCAAATAGTAATGCTCTCAAGTTGAAATAGACACACAATTTGTTCCTAGTTACACGTAGTTGGGTAGGATGAAGATGTGATAAACAGGAAGGAATCACTAAAAGTGTTTTTCTATGACAACCCCATTTAGGGGAGCAAGGTTAGGATCTTTCTCTGTCATGTTTTTTTCTTGTGTTGACTCATGCTTGCCTTAATTTCAGCCTCAAATGCTACTGTCAGTATTTTTGTTGGGCAAGTCTGCCAGCAATGGATGGTTCCATATTTTGGTATCTGGAAATGTGCAAATACTTTCATTTTCATATAGTTTTGATGGACTTATAATTCTTGGTGGAAGGTTTTTTTCTTACATTTTGTCATCCAAATGCTTCTGGCTTTCATGAAGTATAATGGTGCCCAGTGTGATTGGTGAGTTTTTTGACTTTGTTGCTCTTCCAGTTTATGAAACTTTTCAATAGTACAGAATATTTTTAATGAAATCCAAGAAGGTTTTATCCATCAGGAATTTAAATACTCTTTTTCTGTTTTTCTCTTCCATCCTTCTGCGTTCTTTTGTACAAATATTGGTACACTTGATAATGCCCCACGAGACTGTGAAGTTCTTTTAAGTTTTCTTCATTCTTTTTTTTTTTTCTTTTTCTATTGAGTGCATGGCTGTATTTGTTTCTTTCTGCCTATTCAAATGTGCTACTAGGCCCTTCTTTCATGACTTTTTACATCACTGTTGATTTTTCAACTTCAAAATTTCTATTTGGTTCTTTTTTTTTTTTTTTAAACTTCTGTCTACTTAGTGATAGTTCCTATTTGGCAAGACATAATTCTACTTTAGTTATTTACATCTGAATTTCTTTTGTTCTCTGAATTTACTTAAAATAACTGACTCATCTACTAAGTTCACTGTCTGCATTTTCTTAGAAATAGATTGTATTCAATAAATTTGTTTTCTTACATAAGTAATAATTTCTATCTTTATTGGATGTTTCAATTTTCTGTACAAAGCTGGACTTTACTTAATACAGCATAGAAAGTTAGAAATCAGATTCTGTCCTTGATGATTTCTTGTGATTATTTGTGGTCATACCTATTGTTTGTTTAGTGACTTTCTATCTACCTGTGTAAGGTCTGTTTTCCTTGTGTATGTGGCCACTGACTTTTGCATTTGCCCATTTTAGTGACAAGCTAATGATTTGAAGGAATTTTATAAATGCTGAAACCAGTCAGTCTCCCAAATGTTATATATTTCACTTTCACAGCAGTTGAAGAAATCGGGCAGCACATCTGTGTTCACAGATTTAGTTTATTTCTCTACATAGACAAATGTGAAATGCATTTTACATTTTACATCAAAGATATCAAAGTTTGCTAAATGAAAACAGCTCTGGGTATGTAGAGATCAGATTAGCCTTCACACTTTCTCTTTATTATCAACAAATCACACAACTACTGTTCGTTCAGTGCTTTTAACACACACCCGAGTTTGACAATGCTCTCTGAAAGATCAGTGATGCATACATTATGTTACAGCATTGCTCAATTCTGCAAGAAATGGCAATTATGTAACACACATACAAGTAAATTAAGTATTAAACATCACACTCATGACATAAAAGGTAAAATAATATGGAACTAATATTGAAATATATGTCATATAATTTTGCTTACTCAAATTATCTAAATTAGCAAATTACACGAATATTAAGTCAGCCAGATGCTAAGATGTGGAATGGTTTATCTTTCCTAATCATGGTCATGCAATTCACTAATATCTTCTACATGATATAAATTTTACATATACCTTACAGCAATAATTGCTTATAATACACAAAATGAGAGATTTGTGACAAGCTTACCTCAAATCTAACACTATTACAGGAAGGAGGTATATTCTAAAATCTTTGCTAAATGAATTGAGTTTGGAACTAAATAAATGAGGAGTTAAAAATAAGATGACACATAAAAAATTGTGTTCTAGGTAAAAACTAACAATTTTGGATTACAGCTATTGGATTTACCACTAGTAAATATTACTACAGATTAAAGAAAAAAGAACAAAATGTGAAAAAGGCAGAAAACTTAATATTGTGAGAAATATGGTATTATCAAAAGATAATTTCTGGGACCCTCTCTCAATCTGGGGAACTAGGCGGCCAGAGGTGAGTGTTCATGCACCATCCTGAGCCCTGGCAGAACTTAAAATCACTGCTCCCGGTGGTCAAGGAACCACCCAGCTTCCAGCAACACTCAACCAGCTCTGCAGGTTTTGGGCTTCCCTATGTCGCATACAGTGTAATTCTCTCAATCCAGGGAACTGGGCAGCTGGAGATGAGTATCTGTATACCATCCCAAGCCCCGGGAGATCGTTGCCCCCAGTGGTCGAGGACTGACCCAGCTTCCAGCCACCTAGACAAGACTACGTTTTGTAGCAGGTTTTGTGGCCTGACTAGGTATACCCAGTGACCTTCTTCAATCAGGGGAGTTGAGGGCATTTGAAGTGAGTTCCAGAACATTGGTCCTTGCCTGGGGAGGGGTTTGGACCATCATCCACAGTGGTTAGAAGCCCACCCAGCTTCCTGGAACACTGGAGGTTGTATGGGAGGTCCTGTGGGGCTCAATGGAACACACTCAGCAACCTCCATTCAGTTCTTGGAGCCCAGGGCATAGGAGATGGTTTCCAGTATACCCAGGGGAAGCTTTGAAACAACACTTGAAACACGGAAATATAGGAAAATGACCAAATGAAAGACCGAAATGCAATCTCAAGCCTCTAGCCCATCCCAAGAAAGCTTAGGAGCTATGTAAATAGAAGAAAACATGTGTCATACACCTGAAATACCTGAAATAATAGCAACCAAAATAAAGAGGCAACTCCAGGAAGTTTGAAAGTAATTCAAACAAGAAATAGTAGACCAAGTAAAAGAAGACATGATAAAAGTAATGACAGAGATGCTGAACACATCTAAAGAAGACACAGTTAAAAACTTAGAGGAACTAAACAAAAAGACAGAATCCCTGAATGAACAATATAAGAAACAAACAGGAAACATGAAGCAGATTCAAACAGATATACAGGAAATAAAAAATTCCATTGGATGTTGTCAAAATCACCTCAAAGAAAGTGAAGATAGAATTTCAGACCTCGAAGACAAGATGGCAGCTAGTAAACAGGAAAGGAAAGATCTTTTAAAATAACAAGGAATCAGGAAATAACAATTCAACAGATGCAAGATGATGCAAAGAAAAACAACATAAGATTGATAGGGATAAGTGAAAAAGAAGGGGACAACAGAAATGATATCAAGAAGCTATTTATAGAAGTAATAGCTTGAAAATTTCCCAAACATGAGAGTGAAAACTGACATTAGAATTAGTGAAGCATATAGAACTTCAAATAGCCTTAACCAAAATAAAACCATACCCAGACATATAATAATCACCATCCCAGAAATTCAACATAAGAATAGAATATTAAAAGCTGTTAGAGAGAAAACACAGATCACCTATAAAGGAAAACCTATCAGAATCACAGCAGACTTCTCAACACAAAAAGGTAGTCAAGAAGAGCATGGAATGAAGTATTTCAGATCCTAAAGGAAAATGATTTCTAACCTAGAATGATGTACCCTGAAAAACTGTCTTTCAGAATAGATGGAGAAATAAGATACTTCCATGACAAAGAATAGCTGAAGAACTTCATGATCACAAAGCCAGCCCTGCAAAGAATACTGAAAGGCAGTCTAGATAGAATACATAGGAAAAAAATCACTAAGCAAGGAAGACAATTAAACACAATGGAAAGATTAAGATGCAACAGCGGAAAGATAACAGGTCAACAATAAACCAATCTATAGCAGTTATAAACACTAATGTAAATGATCTCAATTCACCAATTAAAATAAACAGACTAGCAGAATGGATTAAGAAACAACACGCAACCATATCCTGTCTACAAGAAACCCATCTAACCAAAAAGGAAACTCACAGAATGAAAGTCAAAGGATGGAAAACAATACTTCATGCAACAGGAACCCAAAATAAAGAGGGGTAGCTATTCTGTTTGCTGACAATGTGTCCTTCAAACCAAGAATGATCAGAAGAGATAAAGAAGTCTTTACATACTGGTTAGGGGAAAACTTCAAGAGGAAGAAATAACTATCTTAAATATATATGCACTAAATTTCAGAGTGCCCAGTTATACAAAGCAAGTATTAATAGAAAGGAAAAATCAAATAATAAGTAACATAATTATAACAGAATACCTTAACACACCATTGACACCAAGGGACAGATCAAACAGACAGAAAATCAGCAAAGAAATAACAAAACTGAATCACACATGTGAACAAATGGACTTGATAGACATATACACTGTGTTCCATCCAACAACATCAGAATATACATTCTTCTCAGCCATACATGGGACAGTCTCTAAAATAGACCATATACTAGCCCATAGAACATGTTGAAATAAATGCAAAAGAATTGAAATTATTCCATGGATGTTATTGGATCATAGCGCCATGAAACTAGAAATTAATGATAAAAGAAACTGCAAAAATCCCACAAATGTATGGAAATTGAACAATACACTCTTGATTAATCAGAGGGTCACAGAGGAAATTAAAAAAAGAAATTAAACAATACCTACAAGCAAACAAAAATGCAAATACAATTTACCAGACTCTGTGGGATGCAAAGAAAGTGGTCTTCAGAGAATAATTTATTGCACTGAGTTCCCACATTAGGAAAGCAGAGTGAATACAAATGAACAACCTGATGCTATACCTCAAATGTCTAGAAAAAGAATAGCAAGTAAAGCACAAAGCCAAAAGAAAAGAGGAAATTACAAAAATCAGAGCAGAAATTAATGCAATAGAGACTAACAAACAAACCAAAGAATCAATGAATCAAAGAGTTGGTTCTTTGAAAGAATAAATTAAATTGATGGGCCCCTAAACAACCTTATTTTAAAAAGGGAAGAAAAAGCTCAAATTAACACCACATGGAATGAAAAAGTGAAATCACAACAGACTCTGTAGATATATAGAAGATCATTAACATCTATTTCAAAAACCTCTATTTTCATAGGTTTGATAACACAGAAGAAATGGACAGATACCTAGAAACATATGAAAAACCAAAAGAAGATCAAGAAGATGTAAAACTGCTGAATAACCCAACTTCTATTAATGAAATTGAAAGCGTAATTAAGCCCTTACCTACAAAGAAGAGCCCAGGCCCAGACGGATTCATTGCAAAATTCTCCAAGAAATCCAAAGAAGACTTAATACTGACACTTCTCATACTCTTCAATGAAATCTAAAGAGAAGCAGTGCTTCCTAAGTCATTCCTGGAAGCAAATATTACTATAGTACCAAAACCTGTGAAAGACAGAACTGAAAAAGACAAACGCAGGCAAATCTCCCTAATGAACACAGATGCAAAAATCCTAAATAAAATATTAGCAAACATGATGGCAAATCATGAAGAAGATTATACACCATGACCAAGTGGGATTCATCCCAGGCATGCAGAGATGGTTCAACATATGAAAATCAATAAATGTAATACCATATCAATAAAGCCAAAAGTACGAATCACACGATTGTTTCCATAGATGCAGAAAAAGCTTTTGATAAGATCCAACATTCATTCATGATAAGAATCTTACAGAAAATTGGAATAGATTGTCTTTATGTCAGTATGATAAAGACCATCTATGAGAAACCAACAGCCAGCATCATATTAAATGGCCATAAACTCAATGCCTTACCTTAAAATAAGGCATAAGACAAGGATGTCCCTTACCATTGCTCCTATTCAACATAGCACTGCAAATACTAGCCAGAGCAATTAGACAAGAGAGAGAAATAAAAGGGGTAAAGATAGGAAAAGCGGAAGTTATCATTATTTGCGGATGACATGATACTCTACATAAAAGACCCCCTAAAATCTATTGAAAGACTCTTAGATATAATAAATTCAGTAATGTAGCTGGAGACAAAATCGATACTCAAAAATCAATAGCATTTCTATACACTAACAGCAAAATCACTGAGAGAGAAATAAGAGAAGCCACCCCCTTCACACTAGCATCCAAAACAATGAAATAACTTAGAAATTAATCTCATGAAAGAAGTAAAAGATCTCTACAGTGAAATTTATAATACCCTGAAAAAAGAAATCGAATAGGATCTCAGAAAATGGAAAGGCATCCCTTGCTCATGGATAGGAAGAATAAATATTGTGAAAATAGCCATTCTCCCAAAACTGTTATACAGGTTCAATCCAATTCCAATAAAAATACCATCAACATACCTCACAGATCTACAGAAATCACTCCTAAAATTCATCTGGACCCTGAAGAGACATAGAATAGCAAAGACATTTCTAAGGAGCAAAGACAACACAGGAGGCATCATAATCCCTGACTTGAAGTTATACTAAAAAGCAACTGTAGTAAAATCAACTGTACTGTAATAAAAACAGATCTGAAGACCAATGGAATAGATTAGAAGATACAACTAAAACTACAAACACATTCAACCACCTTATCTTTGATAAAGGGGCCATATATGTTCACTGGAATAACTACAGTATCTTTAATAAATGGTGCTGGAAATACTGGCTCTCCATATGCCGAAAACTAAAGCATACTCATGCCTATCACCATGTACTAAACTAAAATCTAAGTGGATCAAAGATCTGCATATTAAAACAGAAACACTAAATATGTAGGATGACAAATTGGGTAAAAATCTTGAAAACATAGGGGTAGGTAGAGAATTCATAAACAGGAATCAAACCACACAGGAAATACTTCCCAGAATCAAAACTGGGATCACATCTTATTTAAAAGTTTCTGCATGTAAAAAGAAATCTCTAGTATAGTGAAAAGAAAACCCACAAACTGGGAAAAAATGTTACTATACTGTCCCCCAGACAAAGGACTTCTGTCTAAAACATATAAAGAATTAAAAAAAAAAAATCAGACGCCCAAAATTCAAAGATCCAATCCAAAAATGGACATCTGAGATGAATACATACTTCTCAGATGAAAAAATACAAATGACAAATAAATACATGAAAAAAGTTCATCATCATTACTCATTAGAGAAATGCAAATTAAAACCACGCTGAGATTCCATCTCACTCCTGAAAGAATGGCCAAGAAAACAAATGCTGGAGAGTCTGTTGGGACAAAGGAACTCTCCTGCACTGTTGGTGGGAGTGTAGACTGATGCAACCATTGTGGAGGTCAGTCTGGAGATTTCTCAAAAAGCTGGAATTGAAAGTCCCATTTGATCTAGCTATTCCATTTCTAGGCATATTCCCAACAGAACTGAAAACATCGTATCACAGTGATATATGTGCACCCATGTTTATAGCAGGACAATTTGTAATAGCCAGATCTTAGAAACAACCTAGTGTCCATCTACTGAGGAATGGATAAAAAAAAGTTGTGGTTATTTTTAAAGGGGGTACTACTCAGCTATAAAGAATGATCACATTGAGATATTTATAAATAAATGGATGCAACTTGTGACCATACTCATAAGTACTCAATACTCATACTCATAAATAAATCAAAAATACCGTTATAGTCTCCCTAGCATAAGAAATGGTAAGAATACATGAAAGTATATGGTAATCATGATTCCCCATTACTTTGCTTTAAAGTCTTATAATGCTTTTACTCATTAGTTGGAACGGTTTTATCCTGGATTGTTTGATTTTGTTGTCTGTGATGGTATGAAAAGCTATTTGGAAGAAAACAGACATTATAATAGCCAATGCTGATTTAATATTATCTTGTTTTGAAGTCCTACCATGCTTTTGTTCTTCTGTCTCCATCGATTTTGTCATGTTGTACCTTATTGGATTTTATTATATGTGATACTATAAACAAAAATTTTTATGGACAAAGAGATAATATAGTAACCATTGTTTATTTTCTGTTATTTGGTTCTGAATGCCCTGCAATATTTTCATTCTCTTGAATGGTTTTATACTAATTTGTTATGTTTGATACTGTAGTGTATGAAGGTATACTCATATTTCAAGGAGATATTACAGTAACTACTGTTATGTCGGGTTGTCCTGTGGTGAAATACAATGTTGCTTAAATTGTTCTGTTCTGATCTGTTTTGTTATGTCCTCTTTCATCTTAATCTTTTTAAAATAAAAAATCTTTTTAAAATAAAAAAAGGATAATTGCTGTATTTTAAAAGTATGGAAAAGTTTTTAAAGTATTTAATCCATTGCTCATTTAAAAGAACTGAGGAATTAAGAAGTGTAAGATTTTCAAATTTCCTGAATCAACCCAAATGTGTGTTTTCCAAAGTTAGGAAATCTACTCTATAATTCTTTCTTTATTTTTTAAAAATAATATATACAACCTATATTGGCAAGAGTTCCCTAAATGTAAAATCTACATAATCAAAATACTAAACACACAATGTTTTTTCTTTGTGGTGTTTTTATGTTAAATAACACAGATTCAGCAACATTTATTACCCAGTAGACAGCTTCAATGGATGACCTTAATTTCTCTCATTTTTTAAAACTATTTTACTAACCAAAGGATAGAGGCATACAGTTCATTTTGTTCACTTTTTATATCCAGGGGTGTGAACTCTTTTCTCTAGCTCAGTTTTACATCAGCAACAAAGACAGTTCATCATGGTTCTGCATGGAAATCTGCTGTCCATGATAACTTCTTTTATAAATTATTATTATTATTAGAAAAATTACACAAAACAAAAGCATAAAAGCAGTACAGAATTAAATTATAGAGAAAAGGAATGTCTCAATATTGGTATTTGGTGTCTTGGCAACAACGAATTATTAATGTGTTTTTTCTTTATGTTTTAATCATGTTTGCATATAAAGCTGAGGCTGTATCCCTGAATTTAATTCTAACATTACACACACATATAAAATATTGCAATGTATATTACTATAGGTAGAGAAATGGGAATACAGAGAGTTTAACAGCACATTGGATTCAAAAAACAAACTTTTAGTTTCCCAGAAAGTTATCTGTGTAGTGGGGAGGGGACTGTTTCTACCTTTTTAGAGAATGTTTGAGCTAAAGATAGAATTAAACTTGCATACCCATTTACTGCAAACAATTCTATACCTGTTTGTGGAAAAGTTATTTTTGTTGAACCAAGTACATTGTGATACAGCAAATAATTACACAAAATATGCCAAAATTTAAAAAAAAAAAGAGTGAACAAATTCAATGTCACTTAAATTTGTAACACATTTTTATTTTCTAAAGTTGTAATTATTTATAAAAGAATTCTATACTAAAAGCAAAATGCAGTAAGCCACCTAATTTCTGAATGAATAAAGAAAACCACTTTGAACTTTTCCCTCTTGTTTTTCTTTAGATATCTTGTGTTGGGGCATCAAAAGTATCTTTCTGGCCATACCATATTTTTACATAACCAGTAATTCCATTCTTCATCTATAGGAAGTGAAGGGAATAACATTTGTTTTTGCCAAATTTCATGATTTTTCAGGAGCTGTGCCTTTCAGAGTCCAGTTAGGAGGGAAAAGTGGTGATTCAGGAACTGTGAGGAGATGAGAGGAAAGGGAAGCCAAGAGCAAGGAAGGTGCAGCTCTTAGAAGCCAAACTGTGCATTGGCAGGCAGGAACTCTAATTTTCATGCAGCATTTGTTTCTACAGAGTCCCACCGATTCCGGTAGTAAATGTGAGTGAGAAGGCATTGCCAAAAAGGAGGAGAGCCTTTAGCTGACAGTTCTCCTAGCAAACTTCAAACGCGAATGCATTTTTAAAGATTCCATGCTTCAAATACATTGCAAGACTAATGAGTCGATTCAGTACGTCCCAAGGAAAAAGAAGAAAAGGAAATTTCCTTTATAATAGAGAATTTGAAAACTATAGATCATTCCACAAGTTAAAAGACTGTATTTTTATCACTGGAAATGTATCATTTCTAGAAAGCATTGTACTGAAAACAGTAGAAGACTGGATGAATCATTAGATAAAATGATGGAAAATGGTTTCCACTCTCATAGTTGTAGACTTTGGAAAAGCAGAAGAAAAAATAGCAGACTAAACTAGGGTCAGGCTTTCATGTGACCATCTTTGCATTGATAAAGGCATCATCTTACATTTAAAGTACTGGAGTCCTTATTGCAAAAATGTACAGTTTATTAACTTTTTGCTCACACAGGATTTCCTGGATGATACTCAGTTTGCACCAACTAAAACAAGCTAAGGAAAGAAACTTGCTACTGGTGAAAGGCAAGGCGCAGCTGGTTCGCAGCTCTTTGGATTCAGGTTTCCTGCAGTGTTACAGCTCCCAGCTTCCCATTCTGCTCTGACCATTACTGCGGGAATAAACATGCAGCAAGTGTTTTTATAGCAACTAGGTGAATAACCTCCATTGGCTCAAGGAAGAATTTACTAGAAACTTTATTTTCGGGTGTAGGGGATGGTAAAGTGCTATCAGGCTAATCTCAGTACATAATTTGTAACAATTTATTTTTCATATCTTATGCTTAGCATTAAAATGCCAGGCACTGTTTTTAACTACAAAAACAGACAAGTAAACTACTAAGGACAAGTAGAATTCAACTAGTAGTATCCCCACACCATATAAAAATGTAAATTCATACAGCAGAAAGAAAATATTCAAACTGTAATTGAATCCACTGTAAGAGAACTTTAGTATTTAGTGATTCCATGCATTGTAAAGAGAATTGTTTATAAATTCTAACTTAAGTATGAAGCAATAAGTTGTTTCTTTCATAGAAAGAAAGGACATATAGAATTGGAAGTAAGCCAATTAGTGTGACAAAAAAGTTTTATGCAATTAGTATATAAAATTTGCAAGTGTGATTTAGCATCACTCGGTGTACATTTCCGGTTAATGTCCAGGCCTACAGCTGTGCTATCTGGTGTCCTCCGTGGAAGCCTGTCTTACAAATTGTTGTTCTACCTTTAAAGGCTTAGGGCCAACATAGAACTAGTGAACATTTCAAGTATAGCCAGGGCAGGCAGAAGGAAAATGCATTGTAAAGTTTTTTCCTTTTAGTTCTGTCATGCAATGTTTTCTGAAGTTGTCTTTACCTTATTTTCATTGCTTGTCAAACATTTCTTGAGAATAATGGAGGTCATTTCTCATCCATATTGATATTCTTAAGAGCACTCTTTGTTCCTCAGGAAAATATAACTTAACCACACTGGAGGAGCCTCCTGTGAAAGATGAGGTACATAAAGTCCTTTTACCACCCAGTGTGAAGTGCCTCATAGCGGCTTAAACAGTATTTTCAACCTACGTGTTTCAAAATCTTACTCTTGTCTTAGTTATGAATAAGAAGTAAAGGGAGAGAAAACCTTCCCTTCTGAGTTTCCAAGGAAACTTCGACTTTAGTTACCAGTGGAATTAAAAAACAAATCTTAACTATTGTTTCACTCTATTGTACAGTTGTTCAATTTAAATTACTGCCATAATTATTTAGATGTTCCGCGCGCTGGGTTCTTGGAGACGCAGAATGTAAAAGGACCTTTTGTGTGAAACTCTTTCCATAAGTAAGAGCGACTCAGCTGTCCCATAGTGTAGGTTCCTCTCTGATGTCAAGACTTCTTTGTGTGACTGCCTTGGTTATCAGCCGCATATCTGATCCACTCTTAAAACATTAGATCACCTGTAATCAACCACACTTATACAGAATTGTAAATTTCTATTTCTTAACCAAAGGTGTTACACACACACACACACACACACACACACACACACACACACACACACACAGGTTAGTAACAAGGAAAATTTTAATGATATGAGGTAATTTTAGTACAAAAACCACATGAATTTTAAACCAGATCTCCTAGAGTCCTCAAGGGTGATGTTGAATTGGACCTCTGTCTGCTCGGATTCTTAACTTATTAATCTGAAAAATGGGAATGCAGAGAATTTTTCCATTAAAAATTCCTTTATTTAAACTTCCAGAGACTGAGAATTCGTCTATAAGTCCTTCCATTGTGGAGACACAATACCTAACACTTACAAATTAAGTGAGAAAAACTTTTATTTAGCTTATGTTTTTGGAGAATACAGTCCATTGTTACCAATTCCAAAATAACAGTATTGTGGTGGAAAGGCACAGGGCATAAGGCTGCTCAGCTCATCAGGATGGGAAACAAATCAGGGGCACAATGCTGGAGCACATGGGAGGGAACAGCTACAGAGCCCATGACTTTATGAACCCACAGGTGCCTAGAAATGTGCTTCACTGATTCTCACAGTGGATCTCAAGGACAAATAAGCCTAAACTCCACCCTCACTGCCAGAATGCTCCTTTAAAGCTTTGTTTCAAAATAGATGGGCCCTTACTTGGTGAGACTTGTTCTGTATATCTAACAGTAACAAAAGACTGACACTTTACTGATGCAGGTGATATAGTCACAACCATGACTGGAACAATGCTCTTCTAATACATGCATTCAACTTCTCCAGATGTCTGAGGATCAGTCATGAGAGACTAAAAATGATAGAGAGGGGACTCATGTATCGTTTTACTTTCATAGAGTTAATATTCTCAAAACCAGTACTTTGATAGGAGGCATACAGAAAGACAAACAAACACATACGCATACACAATGCACATGCAAATTAAAATTGCAACTTTAGAGGTATGATTAGTTAGCAGATCAGAAAATATAATAGGTTGGCTTTAGGAGATGTGCGTTCCTTGAGGAAGTGCAAAATGAGCCGTAATAGTGAGAATGAGTTGGGGATGATAAATGCAGCTAGGTAAGAGGGAGATAAGAGAATCACACAGCAAGTGTGGTAACTGTGAGGGGAATAGATAGGCTTGGTTGTTCAATTTGGGTAAAGGAAAGAAAGGGGAATGTGAAACATGAAAGAAGAAAGAAACAGTAGTGTCAAAACCATGCAGATGCCTATAAATCATGTAATTGTCCTAAGAACTTTTAGACTTAGAATAAATGTTTAGCCTTTGAAGGGGTGTGTGCCAGGGGAAGGGATTGGAATGACTGAAGATAACTTTTTAGTAAGTTCCCTCTAGATGTAATATGAAAGACTGACTTGTTTGGGCATAATATGGATTGGAGATATCAGTCCAGAGTTTCTCAAAACATGTTTAGAAAGAGACCATGACAGCGTGAACTAAAGTGATTGGTTGTATTTTTTTCCCTATAACTATTATATCAAGTCACACATATTTGTTTCCTTACACAAAGGTAATGAATCCTACCATGGCTTGGGAACCCAGCGACGAAAAAATAAGGTTCTTAAGAACTAGTTCACAGCACCTCATTCCTTCTGGAGACTCCAAGGGATCATCCACTGTTCTCTTCCAGCTTTGGGTAAGGGCTCTTGCCTCCTGGCTTGTGCCTGCGTCTTCCAAATCTCTGTCTCCCCAGTGTTTCCTCTTCTTTGGAATGTGTTAAATATTTCTCTTTCCTTTTTGAGACATGTTTAACTGAATTTAGGCACCACATGGATATTTCAGCATAATCGTTTCATATCAAGATCATTAATTTAACCACATCTTTTTTTTTCTCTATATTATAATAACTCAGCATTAATGAAGCTGTGGAATCTGAAATTACTCTGTTATGGCTTGTGTCTAGATGTCCTTCCAAAATTCATGTGATCATATTTGGTCACACATTTGGGGCCTTCCAGAGATGACTGGAACTAGAGTGACCCTGAGATTAAGAGTGCATGTTACTAAATTGGTTTTGGCACAGTATTTGGTAGGATTAAGAGTGCCCCTCTCTGGGTGTGGGTGCTACCTTCCCTAAGGGTGTGTATCCTGTACACAACAGAAAGAGATAGAAAGAATCTATTGCTTGCTGCTTATTGCCTTCTGTCTGCCCTACTTTTCCATGAATGCTTTCTCCTCTGTAATACCTGTCTGCCCTTCCACCATATTTTGGAGCCAGCTGACTAGGAATTGAAACTTCCACAACTGTGCATAACAATAAACCTTTTCTCCTTAGCCTGTGAGCATTGTGTATCTTGTCTCAGTAGTGAGAAAAGTAACTAAGACAACAGCCAAGACTGACACCGGGAGCAAATTTGAGAGGTTGCAAATGGTACATTCAGATTCAATAGTTTTGTGTAAGAAAAAATCACAGAACTCCTTGAAAGATACAATAGCATGCATTTTTTTTATTAGAAGAAAAGGATACAAGACACAATCTGGAGAATTCCAAAACATGAAAATTTCCATTTTCCTCAGGCACAGCACGCTACTGTCACTGATGTGTAGAAATACATGTGGAGAATGAGTTGTCAATCAGGAAAGCTTACCTGTGTATTCACTTCCAGAGTTTTGATGTCTGATATCATAGGTCTTCATAACACTCAAATTGGATGTTATTCCATGGACATGGCTAAGTGTTCACAAGTCTGAATTTAGTTTGTAGGTGACCTGACACTTCGTTAACACACAGACCCCACTCTAAATCACATAGCTTGCCACTCAAACATGCCCAGACATGCCTACCTGTTACAAGTGGGTGTTGGTAACTGCATGCTAAGCTCTGCTTTTGCCAGCTCCTCCCCTAAGAAGAGAGAGAGGCTTTTGGCATGTACAAAAAGCATTACCACCCAGAAGTGAAGGGCACTAACCAAATCTCTCTTTGGGCAAAGGAAAATTCTTTAACCCACCTTAATGTTCAGTTTCTAGGGAATAAGATGTAGATATCTCATGGGAGCAATGTTCACCCTATCATATGCGGATCTGTTAGCTCACCAAGTTCTTTTTATTCCAGTCATTGTGGAAAAGTGTCACCAGAAACTCTGAAGTATACTCAGTCCTCAAAATTTAATCCCTTCTCAAAAGGGCTCCTGATTAACGCCCCTTGAATACAGCGAACTATGCTGGCTTCATTCTCTGATTCTAGTGAGCCGTGGAGAGTCATTCTCAGGTTAAATCTCATGCTGCTTTTGCAATGGCTGTAGACTTTGCTTGGTGCTACCAGCCCAGTAGGTTGTTTCTGCTGGAATCTTCTGACCCTTCATGTGCATCTGTAGAGACAGACTCCCCTCTCTGGGAGCTGGGGTGAGTTTTCCAGGTTGTTTTGATTTTTTTCTCAACCTCAAACTTTGAATCTCTAGTTTCTCTGTATTAACTAATTTTCCTGTTGGTTTGCTCCCAGTTCCCAGATATCTACCTTTTTTTTTTTTTTAATTCCCTCTTTACCAAGTTGCTCTTTTCAGGTTTCTCAGTCTCAGTTCCATTGTTCCAAAGAACCTGTTTTTTGCTACTGATTTATACTGTGCCATTTTTAATTTCTTAATGCTTCCATCTTGTTTTCCCAATATGTAATGACTTGGAGTCCAGAAAACTCACCAAGTAATTCTCTGAGATATTCAACCAATATAGTGAAAAAGGATGCTGTTAGCAGACCTCACTTCACCCTTGCTCTCAAGGGTCATGGCCTTCTGGTTAAAGTGAAGCAAGCAGTGAACTGTGGTGGTCTCTATAATCCATTTTCCTCCAGTGGTGGCTGCCAATACCCAAGCCCCATTATTTTAGTTGTTTCAGGAAGACTGAATGGCAGTGGCACTAGAGTAATAGGGATCTGCCATTGCTGATTTACTTACAGAGGAATTTAACCAGGTCAGGGGAATAAATAAACCAAGCAATTCTTAAACATGTTTACTTGGATTTACATATTTATAGAAAATTTACCATTGGTGTCCATTTTTCACCCGTTTCTTCTCTGAAGCCAATCTGTGCCACTGAGGTGGTCCCTGCAATGATGTTCACTTTCTTCAATAAATTATCCCTGTCCATCCAACTCTCTGCATTACCATGTTATTTAAATATAGCATCATCGGTACCAGGGATTTAGCTCAGTGGCACAAGTGCTTGCCTGGCAAGTGCAAGGTCATGAGTTTGATTCCCAGTATCAAAAAATAAAACAAGCAAACAAAAGAGCATATATATATATATATATATATATATATATATATATATCAGTCAGTGGTTTGGGGACCATAAGCAAACAAAAGAGCATATATATATATAAAACAGTCAGTGCTTTGGGGACCATAAGTGACCCTTAGCCTATATTGACTTTAAACTTAATATTGCTTGACTTTCTTTCAAAAAATCAAATTTACATTTGACACAAAAACAAACACACATTCACTTTTCATTATATTTTGAGAGTAGTCACCGAAGATAAGTCAATATTTTCTTTTTGTCTTGCATTCAGTAGATACATATATATGTATTTCCTTTACAAGCTTCATTTGTGATGTATAGTTACTATTTTCAAATTTTGTGTTGACAAGTTTTTATTTAACTTTTAGTTAAAGCATGCTCAGCCATGCAAGCCACATGTTCCTAGCTGGTGATCCAAAGGAAGACACACATAATACTAAACAGTACTCTTCAGCCAATACTCAATAGAGCTATACATTATTTTTAAACTTTTGAATGTATGCTATATATTTTAAACTATTATTAAAGTTCTCTTTCTATAACTTACATATAATTAAGCCAAACACAAATGCTTCTCACATTTTTCATTCTATTCCACTAAATTACTAGAAAATAAAACAAACATGTGAATTTAGTTCTGGTTTTGACAGTGAAGACAAACATAGTACAACCTTACCGTTAGTAGGAAGTCTGGAGTTTGGAGAATATTCAAGATCCCTGTTGCTGTTTTATTCCATCAGTTTTATGAAACAGAAAGGTCACACTTTCATTTTAGAGTCAGGGTTCTTGGGTAGACTCCAAAACCTTTTACAGAAGCAGAGAATTCCCCAACCAGGACCTAATAACAGGTTGAAAATGAGTCCCACTTTAGACTTTGAGACTGTAAACACACATTTATTTTAAAAGAGAAACACAGAAAACATCTTTGACAAAATCCAATATGCACTCACCATTAAAACCCCAACTCAATCTGACTGAAACCATATAAGGCAAAACTACTTCAACATCTTATTAAATGAGACAAAACTTTCCTTCTGAAATCAGGAACAAAGCAGAGATCCACTACCACCATTCCTGTTAGAAATAGTCCTTGAAATATTAGCCAGAGAAATCAAGCAGGAGAAAAAAAAACTAAAAAATAAATTAAAATAGACATGGGAAAGATCTAAATCAAAGTATCATTGTTTACAGATGACACGATCTTTTTACTTACAAGACCCCAAAACCTCCACCAAACAATTCTTAAAATTATTAACCAAATTCAATAATGGATTAGGATATGAAACCAACACATACAAACACATCAATAGTGTTACTGTGCGCCACCAAGAATTCACGGAGAAAGAAATTAGAAAAAAATATATTCCTGGTGACATCATGAAAAAATGAACACTTTAGAATAAACTAACCAAAAAAATGAGAGACCTCTACAATAAAAATTATAACACTCAGAAAGAAAAGATTAAAAAGAACGTCAGAAAAAGGAAAGATATGCCACGTTCCTGTATAGTTAGAACCAATATAGGCAAAATGACTACACTTCCAAAACTGATACACAGGCTTAATAAAACCCCAATCAAAAGACAACAACATTCTTCAGAGATCTAGAGAAACCAATCCAAAATTTCATATGGAAACTGAGAAAATCCAAAGCAGCAAAATCAATTCTAGGAAAAAATAGCAAAACAGGAGGCATCACAACCCCAAATTTGAAATCATGTTACAAAGCTATAGTGGAAAAAAAATAGCCTGGTATTGACAGGAAAGCAGAAATGTAGATCAATGGAACTAAAGCAGAAACAACCTCAGATGCATTAAACTGTTTGATCTTTGACAAAGGAGCCAAAAACATATACTGATAAAAGATAAGATCTTTAATAAACAGTGCTGGGAAAATTGACTATCCACAGGCAGAAGATTGAATCAGGGCCCATCTACCTCACCATGTTTAAACTTAAAATGGACCCAAAATTTCAATGCTAAAATGAAAACTTTTAACCTCTGGGAGATAAAATAGACAAAACTCTTGAAGACATAGGGAAGGCAAGATTTTTTAAACAATGTCAGTAGCAATTAAAATTATTCCAAGAATTAACAAATGGGACCATATCAAATTAAAAACTTCTGCTCACAAAGGAAACCAAAAACAGTGAAGAGACAATCTATGATATTGGAAAAAATTTTCACCAAATACTTCTCAGACAAAAGATGTACATCTGCAATATATTAAGAACAAAAAATTAGATCCTTTAAAAAGAATGACTCAATCAAAACATTTAGCACCTGAAGTGACTAATCACATCTTAGAAATACAGTTGGCCACAGATGTCAGATTCAGTCTGAAGACAGTGGTTTGACAGGTAGCAGGGTAGAGAGCCTCTCTGAGAAAAACAACTCAGACTGGATTTTAACACCATGGAGAAGACCAGACAAAAGGAGAGGGATTCTCATGACCTAGAAATAAACTGAGGAAAAAATGACCCAGGAAGAAACTGAGGAAAAAGAAACAAAGGAAGGAAAAAATATGACCAAAAGGCTGCAACCAGATGCTCCCACTGGGGCCAGTTCTGTGTTGTGCTGGGCACACCTGAGAGTCTGATGATTCATGGTTGTGCTGAAGTCATAGCTGCTCAGTTGGGAATTGGTGAGCCCAGGGCCCTTGTCAAGAGGATGTGACCCAATGGAGAGTGGAACTAAGACTGGAGAGATGCATTAATCTGTGGTGAGTGCTAGGAATTGGGTACTGCAGAGAGGGTGACCAGCTGGACGACATATTGGAGTTGGGCAGGACAGGCCTGAACTGGGAAATGCAGTGGTGCCAGTTGGCCGCCACTGGCCCAAAGAGGACTGGTGGGATCTGCTCAGGCTGGGTCACAAAACTGTCCCAAGCCTCTGACATCCGCACGGCACAGAATAATGTGCTGAAGGCAATCATCAGTTGCCTCAGAGGAGAGGCTGAGAGGAGAGGGACCAGTCCACATCATCCCTGTGTGCACCTCAGATAACAGTAAACTGGAGAAGGCAGCAAACCCCCTTTAGAAAGCCCTTTAGAAAAACCATAGGCAATACGGAAAGGACCTGAGACATCCACCATACACCTGTCTGAAAGAAACCAGAAACATGACAAGAGAAAAACTACAGCCACTGACCCTGGGAAAGTAAGCCCAGAAGAGGTAAATACAGAAGAGAACCATTGCACCAATCATGCAATATCAGTCACAGCATCAGCGGAAATAAGGAAATTCTTTTATGACCTCATAGATGAACTTAAAACTGAAATTCTAATCCAAACGAGGCAAGATATGAAAAGATTAATAAAAGAAACGCTAAGCCCCTCTCAAGAAGACACAGATGGAAGAATGGAGGAACCAGAAAAAGGAGAGAAACCTTTGATGAAGAATATAAACAAAATCTAGAATACATGAAACAGATCCAAAGAGATTACCAGGAAATTAAAAACTCCATTGAAAGCTAGCAAAATTCCTTGACAGAAACTAAAGTTAGATTTTCAAAACTTAGATATATTTGCAATGTATGATTGTGAAAGGAAAGTTCTCTTAAAAATAATAGGGAAACAGGAAGTAACAATACAAAGGCTAGAAGACAACTAGAGGATCTATAACTTAAGAAGAAAAAACGTGAGGGAAGAAGTAGGAGTAAACACAAATAACTTACAAAGGCTATTCACAGAAACAATTAAGGAAAGCTTCCCAAGCATAGGAAAAGAAAATGATATCCAGATAAATGAGTCATACAGAACTCCAGCCAGCTGCAACCAAAACAGATCTATACCCAGACATAAAATAATCAAGATCCCAGAAATTCATCACAAGAACAAAATATCCAAAGTGGTCATAGAAAAGAAACAGATCACCTATAAAGAAAAATCCATCAAAATACCAACAGACTTCTTGACACAAACCATCAAGTCAAGAAGAGGTTGGAGCAAAGTATTCCAAGGCCTGAAAGAAAATAACCTCCAATCAGACTGATGTATCCTTCAAAACTGTCTCTCAAATTAATGGAGAAACAAGATATTTCCATGACAAAGAGGAACTGTGGGAATTCGTGACCACCAATCCAAGTCTATAAAAAAACTGAGAGAAAAAAAATACCAGGATTTCAGCAACAGTGTCAGAGAGTTCTCATTGAATGCGGCAGACAGTTGAATGAAGGAGAAAAGTCGGCAACCAACAGCAGAAAAATAGCGTAGCAGAGATGAGGCAGAGAAGATTGGCTATCGGTCTAATATAGATGGCCTTAATACACTACCAAAAAGAAACACAGGCAGAGTAGATCAGGAGATAGGGTCCATCGAGATGAAATGCTCAATAGGAAATACACTCAACCTGAAAGAAGGTTAATAAACTGAAAGTCAAAGATAAGAACGCAATGCTCTACATGACAGGGAATCAGAGAGAAATAAGGACAGCTTGTCCAGCAGCTGCAGATAGTTTGGAAAGTCATGACACTTTTGTGCAGTGGGGAACTACTCATCTATAAGGAAGGAAAATCTTGAAGCTTTAGTAGGTAAAGGAATACAACTTAAGATCAAGCTCAGGGGTAAAAAGGTTCAACACCACTTAGGTAGATAACAGGTTGCCCCCCTAAGCTAAAAACTAAAGGTGTTAGTGGGACCCAAAATGTACAAAACATCCTGAGAAAGGGAAAGGGGAGGAATTGTCTAAAAAAGGAAGGCATAAAATTTTTTTTAATTTTTAAAATAAGGAAGGCAGAGGACATTGTTAATAGTGTATCAGGATTTAAAAACACATTAGTCTTATCACTTTGTTTAGTTTGATTTTATTCTGTTCCAGTCTGTCTACTTGTACTAGATTTGAGGACACAGATAGTTATCCCAAAAATAGCAGAATATGCTATGGAAATAATCCTTAATTTCCTATTAACTTAACTGGAATCTCTGTATTACTTACCCTGTCTTACTATGACTGATCTTATTTGAATCTGCTTTGTTAGATTGCTGTTTTGTCTTGACTGATTTTATTTGAATTTGATATGCTTGATATTATCTAGTCTAAGAATAGAGGCAACTACTCTGAAGATGACAAGATGCAAAAGGATACCCATTCTGGTGTTATTATTAACTGCTTTTGAAGTCCTACAATGTCCCCAATGTTGTGTTTTTATTAATATTGCTATGTTCAATTATATCATGCCTGATGGTATGGACAATTCTATTGAAAATAACAAGAGAAATCATAGGAACTATTGTAGATTACGCAGTATTGTGATTTTCATGGTTTTCTAGAAATTTGTTTTGTTGTATTCTTTTGATCTGTTTTTCCCTATAATACAGAAAGGATAGGTATACATGTAGAGATTCATGCATGTGTAGAACTTCCAAACAGTTTACGAGAATAGATTATATAATGCATGATGTAATGAACAGATACCCTGAAGAAGAAGGTACCCAGTGCTAATTCTGTAGCATTATTATATAAAATCTAGCAATACTATTATTCACCATTCAAGGTGATATTAGTCTATTTTCTTTTGTTTAATTTCAACATACATAAAGATATGGACAGCTTTTTCGAAAAGAACAAGAGACATTATGGCAGCCATTGTTGACTCCTCTATTGTCTGGCAATGAAGACCTAAAATGCCTTCATCATCCTGTTCTGATAAGTTTAGTACTACATTTTTCAGTATGTATTCACTGTGTGTGAAGATATGGACAACTATTTGGAAGAAACAAGAGACAATATGATAGATGGTGAAGAACTTCAGTGGTCTTGCTTTGATATCTGTGTTTCTTAAATTGTTTTCTTATGATGTTTAATTATGTTTAATTTTACTCTCTTTAAACTAAAAAAAAATTTAGAAAAAAGTACAGTTTGACAAACACATAAAAATGTTTAGCTCACCAACCATTACAGAAATGCAAATTAAAACAAGACTGAAATATCATCTTACTTCAGAAAGAATGACTATTATCAAGCAATCAAGTAGTAAATGCTGCTGAGGCTGCAGAGAAAACGGAACTCCTGTACACTGTCAGTGGGAATTCAAACCAGAAAAACCAATACAGAAATCATAAAGGAGATGCCTTAAAGAACCATAAATATATATCCAACTATTTCCTTCCAGGTGTCTTCCTAAGAGATCTGAAATCACCATATTACAGTGATACAGTGATACACTCATACCCACATTTGTAGCTGAACAATCTATAACAGCTAAGTCTTGGTAACAGTCTCTAGGCCCATCAACACAATAGAGTATGTGAGAAACCCAAAATATAAATAAAAAGCAAAACAAAAGATAGTTAATAGAATAAGGAAGGTATTTCCATAAAAATGGGATCAAGAAATGGAGGTTTGGGTGGGGGAAGCAAAAGGAGATGAAAAATGAAGGAAGATGTGTTATGTTCATGTGTGAGTTCCCAACTGGTAGTATGAACACTGTGTAATGCAAACATGGACGAATAAGAAATAATAATTTAAGAAACAGGAGCAGAGATTTTGACTCCAGACTTAGTTGTTCCTCCATACATTCCCCAGGCTTCACTCCTAAAAGAACAAATACAATATCAAAACATAGTAAATAGAGTCAGAGTGTGCCCATACTCATCTGTGAACATGAGTGTAAAGGACTATTCCTAACGTGCACATGACTGTACAGTAGAGATGTGTTTCCTGCTCTTCTCTAATGCTTCCAGATTCAGAACCTTTCTGTCTTGAGTTATGAGCAGATAGGGCAATCTCTGATGACACATGTTGTAGGAGGGATCAGCGTACAGAAATGCTATAGAAAGGCACCTGTCCTGGAAAAACCAATGTGTGAGTGAGTGTGGAGTGTGTGTGTGTGTGTGTGTGTGTGTGTGTGTGTGTGTTTATAACTCAGTGTGTCTTTGTGTATTTATCTCTTTCTTGGATATATGATATTTGTTATGGGGAAATTGTTTTTTTCTCCAAGGAGTTTTAATTTGAAACACAGTGTGATAAAACTACAGCATAATACTTGAGATTGGTATTTAGCTGTGACAGAAGTGTTTCTAATGATGCATACATGTATGTGTGTGTGTGCACTTTAGCATGTTCAGGATATAAATTATAGGTATATCTTGCTTATGATAAAGGATTGCAACAATATTAGTCATCATCTATTTAATATTTAATAGTCAAGTGGTTATTTCAATAAAAATATGTCTTCCGTCACATGATCCAAGATCCTTCCCTAAGAATTTAACTAGATAAATGTTTTTAAAACTGCATAAATATAAACACACAGGATTTAGATTTTTTTGAAGGCTGTCAAACTAAACATATCATTGTATGGATTAATTTCTTCTATCTGATTGAGGTAAGGAAGGACCAGATAGCTGGTAACACAATTCTGGGTGTGTCTGTGGTGTCTCAGAAGAGATCAGTACTTGAATTGCTTAAATGCTGTGTGAGCAAAAGAGCAGCCCATAGATGTCTTCACAGAACAAAAAAGGGACACAAGTAAAATTGTTTTACCTGAATTGGGCCCCACCCTACACTTAGGTATTGAGGTTCCTATTTATCGAGTCTTTGCACTCAACACATGAACTATAATACTGGTGCCAGAGACTTTTAGGGCTTTGTGCTTGAAATGGGATTTTTACCACTGATTCCTTTGGTTCCCAGCCTTTCAGACTTAAAAAAAAAAAAAGCAAAAACTTTTTGATCCCTCCAATTTAGGCAATTCCTGTCTACATGTTCATTCTTGGATCACCTGCAGTAAAAGGGAAATGTAGGGAAAATGTGTTCTGACATTTCTGAGAGCCCATTCTTACAGTATTCCTGGCAGAGATGAAAGATCTCTGCTTTACTTGGAAAACTGAAAGACTCCATGCCTTTGCTTTGGGTTCTATCTGGGATGAGGCCATGGAAAGTAGCAACATGAACGGCTGGATGCAACCAGAGTAGGAGATTACAGAAGAAACAAGGCAGTTAGGGGTTTTTTGGTGCAGTGAAGAAATAAAGGCATAAAAGGAAAAAAAAGGCCTTTTCTGTGGGCACAGGAAGGCTGTAGAAGCACGCAAGATCCCCTTAGGCAGATAAAGAAGCCATGTTTTTTTTTTTGTTTGTTTGTTTTTTGTTTTTTGTTTTTTTTTTTTACTAGGCTTGACAGGGGGTAGAGTTTGAAGAGGCAGCCAGAATGACGCCTTGACAGCTGACTGGAAAGACGTTGGTGCCACGGTGAAAAGAGAGAAGTTTAATTTGGGCTTGGAAGAGGAACCTGGAAATCAGTACTAAAAGTACTCACTGTTGTTTCAGGGTCTGGTGCCTCACTGGGCAGGCACCACACGGGGCCTACAGAGCTTCATGGGGTCAGAACCCATCAGAGGCTACGCAGTGAAAAGTGGAGATGATACAACATTCATGGCCTCCCAAACTTGTGTGATTTTTTTAAAGATTAGATAAGATTATTGTTTCCTATACTTTAATGCTTCAGTACCACTTCCAAATATTTGCTGAGGGGCTGGGTACTGGAAATAAATCTTTGCTGTGTGAATGGAAATGTTTACAATGCTTATCAGATCTCTCTCTCTCTCTCTCTCTCTCTCTCTCTCTCTCTCTCTCTCTCCCTCTCTCTCTCTCTCTCTCTCTCTCTGCCCCCCAACCCCCATGTCCCTCATCCTATATGTAAATTTGGCGAGGCCGTAATTTGGGGTCCACTTTAGAAAGTGGCTGAAAGGACTGTTTCAGCTTGCCTCCTGGTTGTGTCATTTACTGTGTTAGTGTAACTGCAGGCATCACGTGCTGCCCTGAGAGTACAGCTTAATCACAGTCAGCACAAACTGAATCGGCATAGATTAGAAATCAGCGATGCCGCAAGCCATGAGTTCTGCCTGATACGCATTTGTGCTTCATTGATTACTTGTCCCTGTGTTTTGAAACAGAGAAAGCCTTTCCACTGAATATTTTCCTTTACTGATTCCCTCAGTGGTAATAGTCAAATTGTACACAGTCTATATTCTGTGTTCCTTATGAGATAGCCAGGGGCGAGTGAAATAGTTCTTTCTGATCTCTGCTATCACAAAAGCAACACATCGTGGTGTATACTCACTATCATGATAATATCTCTATAACAAAGCCCAGCTGAGTTACTTGGGGCACAGGCTCACTGTTTACACAGCATGTTCGGAGCACTTGTATTTATTAATTAAAGTAGTAGTATATTATTCTGTGAATGACCTTTTGTTATTTGGAGGCTCTGTAATACTAGGGAAAACTATATTTTAACTGTCACAAAAACACATATAATTCGGTTTAGAAGACCAAGGAGAGATGCTAGCACTGAAGCAAAGGCCTCTGGGTGAGTTCTCCTGATCATGTGCTGTGGGAAGAGGAAAGGAAGTAAAAAATACTCATGCTAAAGGGAACAGCACATGAAAGACCTAAGGATGATACTTAGAATTTTGTTTGAAAGGATCAGATGTAGCTCAATGAGACAGTTCTCCGAATCAGAGGAAGTACTGAGAAGGAAACAGCAAAGATTAGACTGGTTTATTTACGAAACACTGTTTTTAGACCATGTTAATGAGTTTGCTCTTCATATGGCATGCATGTTATGCATATTTTTTGTTTCATACAAATATTAATGATTGAAGTACAACTGAATTTCAGTAATAATGAATGTATTAAATATGTTAAAAACTGCTATGCAGCAACCACTTTCCCATTTTCTATTTATTAACATTCTCAGAGGGAAATTACATTTTAATAGTCTAAGAGCTTAAATAACAAATAAATAAATATTAGGAGAACAGTTAAAAGAAAATCCAATTTGATGCGGTGACTCCACAGCACTTGCGACTGTTTCTATGTCTTGAGGCCGCACTGGCATTTGGCTGGTTAAATCTGGACATGCAGCATGCTTGTTAACTACATCTGTAATGACAAGCGAGGGCCGGAGCCCGCAGGGCAGCCTGGGATTTTCCTAGCACAGCCTTTATGGAACAGACAGGACCATTCCGTGAGCACGGATAAACTTTCTGCTTGCATTTTGGTTTTCTGAGCCCATGAAATTGCCTTAATCCTGAAAAGTCCACAAAAATATTTCTTTAATCCTGTTCACACATCCATTTCCCATTCTCTTCTATTTTTCTTCCTGGTTGACTTTTCCCCCTACTGTGTCATTCTTTTACCGTTTTTGCTTTCTGCTATTTGATTCTATTTTTCTTTCCAGGCCAGGGAATAAGCTCTTGCCCTGAAGGGTTCTGGAGGGGTTGTGCTCCCTGGTATGATCCCCACCTGACCTGCTGACAGTGACCCCAGAGTGGGTCTCTATTTTCAAGTCCTATTCAGCCTTCAGGGCTCCAAGGGACCCCACCTCTACCAGTTTTTCAGCATGCATGATCCTCCGCTTCTGAAGCTCAGGCGTACCTGCCCCATTTACTGGCTGGAATTTGAGCCAAATTTCTCTATTATAATATGGAAAATGACAGTTCATATAAGATATTTTCCAAAGACAGAATAGATGGTCAATAAATATTTAAGTTTATTATTTATAGGTGTTTTCAATGGAAAGAAAGAAAAGTACAAAGAGCTCCTTGAACAAGGCCTCTCTGAGGGAAGTTCTCCTGTTTAGTTTCACTGCTTTTAATCATTTTTGCCTTCTCGTTTTTATGTTGTTAGCTTTACATCTGAATCTTTGCTAACCTTCAAGGTCTTCCATGCGTTCTCTCTCTGATCCATTCTCCCTTTGGTAACACTGTGTGGTTAGCAGAAAACTCTCAATTTTCCCTTACAGTTTTTACAATCTTGTTCTCACCCTTTTCAAGCCAGCTTTCCTCTCTTGCTTACCAACCCTCTGAATTCCAAATACAACACCGTCAAAGTCAGATAGGTCATTTTTGACTGCTGAAAACATTTACAGGTGAACGATAAATTGGAATTATTATGAAGCAGTTTACAGCCTGTTAACTAACGCGTCAGCATCACTTGGGTGTTTCCACGAGGGTTGCTAGACATGAGCAGGTAAATGCTTAATGGTCTCTGTGTAAAACTAAGTCAGCGAACAGCAACCATATTTAAGGGGTTCTCACTCTCTGTTAGGGAGTGAGAACTGAATAGACTTTGGCAGTGAACACAAACATAGCTGATCCAGTGAAAGGATCTCACAGTGGACGGTGGATTACTACTGGTCCAGCGGTTAGACACTCAGGGATTCAGTGCCTCCCTTTTCTTTTTATTTTGATGTGCTACAAGGAGATATTAATAAAGAAAATTTAAGGCCACTCTGTTTGCTTTTACGTAAAAACTAAAACAAAATTTCATAACAAAATAATTAGATAATAGGTAAGTAGGAAGAAGTTTAAATAACTCCAAATTATCTCTTATGTTGCTTAAAAATATTTTAAGGCAAATGCTAATTTGTTCCGTTTATGCTACTAGTTTCTTTTGTTCACTGAAAAGAACACTTTGTCCTTTGTTTGCTTCTTCTTTGAGGAAGAAAAGTTCTTTCTTTTTGTCTATAACTTGTATTCTGAATAATATTTTGTCCAATATTTTAAGATCATGATACACTTATTTTCCTTCTTCTTAATTAATAATAAATTCTTTCTCTTGGAGAGCTGGTTGTAAAGACTAGAGAACAGTAGTTCACTAAGTTAACCAGAGAGAGAATGTAATTTAGAACCTAGACTCAAGGTAGAAACCTTTGCCAGGTCATCTGCTTTCTCTGCCTTACACAAAAGCTAATTATACAATCTGGCCTTCCCATGCTTCTATGCATTGTGAGAAGCAAGTGTACATCTGCTTCAAGGTCTCCCTAGAAATCTGGGCAGGAAACAGCTTCCTCAAACTCTTTCCCTCCTAACTGATGATATTTTGGGCAGTTATTTAACCACAAAAAAATGACAGAGCCACATGATGGAAGGGAATTAAGTCCCCATATCTCTATATGATGAAAGGAAATTACTCAGAAGAACTATCCAATCAGAGACAACAAAATGAGGTTAAGGGAAAACTTTTACTGGATTAAGCCTCTGATATATTGCATTGATGTTGCTGTTATGATGGTGACCATCTCAGCTATGGTCTCTATAGTTGGTCCAAGATCAGAGCACAACTGGCAGCACTGTTGTCTGTAATGGATGTGGACTGATTTGAGATATTCGGCTTGAGTTTTCCTTATCATCTGAAAACCAATTGATGTCCCTAAGAAATCACTCCCAGTGTCTGTAGGAGCTTACATGTGGTTGGAAAAATTTCTCTCCAGATTCACAGCATATGAACCAAGGTCAGCTAGTTAGCATATTGTGCTTCCTACTCTAAAATAACACAGATCACATGAGCATGAGTGCATCTTGCAATTTTTGAGCACATAAGAGGCACTCTTGGAAGTGTCTTTTCAACAGTACCCTTCTAAGAGTTATGATCTTTCTGGGACATAATGTGTAGAGACTATACCTAAAAATAAAATGCAAGTAATGGGAAGCAAAGTTAAGGAATTAAGTAGTTTTTTGTTGTTGTTGTTGTTGTTGTTGTTGTTTTGTTTTGTTTTGTTTTTTGTGACAGTGATTAAACTGTAGACTCCAAAGAGGTCATGCTGGAATTTCTCAGTTTTCTGAGCAAATAAACAATTCTGCTGTTAATAAGACATGGATTTCTGCTACTCAGAAACAAAAACATTACTGTGAGTCCTAAAACTTCACCTTCAAATCATGTTAAGTATACATTTAAGTGAAACTGGGGTAATGTGGGCACAGAAGAGGAAAAACAAAAAGTTATGAAGGAATAAAAGAGAAGGTCATTCCTCAGCAGAGGAGAGTAAGATGACAGAACCTTACAGAAAATAGGTATAGATGGTCTTTAACTCAATATAATAAAGGTCATCTATGACAAACCAACATCCATCATCATATTACATGACCAAAAACTGAAGGCCTTCACCTTAAAATCAGGCACAAGACAAAGATGTCCCTTATCACCACTCCTATTTAATATAGTACTGGAAATACTAGCCAGAGCAATTAGACAAGAGAGAGAAATAAAAGGGGTAAAGAGAGGAAAAGAAGAAGTTAAATTATCATTATTTGCGGATGACATGATACTTACATAGAAGACACCCAAAACTCCATTGAAAGATTCCTAGATATAAGAAATAAATTCAGCAATGTAGATGGATACAAAATTAATACACAAAAATAAAAGCATTTCTACACAGTAACAACAAAATCAGAGAGAGAGAAATAAGAGAAACAACACCCTTCACACAAGAAACTAAAGAAAGGAAATATTAAGGAATTATTCTCACAAAAGAAGGGAAAGATCTATATAGAGAAAAATATAATACACTGAAAAAGGAAATTGAGGAAGATCTCAGAAAATGGAAAGACATCACTTGCTCATGTATAGGAAAAATAAATATTGTGAAAATGGCCATCCTCCCAAAACTGTTATACAGATTCAATGCAATCCCAATATAATTACCATCAACATACCTCAGAGATGTAATGAAATAACTCCAAAAATTCATCTGGAGCCAGAAGAGACCTAGAATAAGTCAGTTAAAACCACACTGAGATTCCATCTCACTTTTTTCCCCCACAGCCTCCAGCATTTATTGTTGGTAGTTTTTTAGATCCTGGCCATTCTTTTGCTGATTAGAAAAGACAGTTCTAAACATCAAAAGCAAGGCAGGAGGCATCACAATCCCTGACTTGAAATTATACTACAAAGCAAATGTAGTAAAATCAACATGGTACTGGAATCAAAACAGAGCTGAAGATCAATGGAATAGATTAGAAGATACAACCACAACTACAAACACATTCAACCACCTTATCTTTGATAAAGGGGCCAAATATGTTCACTGGAATAACAACAGTATCTTTATTTTTTTATTTAAAAAATTAAAAGAAAGAAGGAGAATAAGATAAAAGAGAACATAACAACATAATAACACAGGTCAGAACAAAACAATTTAAGCAACATAGTGTTTCACCACAAGATAACCTGACATAACAATAGCTAACATAGTGTCTCTTTCCTTGAAATATCAGAGTATAACTTCATATATTATAGCATCAAACACAACATGATAGTGTAAAACTATTCAAGAGAATGAAAGTATTAAAAGTTATTTAGAACCAACTAACAGAAAATGAACAATGGTTCCTATATAATTTCCTTGTTTATAAAAAATTTTGTTTATACTATCACACAAAATATAGTCCAATAAGATACAACATGATAAACTAATGGAGAGAGAAAAACAAAAGCTTGATGGAACTTCAAAATAAGATGATATTATATCAGCACTAGCTATTATATTGTCTTGTTTTCTTCAAAATAACTGTTCATACCATCACAAACAAAAAAAAAATCAAGCAACACAGAATAGAACCAATCCAATTAATGAAAAAATTATAAGGCTACAAAGCAATATAATGGAGACTCACGTTTACCACATATTTTATGTATTCCTACCATTTCTTACACTAGGGAAACTTCATTATTTACACATGTGAGTTTGATTTATTTCACTTAGGAGTACGGTCTCAAGCTGCGTCCATTTATTTATAAATATCTCAATATGACCATTCTTTATAGCCGAGTAGTACTCCATTGTATAAAAAGACCACAACTTTTTTCTCCATTCCTCAGTTGATGGATGCTTAGGCTGTTTAGAAGACATGGCTATTACAAATTGTGCTGCTATAAACATGTGTGCACATATATCACTGTGGTATGATGTTTTCAGTTCTTCTGGGAATACGCCTAGAAATGGAATAGCTGGAACAAATGGGACTTCCAATCCCGGATTTTGAGAAATCTCCAAACTGACCTACACAATGGTTGTATCAGCCCTCCCAAAAACAGTGCAGGACAGTTGCTTTTCCCCCACAACCTCTCCAGCATTTGTTGTTGGTAGTTTTTTAGATTCTGGCCATTCTTTTAGTAGTGAGATGGAATCTCAGTGTGGTTTTAATTTGCATTTCTCTAATGAGTAATGATGATGAACATTTTTTTCATGTATTTGTCATTTTTATTTTTTCATATGAGAATTGCATATTCATCTGAGATGCCAATTTTTGGATTGGATCTTTGAATTTTGGGGGTCTGATTTTTTTTAATCCTTTCTATGTTTTAGACAGAAGTCCTTTGTCTGAGGGACAGTTCACTAAGATTTTTTTTTCCATTTTGTGGGTTTTATTTTCACTATGCAGAGATTTCTTTTGACATGCAGAAACTTTTTAATAAGTGGAGATCTCAGTTATTGATTCTTGGAAGTATTTCCCGTGTGGTTTGAGTCCTTCTCTACCTACCCCTATGTCTTCAAGATTTTTACTCAATTTGTCTTCCAATAGATTTAGTGTTTCTGTTTTAATATTCAGATCTTTGATCCATTTAGATTTTAATTTAGTTTATGGTGATAGGCATGGGTCTAGTTTTAGTTTTTGGCATGTGGAAAGCCAGGTTCTCCAACACCATTTATTAAACATGCTGTCGTTCTTCCAGTGAACATGTTTGGTCCCTTTATCAAAAATAACAAGGTTGATTGTGTTTATAGTTGTGGTTTTATTTTCTAATCTATTCCATTGATCTTTGGCTCTGTTCTTATTCCAGTACCATATTGATTTAACTACAGTTGCTTTGTAATATAACTTCAAGTTGGGGATTGTGATGCCTCCTGCCTTGCCTTTGCTGTTTAGAACACTCTTTGCTATTCTAGGTATCTTCAGGTTTCATATGAATTTGAGGAGTGATTTATCTAGATCCATAAGGTATGTTGGTGGTATTTTTATTGGGATTGCATTGAATCTGTACAACAGTTTTGGGAGAATGGCCATTTTCACAATATTTATTTTTCCTATCCATGAGCAAGGGATGTCTTTCCATTTTCTGAGGTCATCTTCAATATCTTTTTTCAGTGTATTATAATTTTACCTATATAGATCTTTCACTTCTTTTGTGAGAATAATTCCTTAATGTTTCATTTATTTGGATGCTAGTATGAAAGGTATGGCTTCTCTTATTTCGCTCTCTGTGATTTTGTTTTCAAAATCACAATATAGAAATGCTATTGATTTTTGAGTATTGATTTTGTATCCAACTACATTGCTGAATTTATGTTTTATATCTAGGAGTCTTTCAATGGAGATTTGGGGGTCTTCTATGTAAAGTATCATGTCATCTGCAAATAATGATAATTTAACTTCTTCTCTTCCTATCTGTACCCCTTTTATTTCTCTCTCTTGTGTAAATGCTTTGGCTAGTATTTCCAGTACTGTATTAAATAGGAGTGGTGATAAGGGATATCATTGTCTTATGCCCGATTTTAAAGTGAAGGCCTTCAGGTTTTGGCCATTTAGTATGATACTGACTGTTAGTTTGTCGTAGATGGCCTTCATTACATTGAGGTAAAGACCATCTATTCCAATTTGCTGTAAGGTTCTTATCATAAATGAGTGTTGGACTTCATCAAATGGTTTTTCCACATCTATAGAAATGATCATGTGATTCTTACTTTTGGCTTTATTGGTATGGTGGATTGCATTGATTGATTTACGTATCTTGAACCATCCCTGCATGCCTAGGATGAATCCCACTTCGTCATGGTGTATAACCTTCTTGAAGATTTGCTGTATCCTATTTGCCAATATTTTATCGAGGATTTTTGCATCTGTGTGCATTAGGGAGATTGGCTTGTAGTTCTCTTTTTTAGTTGGGTCTTTCTCTGGTTCTGTGCTAGAATAATATTTGCTTCCAGGAATGACTTAGGAAGGATTGCTTCCCTTTCAATTTCATTGAAGGGTTTGAGGAGTGTTGGCAGTAAGTCTTCTTTGTATTTCTTGTAGAATTCCACAGTGAATCCGTCTGGGCCTGGGCTGTTCTTTGTAGGTAACGACTTAACTACATTATCAGTTTCATTAATAGATATTGGGTTATTCAGCAGTTTTACATTGTCTTGACCTACCTTTGGTACTTCATATGTTTCTAGTAATCTATCAATTTTTTAGTGTTATCAAATCTATGAGGTAGAGGTTTTCAAAATAGATGCTGATGATCATCTGTATTTCTACAGAGTCTGTAGTGATTTCACCTTTTTCATTCCTTATTACATGAATTTGAAATCCCCCCCCCCCTTTTTAAGTAAAGTTGGCTAGGGGCTTATTGATTTTATTTATTCTTTCAGAGAACCAACTCTTTGATTCATTGATCCTTTCGATTGTTTTCTTAGTCTCTACTGCATTAATTTCTGCTCTGATTTTTATACATTTCCTCCCTTCTTTTGGCTATGGGTTTGACTTGCTCTTCTTTTTCTAGATGTTTTAGATGTAGCATCAGGTTATTTATTTGCATTTGTTTTGTTTTCCTGCTGGGAACTCAGTGCAATAAATTTCCCTCTGAGGACAGCTTTCCTTGCATCCCACAGATTCCGTTAGGTCGTATTTGTATTTTCATTTGCTCGTAGGTATTGTTTAATTTCATCTTTAATTTCCCCTGTGACCCACTAATTACTCAAGATTGTGTTATTCAGTTTCCATGTTTTTGTGGGATTTTTGCTGTATCTTATATCATTAATTTCTAATTTCATGGCACTATGATCTCATAACATCCATGGGATAATTTCAACATTTTTGCATTTATTTAAATATGTTCTGTGAGCTAACGTGTGATTATTTTAGAGAAAGTCCCACATACTGCTGAGAAGAATGTGTATTCTGATGTTGTTGGGTGGAACACTCTGTATATATCTATCAAATACATTCGTTCACATATGTAATTCATTTCTGTTATTTCCTTGCTGATTTTCTGCCTGTTTGATCTGTCCCTTGGTGTCAATGGTGTGTTAAGGTCTCCTGTTATAATTCTGTTACTGCTAATTTGGTTTTCATTTCTGTTAATACTTGATTTATATAACTGGGTTCTCTGGAGTTTGGTGCATATATATTTAAGATTTTTATGTCTTCATCTTGAAGTTTTCCCCTAACCAGTATGTAATGACCTTCTTTATCTTTTCTGATCATTATTAGCTTGTAGTTTCCATTGTTTGCAAACAGAATAAAAATATGGAACATTTCATGAATTTGCATGTCATCCTTGTGCAGGGGCCTTGATAATCTTCTCTGTATCATTCCAATTTTAGTATATGTGCTGCTGAAGCGTGCATGACTGTCTTTTTAATAAATGGTGTTGGAAAAACTGGCTCTCCATATGCTGAAAACTAAGACTAGACCCATGCCTATCACCATGTACTAAATTAAAATCTAAATGGATCAAAGATCTGAATATTAAAACACAAACACTAAATTTATTGGAAGACAAATTGGGTAAAAGTCTTGAAGACATAGGTGTAGGTAGAGAATTCATGAACAGGAATCAAACTGCATAAGAAATGCTTCCCAGAATCAATAACTGGGATCACCTCTTATTAAAAAGTTTCTGCATATCAAAAGAAATCTCTAGCATAGTTAAAAGAATACCAACAAACTGGGAAAAAAATCTTAGTGAACTGTCCCTCAGACAAAGTACTTCTGTCTGAAACATATAAAGAATTAAAAAAAAATCAGACCCCCAAAATTCAAAGATCCAATCCAAAAATGGGCATCTGAGATGAATACATTCTTCTCAGATGAAGAAACACAAATAGCAAATAAATACATGAAAAAATGTTCATCATTACTCATTAGAGAAATGCAAATTAAAATCACACTGAGATTCCATCTCACTCCTGAAAGAATGGCCAAGATCAAGAAATCCTCCAACAACAAATTCTGGGGAGGGTCTGGGGGAAAAGGAGTGTAGAATGGTGTAATCACTGTGGAAGTCAGTTTGGAGATTTCTCAAAATCTGGGATTGGAAGGCTCATTTGATCCAGTTATTCCACTTCTAGGCATATTCTCAGAAGAAATGAAAACATCATACCATGGTGATATATGTGCACCCATGTTTATAGCAGCACAATTTGTAATAGCCAGATCTTGGAAACAACTTAAGTGTCCATCAACTGAGAAATGGTTTTAAAAGTTGTCCTATTTTTATACAAAAGAGTACTACTCAGCTATAAAGAATGATCACATTGAGATATTTATAAATAAGTGGGCACAGCTTGAGACCATACTCATAAGTGAAATAAGTCAGATTCACATGTATAAATACCATGTAGTCTCCCTAGTGTAAAAAATGGTAAGAATAAATAAAGTATGTGGTATTCATACTTCCCCGTTATATTGTTTTGAAGCCTTATAATATTTTCATTAATTAATTGGAATGCTTTTATTCTGGGGTGTTTGATTTTATGATCTGTGATGGTATGAACATTTATTTTGAAGAAAACAAGACATTATAATAGCTAGTGCTGATTTAATATCAGATTTTTTGAAACTCCATCAAGCTTTTGTTCTTATGTCTCTATCAATTTTATCGTGTTGTATTTTATTATATGTGATACTATAAACAAATTTTTTGTAGTCAAGAAGATAATATAGAAACTGTTGTTCATTTTCTCTTAGTTGGTTCTAAATACCCTTTACTCTCTTGAATGGTTTTACACTGTCTTGTTATGTTTGATAGTATACAAAGGCAAACTCAAATGTTTCAAGGGAAGAGACACTGTGGTAACTACTGTTATGTCAGGTTATCCTGTGGTGAAACACTATGTTTCTCAAATTGTTTTGTTCTATGTGTTGTTATGTTGTCTTTCATCTTAATCTCCATATATACATATATATATATATATATATATATATATATATATATGTGTGTGTGTGTGTGTGTGTGTATACATATATATGTAATAAAAAGATTTAGCTCTTATAAGTTGTGCTGCTACTCACATTGGTATATAAGTTTCACTGTAATGTGATGATTAACCTCATTAGGCAGACAACTAGACGTGGAAAGACTGGGTTAAATGGAATTTCTTTTTTTAATTTTTAAAAGACATATTGATGATCTCCACAGTGTTTGTACTAGTTTATATTCCCATGAACAATGTAGAAAAGTTCTTTTTATCACATAGTCTCACCAGCATTTATTATTAGATTTCTTTTTTTTATTATTAGATTTCTTGATAATTGCTGTTCTTTGTGTAGTAAGATGATATCTCAGTGTTGTTTTAATTGGCATATATCCAGTGCTGCATGACCTTGAACAGTTTTTTCAGAAATCTGTCTATTCGTTTTCTTTGTATATTTTTGAACAAATCTTTTATTTGGGGGGATAGTTCTTCTATTTATGTTATTTACATATGCTAGATGTTCAATGAAAAGCTTGCCAAAAATTTCCCATTCCATAGGTTTTCTGTTAATTCTTTTGCCTGTTTCCTTTGCTATGCAGACAATTTTAATTTGATATGATTCCATTTGTTGACTCTTGGTGTTATTTTTGGTGCTTCTGGGTTTCTGTTCAGGAAGCACTTGTCTGTGCTTATGGAAGGATAACAGAAGAAAAGCAAGAGGCATCATAGGCCCAGATTTCAAGTAATATTACAAAGCAACAAGGATAAAAACAGCATGGTAATGGCAACAGAAAGCAATGTGTGGATTAATGAAACAGCCTAGAAGAGGCGGAAACATTCCCAATTATTTGAAATTTAATAAAGGGGCCATAAGCATGTACTGGAGGAAAGACAGTCTCTTTAATAAATGGTGCTGGACAAATTAAGTATCCACATGCAGAAGATCCATATGTCTCACCATGTACTTAGTTAAAATCAAAATAGAGCAAACATAAACACTTAATTTCTGGTTTTCTATTGCTATATAATAAGTTAGCAGAAATTTAGCTTTTCAAACTGCTCATTTACATTTTTTTGTACTGCGTACCTCCCAACTCCTTTACTGTATTTTTATGTTTGTTTGAGACAGGGTCTCACTTAGTTGATAAGTTGCTCAGATTGAACAGTCACATTTGTGATCCCCCTGCTTCAGTACCATAGAATGCAGGCTTGACCATATAACTGTCCATTTACTTTTCAGTTTCCACAGGTTAGCAGGCTGGACACACTCCTCAGATCTCTTCACACTAACAGTAACATGTCCATTGGGAGTGGACTCACTGGAGTCTCAGGAAAACTAGTTGCTGGCATAATTCAATTTCTTGTGGGTAAAAAGTGAAATTCTTGTTTGCTTGCTACCTGCTGACCGAGGCATGCACTTGGATTCTAGCAGGCATGCTCAGTCCTGGATGAGGGCTCACGCAGTGTGGCAGCCTACGTCTTCAACACCAAGGGACTGTCTCCCTTGCCTGCTGCAGTGGAGTCTTATCTAGAGTGACAGGATCACGGAAGTGACCCTTCAGTCAGGGTCAATCACAGTCACAGGTCTGTTCCAATTCAGGGAGAAGGGGTGGCTCAGGCAGTGTTCCCCAGAGCAGAGGAAGCCACAGGACCCTGATATGACGTCATCCACCACAGGACATAAGGATTTCTCAGACAAATGGACTCATCAGCAACCCATTCAGGAGCCCTCCTGTGTGTCAGGAGCCATTCTTATTCTCTATTCCTATTCCTCAATACATTTCCTTGCTCATAAAAATATAAGAATAACAAAGAAGTTACCTTCTTCTGCCAAATCTTGCATTGTAGAATAAGTAAACAGTACCAATGATAAAACCATCATTGATTTAAAAAAAAAAACCTGGAATATTTGAACAAGTAAAAATATCTCACATTCTTGTCTAGATTTTCCTTCTCAATGGCAAATAAATTTCTGAAAGATATTATCATTTCCTAGAGACTATGAGTTAGGGAAAAGTAGTTTATGATGACAACTTTTTTAGGGGATAATTTTTGTTTACTTTATGAAACATTAAAATTGATTATTCTGTGTTGGGTGTACTGGTGCACACCTATAATCCCAGCACTCTAGAAGGCTGAGGCTGGAAGATCTCAATTGGAGCTTAAGCTGGGCCACACATGATTTAGTGAGAGCCAGTCTCAAAGTACAGAATAAAAAGTCCTGATAATTTAGCTCAATTCCTAGTGCTCCTAGATAAGTAAAAACAAATGAACATCTCTAGGACACTTACCCACTTACTTTTTATCATTTTTTAAGCATCCTGTATTTGACAGTCTCTCTCCTCATTAGACATGATCATATTTTTGACACAAGAGAAACCTGAAAATCCTTTCACATAAGGTTGCAATTGGGATGAGAACAGAGTAGTCTATGGATGATTCTCAAGAGAAAAAGAAGAGTCACATGTGGAGGACATCACAGAAGGGTCACAAAAGGAAATAATGTGTATGGAGAAGGCTCGCCGTATGCTTGAGATGTTGAGTGAGTCTGAGGAGTATTTAGTGAAAAGAGCTAAGTTGGGTTCAAATCTTGAAAGATAAAGAAGAGAGAAAGCACATGAGAGAAAGCAGTCAGGTATAGTAGTGGTTTTCTTGAGGTGGTGGTGGAATAAACAAAAAAAGTTTTAAAGAATGTAGGCTTTCCTGTTTCTTGTGCTGTATCCAGGACAGATTTCTTGCTATTGTTATTAAGGGAATCCTGTTATTTAAACCTTACATTGATCAGCTTTGAGAAAATAGACCAGAAAATTTCACAGGAGTTGAATCCACAAAAAAAAAAAAAAAAAAAAGAAGCAGCGTTTGGTAGGAAATGGGATCAGAGTGAAATACCCGCTCATATCCAGAGGTGGTATCACTGGATGTAGGGAAGGGGCTGGAAATTGTCCTGTTGGTTCCAGCATTTCCATTCCTTCATATTGTCCTCATCTTCTGTGGAAAGTGTGGTCAGAGTCACAGAACATCTCTGTGAAAAGTTTTATTTCTCCTATTTCTGTGTGCGAAACATCCTTGGCTTCCTGGAACACCCATCTCTACAGTGTACTCAAATTTTTAGTATACAAGTTTTAATTTTCCAACACAGTTCTAAGTCTTTTAAGGAACGGGACATATAGGTTGTATCTTAGTTACTGTCTGGTTGTTGAGACATAGTACCCAACACCTGCAACTGAAAGGAGGAAAAATTTATTTTGATTCACAGGTATGTATAAAGGTTTCAGTGCACAGTCTGCTGGCTCCATGGAGGGCAGCATGGCTGAGACACACAGAGGTAGAACAGTGCTCGTGGCGTGGCAGCAGAAACCACAGAGCGACCACGGGAAGCAGCAGGGAGACAGAGATTTCTAGGCAATTTCCCGCCGACCCAACTCTACCTAACATCACATTTAGCTATAAACACATCAGGGGACTAATGCATTGAGGAGTGTGCTGCCTCCCAAGATCCAGTAATCTCTCCAACAGCCCCGCCTATGAGCACAGGGACTTTTCAGGGATGTCGCCACACAAACCATTGCAGGGTCACAGCCAATTTTTACACACCTCTGAATGCCTTCCAACACATCACAGTGAACAGAAGTGAACTTTGAAAAGTTGGAGAAAATAAAGATAACTAAGACTCGTATAATGACCAAAGTTACTGACCCGAGGAGTAGCACAAATATTTATTCCTTTAGCTTCAGCTCTAGACTGTTGTCTTTATATGATTTTTCATTAGAATTTCTTATTTTAAAAGGGAACTTGACTTAGAAATCTTGAAATAGCCATAAAGCTTTCATTCTTTTGTGAGCAGTGGCTTTGAGCTACAGTTGAGCAAAAAGTTTTTGAGAAATTGGTACTTTTTATCTCCCTATGATTAATCATCATCTCTATGTAGGTTGCACATGTGTGGGGCACATTGAACCTGTAATGAAGGCTCACCAGCTTCCTAACTGTGGAACGCGTGAATATATCAGTAATGCCACAGTTCTGCACCCTTCTAAACTGTGAGCAGTACGTATGCATTTTCCATAAGTTGACTTCCGTGGTACAACTGGATATCTTGGCATCCTGTGTAATCACAACCATGAAACGCAGATTTATCCAAGAAAATGGAAACTTGTAATCTTTGACAGGGTAATTATTGTGCTCTGTGAAATTACTTGACTTTTTCATGAAAATCTCTTCATACCTCATGCACATATTACTTTTCCTATCAAATGTTACTTCAGGGAAAATTAATAATTCATAAACTTTTATGTTTAAAAAATGGCAAATCCAACAGATGCATGAGATGCCTGTAACCAGACAGCTCTCCCATCCTGAAAACTGTGTGTATTTGCTTCAACCTCAAAGTTGAGCCCCAGAGAAAACAATGCATTTGCACTTTAGAGACTGGGATTTACAAAACAGAAGGTCAACAATGCTATCACAAATGTTCAGAGGGTGGAAATGGCAATTAGAATAGAAGCATTTAGTTTAGATTAGGAGAAAGGCATTTCTTCTTCACCAGTCATCTTCTCCTGGGTTTATGATTTAGCTTGCCAGTATCATTTTTAAAAGTCTATAGTCTCCCAAGCTTTGACTGAAATTTACAAAATTCTAGTGCATACCTAGTACGTATCTGGGCCTTTTATTGGTAACTCGTACTATCATGTTTAACAATGTGAAAAAAATGACCATTATTTCATTTTGAAGAACTAAAAGCTTATGATATTAAATAGCTTTCTAAGTTTGCACATTAATTACCGTACTATGCACTTGTGTCTACACTGAGATTCAGCCACCCTGTCTTATCAACCGCATGATATTGCTTTCCTGTACAGCTACGTAATTACTGAATGCTTGCTCCTAAGCACATGATTAGCACTATTTCCCCATCTGTAACATTAAACAAAGGAGATGTGTTTGGGTTCTTATTTTATAGAAGAGCAGGCTGAAATAGAAATGGAACAATATGACCACTGTTGCTACTGATACAAATTTTCATGCACATCTTGAAATCTCAAGGTCAAAATTTTTAGTCTGTGTGGTTTTATTTTTATAAACATCCACAGCATCTTTTATAAATTTCGCATTCATCTCAGCATTCACACAGCTTTTTGGACCCTGGGAAAGAGGGTCTCCCCCATGCCAAGACAATGAGTAGATAATAAAATACATCAAGTCATAAAGAGACCCATTCTCCATCTTGACATTTTGTGTAGCTTGACCTTTTTAGGGTTGAAAAATTACATTTTTAAATCTAATGTTACTGTACCATATAGAGGACAGTTTTAGATATATTTCAACTTTCATTAAAGAACTTACATTTTTATAAGATGGTTTTAATTTTAACATTAAAGTGTATAATATGGGATTGTTTATGTTACTGGCTTTCCTATGATCACTAAAAAATTGATAGCATTTACTGTCTAAGAGAGACAGAAAGGGAGGACTTCGTTAATTTCAAGAGAATTTGTGCTGATTATATTGTGTTTGGCTTTACAGTACTTCAAAGGCTTGACATACTTAATGTAAGTGTTTAATTAGCCTTCACTATACTTGGGGTATAGGAGTAAATTTCTATTAAAGCATGAAATATGAGAAATAAATGTGGAGTATTAAAGTCATAGCCATAGCCTGATGGGAATTATATATGATTTGTCATCACAGAGTTGGGGGCTCTAAGATGAAGTTTGATAAAATACCAAGGAAAAATCTAATGTCTGGTGTTCTCCCAGTACTAACCTCCAGACACCCCAATTCATCCCTGTCCTTTATTTCTGAACTGAAATCTAGGTCAGAGAGAGAAAGGATATGTGTATACTGAGGCATGTGTTGTTTAGCTCTTTTTTGAGCAATCCTAAAATTTTCAGTCAAATTTCAACCCTTTGCCAGGCAGGCTCCGAGGCATCTTTAGTTTGCATCTTCACATCCTTCACCATCATAGGGGCTTGGCTGGTGGAGGCTTTCTCAGAACACTACCAAACTTGGAAGCTCTTCCTGTCTCATCCTCCTCCTTCCTTCTCCCCTATCGGAGGCTCCTGACCTTTCTTATGATCTTCCCACACATCCCTCTCCCTTCTCCTCTTAGCCTTCACAGGCATTTATTGCATTAAATCTCTCATTTGTGTCAGCTCCACGTGGACATTTTCTTCCCAGAAGACTAAAACTACTTCAATGACCCAAGTGACTGGAGGGTCCATAAACATCCTCTCCCCCTTCTTCCTGGCAGCCCCCCCAATCAATACTCCTGAGGTCTGCTCTGTTCTTCCTTTTGTTTGGAGGTAAACTCAGGTCTGGCTTGAGATACTGACGTGTAGTGGAGGAGTAAAACCTTCCTTTGATATCTTAATATTTTCCTGTCTAAAATATGGTATCAAGTGACTAAATGGAATAAAAATGTATCATACACTGAAAACTGGACAACAGCAGATTTTAAGTACTCTTACCACAAGTAATTAACATGGACGTTAGAGTAAATGCTAATTAGTTTGATTGTTGGTAATTAGTTGGCTTCATAATTTACACATGTATCCAATCATCATGCTGTATGACTGAATTCCTGAGAAAACTCTGAGGAAGAAAGAGAGAGGATGAGGTGGTGCCAATGGAGGTTGTTTCACTGGCCTCTGAGTTTTATACTCTTTGTTTACTTTTTAAATAATTGCAGAACACTAGTTGGAGAAAGGAAGATGCGTGGGGAAGTTCTAGAGGCAGAGTAAGTCGTGTGCAATTATAGCTATCCTATGTATTATCACAGAGACCACGTGGCCCAAAGAAAAAGTATAATGGAAGATATGCCCCAAGCATGGCTTTGAAGAAGCTATCGAACTGAGATTATATAAATTACTAGAAAATTCCCTGCTACAGGAGGTCAAGCAGAAACCAATGCAATTACCCCAGCAGAGAAGAAGCATTGCACTGGAATTAAAGCTGCCCATCATTGGAAAATGAGAGTTAGCTGTGAGATGAAGTTGTGGAGTGTGCTAAGGGACATTCAGGCAGTGTTTAAAGACCACATTAATGATCTGTACTTGTATTCTAAGAATAAGGGAAGTCCCTGAAAGGTTTGAATAGAAGAGGACATCCTCAGCTATGCTCAGATTTGGGGAGAGGTAATCCCTGTACTGTGAAAAGTGGTTAGGAGGTATGGGGTGGCGATAGGAAATCAGCTAGTAAATTACTCCTCTCCAGAATGGTGAGGCTTTGAAAGGAGTGAGGTGAAAAGATGCAAAGGCTTGATGCACTCCAAGGATCGAGGGTGATGTGGGAGAAGCAGGTAAAGTAGAAAGGCTTTGTTTTATCTTTAACTCAGCCCCCTCTTAACTCTGCTGTCTAAGCGTGTTTCTGAGAATCCATCTTGGTCCAATTTTCCTTCCTAATTTATTAGAAGTTTCTATTGAAAATGAGCACATAAACCCATAAAACCAGTTCTAATTAGTCTTTTTATTCTTTCCTAATAAAAATGGAAACTTTCATTTGATATAGAAAAACTCTTAATGACCTTTTTAAATTTTTCCTCTTTAAAAACTCATTTATATATTCTAAGTAAAATAATTATTGAATCATGGAAAATATATTCCTACTTGCACTATTACTTTATTAAAATTACCTTCTTAAAATGTTTAAAGTCTGGTATTTGTCTAGGTTTTAAATTACTGTATTTAAGTTGCACTGAAATTTCTCTATGGTTTGTGAAGCAAGGAAAGTGAGCTCAGAAGACTCAGGGAATAATATTATTCATGATCTCCCCAACACAAATCCGGGTACACTGTGGTGACTAGGATCTGAGATCTCCCACGCATGTGCAGGACCCTGAATGTGCATCCTGCAATCTGCTAATCCATTCAACTGTTGATGGGCACGGAAGATGCCTTTACTTTACTCATTGTGAATCATGCTAGCCTGAGCATGGGTGTCCAAATACCTCAAGATTCCGCTGGTAATGATTTTAGGGAGAGCTCCAGAAGTAGTTCTCTTGAATTAGGTAGCTATTCTGTTTGCTTTTCTTTGGGAATTGCCCTATGGTTTTCTGCAGCAGCAGCAGCAGGAGCAGCACTAATTTACATTTCAAGCAACACTGCATAGGGTTATAACTTCTCCACATCATTGTCAAGACTTACTATTTTCCATTTTCCTCAACAAAATGTTTTATTTATTATGTACACCATGTTATTATATTTTAACTTTTCTGTAGATCTAGAGTTCAACAAACAGTGGTAAATGCTAGGAAGCTAGATACTGTAAGTAATGGGTACCTCTAGTACCAGATTGTCAAGCTACTTTGTTCCTTCAAAAAACAAAGGTAAGGATTATTATGCTGCATAACTAAGAACAATATAATCACTATGTATTGCAAATGTATCAAAAATGTTTTACAAACATGACAGAATAAAGTTCAGTTTTCCAACCCATCTTACTAAAGCATTAAAACTACACCAATGTCCTACAGAAAAAAAAAATACACCAAATTCATTTATAAAGCACTATTGAATACTGTATTCTTTGTATGAAAATACAACTTACGAAAATCAAATGCCGAAATAGTACAATTTCTGCAACAGCAAAGTGATGCTTTTGCCACATGTGCTAAGATTCGCACACTAGCTTCCATAGCTATGGGCTCCCACCTGTCACCTTTGCACGAGTCCTGACCAGCCTTGGCTACCCTGACATTGGTCCTGGCCCCTGCCCTCAAACTCGCTTGGCAACAGCCTTAGCTCCGGCTCAGCTGCCTCCTCTGCACAGTCTCAGGGTACACACTGCCCAGTCCTGGGCTCCTTTTCTGGGGAAGTTGACTTGCAGGTTACTTTGGGAACCAAATGACACCTCATATTCCAATGGGTCAGGGATTACACACTTCTCCCTGTAACTGAAGTGTGACCAGGGCATAAAATTTCCATAAGCCACTTCAGACACCCAAAACATAGGATCTCCCACACCATGTCTCCCTGTGCTGTTACCTTTCATGTAGATAAAGATGCAGATCACCCTTAAGAGCCCACTCTGGGACAATCTAGTAGACCTTCCTCCCCAACCTCCGCAGTAGACTTAGTTTGTTGATGGACATGTGGTGTGGCAGGTAAGCTGTTTCAGCTTGAAACCTAAGGTGGACCACAGATTCTCTATGAGCACTGCAGTGGCATCTGTAAACCGATTCTCCAGCTCTTGCATAAGACATTTGCCCTCTAGAGGGATGTGCTGGACTATTTTGCTCTTCACCAGCAAGAACTGCCAAGGTGTTGGTTGCTAAGGTTTTGGTTGCCAAGGCCTTTGTGCTTTTCTGGTAAGGCTGGGCTTCTCCATCCCCTCCACACAGAGGGGCTGAGGTTCTCCTTGAGCTCTCCTGCAGGAGGAGTTTGGGACCTTTCCCTGTGAGACAATAGGAAGCTGAGCCTTGTGGTCGTTGTCACCATCCTTCTCCACCTAGCCTTGAGTGACCAAAGGAGCCCTGTTCTCAAGTTCTTGCAATGCATTTTGTTTAGGACTTGCAGAGTCAGCAGCTATGTGAGTTGTTGGGAGAAATCTGGCTGAAGGTTCAGAAAAAGTCTGCTGGGGCCACAGGAGAACCAGGAGCCAAGGCAGGAGAGCTTTCGTAGCTGAATGTGAAGAAGAAGCACAACAAAGTGCTTAGAATGCTGTTTTCTGATGTGCTTTGTTGCTGTATCTCACCGGGAATGGTTTTCAGGTGCTAGCTCACTCTGGAATTGATTAATATTTCCTTAATATTTGGTGAAGCTGTATATCTTGCTGATTAATCATTTGTAAGTTTTCTTGGAAGAAATGTTTTTGCAAGCCTTTTGGTTATCTTTGCAATGCTTTTGTTGGTGGTAGATTTGAGTTTTAAAAATTCTCTGTATTTGGGATATAAAACCTGTATGGATATATGATTTGTATCTATAGTTTATAGTATAGTATAAATAGTATAGTTATAATACAGTTTCTCCCATATTCAGAGGTTTACCTTCCTACTCTTTGGAAACTGCCTTTGCATACATCTTCGTAAGGTCTAAATTTCTACTTGAATAGTTGCTATTACTCATAACTTTGGAGTCACAGCCAAAATGTCATCACCATAACCAGTGTCAGAGGCTTCTACCTATGATTTTTTTCTCAAAAGTTTATAATTTAGAGCCTTATGTTTAATTTCTGGATTGAAGTTAACCAAGAAACAAATGATTTCTCTCATGCAGGGGCACCTCTCTTGATGTGTTTAGGTTCTCATGGCCAAAAAAGCAATGAAATCAAATGACCCTTGACTAAACTATTTAAATCTAATAGCCTTAATAACCTTGCTTACATTGTTATCCATTACCTTACATATTTGGCAAATAAGCAAAAGCTGACTAACATAACATTCTTTTACTTTCACTTGCCTTGTGTCTTTGGAAAACTGCATTTCTGACACACAGCATTTACAGCAGGTGGATTGTGAGCTTTTATCCATTTGAATAGTCTGCCTTTGGAGTGTAAGTCCTATTCATTTATATTTAAAGTAATTGCTTGAGAAGGAAGGGTGTGTTTCTTTCCTTTTCTATTTGTTTTGTATGTCTCAGAAGTTTTTAATCACTTACTCCCCTGCATACTGGCTTCTTTACTTTTATTTTCCTAACTTTATAATGAAATATTTAATCTTTTTACATTCTTTTAATGTACATTCCTTAGCAATTTTGGGTTTTCTATGTGAGTACAACTTAAAATACTAAGGTCACCAAAATCATCTTGAATTTATACTATTTCACTGTCAATAGCATACAAAAACCCTTTTCCTCCTACTGTCCTTAATTTTTTAACTTGTTGATTCTGCAAAATTATATCTTTATACAGTATTGCTCCAAATTTAAACTCTGATCTTTTAAATTATGTAGAAAAAAATGCGTAATTGAAAAGCAATGTTAAAACAATTCTACATTTTTGGGTTAGACATAAAGTGTGGTGAAAAAATGTATATACTTTACAGAAAAAATAAAATAGTATGATGCTTTTTCAACAGATGATGTTATCCCCACCTCATGAGGGACCCTAGATAATATCACATGTCACAGAAAACCCAATATACCGCCAGACCTGAGGGAAGAAATTGAAAGTATGTGTGCATCAATTTAAATGGCCACTGTTGACAAATAGCAGTTCAGAGTATTAATAAATGTCTGGAAGCTCATGGACACCACTTTCAGCACCTCTTTGGTACAGGCCAAAGGTAATTTGTATTAATCTTACAATGCCTCAGTGGATCTAATGTTAAAGTATCTGTGCAACTTTTTCTTTCCTTGAAATGTGTATACACTTATACTTTTCTTTGGTGGACTCTGTTAAGAGAGATTTATGTCTAGGGATAGGTAGATAGATAGATAAATAGATAGATAGATAGATAGATAGATAGATAGATAGATAGATACATACATACATACATACATACATACATACATGCATACATACATACATACATACACACATAGAGTCAGCCTATCAACCTAACAAAAGTGGAGTCAACCTCTATTGCAATGATATCCGCTGTTACTAAGAACTTTAGTTCTTCATACAGCTTTGAGTTACTACTAATAATGTCCTTTTATTTCAGCTTGTAGGACTTCCCTGACCATTATGTATTGGACAAGTTTTTTGGCAAAAATTTCATTACTCTTTATTAATCTAAGAATGCTCTAATTCCCTTCCCTCCCTCCTTCTTCCTTCAGATTGAAAGCATGGATTCATGCATGCTAGACAAGTGTTCCATCAAGGATCTGCAAGTACGGAACCATAAATTTTATTTTATATGATAAAGTATTGCTTATTTTTCCACGGTGGTCTAGAACTATTGATCTTCCTGTCTCATTCTCCCAAGTAGCTGGGATTAAAAATGCGTGCTACCATACCTGGCCTCTTCAAAATTTCTGATGAGAAATTTATGTACAATATTATTAAGGTGTCCTTGCATGTAATAAACTTCTTTTCTCTCTACTTTCAGAATTCTGTCTTTGAATTTTAACAATTTTTATATTTTATTTACTTACTTGTTTATTGTCTTTTTGAGACATGCTCTCACTGTGCAGTTCAGGTTGGCCTTGAGCTCACTTTGAAGTCCAGACTGGTCTTGAACTCTCAATGATCCTCATGTGTCATCCTCCTGAGTGCTAGAATTACAGATATGCACCATCACACCTGGTTCCCTTTAACAAATTTGAATAATATACCATAGTGTGAGTCTCTTTGAATTCATCCTACTTAGAATTAATTGAGGTTTTGGACACTTGTGGTCTTTTATTTCATTGGAGAAAATTTCTGCCATTATTTCTTAAAATTTTCTTTTTACCCTTTTCTTCTCCTGCTATTTTTTCTCCTGCTGTTTTTGAACCCAAGCAGTATTAGGCTGGCTCATTTGATGATATACCACAAGATTTTTTGTTTGTTTTTAGATTCTGCCCACTTTTCTTCAGTTTCTTACATGTTCTGTTCCCAAAATGTGATCTTTCCCATTATATTCCCTTCAAGTTTTATGATTATGCCTTTGATCTGCTCAAAGCTGCTTTTAACCACTCAGAGTGAATATTTAATTTTAATTGCTATACTTTTGAATTCTAGAATTACTGGGGGTTTCTTTTCAGATTTATTGTCTTTCTAGATTTCTATTTTGTTCATACCTTATTTTTCCTTTAATTTCTGAGCATCAGGTAGAAGTGGTTTTAAAGTATTTGTCTTGTAAATCTTCTAACAATTTTCTCTGAGGATCAGTCATTTCTTTCTTTTTCTTTTTTTAAGTTTTCATGGATCTCATTTTCCCTATACTTTGCTTAATTTTGAATTTGTGACTATTGAAGATAATTGTTTATATCTAGTAATGTGCCATGTCTAGAAATTATGCCTGCCCTTCCTCAAGGTTGTGACTGCTTTTTAAAAGTCGTGTCTGTGGTAAGCACCAAACAGGAGTAAAGATTTGGTCTTTTATGAGCTTGTAGCTTGCCCTGGGCATTGGTGGTGACTTTCTAATTTCACTAATATGAAAAGTTACTCTTTAGTTATAGCCTTCAAAATCTAGCTGCCAAAGTGGGAACAAACCATCAATCTTACAAATCTCCTAAATGTCACTTCAGCCAGAGAGCTGGGCCTTGCAGCAAAGTAAGCAGGTGCAACAACACCATTCCCCTCTGCTTCCTATCCCCTTGTGCCATCAGAAGTGGTAGGGGTCAGTCCTGTGTCGGACAGAGTGGGACATGTGTTTCCTCATACTCTGCAAAACGCTGTGCAATTTAAAAGCTATGAATTAGCCAGATCTGTGATTTTCTTTTATGTTTTCAGGCTTCCATTAACCTTGGGTAAGTAAAGTCAGGTGAAATTGAAAGTACAGGTAAGAGAGGATTACTGAATACATAAAATATTATATTAAGAATGCACAATACTGCTAAGTAATGAAAAAGAATGTTCATTGCTTCGAAGAGAATAAAACCAAGATTCAGAAGAAAGCAATAAAGTTAGGACCATTCATGTGCAGCAACCTCAGTGACCAAGGTTGCCCAGGCAGCGGTTCCTGTATTAATAAACATCTGCAAGACACTGGACAGCGCTGAGCACTCATGCAACTGTAGAGGTCAAACAGTAACTTGTCTTAGTCTTATGATGTTTCAATAAATTTACTAAAATTTGCTAAAATATTTATACAATTAATGGTTAAAATGTTTATACAATTTTTCTGAATACTATGTATATTTTGTAGCAGTCTCTCTCTCTCCCTCTTTCTCTCTCCCTCTCTCTCTCTCTCTTTCTCTCTCTCTCCCTCTCTCATTCTCTCTCCCTCTCTCTTTCTGACTGTATCTTTCACTTTCTCATATATATATATATATATATATATATGTTTATATATATATATGTTTATATATATATATATATATATACACAAATAATATATATAATATATCTCATCCACATTGTAAATAAAGCATAAACATAGAGTCAAAAGATAGATATATTAAACTGGCATACTTAAACTATTAAACAAATATAAAAAAAATTCCAGGAGAAAAAATAATAGCAAGAAAATGATGGGTAATCAGATAATAAAATATATCTAACTAAAAAAATCATTATTTAAATTACATGTGAACATTCTGCAGAATTTAAAAGAGATTGGGGCAGTGGATCAAAGCCTCTAGCTAAGTGCATACAATCTTAGGCACATAAGTAAAAGGAACAGATAGTTTCAGAAAAATAATGGAAAACTTATATGCCATGCAAATGAGAAGCATAAAAAGATTGGAGAAGTTTTATTAACACCAGATATATGAACTTCAGGACAAACAGTATTATGAGAGAAAGAGATGTTTCACATTGAATGAAGTACAGAATTTTTTGAAAAAGATAATCAGGATAAACAGGTGCTTAAAATGTATAAAGTAAAAAAAAAAAAGAAAATGGAAAATAAAGATTATTTTTCCTTTTAGTTGCGGATTTTAGTGGCTGTCTCCCTCAGCAATTTGATGAACAGAAGACAAAAAACTTCAATTAAATGGTAGATCATAAAAACACTATCAATTAACTTATTTACTGATCTGATTTTGATTGATAGAACAGTACACTCCACTGCACAGTGCTCCCCTTGGTAAGTGCACAAGATATTTAGATAGTAGTATTTCACATCTTGGCTCTACAGTACTAGAAAATGCACTTAAAAGGAATGAAATCATAGAAATTTATTGTGAATGACCACAACAAAATTAAATTACGCAATGACAGCAATAAAGTACTTTTGAAAATCCTACATAGAAGACAATAAAAGAGTACTTTTCCAAGTAATGAAGTGACCAAATGTGAAATCATAAATGATAGGATAAAATATTTAGAATTGGGAAGAAAAAATATCCAAGTATTATTTCTTAAATTTTATTTAAAGAGCAAAAATTAAAACACAAAAAGACTAGTCACTTTCAAAATTTCAAAAAACATAAACACTAAGAAATCACTAGTTGATAATTACATATTGTCTTCTTAAAATTAGATGTTCAAGTTACTAAAGTAAAGCTTAGAATGTGGATATTCAAACAGTGAGACTACAAAGAGTTCTGTTCAACCATCCAACAACAACTTAGTAATATGGTTATCAATCCTACATACTTAAACACACATGCAGTTATATCCTTTAGAGCACTTTCTTTGCCTCTCTTTTTTACAGTGCAGTTAGACATTTTGGGTTTTATTATTCCTACTGTTCTTATTTCTTTTTACACTAGAGATACAATGTAATATTTATAAATATGATTCTTATTTATTTCACTTATGAGAATAGTCTCAAGTTGTCTCCATTTACCTATGAAGGCCTCAAGATCATCCTTTTTATAGCTGAGTAATATTCCAAATATTTAGGAGCACACATTGATTTTGCCAGCATTGACACTTAGTTATTATTGCACTTAAGAATTGTACTCACACTATTTCATGTTAAGCTTAAGTGTATATTGTGTAGTAAATCTTCCCCTTAGCATCCATGTAGGACTGATTCTGTAATCTCCTGTATGTAACAAAGTCAACTATACTCAGATCACTTCTATGAAAAACTATAATGATTGCACGTGACCTTCCATGCCCTTTTAATCATCTCTAAATTATGTGTAGTATCTAACACAGTATGAATCCCGTGTAGATCATTGTCATATTGTGTTGTTTAGAAATTATTGTTGATAAGAATACAAAGTCTTAGTGGAGACCCAACATCTCCTAGTTTTCATTTGAGATTTCTTGGATCCTCAGATGTAGAAATCAAGTGTACATATGGCTGCCTCTATTTTATCTGGTAAAAGTGGTAGCAAATAATGAAAATGTGCTAAAATTGCTGATGACAATATATGTATTTTCTTATTCAAAGTCTTTAAGAAATCTTTAAAAACCGTGCTTTATAAACACTTGTTCTTAATGCTTCAGAGGTGCTGGCATTTGGATTTTAATCTTTTGTACTTTTGACAATTCATTATGATTTTATGTGCGTTTTCTTGGTGACGTAAGTGGTTGTGATTTTTTTTTTTTTTGTATTTTATTGTTCATTTACATACAGTTCTATGAAGTATCTTTTCACGAGTTTCTACCTATTGGATTTATATAACCCTATTGATTCATAGCTATTTTTTATAGATTTAGAATTGTCATATGTATGATCATTTATATGTATAGATTACGTATGTTTAGAATATATATGATGTATTACTTTTACCAAGTCAAATACAGGCAGCGCTCTGTACTCACGGTATTTATTTCTCTAAGAGTTCAATCAACCTCAGATAAAAGCTAGCACATTTTTATTGCTACTATGTGTATGAAGTGAAGACCTTTTCTTGCCATTAGTTCCTAAATATCCCAGCACTTGGGAGGCTGAGGCAGGAGGATCACTGCAAGTTCAAGACCAGCCTGGCCTACAAAGTGAGCTCAAGGTCAGCTTGAACCACATAGCGAGACCTTGTCTCAAACAGACTATATACAATTTATAGAGCATTTACATTGTGTTAGGTTTTGTAAGCGATCTAGAAATGGTTTAAAGCCTATGGGAAGTTACATGCAAGTGCTATGGAGCATCTTTTTGCATAAGTGATTTCAGTATACATGGATTTTATTATCTGTAGAGATTAGCAAATGAAGAAATGAATTTTCACACTATAGCTTGTTTTTTCAGTTTCAATATCTTTTAGTTAATATTAAAAAATTAGTATAGGATAATTTATACATTTGCCATTGGGTTTAAGCGTCCTGTGGCCTTTTATATCAGTATTTATATAGTTCAACATGATGAATGTAACTTTTTAGCTCTTCTAAATAATAGGATTTTTTGACCATTACCAATATTTGAAATCAATGTGATAAAGTGCAGTGTTTGGGTGATGTGCCTGTGTGTGTCTGTGTGTGAATGAATAAGTGGAATATGTTTGTTCGAAGAGGTTGCCCAGTTGCCCCAGGACTGTTTAAAGTTAGAAGTCTTTGCTTAATTGCCCCTTAGGGTGTCTTCCTTTGTGATTGTGCAGTTGTCAGTCTGCTTCTAATCTCTCCCTTCTGCTCCACTGGTGTGTGTGTCTGTTTTTATTTATCTATCTATTTATTTATTTTTTGCAAAAGATAAGGTATTTTAAATTACTGTCTTTTAAAACTATAACTATTAAAGTGTGTTTTCATTTATTATATATAATAATGCATAGTGATTAAGGTAGTTTATCTTAGTGTCTCCATGGAATAAACTCTCCATATTTCTTCTGATTCCTTGCTGTAACAATTGTTGGCTTTGCAAAATTCCATATGAACTTGAAAAATTACGTTTAATTTCTTTTTTCAAAAAATGAGGCAAGAAAATCAAAATTCTGAGCCATGTCTGGAGACTTAGTGACTCGAAAAGAACCTCACTCCAAAAAAGTTTTTATTTGAGGTAACAAGGGTTAAAGATGTAGCCCAGGATTCAAATTCAATAAAATAAATAAATATATATAATTTTTTAAAAAATTTAAACTATTTGAATAATACCATTATATTTAGCTAATTCATTTCTTTGTGAAAGAAAGTTTACTTTTCAAGCCTTTGGAACTAGTCTAAGTTTTCATTTAAAATTTCAACAATGAATACCAATATTTGTACTTTACAGTTTATTGGATTTTTAAATATATACATATCTTTATTAAAATTTATTATTAAGTACTTACTCATTTTTGATGCTGATATTGTTTTTTATTTCATTATTGTTTTTAGCATAATAGACAAGTCTAATACTTATTATCTATTGGTCTTTTGGGCTTGTATCTAACAAAGTTCAAAAGTCACATTTTGTAGCTCAGAAATTGTTTCTTCTGGTAGGTATACAGGTAACATTAACAATAGCAGATATATATATATATATATATATATATATATATATATATATAATGTATTTTAGCTGCCTTATTTTCTATTAAATATGAAATATGGAAAGTATTAATAGACTTTTTCTCCTATTGTCTATGCTTGAAAAATACACTTGAGCAAAATATTTATTGTATAGGTTTTAAACTTTTTTCTTAATTTCTTACTTTAAGAATATTTTAAGAAGAGGCTAGTAATAAAAAACAATTTTATTTTCAATTCTATGATCCTTGCCTCCTTTATATTTTCTGTAAATAGTTATTGAAAACAGTATTTTAAAACATTAGAAGGTTTTGCTTTCTATTTTTTATTCTCTATGGCTTTTATTTATTCTTTCCATTTACATGTTTTATTTTCCAAAGAAACCAGTTGACAAGCTCAAAATTTTGCCTAGCATTCCTTTTTTCAGCCCCAAGTGTTTAGGTAGTTATTACTCCCCTGCTGCTACAGATGATAGCCTGGCTAAACATCCTGCAGTGGCCCATGGGGGTGCAGTGCAGGAAACTCCGGCTTCCCTTCTCCCTAGGGGAGGCTGAGCCGGTGCCCACTCCCGGTTTAAGTTTGGTTGACTGAACCAAATCATATAATGAAAGAAGTGATACCCTTTAGATAAAAGCTGTGCCCGTTTTAATTACCAAGACCCCGGAACTGAAATACAGCCAAGATACATTGATAGCCAATATATTCTAGGCGGGAATTGCCTGACTTTCCAATTATTTGCTTACACCGTTTTTAATTTTAGTTGTTGTGGCCTAGTGAACTGGCTGTGTGATGTTTCTGGAGCCCAAGGTAATAGTCAATACCTTTGCTATTGTCATTCAAACTGTAGCATATCAATCAGAAAATGTAGGGGGAAGGAAGATATCTGTCTTTGGTATATTTTCCCATTTTCTTTATTTTTGCTATCTTAAACAAAGACATTTAAATGCATCAGCAGTGCTTTTACAGGATTAATGAGGGCATTTTCTGTGATGCGTGGTTAACTCTTACACTTCTTCAGATTCTGCAGTGCAATTTGATGTGAATATATGTAAGCAATACCAGCACATACACATGTGTATATTTACTGAATTGCAGTCAACACCGCATCTCTGTATCTCTGGAAGTATCTAACATTAGCAAGTATTTTTATAACAGCTCTCATTAACAGAATCATCTAGTTGAGAAGTTACAGATCAAATTCTTGGAAAAGTTAAACATTATAAGAAAGTCATAAAAAAATTCAGTATGACAATGAAGAAGGTTGTAAGATAATGCATGCTCAACAAATTTTTATTGAGCCGAACTGAATAGAATCATTAAGGCTGCGAAAGGAAATAGAATGCTTAGCTCCTTTCTCAGAGATTTTCCAAATTGATGGGAAGTGTGACAAATACAAGCCTTCCACAAATGTGTAGAATGTTTATAAGGGTAAACGAAAACTCATGGAAATTGAAGAGCAGGTTGTGGAAACTGTCTGGCCGCCTGGGCTCCAGCCAGACCTTTGCTTTACCCACAAGCCAGGAGCACTGTGTTGGATTCCTGATGGGGTCATGGAGTGTGTTGGACTTGGATCAAAACCTCCACTAGTGTTTCTGAATGACTCTATTTCTATGCTTACTCCTTTTATTCTCTCATGGGAAAAAGGACACCAGTTGCCTCTACCCTGTCACTTCACTTAAAATTAAGTTGCTGTTGTTATTTTTTTTCTAATGCCAAACGTCATTCCAAATTTGATTATGTATCAGAAGTTCTTTAAGAATTGCCTTTTTGACTAACAGAAGAAGCCTATGGTGTAAGTTTTTGATGGTGGCTAAAAGAGAAGGCCATGTAATTATTGTGTTTGATTTCACTTTTCATTTAACACAATACGCTTCTTTTTAAGGAGGAAAGTATCTTCTTGTTCACTTTTTGCCATATTTCTTTAAATCCAATATTTCTACTTTCCTGACTTCTGCCATTAGGTGAGGGTTAAATGATTGTGACAGGTTTCAAGACATTGCTAAAATATTAATCCTGACCTATTTCTCCAAGCTTTCTGCCATGGATGATTCTACCTTATTCTATAGGAAATGTCTGAGTTTTTGAGTCTGGTAAATTTACACCTTGGCTGACCAATTTGCCCTTTCTTGATGACTGCCACATTAACTTTCCAAGGACATTCTGGAGAGCTTGAAAGTCTATGCATACAAAAATTATGGCTTTGCAGTCTTTTTCACTTTCTAAGGATTGTAAGGAGGGATGCATGTTTTATAAGCTTTTGTGTTAAGAGTTTGAAATGCCTCTTTATGGAAAAAAAATTAAAAGTACAAAACTAGATAAAAGTGAAAAATTAATATTTCTATAGAAAAAAGAAATAATGACATGGTGAGAGACCTTTGCAATGAGGAGCCCTGATACCATGGTCCAGGGGTTCACAGTGAAATCTTCCATGGAGGAGGAGAAGGGAGTGTGCAAGATTTGAATGAGAATTATCTGGTTCTTTCCACTTGAATTTGCAGACAATTAATATGCTGAGGTACATTTAAATGCAATAAAAGAGGGTAATCTCATTTCATACAAGTCTAAAAGTAAATTTAAGAATGAATCGCAGTTTGAAAAAAGTTTAAATAGAGTCCTGTGATCTGGAATAAATAAGAAGACCTGAGTTGCAACCTGAAATATCCTTCCTTCTGCTATGACAAATAGAAATATGTGTACCTTAAAAGCAAGGCAAGAAAGATGCAATAAAGGAAAATTTTACCCTGTGACAGTTAAACAAGCTAAAAAAGGGCTCAATAGGGGTCTTCAAAATGGCGGCTTGCTAGGGGATCGAGCGAAGAGTCTCTCCGGAGAATTCATACTAGAAGCTAAAAAATGACAACATGGAGAGGGCCAGACAAATCGATAGCGATTCTTATTAACCAAGACAGTACAGCTGGAGGATTTAAAGTCATGCTGAGACCGTGAATGCTGATAATGGGAGGCTGCAAATCCCACACCTTTAAATCAACAAACTGACCCGTGGACCCAGCAGGAAAAGCTGAGTTGCTTTTGGGGACCACGGGAAACTGAGACCTGGGCCGGGACTCCAAGTAGCAGCCAGGACTGCACCGCTGCACCAGAGCGGATGTACAAAGCTCTGGCGTTTCAAATCTAAATGGTACACAGATATCTGACCGTTCAGCGCTGTGCTGGGAGTGCACGCTGTGCACCATTCCGCACTGTGCCAAGAGTGCGGGAAAGGTGGGCAGCTTGGAGTGCGGTGGTCCCTGAATGAGGACCTGCACCAGACTCTGGTGAGTACTGGGAACCCCGCGGCTGCTGGGGTTGGCCAGAGAACAGCTGGCCCACCACCACAGGGAAATCAATAACACAGAGTCTGGTGCAGACATTTTAGCCTGGCGGCAGAAACTGCAGTGTGGTGACATCACCAGGTCCCCCTGTAGGGAGGGCTGGTGGAATCCTGGCAGAGCCTGATTACTTGCTGGCTTCAGCTCCACACAGAGAACTTAGTGGGAGACATCTTGGTTTTGGGCGGATCTGCTATTCTGGTGCTCCTGTCACAGAGAGGTTTGGAAGAGAACGGCTGGGATTTGGGCAGAACCCTGTGCCATAGTGACATTACTCAGCTGCTTCTGGTACAAAGAGAACTGGCAGGAGCTACTGGGGCTAAACCAAGCCTCTGCTTGGGGCCCAATAAGCGGATACAAAATAGTCACAACTCAGTGACAACCAGAAAGTACAGCCTAATTGATGAACTAACTGGCACAGAGGCTAGAGACTAGCCTGTACCGCCCCTGCATCCCAGCCTACCCCAGATAACAGTAAATTGGGGAGGACAGCAAAAACTCAAGCCAGCATGCTTCTGAAAGGCCCTAAGCAATTCGGAGAGGGCCAGAGAACTCCAGGACAGTCTGAAAGAAACCAGAAACATGACAAGAGATAAAAATAAAAAAAAAAAATCTCCAGCTGCCCAACAGGAGAAAATAAGACCAGGAGAACTAAACACTGAAGAGAACAAGCACAGTAATCATCCACTACTCGACACAGCATCAGCCGAAATTAAAAAGTACCTACATGAACTCATAGAGGAATTTAAAGCTGTACTCCTGATCCAAGTGAGGCAAGATATAAAGAGATTAATTAAAGAAATGACAAGCCCCACCCAAGAGAACACGGATGGAAGAACTGAGGAAATCAGAAAAGAAAGAGAAGCATCTGAAGAAGAATTTAAGCATAACTTAGAATACATGAAACAGATCCAAAGAGAATATCAGGAAACTAAAAACTCCATTGAACATTGGCAAAATGCCTTGACAGAAACTAAAGACAGCCTTCTGAAACTTGAAGAGAGATTTATGGCATATGAACGTGAAAGAAAAAGCCTCTTAAAAATAACAAGGAACCAGAAAGAAGCAATTCAAAAACTGGAAGATGACAAAAAGATACATAACCTAAGAATAAAGAATGTGAGTGAGGAAGCAGGAACATCCAAAAATGAAATACAAAAGATATTCACAGATATATTAAAGCAAAATTTCCCATGTATAGCAAAAAGAAATGATATCCAGATAAAAGAAGCATACAGAACACCAGCTACCTACAACCAAAACAGATCTACGCCTAGACATATAATAATCGAGATCCCAGAAATCCACCAAAAAAACAGAATATTAAAAGCAGCCAGAGAAAAGATGCAGGTTACCTATAACAGGAAATCTATCAAAATAACAGCAGACTTACCAACACAAACTCTTAAGTCAAGAAGGGAGTGGGGAGAAATATTCCAAGTCCTGAAAGAAAAAAATATGCAACCAAAGTTCATATATCCATCAAAACTCTCTCTAAAAATTAATGAAGCAATAAGATACTTTCAAGACAAGGAGGAACTGTGGGAGTTCGTGGCCACCAATCCAACCCTACAGAGAGTGCTGAAGAACATTACAGAGAAAGAGAGGAAGAGATATCAGGATTCCAGCAACAGTGGCAGAGAGGCCTCAGTGAACAGGGCAGACAATGGAATGAGGGAATAAGGTGGACAAATTATAGCAGAAAAGTGGAGTAGCAGACATGAGGCAGAGACGGTAAGCTAGTCTTTAGTATAGACAGCTCTGAAACTATATTTAAAAAAAAGCAGAGGTCATTGCTAATGGTGTATAATGATTTAAAAGACACAGTAGTCCTAGTGCCATATTTAGATTGAATTTAATTTGTTCTGGTCTGTCCACTCATGTCAGATTTGAGGACACAGACCTCTAGAACCAAAAATAGCAGGTTATACCATGGTAACTATCCTTACTTTCCTATTAACTTAGGCTGAAATCCTGTATTACTTACATTGTCTTACTATGACTGATCTTAATTGTATCTGAATCATAAGACTATTGGTTGGCCTTGACTGATTCTATTTGAAATTGGTATGCTTGTTAGAATCAACCCTAAAAGTAGAGGAAACTACTCTGAGCATGACAAGATGTAAAGGATATCCATACTGGTATGAATCAGTAACAGCTCTCAAATCCTACAATGCAGTCAAAGTTAAGTTTTTATAAAAATAGGTGATAGTATGTTTAACTATAATAAGCCAGTGTTGTGGACAAATCTATTGAAAATAACAAGAGAAAACATAGTAGCTACGGAAGATCATTTATATTGTAGTTTTATATGTCTTATCCATTGCATGTTTTTCTAGGAAATTGTTTTGCTGTCTTGCTATGACTTGGTTTTCCCTATAATACAGAGAGGATAGATATATAGGTAGAAATTCACACATGGGTATTTTTTTTTCTTAAATTATTTACGGGAACAGATTATATAATGCAAGATGTAAGGAACAAACACTCTGAGGAAGAGATGCTGAGAAACCCGAGGCTTATTTTGTAGCATTATAATATAAATTCTAGCAATCTATTGTTTGCTGATTAGAATGACATTGGACTGGTTTCTTCAGTTCAACTTCAGCATATGCAGAGATGGGGACGGCTATCACAAAGAGAATGAGAGATGCGATAGTAGTTGCTATTGGCTTCCCTAATTTGGAACTTGAGGACCTAAAAAGACTTCATCATCGTGTAATGATTTGATTAGTTCTATAATATGCAATAAGTATATAAAGTGGGTGAAGATAGGGACAACTATTTGTAAGAAGCTAGAGACAGTTAGACAATGAAGATCTCCAGTGGACTTGCTTTGAAATCTGTATTTCTTTAAATTGTTTTTTATTTTTTTAAATGTTCTGTTCTGTTTTGATATGGTTAATCTTACCCTCTTTGAGATGTAAAACAAATGTGTAGGACTGATAATCATATTACTGAGCTTTTGTTCAATCATAGAGCAGAATGGTTTGTAGGGTCACTTTTTTGAATGTTATTCTAAATACTTTAATTCTATAACCTGAACAGCTATTTCGAAGATGACAATGTGTAACTTATCAACTGGCAATTTCTTACCTTTTGTTTGTCTGTAATTTTGTATTATTTCTACCCTTTTTTTATCTCCATGTATTTTTTTTTTTTTCGTTTCCTTTTCTTTAAATAAAAAAAAGGGGGGGGACTCAGTGCTGCCTTGGGGAAAGTCGCAAAGGGGTTCTGCGGCCAGATGTTTGAGGCAGATGAAGCCTAAGTGACTAGGGTTGTTTCTTTTTCCTTCCTTCCTTCCTTCCTTCCTTCCTTCCTTCCTTCCTTCCTTCCTCCCTACCCTCCTCCCTCCGTTTCTTCTGTACCTTTTCTCCTCCTCTCCACTTGTGGTCTCCCCTCCCTTCCCTTTCTTTTTCCTCCCTCTCCTCTTCTCCTCTACCCTCTCTGCTTCTCTTTTTCTTATTTTTTTGAGACATAAGTGATATAATACACACCCAGCTCCCCCCAGGCCTACACACTGACCGCATCCTCCTATACTGCTTACGTCATCTCCTTCTGTCTGCACTTTACCACTGACTTAGGGTAAGAAGATACGTTCCAGAATTCATGGACAGCGTAAGAAGAATATGTCAAGTAATGAGACACAAAACTCTAAGGAGAGAGAAAAAGTATTCCTCCTTCTGTTTAATGCTAGAGCACTCCTCACGTGTTCCATTAGCCTCATTTTATAAAACAAAAACAAAAAATAAATAAATAAAAGCTAGCAATGTGTGAATTTTATCCCTGTGGGTCGATGAAAAATGTTTCAAAATCACAAAGCATCTCTTACTTTCATTAAGACCCAAACACCAGCATCCATCTAGAGTCATCAGGCTGCATCTACATAGCCCAGAGAAAATGCTTTTACATCAGAAAGTCTAGGTTCTGGGCAGTAGCGCACAGGCTCAGCTCTCTACCGGATTCTTCTGTATGCTCAGTTCCGTGGTGGTCTGCAAGAACAGGGCCTCTGTGAGCAGTGAGATGACCTGGAAACATTAATCACTGCTGAAATCCCTTTCTCTGGTGCTGCATTTTTCAAATGTAATCATCAAAGAAGGATAAAAAATGGCTCCCTTTCCTTTGTCTTGCATTTGGCAATCGCAACTCATTTTTTATTTAAAGCAGTCTCCAGGGTACCCCACAATTTACATGAATATAATTGAATACTGAGTCATCCTGTCATCTCTGTCACAGAGAAAAGTCCTTCTTGGCAGCTTGTAATTTAACTGCACTGTTTTCTGCCATATCTATTTAGAACTAATAAAACAGGAATCGTGCAAAAATGGCAATAAATGCCCTGCAAGGCTGACCAGTAATTGGAATCCTGAGGAGGTAAACAGATTTCAGAGGGCAGAGCAGATGCAGAATAAACTTTCATAAATATCCATGTCTGGGAAAAATTTGTAAGTAATATCTTGTGTATAGCTCATTGGTGAATTATATTTTAGAGTTAACTGAGTTAATTTAGTTTCATCATTGTTTGCAAATTATATTTTATTTTGCATATTTAAGTTACACACCATCTTGTCATGATACACATACACACACACATGTGCTGGGTTAATTGAAGGCTATTCTTCATAACCAGAGCTACAACCGCCAACCTTTTCAGATACGCCTTTTTAGACTTGATGTGCATTAGGCTCCTGTGAGGCCAAATCTTCAATTACTCTTGGACTCAGCTGGATTCTTTTGTTCATCTAAAGGGATCTGGAGGCTTCCAACTTAATATTTTTTTGAGATGTTAGTATTTGAAAGTCGCACCTTTGATAAGGTCTTTGCTTTGATATTGTGACTTGACAATACTGCTCTGGATTTTCTTAGCATCTTTAAAAAGGCGAACATTTATTATCATATGCTTTCTCTGCTTTAAAAGTCTGGACGTGCCTTAGCTAAATCCTCTCCTTTAGAACCATTTAATAACAAGGCTATAATGAAAGCATTACCCAAAGCTAGGGTGTCACCTGAAAGACCACATGTGGGCAGAGTTATTTCCAAACTCATGTGGCTGTTGGAAGAACTCAGTATTTTGAATTTTGTTGAATTAAAAGCCCCATTTCCTACAAACGGTTGACTGTTAGCTACCTCTAGTCCCCTGCAATGTGGACTTTTTTCAGCACGGAAGACTGTTTCATCAAGTTTATGAAACTTACTGGCAACATAATGATGTGATAGGTCAGAATTGTTGCTTTCTTACATAGGCCAAACATGGAAGCAAATTACTGTCACCTTCGCTATGTCCCATTGATTGTAAGCAAGGCATGAAACAACCTAAACTCCAGAGAAAAGGACTATAGAAGAACACAAATACCGGGGGATAATTGGATTGGGCCATCCTGTTATCTGCCTGCCACAATAATTATGCATTTATTATTTTAATTATACACTTAAATTACCATTGAAAACCATTGATTTAAAAGTGTGAAGAGTTATTGGCATAGAAACTGCTAGATAATTTGTAAATAAGTATTATTGAAGATAAAGATATTGATTATGGATAGGCTAGGGAACTTAGGGATAAGTAATACTGAGTATGGACAGAACCTCCAAGAACTGTAAGAAGTAAACCTTTCCTTCTCTAACTTTAGGCTTCAGATATTTTGTCCGAGCAGTGAGAATAAAATAAGCAAGACACTTGCCTCTGCACATTAAGGTAGCACTGGGGTTAGACCTACTTGACTTTCCATGTCAAATGATAGCTTTCACTCAGTCAATATAGCCACCTAATTTACCCAAACTAGTATGAGAGTTGTACTAAGTACATTTCAGAGAAGTGTAGAGGGTATCCCTCCTTGAATCAGGATATCAAATGGTGATTAAACTCAGAAATAAACCCACAATATGGCTGTATTCTGACAGATGCAATCCTTAATCATGCATTTCTAAGCATAGACTGAGATCCTGCCCGTAATAAGCTTCCACTCCACAAATCCTCAGAGCTTAGCCTGAAGCCCTGCTCAACTGGAGATTAAAAATAACAGAATTGGGAATCCAGAAAATATACATATAGGCTGAAAGATATGAATCACTGCCAAGCCAGCAGCTTCACTTGGTAGCAAAGCCCAGTCAATGATCACAACTGCAGATTCTAGCTGACAGCCTCCCCTGATATTGTAGCAAAAGCAGTGTCACAATCAACTAGAAACTTCATAAAATCTCTGTCTGTCTAGGATTCTCACCAGCTGGGCCTTTCATAATCATGATCTATACAAATCAGTAAGAGTCTAGATCACTAAAGTACACCAGGAAAGGTCAGAACAGGCGGATGCTTATTTGTATGCCCAGACAAGAACACAGAAACAAAGCTTATGAAAATTCCAGGAACCATACCAAGAGAATCTAATAAAGCTCTAATAATGAACCCCAAAGAAATGAATAGACCTATGGAGTATCTGATGCAGCACTCAGTGTAGAGGCTATAGTTCCCTGAATCAGGATATCAATACTCAGAAAGAAGCTCAGGCAACTGCAAATATATAGGAATCCTACAAATAAAAACATAATGACTACTTAATGGAAAGTATAAACAGCAGACTGGGGAAGCAGAAGAAAATCTTAGTGAGCCAAAATACAGAACATTTGGAATTATTCAGTTGGGAAACTAAAAAGCAAAAGAGAGAGAGAAAATAAGAAGATATTTGTATATTATGGGGCATTATCAATATATGAAACATTTGCACCCTAATATTTGAATAAAATATAAAAAGATAAAAGAGAAGGAATACACAGTTAAAGAAACAATGGCTGATAACTTTCTTCATCTGGGCATAGATGCCAACATCTAAGTATAGAAGAATAAGTGGTCGCCAACTCAGTTCAGTGCAGAAAGGAATGCACCAAGGTACATAATAAACAAACTATCAAAAATTACAGACACAATCAAATCTAAGAGCAACAAGAGGTAGGAAACATGTCACCCACAAAGACAAGTCAGTGCAGCCATCAGTGTTTTCCCAGCAGAAACCCACAAGCCAAAAGACAAGGAGATGACATAATCACAGTGCTGAGGAAACAAAACTGCCAGTAACACTGCCAGCCAATCAGTCCTTCAGAAGTGAGGGACATATAAAACTTTCCCAGATAAATAGTAGCTAAGGGAATTAGTTCATAACCATTAGGTCTGCTTTGCAGGGATTATTAAAGGAATTCTTTGAGCTGAAACAGAAAGCTCCCATGTAATAGTATGAAATATGAGAAACATACAGTCCTAATGGTATAAATCAGTCATAGAGAATCGCTTAGAGTTTTCAGTGATAATAAATAGCTCGCTATGACATGCATGCCACACTGGGGTAGCCAAAAGAGCCATAGTAAAGAAAACCTATGACCTTAATATGATGTAAAAGCAATTTTATTCTCAGTATAAATACTAAAGGACAAAACTTTTGATGATACTAACATAAATTATAAGGATATGTGTTATAAGATAATGTAATCAGGACAGTGTAGAAGAAAGAATAAAAGTGGATAGTTACCGTATGCAATCAAACTTAAATTGTTCACGGGATGCTACATGAATAAGATGCTCTATTCAAGCTTCATGAAACCACAAAGAAAAGTCTTGAGGAGGAGCATAAATCAAATGTAGGTATTATTGAAAGTTAATAGATTGGGGGCTGGGGATTTAGCTCAGCGGAATAAGTGCCTGCCTTGCAAGCAGGCAGTCCTGAGTTCAATCTCTGGTACTGATAAAAAGGAAAAAAAAAAAAAGAAAGAAAGAAAGCTAATAAAATTCAACAGCACATTAAAAATATCATCTTTCATGACCAAAGGAGATTGATTCCTAGGTGTAAGAATGGTCAACATGAACAAATCAAAATTTCATGACAAAAACTCTTACAAATATGGTGTATAATAAATGTCTCTCAACACAATAAACACTATACAGATATACTGTATAGCTAAGAGTATCCACAGTTAACAGTATCCACAGTTAGGTGTTCTCAGTGATGGAATATGAAAAAAATTCAGTCGAGATCTAGAAAATGGTAGGGGTTGCCAATCTTGCCAATTCTGTTCCATATAGTTTTTGAGGTTCTTTTCTAGACCAAAAGGAAAAGAAATAAATATGTCCAAAAGATAAGGAAGAGAAACTGTCCCTCCTGATGTCATGATCTTTTGTTTAGAAAAACTACCTCGTGACCTAAAAACTATGAGAACTAATAAACAATGCTATAAAACTATAAGACCTAAGAGCAAAACAGAAAAATCAGTGATCTTTCTGTACACTAACATGAACCACCAAAAAGAACACCAGAAAGTAATCCTGTTTAGAATAGCTGCAAGGAGATAAAATATGTAGTACTATTTTTAGCAAGTAGATGAATGACTTATAGGCATGAAAATTCTATTACAAAATGCTGGCCAAATAAATCAAATAAAGAAATAAATCTAAAGACATCCTATGCTCATGGATTGGAAGAAACACTATAGTTAAAATGTTCATACTAACCAGTACAATGTATATATTCAGCACAACCTCAATCAAAATTCCAATTATTTTTCACAGAGGTGAAAAAGCAATTCTAAAATTCATGCAGAATCACAAAATATCTATGTCAATCATGAGCAAAAGAACAGAACCAGAGTGATCACACTGCCTGATTTAAAATTGCAGTTTAAGATTACCATAATTAAAACAGTATGACACAAAAACTTAGAAACATTGCCAGAATGAAGAATCCAAAAATAAATCCATACATATATGTTCAATTGGTTTTTGACAAAGTGGTCAACAGTACACCATGGGGAAAATAATCTCTTCAACAAACTGTCAGATACATGAACATGCATAAAAATTCAACTGACTTCTATCTCAAACTACATAGAAACATCAACTCACAATGTTTTGAACACTTAAACACAAGATTAAAAATTGTAAAACTGCTACAAGAAAAAAACAGTAGAAGGAAACTGTACAACATTATAATTGCATTACATTGTACTACAGTTGTATAATATTAAAACTGTATTATATTACATTACATGTAATACACAAATGTATTAAACTGTATTTAGTCTGGACAAAGTTTTTATTGGATTTGACCCAAGAGCACAGGCAATAAAAGCAAAAACAGACAAAAGGTATTGCATTAAACTAAATTGTTTCTGTATAGCAACATAATTAACACGGGTCTGTAATAATCTATAGAATGTGAAAAAATACTTGGATGCTGTGAAGGATTAGAAATTCATAAGGAATACAAATATTTTAATACCAAGAAAACATAAAAATTGACCAAGGGATCTGAATCAGTATTTCTCAAAAGAAGACATGCAAATAGATGGCAAATATGTATAAAAATTCTCGTCATTGGTGATCATTAGTAAAACAAATTAAAACCACAATGAGACTTCATCTTATCACTATCAGAATGGTTATTATAGAAAAGATGAAAGATAGAAAAAATCTTGGTTAGAAAGAAAAAGGGACTTGCTGTTCCACTGTACTTGTTGGAAATGAAAATGAGGGCAGATATCATGCAAACCTCTAGGGAAGTTCTCCAAAATACTTTAAAAATATAATTACTATGGGATCCTGTAATCTCACTTCTTCATATGTAATAAAATTTTTTGCATTGGTTTTCAAAGAAATGTCTGTTCTCACAGTTCACTGCAGTGTTATTCACAGTAACCAAGTTATGAAATCAAATGAAGTGCCCACCAATGCATAAGTATATATAGTTCATCCCCTAAAGATAGAAGAAATTCTCTCATTTCTGCAAACAGATGGAACTGGAAAGTGTTACACTAACTGAAACAAGATAAGCACAGAAAGACAGATAATGTTTGCTCTCACTTACACATCAACTCAAAAACCCAGAGTAGGATGGTGCCTACAGCAAGTAGCTCATGGGAGAACTGGAACCTGACAGTTAACGGGTGCAAAAACTCAAGCAGGAAGAATGTGTTCAGTTGGATTTAGAGGTCTATTACACAGTGCAGTAAATATAGTTCATAATAAGACACTAAGTATTCCAAGATTGTTAGGAAAGTGAATTTCATTTTTTCTCATCACTAACATATGTATGATAAATGTTTGAAGTGAGGTACATGTTAACTAGCTGGATTGAATAATCTCACCTTGTATTCATAAATCAAAACATCACATTGTGGATCATTAATCTCTCCAATTATAGATTGATGATTTACAATAAAATGGATATGTTTTTGTTCCGAAGGTGTACAGCTTTTGTATGTCTAATGCTTTTAAATATTTATAAAGTTTAATTTTACAGTTTTACAATTTCCAAATTTCGAAGATTTCTCTTTTTATTTAGTTCTGTTTGTAAATCAGAGATGATTTTCTAAGCTCATCTCTTTCTTAATGATTTTTTTTCTTATTTAGCTACCCACCACCATCTTAATTTTTCAGTATTCTGTCGTGAGAAACCTTCTTGTGATTCTTATTGTTTGTAAGGCATCTTTCACATCCTCACACTCCTGCAGCTGCATTCATATTTTTCCAACATGTCCTAATGGTTCCTTACATTTGACTTTTCCTTGTCATTGTCAATTCCATTCATTTTAACTTATCTTATGGCAGTGCCTACCGAATATTGATTTCTCTATTGGTCAATTGTTGTAGTAATACGATTACATAATAAGCAGCCCTCTAATCCTCAACAATATGTATTTTTGTGCTCCTGTTATTGTACATTATTTCAGTTAGCTGTTTGTTGACTGGTCTCAGCTGCAGGCTGCTTCCATTCCTGTTTATTCTGGGTGTGTTTGTTTGGGAGCCTTCCCTCTCCCCAGCTGAAGGAGCACCAGCTACCAGCAAGATGCTCTTCTCATGGTCCCTCCTCAGTATCAAGGGTGCAATCCCGTTTCACTAGCAAATGTCTTCCCTTGATGAAACAGTTTTTCTGTTATATTTGCTCAGTCATACAGACAGCAAGTTTCCTGTTAGCTAATACATAGAACTGCTCATTACAATCTGACATAGAATGTTACAATGTAAAAAACATGAAATACAAGAGCCACAGAGGGATCCCTTCTTTAAGGACAAAGTCCATAGTTCACTGTTCTCAAAAATCATTTCTGGTAATAGTTCCAAAATCTTCTGAATCAAAGTTTATTGAGAACCTAAATCTTTGATTTAGTTCATTCCAGAAAGAGTTTAGGAATAATAGTTTTAATGTTAAAAAGATGCAAATCTGAATCTAGAAAAATAATTTAATAGGCTTGTTGCTTTATGCTAAGGTTGGGTTTCTTGTGTGTTAATGTAAGATTAATAAGGCTCACTTAGAATCATTATAAGAATAGTATTAGGATGTTATGGGAATTTTTGTCATAGTGTCTGACTAGTAATAAACACACAGTTATTTACTTCATTATCTTCATTTGGTTTGTAAAGTAACATTGCAAGTGATCCCATTGGTGAAAATAATCCTTACAGGTGAAAATAAAAGGCGTTGCTGAATGACATTTAATGTTATGTTTATCTTTTATTCCATAACTTATAATCACTGAGCTGAGGATGGTCTATCCTTTTCTTTTTTTATTTAAAAAAGAGAGAGTAAGATAAAAGAGGACATAACAAAACAGGTCAGAACAGAATAGTTTAAGCAACATAGTGTTTCACTACAAGATAACCCAACATAACAGTAGTTACCATAGTGTCTCTTTCCTAGAATTGAGTATAACTTCATATACTATAGCATCAAACATACCAAGACAGTGTGGAACCATTCAAGAGGATGAAAGTATTACAGGGTATTTACAACAAACTAACAGAAAATGAGCAATGGTTTCTATATTATCTCCATGTCTATAAAAAATTTTAGTTGACACTATCACATATAATAAAATCCAATAAGATACAACATGATAAAACTGATGGAGACAGAAGAACCAAAGCTTGATGGGACTTCAAAACAAGCTGATATTAAATCAGCACTAGCTATTATAATGTCTTGTTTTCTTTAAAATAACTGCTCATACAATCAATAAAATCAAACAACCCAAAATAAAACCATTACAATTAATGAATGAAAACATTATAAGGCTTCAAAACAATATAATTGGTAATCATGACTACCACTTATGTTTATGTATTCTTACCATTTCTTACAATATGAAAACCATTTGGTATTTATACATGTGAGTTTGATTTATATCGCTTATGAGTATGGTCTCAAGCTGTGCCCATTTATTTATAAATATCTCAATGTGATCATTCTTTATAGCTGAGTAGTACTCCATTGTATAAAAATACCAAAACTTGTTATCCATTCTTCAGTTGATGGACACTAGGTTGTTTCCAAGATCTGGCTATTACAAATTGTGATACTATAAAAATGGGTGCATATATATCACTGTGGTATGATGTTTTCAGTTCTTCTGGGAATATGCCTAAAAGCAGAATAGATAGATCAAAGGGGATTTCCAAACTCAGGTTTTTGAGAAATCTCCAAGCTGACCTCCACAATGGTTGCACCAGTCTAAACTCCCACTAAGAGTGCAGGAGAGTTCTTTTTCCCCACAGCTTCTCCAGAATTTGTTGTTGGTATTTTTCTTGATCCTGGCTGTTCTTTCAGGAGTGAGATGGAATCTCAGTGTGGTTTTAGTTTGCATTTCTCTAATGAGTAATGATGAACATTTTTCATGTATTTATTTGCCATTTGTATTTCTTCACCTGGGAACTGTGTATTCATCTAAGATGCCCATTTTTTGGATTGGATCCTTGAATTTTGGGGGTCTGATTTTTTAAATTCCTTACATGTTTTAGATGGAAGTCCTTTGTCTGAGGGACAGTTCACTAAGATTTTTTCCCAGTTTGTAGGTTTTATTTTCATTACGCGAGAGATTTGGTGTGCAGAAACTTTTTAATAAGACATGATTCCAGCTGATGTTTCTGGGAAGTATTTCCTGTGCAGTTTGATTCCTGTTCATTAATTCCCTATCTACCCCTATGTATTCAAGATTTTTATCCACTTTGCCTTCCAATAGATTTAGTGTTTCTGTTTTAATATTCAGATCTTTGATCCATTTGGATTTTAATTTAGTACATGGTGATAGGCTTGGGTCTAGTCTTAGTTTTCTGCATATTAAGAGCCAGGTTTTCTAACACCATTTATTAAAGAGACTGTCGTTCTCCCAGTGAACATATTTGGCCCCTTTATCAAAGATAAGGTGGTTGAGTGTGTTTGTAGTTGTGGTTTTATCTTATAATTTATTCTATTGATCTTTGGCTCTGTTTTTATTCCTGTACCATGTTGATTTTACTATAGTTGCTTTGTAGTATAACTTCAAGTCAGGGATAGTGATGCCTCCTGCCTTCCTTTGCTGTCTAGAATTGTCTTTGCTATTCTATGTCTCTTCTGGTTCCAGATGAATTTCAGGAGTGATTTCATTACATCTATGAGGGATGTTGATGGTAATTATATTGGAATTTCATTGACTCTGTATAACAGTTATGGGAGAATGGCCATTTTCAAAATATTTATTCTTTCTATCCATGAGCAAGTGATGTCTTTCAATTTTCTGAGATTCTCTTCAATTTCTTTTTCAGCGCATTACAATTTTCCCTATATAGATCTTTCTCTTCTTTTGTAAGTATAATTCCTACATATTTCATTTTTTGGAGGGGTTGCTAGTGTGAAGGGTATGGCTTCTCTTATTTCTTTTTCAGTGATCTTGTTGTTAGTGTATAGGAATGCTATTGATTTTTGAGTATTGATTTTATATCCAGCTACATTGCTGAATTTATTTATTTTATCTAGGAGTCTTTCAATGGAGTTTTGGGTGTCTTTTATGTAGAGTATCATGTCATCCTCCAATAATGATAATTTAACTTTTTCTTTGCCTATCTTTACCCCTTTTATTTCTCTCAGGTCTAATTGCTCCGGCTAGTATTTCCAATACCATATTAAATAGGAGGGGTGATAAGGGACATCTTTGTCTTGTGTCTGATTTCAAGGTAAAGACATTCAGTTTTTAGTCATTTAGCATGATACTGGCTGTTGGTTTGTCATAGATGGCCTTTATTATATTGAGATAAAGACCATCTATTGCAATTTTCTGTAAGGTTCTTATCATGAATGAATGTTGGACCTTTATCAAAAGCTTTTTCTGCATCTATAGAAATGATCATGTAATTCATACTTTTGGCTTTATTGATATGGTGGATTACATTTATTGATTTACATATGTTGAACCATCCTTGCATGACTGAGATGAATCCCACTTGGTCATGGTGTATAATCTTCTTGATGATTTGCTGTATTGTATTTGCCAATATTTTATTGAGGATTTTTGCGTCTGTGTTCATTAGGGAGACTGGCCTGTAGTTCTCTTTTTTAGTTGGGTCTTTCTCAGGTTTTTATACTAGAGTAATATTTACTTACAGGAATGACTTAGGAAGGATTTCTTCCCTTTCAATTTCATTGAAGATTTTCAGGATTGTCTTTATTAAGTCTTCTTTGTATTTCTTTTAGAATTCTGCAGTGAATCTGCCTGGGCCTGGGCTCTTCTTTGTAGGTAAGGACTTAATTACACTGTCAATTTCATTAATAGAAATTGGGTTACTCAGCAGTTTTGCATAGTCTTGACCTAGCTTTGGTACTTCATATGTTTCTTGGAATCTGTCAATCTCTTCTGTATTATCAAACATATGAGAGTAGAGGTTTTTGAAATAGGTGTTGATGATCTTCTGTATTTCTACAGAGTCTGTAGTGATTTCGCCTTTTTATTCCTCGTTGCATAAATTTGAGCTTTTTCTTCCCTTTTGAAAATAAGACTGGCTAGGAACTTATCAATTTTATTTATTCTTTCAAAGAAACAACAGTGTGATTCATTGATTCTTTGGATTGTTTTGTTAGTCTCTATTGCATTAATTTCTGCTCTGATTTTTATAATTTCCTCCCTATTTTTGGCTTTGGGCTTGATTTACTCTTTTTTTCTAGATGTTTGAGGCATAACATCAGGTTATTTATTTGTATTTGTCTCTGTTTTCCTGATGTGGGAACTCAGTGCAATAAGTTTTCCTCTGAGGACAGTTTTTACTGCATTCCACAGATTCCGGTAAGTTGTGTTTATAATTTCGTTTGTCTGTAGGTGTTGTTTAATTTCTTCTTTACTTTCCCCTGTGACCCACTGATTACTCAAGAGTGTGTTATTTAGTTCCCATGTGTTTGTGGGAGTTTTGCAGTATCTTTTATCATTAATTTCTAGTTGCATAGCGCCATGATCTGATAACATGCATGCGATAATTTCAACTCTTTTACATCTATTTAAATATGGGCTGTGGGCTAATATATGGTCTATTTCAGAGAATGTCCATTTACTGCTGAGAAGAATGTGTATTCTGATGTGGTTGGATGCAACACTCTGTATATGTCTATTAAGTCTATTTGTTAACAGGTGTGATTCAGTTCTGTTATTTCTTTGCTGATTTTCTGTCTAGTTGATCTGTCCCTTGGTGTTAAAGTCTCCTGTTATAATTGTGTTACTGCTAATTTGGTTTTTCATTTCTGTTAATACTTGGTTTATATAGAAGGGTGCTCTGGAATTTGATGCATATATATTTAGGATTTCTATCTCGGGGCTGGGGATTTAGCTCAGTTGCATAAGTACCTGCCTTGCAAGCAGGCAGTCATGAGTTCGATCCCCGGTACTGATAAAAAAAAAAAAAATTACTATGTTTTCCTCTTGAAGTTTTCCCCTAACCAATATGTAATCACCTTCTTTATCTCTTCTGATCATTCTCAGTTTAAAGTTCACATTGTCTGCAAACAGAATAGCTACTCCAACTTTTTGTTTTGTTTTGTTTTTGTTTTTGTTTTTGTTTCCTATTGCATGAAGTATTGTTTTCCATCCTTTGACTTCTAGTCTGTGAATATCCTTTTGGGTTAGATGGGTTTTTTGTAGACAGCATATGGTTGGATATTGTTTCTTGACCCATTTTGCCTGTCTGTTTCTTTTAATTGGTGCATTGAGACCATTTACATTAATGGTTATAACTGTTATATGTTGGTTTATTGTTGACATGTTATTTGCTACTGCTGTATATTTATCCCTCCATTCTGTTTGTCTTCTTTGCTTGGTCATTTTTCCCTAAGTGCATCTAATCTGTCTTTCAGTATTCTTTGCAGGGTTGGCTTGGTTATCATCAAGTTCTTCAGCTGTTCTTTGTCATGAAAGTATCTTATTTCTCCATAGATTTTGAAGGACAGTTTTACCAGGTACATCAGTCTAGGTTGGAAATCATTTTTCTTTAGGATCTGAAATATTTTACTCCATTCTCTTCTTGACTTCATTGTTTGTGCTGAGAAGTTTGCTGTGATTCTGATAGGTTTTCCTTTATAGTTGATCTGTCTTTCCTCTCTGACAGCTTTTAATACTCTGTTCTTATGTTGGATTTCTGGGATGGTGATTATCATATGTCTGGGTGTGGTTTTATTTTGGTTATGACTATTTAGAGTTTTATATGCTTCACTAATCCCTATGTCAGCTTCCATTCTCATGTTTGGAATATTTTCAGCTATTACTTCTCTAAATATCCTCTTGACATCCTTTATATTGTCCCCTTCTTTTTCATTTATCCTTATCAATCTTATGTTGTTTTTCTTTGCATCATCTTGAAGCTGTTGAATTGTTATTTCCTGATTCCTTGTTATTTAAAAGATCTTTGATTTCCTGTTCACTAGGTGCAATGTTGTCTTTGAGATCTAAAATTATATCTTCACTTTCATTCAGGCAGTTTTCACAACTTTCAATGGAATTTTTGATTTCCTGTATATCTCTTTGTATCTGCTTTATGTATTGTTTGTTTTTTATATTGTTCATCCAGGAATTCTGTCTTTTTGTTTGGTTCCTCCAATTTTTAACTATGTCTTCTTTAGATATGTTCAGCATCTCTTTCATTTCTTTTATCACTTCTTCTTTTACTTGGGAGATTATTTCTAGTTTGAATTCCTGTAAAGCTTCCCAGAGTTGCTTCTTTATTTCAGTTGCTATTATGTCAGGTATTTCAGGGGTATGGCATATATTTTCTTCTGTGTGCATAGTTCCCATGGTGTCTTGGGATGGGCTGGAGTTTTGAGATGGTATATTGGTCTTTTGTTTTGTCATTTTCATATATTTCCGTGTTTCAAGTGTTATTCCAAGGCTTCCCCAAGGCCTGTTGGAAATCCTCTTCTATGCCCTCAGCCCCTGGGACTCTGACCACCCAGTTCCCAGAATTGAGAGAGGGTCACTGGAGTGGGGCAGGCAGGCCCAAGCCCTATGGTGCCTGTTGACTGTGGCAGGAAGCTGTGAAAATTTCCTTGGCTGGTGGGAGCAATGATCCCAAACTCCCTGGTTCCGGATGGTGCAGTCACACTCACCTCAGGTGGCTCAGTTTCCAGAACTGAGGGCACTGGCAGGCCGAGGACCCCCGAGTCCACCAAGCAGGGTCGGGAGTGAGGCAGTTGGTACAGGCAGGCTCAAGCCCTGCTGAGCTGGTCCAGTGCAGCGGGAAGCTGCAAAGTTCCCTGTCCAGGCCTAAGTGAGGATCCCAAACTCCCTGGGTTCAGGGGATATTGCAGGGACACACCTCAGGCAGCCCAGCCTCCAGAACTCATTCTATCCTTTTCAGTGGGAAAAGTTTTTGAACCCTATGTTTTAGAAGCTTTAAGGTAGGAAACATATTAGAACAAATTTGTTTGAACAAAAAGTTTTATTTTATGGAAAAAAATTACTTAAACAATAAAACCTCTCTTTTAAAAACAGACAAATTTCAGGAGAATTGGGCTGGATTAGAGACAACTGTAATCAGAATCTCCATAAGGATCCTTCAGTGATGATTGTTTGCTGTTATTTTGTAGCCATATACCAACGTCCTTGTGTAATAGCATCTCACTCCTACCTTGGTTTGCGAATATGGTTGGCCTTGGCCAATGTAACAATAGAATAATAGCCACTGCAAGGACTTGGCAAAGGATTATGCATTAGAACTTGAAGTACCATGAGTAATGCATACTACAAAACTTAAGCCACCTCTCCACCATTTTATGCAACATTTGCTGACGTGCCTTACATTCTTGCCACCATAACATAAGCAAACCCAATTTTGTGGGATAAATGTCTAGGCAGAGAGAGAGAACCCTTGTTCCAGTTATCTCAGATACTCTAGTTATCCTTGGCAAGGGCTGGAACATTTAGCAGGCAACCAGTGGCATAATTCAGAGACATACTTGATCAGAGAAAACACAAGAAAAGGAAAGGTAATTACACAGTTGTGGTTCTAAGAGAAATATAATGTGACTGCCATAATCTATCACTAGATGGTAGCGATATCAGACAGCTGTATCTGCACATGTACAGCCATTTTGTTGGATAGCCCGTACAGGAATGATCTGTCAGAACGGATTTATCAAGCTCTACTTGGGAACAATGAAACAATATGATTGGAATGTACATTTACAGTATTTAAAACATGTTTCTATATGCACACTTTGTTTGCCAAGTTAATGGCAGGACCATGGCATTCACAACTGACATGGGTAGGTAAGTCAGGTTATCCTCTAAATGTGATGATTACTTGCATATTAGACAGGCATATAATTTATGGTTAATATACACACTTCTAATTTTGTCAAGATGATAAATCTCACGTATGTGTTCTTGCTGCATACAAAACAGAAAGAGAAATAAATGGACATAAGGAAATTTTGAAAGGTGTTGGGTGTTTCTGTTACTTCCATTCTGGTGATGTTATCACAGGTCTTTGTTGGAGTCCAAATTATCAAATCATATTTTGGGTATCAATTTTACTTGCATAAAGCAGTTAAAATATAGAGGTCAGAAGGAACCCAGGTGAAAAGAATGTACTGCATATTGGGATAGAAGAAGTTTTTTGTGGACCAAATTAAGTTCACCTGTTCTCTTTGACCACCTTCTTTTGGGCTCATCTTTGTGTATTTTGTCTTACCATTTTACCATGGGTCATCCATGAGTGATTTACTGCTGAACTGCTCATTCCAGATTAAGATATTAAGAGTAGCTATAACTGTTAGACTCTTTTCTTCTGTCTGTGTTCCTGGATGAATGTCTGCTCGAGAAGCTTTTTACCAACTAGTCTGAGAGTGATAAGAGCTATGCTCCCACTTCTTTGTTTTTTAATTTTATTTTATGGGAAAATATAAAACAAACTTTCATAACAAGATGATCAGAAAATAGCAATAGTTCATATATTACATATTCTTGTTTTTAAAGTACTTGCTTAGAGTACCAGATATGGACATCGAAAATTCTCCAATTCATATTATATGCTCCCACTTCTATCAAAAAGCATTCTAAGCTTTTTGTTCCACCTCTTGAAAAATCCATCAGCATCCAGTCCTTTGAACTTCTCTGTTTTATTGTGATTTTCCATAATAACAGTTCTAAAACTAGTTCTTAGTTACTCTTCTCTCATTGCTGAGCTAACTACCCAACACCAAAAATTAAACAAAGAATGGTGCATTTATCTTGCAGCTTGGAGAAATTTCAGTTCATACTCAGCTGGATTCAAAGATAGAATGGTAGGCAGGAATTTAGAGGAGAAACAATTCATGACAGACAGAAAAAAAAAGGATGACCACAAATCTTTCTGTCATTATATCTTATCCAGGATTTTTGGAGCAGGTAGCACTCTGAATCCTACTGCCCTTGATCCTAGCATTTCACCATGAATCAGTTCCAACATCACACACTCCAGATCCCAGCTACTTCTAAAAAGACCCACCCATGACCACATAAGGCTTTAGGATAACATCTAAACACAAACTATAACAAACTGTTTCACTGCCTTCCAATAAGACTAGGTTCATTTGTTTGTATATAAGCCACTGAAATTTCTGTGTACCTTTTACTTTTACCCATCAATCTGAATGAAATAGTTTTTGAATGACACATGACATCTCTGAAATACTAGAGAGTCTCTTCCCTCTGGTAATGTATTTGTCAACTTGGATTTAAATATATATCCACTGTAGATTAAAGGCTCCCTCGGTGTCTCTTGAATTTACCCAGACATGTTGTAGCTGTTACTCTTAACAGTATTACTAGCATTATTTAATATTGTCCTGACAACTTCAGAAAGTTCTTGATCCTTTCTCAATACATTTACAGGTTTCGGTAGACAATGGCTGTAAGAATGAGAAATGCCACAGAAAGTAAATGGAGAGAATGTTAAAAGATAAAATCACTAGGGAACTCTGGTTTAGTTTTTTGGAGGGAGGTGTGTGTGTGTGTGTGTGTGTGTGTGTGTGTGTGGTGCACGTGCATTTTGTCCTTTGGAGCAATGCTTTGATGACTAGAGTAGAAAACTAGTTTGCATTTGAAAATCTCTTTCTAAAACTCATTTTTAGATAGATAATTGTTAATCATTCCAATTCAGTTTTTTTTTTTTTCAGATGCATCATAGTGTGCTGGAAATAGTGTATTTTTAATATAAACCATTATATACACAATAATTTATTTAATAGAAACTTGTGATATCTCCACAATACAAACTGAACAGGACTAGGGAGATGACAGTAGATGAATGTTAAGGTCTGTTACGGTTTGAATCTAAAGTGTTTCCCAAAAGTGTCATGCATTCAGAGGTGAAGCTTTTTAAGGGCTAGGAAACCTGGATGTGCTACACTCCTGAGTGACCTAATCCATTGGGAAGTTCAGGGCTGAATTGGCTGGTGCACAGTGGGCCACTGCCAGAGGAAGTGGGTCACTGGAGGTCTGACCTGGAGAATTTATTCCTGGCTTCACCTTCTCCTTTCCTTTCTCTGCTTCACGACCAGCATGGGATGAGCTTCTGTCCTCCACCAGTCCTGCCCACCATATTATTTACGCTATGCACCCAGCTGTTTGTGACCAATCCACTGCAAACTGTGAGCCACATAAACTTACTCTCCTTCAACTCCCAGGTGTTAGGATAAAATGTTAGGACAATGACTAGTATAGTTTTTAGTATGGTTTCTGTCTTCATAGAGCTTACAGTTACATGGGGGAACAGACATTCATATTTATTAATGCCATCACGTGTTTAATTACTCTGTTTTAGAAAAGTTTTGAGTTATCTTTTTAAAATTTATAAGGAAATATATGACTCAGTTTCAAGATGAAAATAGTCAAGGATTCTTTTTATGAATTTGAAGACTAATGAATGCTCCCAAAAGAAAGTAAAGACAAAGATGCTGTAGGGCACATGATGAGTCAGTGAAACGGAAGAAAATTATAGCACTCAGAGGTCACCGAGTCATGAGAATGAATAGCACGTTTCACTCATTTCACCCTGGATCCTGTGTCCACAAAGAGGGACGGGTAGGAGTGAAGGCAGGTCATGAACTAATAGCTTTAGCTTTTCTCTCTCTCTTTGTCTCTCTCTCTCTCTCTCTCTCTCTCTCTCTCTCTCTCTCTCCTTCATCTACCCCTATCTATCTCTTTGTGTCTGTCTCTGTCACTATGTAATTTTCATAATGTAATGTTTAATATATGTGACATAATTTATTATATTATTTACATAATAAATATGAACTATCACAAGGTTAACTTCAAATTCAAGCCTGCCTAATTTTGGTTGACATAGAAGAAATAGAACTAAGACTTCCTATTCCTTTTTTATGCCTTTTCCCAAACATCCTAACTTTAATAACTACATTCATCTTTATAACACATATCAGGAAACTATTCTTTAGTCATCAAACAGGCAGAATGGAAAAGAAGATATAAAGCAGTTTTATATTTTTATGTTTGCTCCTCTATCATTATTTTCAAAAATCCACAGTCTTGATGATGCAAAATTCAAACAAGATAGTCATGGAGATGTGAAAAAAAAAAAAAAAAGAGGTGGCAGTCAATAGGATCGATGGGAAAGCAATGCTTTTATTATACTCTGGAGGACAGTTCAGATATTTTGCATTTTGGCTCCCCAAAATAGTCTCATAGGTGTTTAGCACATGTGATTGTTAACTGAGATTGATTTTTTTCAATGGCTGAAGTATTCATTTGCACTTAGAAATGTGAGAATTTTTAAATGTGTAAATATTACTAATATCAGAGTGTTCATCTTAGATCAAAGTGGAAAGAATTAGACAAAGAATTTTCCATTCACTCCACCGACAGTGCTATTTCTCCAGCCGTTTGGAGGAACTATTGCTCTTCCCAGCTCCTCTTTCCTCTGATTTTACTGGCTTTTCTCACTTCCGTTTTCTCCTGGCAGGAGCTATAGTAATATGGTGTCCTCCAAAACCCACAACCGCTGTGCCCTGTCTATCTCTAAGGTGTTCTTTTTGTCTTATATTCCCATTGATTTCTTTATGGACATAAAACTGTGCAGAGGAAATTTTCTCATAAATGGAGCTCAGGGATATTTTATCAAGAATAACTTCCTAAAGCTCAGCTGTGTTACATGACAGAACACGATCCCAAGAGCAGTAATACCAGGCCAGTCACTTGAGTTATTTAAAACTCGATTGGATGGTCCTTGTGGATGTGCTGGCAGGAATTCCCGCTTCACCTGCATGAGAAGTAAAAAGTCAGATCATAAAATGATTTTTTTCCTCTTGAGTTCATTTTTTTCTCTAAGCTGGGTATTATAATTTCTGCTGAAACCAGCTATATTAAATAGACACTGAGAATCTCTTTTTTTGCTGTTATATTGATGGAGATCATGTATAAAAGAACAGTGAAATCTGCTACTATATAGAAACACCTGCATTCATGAGCAAATATATGACATTATTTAGAGGCTTGGGCGTGAATTCTACTTCTCTTACTGTATAATCAAAAGACCCAATATTAACATGATAAAATAAATTTTCTTAATTTATACATCACTTCTTGCCGTATCCATAGAGCTATGTTTCCCTCCAATATATGAAGTGTACCTCACATTAGTATGTTTTATCCATAAGAGATTGATATATGGTTTTTAATATTCATTTACTGCTAATATTGCTGCCATAATCATGATGCTTATTATAATATATACCATCCCTGAGGAACATTAGAGAAAGGCCCCTTAACCAAAGTATGTAAAATGTTGTGTTACACATTTTGGATATGATTGTATTCCTACTGTATTAGTATTGTATATCAGTATTTACAATCTGATAGCAGAAGGAAAATATTCTTGGGATACTCTGAACCATTAATAAAGATTTTACTATGGTTTCATAATTCAACAGTTCAATGCAAATGGAATTCATCATTTCTGGAGCAATTTTGCAGATGCAGTACCATTTAAACTCAGGACAATGCTATGTGATATGTACTATTATTACATTTATTTAATATATGGAAATAAGTTGAAAGACTATTGGTTTGCTATGGAAAGTAATGTCAAATGCAAATCCAGGTTGAATTCCAGAGCCCCAGTCTCTTCTCTTTATCATGTATCCTCTTTTATTTTCCTTCTCATAATTCTGAAACCTTATTTCCTGAAAAAATCCCTGTGACAAATTTTCTATTTTCATAATCCTTCCATTCCTGTGTGCTCACCTCTGTTCTTTTCTATTACTGTTCTAAAACAACACACATAAAAATATTCCATTTTTTGTCAGTGGCCCAAACATTACACAGAGAATCACTTATTTGTATGTATTTTAGTTTTCATTAACAGAGGAGCGATCAAACAAATTCATATATGCCTCTTCATTAAAATAGTTAAGCTTCAGTTTTATCAGTCAAATAATAGATCATACTGGCTGTTCCGTCAGTAAGACTCTCTACCACTTCTGCTCTTTCGCTAGCTCCGTCCACAAAACCAGCACAGGACTTTGAGAAAAGTTCTTGGGTGTAAAGAAGTGTCTCAAGTTGGATATAGATGGATATATTTCCAGCAGGTAGGATTATATTTCAGTTAAGAAGAGGAGGAAGGTAGCTTGTGAAAATAATTTTCTTTTATGATAAGAAATTTGCCCTGTAGAAAATGAAAGCAATCCATACATATTAAGCAATGAATTATTTAGACTTATATTTCATAAAGAACACTTGTTATAAATCTGTAATATTGATTGAAAGTGTATTTTAGAGACTGCATAAAAGGACAGTGTGAAAAATGCTGAGGATTGAGAAAGAGGACAGAGGACAGACAGGATGGTGGGATCAACAGTGTCTAGTGAGTTTTTGTGGACAGTGATACAAAAGGGAAGTTACACATTATTCTCAATTGTGATAATCATACCTTAGTTCATTCAAGACGATTTAACAACTCATCAGATTGAAGGATGAGCTGATTATCTTCTTTCTGATTTACTGTGAAGTGTGTATGTGATTAAATGCATGAGATTCACCTGGGAAATGTATTGGCTGGTGCAGCAAGCTTGTAAATTGTTAGAATATACAGATTCTAAGTCACTTGTCATAGTGAAGATTGTCCAGGAATAATGTTTAGATAAAAAATGAGTGTGAGAATAATAAGAATGTTAAATATATTTAAAGAAAAAACAAACATAGAAGGTGGAAAGTGAAGAAGAAAAGTCATGAGAAAACTGAGGAAAGCAGAAGGTCTAGATGTTTAGAGAATTCCAAAAAGAGGAGCATGTGAAGCAGTAAACAACCAATCACATCAAATCTACAAAGTGAATACAATGAAGAGGTTTTGCAGTATGCATTGAATTTGAGCGTTAGTAATTACTGGGACACTGGGAAGGGAGGGGGAGTCAGATAATTAACATGGACGAAATGCAACAAAGCATGAGGGGTTCTGGGGGGAAAGCAGAGGGGTTAGTAATGAACTATTCCTCAGGAAAATTAGAAGTCAGAAAATTAAGGCTGAAAAGTAGACCCTTGAGTTGATAACTAATGAGAGACATTTGATGAGAAAATGCAACTTCAAAAAGTAATAAAAAGAGAAGATAAAAGAATGTAGAATCCACTTATATTTATTACTCTTAAATTTGGTTGTAGTGGTCATTTACATTTTATTCTAAGCACCTGTACTAGGAATATTCTTAGTATGAAATCAGGCATACCTTCATTGTCAGAATTGTGAAATATCAGAACATGTATACTATTTATATTTACTACATAGAAGGTTTGATGACATCCTATTTCTACTCAAAATACCTTTCTTTACCAAAAGTTGATGTCAAGTCACGAGAGAGGCAGTGGGCCTCACTCTGTTAAGATCCCACTTGGTTAGCCCTTACCTTCACTTTGTCCATAGACAAAGGTTGGATTCTCTTAGGATGTGTTTGATTTGAGCCTTTTGGAAAAACAGATGCCTCCATAAGCTGACCAGAAAATCCCACATGTGCCAATCGGAAATAGTACCAGCAGTTCCATTCCTGTGCCAGAGAGAAAATAACAGATTTCCATGGCGATGTTCCTCTGTAGTACTTAGTGAAATATGTGAATATATTAAGTTTTCCAGACTACGAAGACTTACATGCCAGCTCTATGACTGTGCAGTATCTACAATTGCCCCTTCAGGATTTTCTAGCTTCCAAAGTTGTCAGGCCCAGGCTGGCGTTCATGACATACCTCATTATTAAAGGATGATTTCATGATGGAGGGAAAAGGGAAATCAGGAAGCTGCCCGTTTATCTCTGCTGCCAACATTTGCCTTCTGGGTCTCCATCCTCCGAGCTCTAGACCGTAACTTCCTCACTGGGGACTTACATTATATCCCTGATATTCTTTCTCTAGGGAGTACGGAAGATGGGATGAACCTCAGTGAGGGAGCAAAGGACATGTTCCCTACTCACTGCCTCAAAAGCCTGAACCTGGCTGATTAACACAGTCACTGCAGACTGGTAGCCAAGGAGCTGGGATTGTAATTAGATCTCTGGAGGTTCAATCTCCGTTGCTTTGTGATTTTTGCCACCACAGCATTTTACCAGCCTAAAATACCATTTTTTCTTTTCTGTAAAAGCAGAAGGTAGAATTAAGTGATCTTAATGGCCTTTTTGAGGAACTGTTTGATTGCTAGAGATAGGTATATTTAATTTTTCTCGTAATTTTTCTCACAGCAGTTTGACACCTTAAATATGCCATGTCATCCATGAGGATGCATGCTTAACATTTTCAGTGCCGCCACTACTGCACCATGACACGCACTTAACCTCCCTCTGAGTGCCTATTAATGCGTCACTGATTTATTTGTGTGCATTTGTCAGCACCTATCAGACACCTGGATCACAGAAGAGCATGACTCTATGTCAGACATCCAGGGGGTCAAATCCGGGCCGGGTCACAGGTTGGGTACTTATATAATTCAACCACTCTGCGCCTCGGTGTAGTCCCATATTTGTATAATTAGGAGGGTTAACCTGCTCCAGGGTTGCCAGGAGGACTACATAAAATAACAAAAGTGAAGAATGGAGCACAGTGCCATGCTGAGTATTCACAAGAGAGTGATTCTTTTTCCTTTTGCTCTTAGAATTAAAGTAAAGCAAATCTATAAGGACAGGTATATCCACTTCTCCAGTAAAATCCTTGTCATTGAAATTTATGCTTAATGAACATGGCTTTCCCCTGCTTTGTCAGTCCTGGGAAGTAGGTATATAAAATCATGGAAAAACACTAAGACATTCCTTCCCCAGCATATATAAGAGGCAAAGGAATGTAATGCTTGTCATGAAATATGAAACACATGAAATTATCAGGGGAAGTAGTTAAAGAGAATAGAATACAGACTTTTTGATAAACACTACTCCTTCACGTTTATTATTTTATTATTTTACTTGTTTTGAAAATTAAATCTATGACAATGGACTGCACTACAAGTCACTCAGTGATCCTCCATTACACCAGTGTTCTGTGCTCTGCTGCATGAGGTTACACAGGAACATAGCTCAGTGGCACAGCTCCTGCCTGGCGAACACAAGGTCACAGAGTTCGATTCCTGCTACCAAGAAAAGAAGTGCTATGCAGGGTATACACTGATATTCTTCCCACATTTTAACACAAATGTGTACTTTATTTTTAAAAATCAAAATAACTGTGCCAATTGCTCAGCTATTTTCACAGATATTGTGTGCTACTTATTCTAGCAGGTGGCAAACCTAGACATTGTGACCAGCACTCCTGAGATCACAGGTACGTGTGCCCCTTCCCCAGGCCACATTACCCTTCACCCATGATGAGAAGGTGTTTCTTATATTCTTTCTTGTTCTGTGTCTTTAACCATGACCAAAATAGTAACCAATGCACAGCCATTCTCTAACTTATCAGTGAGACAAGTATAGCAGAATTATTTCCCCCAAATCCCTGGATCACTTTCAAATTTGATTTAAATTTTGTGTCAAATGTTTAACTTTGCTAGTCATTCCCCATATCTAAGTTTCTCAATATGAAGAGGAATAGTCATTGTCTATCTTGGTCTCATCAAGTCGATGAAAGTAATCTGTTGGCTGGAAATGGATAAATACATTCCCATTGGTTTATTTTATTTTTCTCACCAATTGTGAAGGAATTGGACAGATCACTTTTGCCATTATATTATTTTCTAATATCGTATGAATCCAAATACTGCAGTAACTCTTATGTGCCAGGGGCATATGTTTTTCAACATACATAAAAGCCTTGGCCAGTAGTCAGTAAAAACTTCCTGTTTGTTTGGTGTGTGGAAGTCTAAAACCGTGGTACACTGAATCATGGGTAATCAGGAAAGGCTAAAATAACCCTTTCAGTTATACATCATTCATTATACCTTCCCATGAAAGTAACAAGGAAAAATTATTCAGGTGTTCTTCCCTACTTATCCAAATAGAGATTTATTTCTTTCATGAAAATAGAGATGGTGAAAAAATTTCAAAATTGAACAAATTAGAGGAATTTTTAAAATCCCCTTCTTAATCTAAAAAATCTTCATTACCCACATCCAACTTCTTGGTCTAATACATACTTAATTAGCAGCATTTTTGGCTGGATATGTTACAAGATATGAGGAATTTCAGAGGGAATGAGATGCAATGTCTGCTGTGTAGGACTTCAAATATTATTCCTACAGGACAGGAAGCTATTTTTGCAAAAAGTTAGTGCATTATGCTTTGTGTTCTGAAAAGGCCTACAAACAGTCCTCAATTTGCCACCTTCCCCCACATGACTCAGGAACAATTGTGTAACTTTCTGAGCCTCAGTTTCCTTAACTAAATACCTGGTTAGTACAAATACATCTGTTTCCTACAGCCTTAGTGGAGAGCAGTAATGAGAAAGATCACCAGAAAATTATGTTATTGATGGTTGGCTGGACATAGAGAAATTCCGGGAAAAGTAGGCCCAGTTGTAATCTAGATGTAAGATATTTAACATTCCAAGACGAACAAAGATTTGTTGACCAATGTGTGAAAAAAGGCTCCATCAACAGACTGGGACTAAGTTATAGCATCACTTACATTTCAGGGCACTTGCCCTTTACAAGTGATGCCAACTTCAGATTTTCTGAGCCAGAACGTGAATAAGCAAAGTCTCAGGTGTATGATGATTGCCTTTTACACAATATGAGGTATTAGTTCAATCTCGGTTTATTCTTAGTTTTTATTTTCATGCTGCCGTAATATGCTTTACCAACTGGAAATGAGGTCAAAGCAATAACCCAGGAGTTAATGTATTAAATGTTTGATATTTAAAATTTTGTGAACTTCAGAATGCCTTTGTCATCTGTAGGGTTCAGTGAAAGAAGAGGGGAGGGCTTGGAGAGAGAGCACATCAGCTATCAAAGACAGCACATTTCTAGAGAACGTGGAGGTCTTGGGAATTCATTCTGAAGTTGATACAACCCGGCGAATCCAAGTGAAATACAAAGTTCTCAAAATATCCCCGGGGTCATGTTCCTCAGTGGAAGAACTCATAGTGCCTTAGTGACTTCTCCAGGAACACTGAGTGCTGCAGGGTCCTCTGTTTCACGCCCTGCTCTCAGGCTGGCTGTCCTCTGCACCCCCTGGTCTCAGTAGCCTACATGCCTATTCTCACACAGAGAACAAAATGCAGATCTAAGGGTGAGAAAGGGAACAAAATTTATCCACCTTAAACAGAGATCATCTTTCTTTTATCAGTTTAATCTTTATGTAGTGAAGTAACCAAAATTTCCTTTCATAGATCACACATTCTCCACCACAGCCTGTGTATGTGGGCTAGACCCAGACTTGCTCAGATCCAAAGACAGCTGCTGAACCAGGAGGATTGACTTTTCAAAGTGGGGCCATAAGTTACATCATACACACCAACTAGTGGCTGGCAGCAATGCCATGTCCTTGCCCAGAATAGACCTGCTAGGTCAATGTCACCCCTTCCACAGACTTTCCAGGTGAATTTAACAAACATGATTTAGTAAACTCAGGTCTGAACTACTGGTGTAGTTCAATTCTCATGAATCATTATGAGGTTTTAAAATAAAATGCATTAATGCCTGATTCCTAGTTATAGTTGTATTGGCATAATTAGTAAGAGGTTTGGCTCAGCGTAAGTAGTCTTGTCTATGGAGTATACTAATGTTAAGTCAATGATTTTCAACCACTGGCTGGCTACCCCTGCTACTTATAATGATTGCTTACAGTATAAAAGTACAACCTAATGTAATCAATGAGAGTCTGAACCTGAATTTGTTTGGTGATTCTGAGGGAGTACCAGTCTCTCTACAGATGGAGGTAATGGGAAAAGCATATGTGAGTCACAGCAGCTTTATTCATTCCAGGATTACCCATGGAAAGATGGTATGTACTTTGCCACATGACACTATGAAACATGGCCTGACATGAAAGCATGGCAAGAATTGAACAGACATCACCCTTAAAATATTTGAAGGTACAGAAGGGCAAACAACTTTGAGAGATTTTGCTTTGAGAAGAAAGCCCAAAGGAATCCAATTCATTCAGGAAAAACTAGGGAAATATCCCCTAGAATACAGCCATACCAACAGTCAAACACTGCTATAACCATGGCCCACTGGGGTGGAGGGATGCCACAAAAAAATGTAGAGTCATGAAAATTTCCACCCATATTCTAGGAGAAGGCCTAAGAGACCAGGAAAAGTGCCTCTGAAAGGACAGTGCAAAATCTAGGAGAATTAAGGTGGAATTGTGGAGACACTAGAAAGTAGGAGATTCCATAATCATGGGACCTGCTGAGGAAAGCCACAAGCAATGCATGAATTCAGCCCAAGACAGAGAAGCCATATTGGCAGAAAACTTCAAGGCCACAGGAATGGGGCTTCCAGTGCCTATGGAGCTCAACATCTCATTGCAATCTGCTCCAGGAATTCCGCATGGAGTTACAAGATTATGACTGCCTTATGGCATTTCAGTTTTCCTTCAATGTCACTCATTGGTCCCCACCTGCTTCTCCCTTTTGGAATGAAAATATTTAACATTGTCAATTTATATTCAAGATATTTAACTTGCATTTGAATTTCATAGAGGTTTACAGTTAAGAATTTGCCTTGGTTTTCAGCGAAGATTTTGGACTTAGACTTTTCAGCAATGCTGAAACTGTTGACATTATGGTGACTCCTCGATATTGCACTAAGAGCAGTTTATTTAAGGAGATGAATATCAGTCTTTTGAGGGACAGACTGGAAGAATCTACAATAGCTATTTGTAGGATCACAGGCAAGAGAATTAATGAAATTCAGCTGTCCACTGGAGAAATGGACAATGAAGCAGCTGCTCAACCCGAGAAGACAGAAGTCATAGAACATAATGAATCAAGGATGCTACACTTGTCCAAAAACCTGGAAGCTTACCAGAGCATCACTGATATGACTCTTCATTTAGGAGACTGAGAACACAGAGACCAGTCTCCAAAGACAAGGACAGGAGCTCTTCAACGATGAAAGAAATTCCTTTTCTTTGCCTTTTTATTACAACCAGACTATAAGTCTATTGCTTGGCAGTATCCAAATCCAAGATGAGTTTTCTCACCTTGTTTGCTGTATGCATTTCACTTACCCACAGACAGTCCCAGAACTGTACTAACCTGCTAGTCATTTCTTAATCCCTAAAGTTGATGTATCGTGGTTAATGTTCACAACATACAAAAGAAAGACTTCTTTGTTCATGTAAATTTGGAAAGCACTTTCTCAAAATTCTAAGTTCATCTCAAATTACTGAAGGTTCTATTAAATGCTGAACTAAAAGACTGGGTTGAAATTCTCCTCCTCCTTATATATACCTCTTAACAGCTCTTTGGAGTTTTAAAACTCAGTTGGTGCCTATAAACTGGCTTTAGTAGAGTTGAATTACTAAAAGAGGAAGTAACTTGGTTTACTTTCTTTCAAAGCACACTTTGAGAAAAAAAGATTTGAATAAAACAAGGGACTTATTCAGCAAAGTACAGCACAATGAAGGAAGCAAGGAAAATGGAGCAGGAGAAAAAAAAAAAACAAGTGTGCAGAGACAGATGAGTTATTTATCACTTTCAGCAACAAGAGTCTCATTTGCTGGATGGTCAGGAACTGGGGCTGAGGACTGTCCCTCTATGTGCCAATGATCCTCTGAGTTTTCATCTGCTCTGAACACTAGTGAGCAGATTTTTACATCACTGGACCAAACCCCCATCCAGACCAGCAGAGACAGAGCTTAGGAGCTCTCATTATTCCAGGTGCGGCCCTCTTCATGTGGTGGACAGCTCAACAGTGATGGGAATGATAATGAGAAAGTGTCATAAAAACTCACACATGTTGTCATCTATATTGAACTGTTTAGGTACACTGCTGTTTGCCGTGACCTAATGCTGTGACCTTCAGTATGTTTGGTAAACTATCTGGCAATGATGCAAATAGACAGATTGTACATATGAAGAATTAATGAAAAAAAAAAACAGAGATCTATATGTGAATATACTAGGATTTCTCCAAATATGATATTTTCAAAAGTTAAGTCTGATAAAATTTTACAACACACTTCATATTGAAGGGCACCAACAAGCAAAAACCCTGCACGTGATTAAATATGCTATTAGTGTATGTTTCTTTCTTAGTTCCATAGATTACTCTGTGGAGATGGCACTTTGACATGGAGATGTCAACAAGAGGCCACGTGCCTCCCACCCCGAGGGATCTCACTTCCATCATAAATTGTCCTAGAGATTTGAGGATTACTGAGGCTTTTCTGTATACCTCAAAGGTACAACTAGATTGATTAGTAACTTACCCATACATAGCTCAAAAAATAGTCATTAGTATTTACTAATGTCGTTTTTGTCACTTTGAAGAATACATTATAGAGAGAGTGCTTCTGTTCAGTGCTACGGGTTTAGTATGCCCTAACACTTTTTGATGAGACAGATGTCAGACTGCTTTAGCCAACTGTGTGACTTAAACAATGAACTGAAATACATTATTTAAAGAAGATTTTTTTTTAAAATAAGGAATTGAATAAGATCTTATTAAAAATCCAGAAAAAACTGAGGTTCACAAATCACATTGACATATTCTCTACAGTTTCTTTTCAAGGCATATTTTAGTGTAACTCATGTTTTGTATTTTCAAAAATATAAATTTATAACATGAGGACTATAGTCTGTACCAACCTCATTTAAATTTAGCCTGAGAATATGACTGAAAGGTCATAAATTAGAATAGATGAAAGAAAAATAAATTCACTAAATAGAAAACTATTCAGTAACAAGAACGAACACTCTAGAAATGTATGCAAAAGAAGAGTTGAGTCTCACTAGCATAATGTGATTACACACAGGTAAACAAAAGAGTATTATCATTGTATTCCATCTATATTAATTTTAAAAAAAATGAAAGAACAGGAAAATTTAATCTATGCTATAAAACATGAGCAGTGGTTATCAATAGAAGAGTGGTGACAGAAAAAGTGAACTAGAGGGTCCTGAAGTGAGGATAATGTTCTGTTTATTGATAGGAAACTTGGTCACAAATGGTACTCCATTTTATAATGTTGAAGTTGTCCAGTTGTGTTTAGTTTACATGGGTATATACAGTATCATCCTTCAGTATCTTCCAGAGAATTGTTCCAGGTTAACAAAATCCTTAATAAAATGTTTAGTATGTGTAAATAAGACAACACACATTCCCAAACATACTTATGTTTATGTTATGTTATTGTAATGCTTAGTTATGTTATTGTAATGCTTAGTGCAGTAATACAGTAAATTTCTATGTTATTGTAATGCTCTATGTTATTGTAATGCTTAGTGCAGTAATACAGTAAATTCTATTGGATAGGTGATGAAGAGTTAAATGACTGTAAGTGTTCAGTACACCTTCCTAAGAATTTGAGGTCCACAGTGGGTAGAATGTGCAGCAATGCAATCTGCAGCTGAGGAGAAGTCAACTGACTTCTCTAAAAAGAAAATCAAAGTCTGGTTTGGCAATGCAAGCTGGTAGTTCCAGCACTAGGGAGGGTGACACATTGTGACTTAAACAATGAACTGAAATACATTATTTAAAGAAGAGGATTAATCCACATTTAAACCCAGCCTAACCTGCATAGCAAGTTTGATAGCTAGTTGAACTGCATTGCAATAAGATCCTCTTTCAAAAAGAAATAAAGGAGGAAAGGAAGGAAGGAAAAAATAAAAACTATCAAGGCATTTATTTTTTGTCTTTCATTAAATTTTTACTCAGCACCATGGAAAACTAGAGATTTGATTTTGGATACACCTTTCAAATATAATTGGACAATTACTCATTAGTCTCTTACCCAAGTTTTTTCACTTGTTCAATCTCTTGCCTCTAGTACCAATTCAGGAAGGAGGCCTGCTTTTCCCCTTTTACCCTTATTGCATGTGGCTGCACAGCCATGCTACTTTGCTTTGTAGCCAGCTGAGTATGGACTAAAATCTAAAAATAACTATAAGCTAAATAAACCTTTCCTTTCCTAATTTTGTGCATAAGGTATTTTGTCTCAGCAATGAGAGAAAAATAACCAAGACAGAATTTGGTACCAGTGGAGTGGGGTCATTGCTGTGACTGCACCTGACCATGTAGTTCAAGAGCCCTTGAGAATGGCTTGTAGGAAGAGTTTGGAAAGGTTTGGAGGTTCCCTGAAAGAGTACTCCTAGAACACCTGAGATTATTTCTATATGGGGGATTCAGGTCAGAGCTCAGGAGACCAGAAGGCTGATAGACATCCTTCTGGTAAAGACCAGGCTTGGAATGTTTCTGCTGGAAAGAAGGACTGCACTGGTTGTGTAACTCCAGACACTGTATGTTATGGCTTGGCAGAAAGTTTGTCTGCAGTTTGCTCATGTCCAGAGACTTTACCTGAGACAGAGATTAAGAATGGTAGACTAATCTGGCAAAAGAAATTTCAAGACAGTTGAATATTGAGGCAGTAGCATGGCTATTGTTGGGGACTTTTTGCCAGATTTATATTGCAAATCAAGAGCAAAGAGACCACTACGATGATTTAAAATGCTGTGAGTTTGGCCAGAAAGGAAGCTGCAGAACAGATGTAAAGATAGAACTAAGATCTCAATTGCTGAGGAAGAACAGAAAAATAAAATGAAGACCTACAGGCATCACAGAAAGAGGCCATGAGTCTCCATGCTTTGCAACCTCAAAACTGCAACAGTGAGATATTCTGCTTGGAGGAGAAAGCTGCAGAGCAAAGCACCATGCTCTGGAATGATTGTGGGAACCATACAAGGTCCCAATATGACAGAACTACACCCAGGTGAAGAATGGTAGCAACATAGAGAATCTGTTCCTCACAATCAGGTTCAGAGAGCTCGGCAATGCAGGCTCATGCAGAATGTATGAGTTCTGAGGTTAAAAAGGCTTCCACTCCAATTTCAGAGGACCTGAAGGCCAGGCAGTGTCCCCCTGAGAGGGCAATGTATGAAGCTGTAAATGTGAAGTCAAAGATGCAATGGGGAACCCAAAGATTTGGAAAAACCAGGAGTTTGGATCATCTAAGGAAAGTTTGGATCATGCAAGAATTGAGTAAAGCAGGTCTAAGAGAGAAGCATTGGGGTCTAAAACCACTAGCAATGCTGTGAGAGTGGAGTCACTCAACATTTTTGGAGCACTCAACTAGATTGTTTCAGATGCTGAGTGTGGAACTCCAGGACTTAATGTTTGCCCTGCTGGATTTTGGACTTGCTTTGGTCCCAATTCTTTGTATCCCCCTGTTTGCACCCTTTGGAATGGTAATGTTTGTCTTATTCTACTGAATGTTAGAAGTTTTTTAACTTTGCTTTCATTTGTACAGGGGGTTATAACTAAATTTTTCTTAGATCTCAAAGGCATCATGGGACTTGACTTTTCAACAATATTGAAACTGTTAGGACTTTGGCAACTCTTGGAGATGGACTAAATGTCTTTTGCATAAAGGAATGTGCATGAGTCTTTGGGAGAGGCCAGGGGTGGAAGGTTATGGTTTATATGATGGTGCCTCCCAAAGCCTAATGTAGTCATAGAGGGAGCTGGGTCTAGAGTTTGTGATTAGCTCATTGCCTAGTGTTGGGTGGTTTGAGTGCTGCATGTGCCCAGGGGTAAGCAGCTGTCTTACAATATAAGGGTGGGAAAGAGGTGTGCTTTTACCATGTTTGCTCTTGTTGCTTGTGACTGCCATGAATGGTTGCCCCTGAGCCATGCCACCCTTCCTTGGAGCCAGCTGAGTATGGACCGAAACCTCCAAAAAACTGTAAGCTAAATAAACTTTTTGTTACTAATTTTGGGCATCAGATATTTTGTCTCAGCAATGAGAGAAAAGTAACCATGATAGCATCCTGGAAAACTGGAGATTTTGATTTCTGATAATCCTTTCAAAAAGTGATTGAACAATTGGTCCTTAGTCTCTTGCCCATGGTCTTTAGTTATTCAATCACTATTGCCACTAGTACCAATCAAAACAATCACAACAACAACAAAAGCTTAAGGAATCCTAGTTCCTTAGTTTTTAAATTTTTATTGAGTTGAGAATATATGGATAGACTATAATTTGTGTATTCTTGTGTATTTAGCATGAGACCTGCCTCCTGTGAAAGGTTTTATATGCACAATATAGGATTGTTTACTATAGATACTATGTTTTAAAGTAGACAGATTTCCTCCTGCTTGAATGACAAATGTCAATTGATTTGTAATTTTTCCCCCTTCCCAGACTTTTATAATCTCTATGCCACTCTCATTTTCTATGAATACAACTATGTTACACATGTCATATAAAAAGATTCGTGCAATATTTGACTTTCTGTAAATATTTTATTTCACTTATTGTAATGTCTCTTTGGCTCAGTTCCACGGTCACACTGTAGAATGACCCTTTTTCCACTGCATGTACTTTTTCTTATTTATTCATCTGTTAATAAAATTTAAGATGTTTCCACATATTGGCTAGTGTGAATAATACTATGATGGATATAAAAGTAGTACTATCTCTTTGAGATTCTGATTTCAATGATTAGGACAAATATCGAGTAATGAAATTTCCGAATCTTTGATAGTACTTTTTAAAAATTTTTGAAAAACAGCTACACTATACTCCATGCTGACTACACTCTTTTGCATTCTTACCAACAATACCAAGGTTCCCAATTTCTCTGCATACCCTGAAATGTTCACATATTTTATAATAAAGTATTAAGTGGCATCTCAGTGTAGCTTGGATTTACATTTTCTTGATGATAAGTAACACTTAATATTCTTTTTTCATGTGTTTGCCATTTCCATTTGAATGTCTTCTTCAAAACTTTTATAAAATCGAGTTATAAAGTATTTTTCTTTCTAATTAGTTCACAAGAGTTCCTTACATATTTTGATACTAACCCTTTATTGGGTATGTGTCTTGCAAAGATTATTTGCCACTCCATAGGCTGCTTTTTAAGTGAGTGGATTGTTGCTTTTGAAGAGCAGAAGGATTTTAGCTCTTAGTAACCTTATTTTCTTGTTTTTACTGTCTGAACTTTTGGTGACACATCACAAGAAATTTAATCAATATTTCATTGAAGTATTTATAATTACTTACCCTCTGTTATATTCAGAAGATAAACATAATCCTCTCATTTTAATAACTTTTATTATAAATCCAATAATTCTGAAGCTGATGCACAGAAAAATTTAAAAGATTTTCAAGGAATAGGTTTCCAAATTTTACTACTAATCAAGTTTAAATAGTATTCTAAACTGTTGGAGAACCTGGAGAAGTGATGAAAAATCCTTCATTCTGTCTGACTTTAATTGGTCCAGGTGTATGTATTTTTAAATAATATTGCATGTTGTTATCAGTAAATATTTTTCTTTAGCAAGGAAGAGTGATTCGTGTAATTGAAGGTGCTAAGCCAATGTGTTAGAATTACATGGATACCAATTAATTTGTGTGATTTGTTTCAATATGGATTAATTATGATATGAAATCTTGAGCATAATGAAATTGTCAGATGATAGTTTCACTTCAGTATAGAGTAGACTCCAGTATTTGTGTTAAAGTGCTTTCCTTAAGAGAACTTACTGATGAGTTGCTTTAAATACTGAAAAATTCATCCATGGAATCAACTGTCATCTTCAGGGACTGAGAAGCCTATTTTGGGGAGAATCCCCTAAAGCTGGATGTGTGTTCTTGATAGTAAAAAAATCTTTGGGTAAATTTATCTTGTCAGACCATAGTTCTGCCTTCGTATCCAGGGATTGGAGATGAAATTCTGATGTAGAGGCTTCAGTAGTCTTTCGGTGCCTTAGTATTCTACCCAGGATTTCTGCCAATAGAAACTTTTGTGCTCCTATCACTGAAACAATTATCTACTCAGTTTGGTAGGACCTAGTATAGCAAAAGCTGATGTTTTAGCTGCATGAAATTTAGCAAAAGCTGATGTTTTAGCTGCATGAAATTTAGATCTAGAGCATGTTCTTGTTGCCACATAACCTTGGGTATTTTTATTATGTGTTAACCCTCAGGAATCCAAAGAGTTTTTCTTAAATAGAAAACACAATATTTTGTCCATAACAAGATAGGAGGGAGGGACAAGAGAAGTGAAAGAAAGGGGATGAAAAAAGGAACTAATATGTGTTATGCACAGGTACCACTCCACATGAGGAATGAAAATATTTTATACCGCAAACATACATCAAACAAGGGAGGAGGTCCAGAGATAAAGGAAAGGAAAAGGGAGGAAAAGGAAAGGGGATTAAAAATAAAGTATGATGTGTTATGTATCTGCACTCATTCTCCTGAAGGAACATAAACATTGTGTACTACAAACATGCACTAATAAAATAATTTTCAAAAAAGCCTAATTATTACCAAAGTGACAAGTAACACAACAGTAATAACAGTAAAATCACCAGCATAAATATTCTATCTATAATAATTTCAGTAGTTCAAAAAGCAAGTTGTCTGGCTGGTAAGAATGCTAAAAAATATTATGACATCCTGCCTATATTGTAGAGAAGGGAGATGAATTTTACTCAACATCTTATATTTAACTTAATATGGTTTGTGAGAAAGTAATGTATCTTTAAAGCAGTAAATCTTATCAATCAATAAATGATCATATTTTTGAAAATTATAAAGATGCTGCCTATGACTGTTGTTTTCTAAACTTACTAATCAAAAGAAAAATGTAGTTCAAGACACCATAGAACAGGAAAAACAAAATTCTATTGCTTGTGGAAAAGAGGAAAAGTAATCCCAAAATGAGTTTTGAAATTGCATTTTGAATGCAGGAGGAAAAGTAGGCATCATATATCTCCTTGGTTTTGCAGCTTGGGTGCAGAGCTCATGAGGTTATGAGCCATGAGGTGAAATACTGAGATTACTGGAATTGAAAGGCTCAAAATAATGTCTCAGCTTGCAGTGAAATTTATCTTGCCTTAAAAAACTGTAGACATAAAAATTTTTTATGTAAGTATAAACACACATAGATTTTGAAGCTCGGTGGGAGATGCACTGACTGTTAAAAAGTAAAATTTGCACTATCATAGCTGTGCCTTGATTGTTGCAGAATCTTTATCCATGCCTGAGTTTACACCTTCACTGTACTGGGGCCATCAGTCTTATCTGAGAGGAACTGCTTTTGGAGAACATTCGTCTAATCTCCTTACCACTTATCAAGGCAAGAAATGGAGGGGCCTTAGGAAATCAAAGAGATTTGTCAAGGCCACATAGCTAACACAGGAAGAGCTGACTGGAATCCCTGTTTCTTTAACTCTAGGATTTTTTCCCTGCTGGTACTTTGGGAAGATGTTTAGAACTGGAATGGAGATACAGGACTGCTCACATTTGCCCTGGGCTTTTCCTTCATGATAAAAACACATCCTGTGGGAAGTCTTTCCTAAATATTGTCCTGTCTAACCTTTGAAGCGCTGTTCACTCACACCCGCAGCACTTTCCTCATTGAGTAGACACAGGCACAGGTCTCTTTGAATGTGTCTCAGGTGAGATCATCCATTGAATCATTTTTTTAAACTAAATGCTTGTTAGTCACCCAATATATGTTAGGCTTTGTGGGAGGTGAGAGGAACCTCATGGAACCTATTGTTATCTGGTTTAGCAAGACAGAAGCAGTAGCTTAAAAATGTAAGATTGACTTACATTTCTCCTACCCTATAAAGAGTTTTAATGGCAAGAGAAAAATGGCCAAGTCAGTCTAGGTAGAGGACATGGTATCCTCTCTTAAGCCAATCAAAGAAAGCAAGTGTATATCCTCATACTGTCCCCAAACATAGCCCCATAAATTCTATGTGAAAATGTAGGAATAAGTTATACTTGGACAGATCTGGTGGTCTTTATTTTTTTCTCCCCTATAACCAGCTTAAGGCTCAGTTTTAAGGTTTTTCACAAAATTTTGATTCCTTTTTCTGTTGATGAGCAATTATATGATTTCTTGCATGAAAAATCTTTCTCTTTTGGGGATTATAACTTTTGACATCTATATAGTTTATTAAAGTTGGAAGAAATTGTAATACTCATAATTCCACTGATCCAAATTCTGTAAGATACAGAAATTGTCAATTATCTCATTTTATTCAGAAATATAACTATTCAACCATCATTTATTTAAAGTCCCCTAGTAAATGCTGGGTGATATAAAAATCAAAGCTGAGCTAGACACGCTTGCATCTGATAGCCCTGGAAAGCATGTCTGATAGGACCAGAAAACAATCATTATGCAGTGTAATTAATGACCTGCCCTCACCTGACAGTTTTTATGAACACTATAAATACTGACATTGTCTTTATTAGTGAAGACATTTTATAATGATGTGTATCCAAAAAGAACCAGAGAAGATACAAAGAGGCACTGCTCAAATAAAACTTGAAAGAAAAGAAAGAAAATCTCAATCCTAGGAGTTGGAAAAATAAGGTATGGCAATTTCTCCAAAGGGAATACCTGGGCAAAGCCACGTCCATCTTTAAATAGTTGGGCCACTCTTAGAAATTTAAGGTGAGGACAGGATGTCCTGTCCAGGGTCATGCAACTCGTCAGTAATGCAATTTGGGCTCCAGTTTAGTGCTCTTTTGTAGCTTTCTCCCTCAAGTTCTGCCTGTAAACCTCATCTTCTTGAGTAGAATGCTTCCTTGCCATTGGAGGATGAGAATCAACAATTCTGATAGTCTCTGGGTGAACTTCTTTTTATTATGGCAAGTTGAAGCACCTCTGATCCAAGCAATGATATTGCTAGATTAACAAACAATTGAAATGGAGAAACACCATTTTGGATGTGTTTTCTGCTCTTATACTGTGAAGTTATGCAAAATGCCTTCTCACTGTGAACTTATGTTTAAAGCCTTTGGTATTAACATGTGATTTGTGAAACAAGAACAATAAAAGACTGCCAACTGAACACAGCATTGTTGGTGATTAATCTCTTTGCCCTTACTCTCAGATTCTAAAAGAAAGGGAAGCTATCTATCACATTTTCTGAAATGAGATCATCTGCAAACTAAACTATGGGTAAAATAATGAGAGGAAGTCAATTTATTAAAAAAATACATTGGAAATATTTATCAATACTGAGCCAAATATTGACAATTATAAAACATTAATAACATTTACATAATAATGAGTTCAATAATTTAGTGCTTTTAGGACAGCTAAAATAATCTTTTGCCTATTGTTTATGATCTGGTTCAAGCTGCTTTGATAATATATGCATATTTTAATTAAAGCCAGAATCTGCTAGGCTTGTCGGTGTGGCTTTGTAATTGTTTAGAAGCAATAATCAAATGTATAGATTTTTACAAATATGATCTAATGAAACCCTGTTTGTTTTTAAAGGTCATGTGATAACTTGAAATTTTTTTGAGGTAACTAGTGGAAATTTGGTTGGTAAAATTGTAAAAATTATACACAGTGATCTTTGTGTGTACTGTGGTTACCCTTCTGCACATGGAGAATTCAGTAAGCCCTGCTGGTGCTGACTGCTCGCTGTAACTGCAGCTACATGCATATACAGAACACGACAAGCAGCAATGTTGGAGCTTTGATAACTTCACCAACAAATTCAGGTGCAGTGCTTCCCTACCCGCCTCTCTTGTTGTGTCTGTAGAGAGCAAATAGATACTTACTTGCAAATTAATGCTCAAATATTCTGTTTTCCCAGTGAAGAGACTTATGACTACCATATGGAGAAGCCCATATACTAAAGCTGTGTCTTGAATTTATTGGTCAACTTACAGACTTGTGCTGAGATGAACTTGAATACAGTAATTAAAGCACCATAAGCAAGAAAAGGCAAGGAAGAGACAAAGGCTTCCTGGGCACACTCTCTGGGACCTGAGTCTTCTGACCACGTGCTGTCTCCTAACAGCAAATCAGCTCTAAACTGGTCAGGGAACTAACACACTGACGAGTATGACATGTCCGTGATCCAGTCACCTCCTCGAGGCTCCATCTATCCATACATGACGCCTGGGGAGGGGCATCTAGATATAACCAACAGTATAGCTTTGTCAGGTTGACTTCTTTTACTTAGAAATATTCATTTTCATTTTCTCTACGTCTTTTTCATGGCTTTGTTTCTCATTTATCTTTATTGATCAATACTCCCCTATTGTCTGAATGTCCAGATTTTGGTATTCATGAACGAAGTTGCTTTAAACAAATGTGCAAATTTTTGTATGAACAAACTTTTTCAAGCCCTTGGAGAAAGTACCAAAGAACATGACTCTGTATTATTTGGTTAGAACACGTTTTTAGGAAACTGCTAAGCTGTTTTCCCAAGTAGTTATACAGAGTTGGGGTGAGGTGACACATGCCTGTAACACTAGCCCTTGGGGAAAGCTAAGACAAGAGGGTCACACGCTGGAATCCAGGCTGAGCTACACAGTGAGTCTGGAGAGGAAGGGTGCTGTGTCAGTTTGCTTTTCTACCAGAGATGAGTGCATAGTGCTGTTCTAAGTGCTCGCCGGCATTGGTGGTATCAATGCTCTGTGTTTTGGTCATTCCAGCAGGAAGTGGTGCTTCACTGCTGATTAAATTTCCATTTTCCTGGTGAGGTGATGTGGAACACTTTTTATATGCTGATCAGTCTTCTGTAAATCTTCTTTGATTAGATATTGGCTAGTATCTTTGTTCCTCCCATTTCTCACAGGGTTGTTCATTTTCTTATTGAATGTTAGATAATAGTTTTTCATCAAGTGTATCTGTCACTTTTCTTCCAGTCCAGATATTTTCTGTTCATTCTCTTGGTGGTGTCATTTGCAGAGCACAAAATTTTAATCTTAATGAAATCCAGGTTATCAATTCTCTTTTTCATAATTCATGCAATGGGTATCATATCTAAAAAGTCAACAGCAAACTCAAGTGACAACTTTTCCCGATTGGACCTGAAATCTATATTTGATAGATAAGAAACAGAAATCAATTATAATCTGCCTAAGAAATATTTGTCCAGTGAACTGGCAGAGTAAGGGCTTGAGTCCATATCTATCTAAATATAAAGACTGCTTTTAAAAAGAGACAAATCTGTGTTCACAAAATGTAATTTTAAAATGTGCACTATTTAATTTGAAATTCTTGTAGTCCAAATAAAACAAACATTTTCATAGCTTCTAACTGCATCCAAGATGTCATATGTACCACTACATATTCAGGATCTGGAAATAAGAGTAGGTTTTTCATTTTGTACTGAAATCTTTATTTTAAGTTAAAAATGTTTTATTAAAAACATAGATGTTCAGTAAATGCTGAATTTAGCTGCCTAATGGAGTTAGTCTGTTCTTGCATGGTGGTTCAACAACTTGTCTGCCTCTCATTGTCCCAGACATAGTTAATCTAGATCACCGGGCTGTGTGCTTTCCCTCCCACTGGCTCCAGTTTCTGTTTCAATATAGTTGGGAAGTGGCCTGATTATTTGTCTCTCTGACAAATCTACTGATTTTGCTAATGATGCTGGTTCACAATATGCATTCAAATCTGCTGCTGTAACTGTTGGTTGATTAAAATGGTTCATCACTATTAAATGACAGTGACTTTTGTACTCTCTGAGAGCAGCCAGAGAACAGAAATTTCATGATGTGAATATGGAAAAAAGTGATTGTGGAATAAGGAACATAGCTAAGTTTCATTACAAATACAGATGTGCTGGGAGTTTGAAGTGATGAACCGAAATGTGAGAATGCTAGGAAATAGTGTAAATGAACAGCAAAAGAACTGCATGGCCGAGAAATGGGCATAGGTACCCTTCATGAAAAAGAATCACATACTGGTGGCTTAATCTAAAGCCAGGCAAGATTTTGTTTGAGGAGGAAAGAAATGAGATCTGTGTGAGCTCCTGACTCCCAAGGCTCTTGCCTGATGTACTTCATGCTTCTGAAATGAAAAGGCTAACCCAGGGCTGCCTTCAAGAACTCTTGCAGGGGTGTACGCTTAGGGTGATCAATTCCCTGGTTCAACCATCTTCTTTGGTTATTTTCTGTAACTCTAGGACATAGTACCCATTGTCTCTCCTGATGTAGTCAGCCTTCATTTACATTGATGGATTGGGTGCCAGAATCCTGGATCTCGTCAGAATATTGCAATCTGAAATTAAGGGCTTTGAAGCCACCAGAATGATTTTAAATTTAAATAAGACTAAGATGAAAATAGGACATGTTGGTGTAGCCATCAGGATAAATGAGGACTGACAGTTTAATTTCTGTAAATGCTGCAAGCAAATGGATGTATCAGCTCCACTGACCGATGGGCTTACCTAGGTTGAACACAATAAACTATAATGGAGAATTTTGATGTTAAACATATTCTTGTAAGTTTTTACATTTAGAAATCAGAATAAACTCTTCTGCTCAAAAAGGCTGAATTTATAGGTTGCATTTCACTTCTTACTCTGGCCTCAGCCTTTACAGCAGGCTGAAGTGTATTGATTTATTACAATTGCTGGAAACCCTAAAATAACCCTTTTTGTTTGTCAAAGTAGCTTTTGAGTTTTCTGTATCTCAGCCTTGTTGCAGTTCAAAAAAAAAAAAAAAGTTACCTCTAAAAATGTCAAGGACCTTTTTAGAGCTCATATCTTTTCCATTTGGAGGCATCTCAATTTAGAATCTATCAAACTCTTTGATGGGTACAAGAGACTTGCTTTTATGAAAGAGATAAAGGCTACATACCTTCTCTGAGGATTATTATTGAGGCAAAGATTGAAATCTTGTAATTAATTTGATAGGCCAGGTTTACTCAACATAGAAAGGAGCATCTATGCTACAGAAAGAACACTCAAACCCACATAGTGGGAAAGGAGGGAAAGTTAGAAGTATCACGTCTTTTGCACTTATGCTTAATTAATTTTACATATTAAAAATACTTTGCCTTGGTGTTAATTTTAAAATATATACATTAAAATAAACACTATAGTCCTTCAACTAAGCTGTACTGCATGCTCTAGTAATAGGAATAACGGTATTTACAATTTCTTGATTTTTAGGGCAGGAATTAAGGGAGGTATGGGGTTAACTCTGATATTTGCATGAGAGGCAACATTAATGATTTCATATACAAGGAAGAGTATAGAAGTCCCCTTCCCCATCCTTGTCATGCTCTAAGAAGTTTACATTTGTAATCTCATGGAAATGTTATTGGAATTCCAGCAAGTTAATTCCAATCTTCCACTTCCGGTGCAACTCATGGTGAGAATAAAGACACCGAGACATATTTATAATTATGGGTGGTCAAGGGGCCCTGAGCCTGACCTAGATGAACGTTTATTAGAAAAAAAAAAATTCTGACCCAAGGCCTAAGCAGGATTTTATTAATTCATGAAGAAGAGAGTGGCCAATGGATGAGTGACTATGAGAATGGTGAGAGTTACATGAATACTGTTATTAACTGGTCTAGCTAGGAGGCCCGAAAGCACCTCTGCAGCATGCAGAGAGAAGGATATGCAGAAAGACCGATCTGCATAACACAACTGAGGTAGCATTTAATGTTTAAGAGGTTGGTGCTTCAGTTCTGATGAGCAAACCATTTCTGCCCTGGGAAGTCATAGTCTCTCATCTCCTGACTTGAGCCCAGTTGACAGCTCTGGAATGCTGACTCTGCATCCCTCTGAGACCAACCTTTTAGGGAGAAACTGAGGCAGAGAAACAGTCACCTGATTTCAAAGATCAAAAAAGGAAGGGAAAAGAAAAAAAAATGTCTAGAATTATATAAACATATTAGGATAGCTAAGATGATTGTGCTACAAATTCTGTAAGTTCTTGGAATGAAATAGTTAACATTCATAGGACTGGAACAATTGTGCATAATATTGTATAGTGATCTGAGGAACTCTTGAATATTGTTATGTAAAATACCTCCTTGTTCTGAAGGACTCTACAGTCAATGTTCTGGGCTCTTTGCTACTGTTGTTTAATTTGGTTTTTTGTTTGTTTGTTTGTTTGTTTGTTTGTTTTGTGTTTTTCTAGGAATTTGTTTTGTTTTGTTTTTCCTTCTAATACAGAAAGGATAGGTATACATGTAGAGACTCATGCATACGTAAAACTTCTCCTGAACAGTTTATGAGAATCAATTATATAATGTATGATGAAATGAACAGCTACTTTGAAGAAAAAGAGACACTTTAGTACCCAATGGTGATTCTGTAGTGTCGTGCTATGAAATCCAGCAATACTATTATTCTTTATTCAGAGTGATTTTAGCCTGTTTTGTATTGTTTAATTTCAACATACATGAAAGTATGAACAGCTATTTCGAAGAGAATGAGAGACATTCTGGCAGCCATTGTTGACTTCCCTATTGTCTGTTCTTGAAGACCTAAAATGCCTTCATCATCCTGTTCTGATTAGTTTAATATTATTTTGTTTTGTATGAATTCATTTTATGCGAAGATATAGACAACTGTTTGGAAGAAAAGAAGAGACAATGTAATGAACAGTACAGATCTCCTGTTGTCTTGCTTTGAAATCTGTGTCTCTTACATTGTTTTCTTATATGTTTTGTTCTATTTAATTTTACACTCTTCGAACATCAGCACCTCAGCCAGCCCTATTTACATTGCTTAGAGCCAACGGAAGGGGAAAGGAAATATCTTAGCCAGTTCTGTTTTTATTAGTACATGGAGACAAGGCCAGGTTTAGCCAAAGTGGAAGTCATTTATCTGTATCAAAGGAGAGTAACCCAGATGGTCCTCTACAGAAGAGTAGTTGTCTCCACCATTTCTATGGTATTGCTATTCCTCAAAAAAGGCTCTTTGTTTTGTAGTCATGTTACTCACTCATTAAGTGCTTTAGGAATAAGAATAAAAAAAAAAAAATATGCCCGAAGACTCACTTTCATTTGAGGACTCACTTTCATTGAGGTAAGGGATGTTCGGAAAGCTAGGAAAGTATTATTTCTGAGTGTGCTGAAAGATACCAGAATTTGTATCAGCTCTAAGATCTGCCTTTATCAATGGCAGAGGAAGTATGCAATGCATTAAGGGTGTCAAAAGACAAACCATTAGTTATTTTTACCTGTGATAGGGCATCTAACTTCTACTTTCCTACCTAACAAACTGATAACAATATCCTGCAAAGCCAAATGCTTTACTTTTTTTTAATGAGACAATGCAAAAATCAAATTAGTTCCTAAGAAACTTTTTTCTTATTTTCACTAGGTTGGTGATAGTTCTGACTCTTACTATCCATTACTTATTGTGGTATTTAGCATGTAATAGTCTCCTACTAAGTGTTTTTAAATTAGGGAATGAATGTTTTCGCTGTTTATTGAACAATTTGTTAGTGCTCTCTCACTGTGTAACAAATTACCACAAACTTAATTGTTTGCTCTTTTGTTATCTTGCAATTTCCACCAATCAAGAACCCAAGTCCAGGTTCAGAGAGTACTGAACCCAGACTATTAAAATGCTGAAATTAAGGTGCCAACCAGAAACTCAGTAGTCTTTTGTGGTGCAAGAATTTTTCTAAGTACAAAATTTAAGTGCAACATTGATTATAAACAGTTACAGTGTCACATATCTGTTACTTAGTTTGCAGAGCTTGCATGGCTACTCTGCAAAGTCACGTTGGAGAAATACAAGTTTGCGATTTGAGCAAGTTAGGCAGACACTGTTTCAAAAAACTAAAAACAAAAAGGGCTGAGGATGTAAATCAGTGAGTATGTACTTCAGCAGTGAGCATTCCTGGTTTAATCCCAAGTGTAGCAGTCCTGACAAATAAAAAACCTAAGAAGCATTGTCTTGCAGCCCATTCTAGTTACTCTCTTACCACTGAACAAAGTATTTGTTCACTTACAGTTTAAAGGAGGAGAGATTTATTTTGGCTCCTGTTTTTTAGAGATCTCAGTCCATAGATGGGTAGCTCCATGGCAGAAAAGGAATGGTAGAAAGATCTGGCGAAGAAAAACTGCTCCTTTCCTGGTGGCCAGGAAGCAGAGAGAAAAGAAGTGCCATACCCTTCTGGAGCATGACCTCAGCGATCCACCTCTCCTGACCAAGCCCCACCTCCTAACAGCACATTCAGCAAGAAACTCAACAGAGAATTAGTCCTCTGAAGAATGTAGTGCCCTGTGATCAAACCACCTCCCAAAGTCCCTACCTTGGAGGATATGAGGTTTTTGTGGGATAGTCTAGATATAAACCATACACAGTTGTATCACTGAGATCTTATTTTCTTGCTATCTACCAGGCAGGGATAGCTCCAGGCTCTTAGAAATCAAATTCACCACCTCAACTCATGACTCCTAGAGGCAGTTACAGGAGGTGGTTTGATTTTTTCCATTCAGAAGTACTGTGTGTATCTCTCTCACTTCACTGAACTTTTAAATTTTTCTCCAGTGTGTTACGAGGAAGTTTTTCATTGTGTCACAATCAAGGATTGACTATTTTACCACCATTCATCAATAGATAACCAATGGATTAACTATCCTTTCAAAGTAACAGATTCTGTCTGCAAGGAGGGGACTGCAGAATGGCATGAGAATTCTGGAGCATCTGGTAATTCTGTCCACTGCAAGGGAGATGTATCCAATCACATATTAAAGTGAAAAATGAATGTATACATTTCATTTACATAGGAGTTGTTTCATAATATAAGTTCAGTGGTTTAAGCCATGGCTTCATATTAGAATAATCTGAGGTATGTCCAAGAACTACCTAAAATAATTCAAATGAGAATTTATGGGCGGTACAGCACAGGTAGATATTATAAAATAGTGCAAAAGTAATTTAAATATATAATTGTCTATGAGGTAACTAAATTAGATGATTTTTAAGACTTGGTCCATATCTAAGATTTTTGGTACAGGTATTAGTTTTCAGAAAGAATAAAGAGGGCAACTGTAAGTGTAGCCCAATAGTAGAGAGCTTGCCTAGCATGTGCTAAGCCCTGGGATGGATCTCTAGTACTGAAAACAAACAAACAAAAAAACACAAACAAACAAACAACAACAAAAAAAAAAAGGATAAATGGGCTACCAGTGGGTGAAATAAAAGTAGGAAGCACTCAGAATAGAAGTAGTCATAACCCAGTTAAGTTGGGAACAATTTTTAGAGTAAAGTCACCCCAGAAAGGATAATTTTGAGACACTAGTATTGGGAATTAATTTAGATTTGATTCTGCTTACAAAATGATTTAATTCTTATATCAAATAAATGTTTCTGCCCACCTACTTTATGCAAGGTCTCATTGGATATCAGACTATCATAGAAATAGAGGTAAATTAGATCTTGTCCTACCTGGAAAGATCGTAACATATAGCCATGGTTCATCTTTGACTTAAAAAACATTAAAACTTTTCATGGTCATCTGAAAATATGACATGAAGGGAAGAGTTGCTATTTGATTTAAACCTGCAAAAGTAAGTTGAGACACCCAACATGCAGAAGCCAGAGTTGGAGGGATGGGTGGGAAAGCTTCTGAAGCAAGAGGGTGTAATTACTGCTTTTCCTTTGAAAACTCATCACCGCTGAGTTTTCCTGCTGCCTTGTGCTGTTTCATAATTCCTAACCAGAAGTCAAGCTACTAACTTCATCTTAACACCTCTTACCTCTTTTCTGTCTCAAAGAGACAATTGAGGGCTCCGTCCTCCAAGAAACCACTGATCACATCTGGTCTGCTCTGCCCACCATGCATTCCTGTGCTCATCTCCAAGATATTAACAATAAATTTTCTCAGCTGAATTTTGAGTTCTTTGAATTTGGGAACCTGCGCAAAATTTTCACTTATAGGTCTTAGTTTACCGAATATCTTGGCTGAAAAGAAATCATAAAAACCAGATGGACTAAACTAAAATTTATGTAGTTTTTAACATACCCGTTCAATTCTTAACTAATTTCTCTATAGTTTTTTTTTTTTCATATAACTAAATTTAAAATGATTACCAAATTTTAAGGTGTTTTTTTCTTTTCTTAGGGGTTGGGTCATATCGATATCTGTCTTCTCATTACAATGCATGCTCAGTACCGTCTACAGATAGGTTTCCATCTTGTCTAGAGTGTCTCACTTCTTTTCTACGGTGGAGGACTTGTTTGCTTCTTCTGCTCTTTGTACTTGCTCTCTCTACTTCCGAAACTTTCTCTGCCACACGGTCTGGCTTCTCCCCTTGCTCCTATTTCAGCTTCCTACTATACCCTCATGTGAGCTCAACGTTTTCCGTTCACCATTTCTTCCTCTTTCCTGTCAGCCTAGCCCTCATTCTCATTGTAGGTAGTATTTCATCAAATTATCAGTTTACTGGTGTAGCATATTATACCCTCTGACGAAAAGAGAGCCACAAAATACAGCAGGAATATTCCTTCATGTGCTTTTATATCTGCAGTCCTAGCCTGTGGCATGGAGTCTGATTAGTCATTGGTATTTGCTTTAATAATTAAAAATTATGCCATGAAAGAATAACTTATTTTCTAGCTCATCTGACTTGAAAGGGAAAATAATTAAGACAAACTTAGAAACTTGACTCAGCAAATCATATCTGAATTTAGATACCAAATCTCCATATTAGATATAGGTTTCACCTTCTTTTATTAGCAGCAATAGTGTGAATAATGAATAACCCAGTATGAAAAATGGAATGGGCTTAAAAACAGATGTGCAAATTGATTTACTTTCCAACATGTCATATTTCACAAAAAAGTAACCCTTTCTTAAACCTCATGATTAGATTCTTGACCGCAACAAGTGTATTAATTGCTTGCCATTCATTTAGCTGGCTAAACTTCAGTTGGATAAACAAGTGAAGCAGCATTTAAATAAAGCTGACATTTACACTATCTGCTCAGAATCTTCTTTGAAACATAGGAAGTGTCACGTAGACTTCAGACAGTAGTAAGTATAATCTTCACTTGGCATTAAATTAATCCAGGAATTAAGAAAAATGTCACCTACAAAACCTGTAGGTGTCAGAGGATGCCCCTTAGAGCTTTCATTACTGTCAGGGTAGTGTTTTTGGCATTATAACATTTTTTTCCCCTTAGCAGTGATTTCAGATTCCTATCAAGAAGGAAACTACAAGATACAATAAAAATCCTTCTTTTGCCCTGTTACTATGAAACTGGTAGCTATCTCGTATTTCATAAGCTTCAGCATTGTTTGCATCCTAAAACATCTATTTGCTCATTAAATAGAACATGGAAAAAATATAAATATGAAACTTCCATGTAATATTACCAGAGAGGAAGTGCTGATTTTTCTCCCTTCCATAGATGATAGAAATCAGGAAAGACCAGAAAAACAAGTCAGATTTTGAACATAAATCTGAACACAGCCATTACAATGAATGACTAAAAGGTTCTTATAGTGTTGTCTGTATCTGAGGAGAAGAAAAACACAATGGATTTCAGTTTGCCCAAGTCTATGGAATAGTTAGTACATAATAACAAGAGCTGGACTGAATTTTACTACGGATCCTCCCCTAAGTAATCACATGGCCTGAGTCACAACACTCTGACTTTCTAAGCCATGGTGATTGATCTATGAAATTATAACAGAACATTCCCAAATGCTTTCTAGCTTGGAAATTTCTTAGACCCAGTCCATATATATACCAAAAGTTCTCAATATTTTTTAAAATACTTTATAAGACACTGAGAGAAAGGAGTGAGCCAATAGTACCCAGATTATAAATTTCACTTTGCAAATAAATAAATTGAGGCCTTAGTTGGCTAAAGAACCCATTATAGGAAAGCTACAGCTCTTTTGTGGAATCCACCCTGTGTTTCTTAGAAATTATAGTAAGGATGAATAAGTATTATTGGAAAATATTTAGGAACGCATTCTTGGAGGAAGATCATCAGGTGTTTAGTTCAAACTTTGAATTTATGCTGAAATCTCTTTCAGTTAGTTGCTGACAGCTGGCTGTCCTCAGCATTCCATCACACCTTTGGGAAGAAGGTGACACTTTCTGACTGACAGAGTCTTTTTTCACCATTTGTAGACTTCACTGTTCTTTTTGTCTTATAATAGAGAGGACAATATACTGAATTCAAAGAACTGACACTCACACGTTCCTGTCAGCCGTTGCAGGATACTAAATGTCATTTTAGTGATTCTGTATATCTAATGATGACTTAGGTAAAACCATACATTGAGCAAATATTACCAAAAACTGAATGCAATTTGGAAGCGTATCACTTTTAAACACGGTAGAGTAAAATTAGTAGCTCCCCTTCAGATATGAGAGAAAGATAGAGTATTATAGAGTATTAACTATTAAGAGTATTAAGTAAAGCTTTGAGCAATTTTATTTTACTATGGCTATAATTTTATAATTAGTGTTGATGATTCTCCATCCATGCATCCTTTTACCTAAGATTTGCAGCTTTTTCTCTGTTGCTGGAAAAAGAGTACAGCAGAAATCTTTTATGTGTGAACAAAGCAATGCCAATTTGGAATATCTGTGCATTGTTAGCTTGACCCTTTCAAAGAAAGCGAAAATAAGCAAACATCTATTATTATGGAAGAAGGAGAAAGTGAATAATGAATTCAAAATCCCATGGCCTCAGCTAATGTCTTGGCTGCAGTGGTTTTGTGCCCACAGGCTTTGCTGTTGATATTGCTTCCTCTACCTTTATTGGTATTCTCTCCTTCGGTCTCCTTCCAAAGACCTCACTTCTGATTCTCTTGGACGCTAAGTAATTTTTCCATATCACAGGACACTTTATAAAAATCTCTTTTTCTCTTATTTGTGTAATTATTGCTTACATTATATTATTTCTCTATTGTCTTTTCTCCCCTATTAGATATTGCATTTATTGAGATCAGATGGCTTTAATCTTCCACAATCACCTTCATCTAGTTTATTTTAATTGCTATCTTGATTATACAAGCATTTTTGACACTAAATAGCTTTAGACACCAATGATCAAAAAATTATTGAATATTATTATTTAATTTTCTTATTTGCTTTTTACAAGGCTACTTTGTAATGAATTAATCTCATACCAAATCAATCTTATAAAACACTTCATGAATTCCTGTAAATATGTTTATAAAATTTTCTCTTAAAAAAGGAAAGACTGAGGAAATTCTATTCTGCTTTATTCTGCTTATTACTGGGAGGACTTGAGCTTGTTTCTAACATATGAATGAAAAAAATTAATATTATATATTTTAAAATCTGCAAAGTGTGCTTTAGTAGAAAGGGAACATTTTTACTTTGAAGTTTGAAGCATTCTTCAGCTAAGTATTAGCCCACATACTTAATTGTCATACATGTTTCATGGCAGGGAATACAGTGAGATTGTGCTGGTAGTGCACATATTACTTGCTCTCATTTGATAGTTATGAAGACACAACTGAACTCTTTTAAATAAATACTTTCCCCTTCAAAAAGTAAAAGTCCTTATCTGGATGTTTTTATTTGAATTTTGAAAAATGCTGTGTCCTGCACATCTTTTAGAAGACAAACATAGATCTGAGCTGTGACAGGTCCTGGCAGCCTTAAAGCATCTTCTGTGTTCACACTGTAGCATTTTGTACACATAGTTTTCCAATTGCTGTGCCCTGCAGAGCAGGCCTGAGCTGTGAACAACACGTCCGACTACATTTACTAAATGAATAAAACACTTTCCATTAAAGTTCACAAAGTTTGAAACAACTCCCCAGGAGGTTTTTGGTTATTGATCTCTGACACAGTTTTCTATTTTTACTTGTTGGTCTCTTTTCTCTCTCCTTTCCTCCATCCCTCTTGCTCTTCCCTCTTCCTTTTTGTTCCCTTCCGTCTCCTCTTCTCCTAGTCCCTTCATTTTTATTTCCTTTCTGCTTGCCTTTCCCCCTCTCTTTTTTCACTTTCTTTCAGGACTGTGGATTACACTCAGAACTTTTGCACTTACGTACATCCCCAGGTCATTTTTTTGTTTATTTTTGAGACAGGGCCTTATAAAGTAATTAAGCTTTTAAGGGTGGCTCAGACTTGTGACCTTCCTTTACCACCCTCCTAGGGTTATAGTATCACAAACTTGCACCAGCTTGCTATCCTAAAAACTATGTTTTTAAATGTTTTGTTGTTGTTGTTGTTGTTGTTCATATAACCCAGGATGCTTACTGATAGGATTTTTGGTATAGTTAGAAGACAAGAAATATAAAGTGAAAGAGGCCTTTATTCTAAGAACATGTAGAGAATCCCACGACCACTGAGGTCTGGTTTTCCCTGCCAGATATGTGGTGTGGGGGCATACATATATCTATGGTCTGGGGTGGTGCCTAGAGGGGCATCACTGGCACCCAAGCAGCCCACATTTTGCCACAGGTAAATTGCCTAGGGGCAAGGAAAATGCCCTCAAGGTCAACTTTCCTTGGACCCACCTCTCACTGCTGTAGTGTCTTAACAAGGGCAAAATCCTTTCCTTCTCTGCTTTTTATTGTTAGGAAAAGGGCAAAGTTTTTCTCTCTTTTACCACTTTCTGCAGAAGGGGGTGCCATATTGGGGTTTAGGAGGGCTCAAGGGATGATGGTTGATGCCAGTGCAGAAGCTGGTCCCATGTGTTTCAGCTAGGACAATTTTATCTTGGTGAATGCCCACATCGTAGACTGGAAAAACAAAGAGACAAGGTGCTATGAGAAGGCAGGCCACTGTCGTATTTAAGGACCCAGGTGAGGTAGAAGGAAACGTGCCTTTGATTTTTATGTTGTTCCATCAGGACCATGGTCAGGTAGAATTCTGAAAAATAAGTGTGGGGTTGGGAGGAGTGAAGTTATGAGAGGTAATTATCTTTTCATCTTAAAGAGTAAAAGTTAAAAGTGTAGGTAGGTAGGGCTTGTCCCTGGTCCAGGAGTTGAGCTAGAAAGAGTAAGAGGCATGAGAAATATAAGGCCTGATTGAATCATATTTGGGAAATTACAGAGTAGAGGAAGGGAGGGCTGTGGCCGTGTCACTCTAAGAAAGGTAAGAGCCTAGGCCTTCAGGGATGTCACGTTTCATCAAACAGGTGAGGGTTTTGAGAAATAAGACAGTTGTCACATAGAACAACATGAAGACGATCTTACACATGATGTGGGAGTCTTTAGGAAAGTCTGTTAAGAGTCCTGCTATAAAAAGGATAATTAATAGAATGTAAGGAATTAGTAATCATATTGGATAAGAAAACATGACTTATCCTGAGAGTTGTAGCTGTGAGACTTTGGTGAGACCAAGACAGGTGGGCGACAGAAGATGAGATGACCACTCAGGATGGTTAGATTTAGGGCTCAGAGGGCACTGCTTAGCCTGAGTGATATGATACCAGGATGGAAGGCCAGCAACTTTGACCACTGTAGGGGTTTCCAAGAAGACCAGATAGGGGCCTCTCTACCTTGGTTGTAGTCCTGTGTATTTAGAACATTTGAGATAAATTAGATCTCCTAGGGATCTGGGAGGACCTAGTTTGGCCCCTTCAGAGGGTTGAAGAAGGCAGAGATCAGCATGTTGTTGTAACAAGTGTTGGAGGAAGGAGAGGATTGGGATATAGTCAGCAAGAGGAGAGAGACTTTGGGGAGTAAGAATGGCCTGTGATACATAAGTTGAAAAGGACTTAAAAATGTAGGAGCCTGGGGAAGTGCCCTTCACTTGACTAAGGCTAGGGCAGAAGTTGAGGCCAAGGTCGGTGTAGTTTTAAAGTGAGCTTTGTAGGGTGTTTTTATGAGGCCATTTGCCTTTTCTACTTTACCTGAGGATTGTGGATGGTATGGGATCTGTAGGCACCAGGGGATGTGTAAGCTTGAGAGTACCTGTTGAGTGATCTGAGAAATAAATGCAGGACCGTAATCTGACTGAATACTCTAAGGTAGAACAAGCCTTGGGATGATTTCTTGTAATAGGGCTTTGCTAACTACATCAGCGGTCTCCCTGGTTGTGGGAAAGACTTTTATCCATCCTGAAAATGTACAAACAAAGGTGAAAAGATATTTGAGATTTTTGTGGTGCGGCATATGTGTAAAGACTACCTGCCAGTACTAACCAGGGATATATCTTTGAAATTGATGAGTAGGACAAGAAGGGGGTGCTATATTTCCCTGGGGAGAGGTCCTAGCACATACATGACAGGTGTGAGCAATCTGAAGAATGATAGCCCTCAGAGAAGGATGTGTGACTACTGGGTCTAAGAATCTGTATAGGGCCTGTGATCCTACATGAAAACAGTTGTGTAAGTCAGTGATGATGTCTAAGGCCTGCTGATCTGGGAGAATAGGTTTTGGTCCTCAGAAAATCCATCCCTGAGTGTATTGTGTATAAACTGGTTTATGAAGTACTGTAACTGCTCTGGTGAATAATTAAGTTGAGGTAGACTGATTGGGACTAACAGGAGAAGATGAGAAGGATAGGGCCTTTGTGCAGCTAACTTCGCTTGTGAATCTGCAAAGGCATTTTCTTGAGCAAAGGGATCTGCAGAATTTTGGTGTCCCCTACAATGAGTAACTGCTGCTTGCTTTGGGAATAGTGCTGCTTCTTGGAATTTAAGGAGGGAGAGTTAAAGATGGGGGTTCCCTGAGAGTTAATAAAACCCCTTTTTTGCTGGATAGAGGCATGGGAATGTAAAATACTTAATGTATACTTTGAATCAGTGTATATATTTATGACTTTGTCCTTTGCTAGGGTAAGAGTCCTTGTAAGGGCAATATGTTCTGCTCTCTGGGGAGATGCCCCAGGTGGCAGTGGATTTGCCTCTATAATTTTTGACCCATTAACTATTGCATATCCTGCCTTTTTTGGCTATGCTTGTTGAACTGCCATCTATGAACCATGTGTCAAAGGCTAAAGAGAGAAGTGTGCTACTAATGTGAGGGAAAGGGGTGGCATTCATCTATAAGATCTCAATACAGTCATGGTGAGGATGTCCCTCTGAGGTGGGAAGTAAAGTTGCCACATTAAGAGGACCACTAGTGCAATAGAGATACAAGGGTCCTGAGAGAGGGCTAGATGTACCTGTTGAACATGAGAAGGGGTCAGCAGAGCAGGGAGTGCCTTGTGTGGGATAAGCTCATTAGGTGATGAGGTGAGTGTACTGTAAAAGACTGCCCTAACATAAACTTCTTAGCTTCCTGTGTCAGTAGGGCTGCAGCCATGAGGACTCACAGACAAGGTGTCCATCCTTTTACTGTGTTGTCTAACTGTCTTACAAGTAGGGTACTGTTTGAAAAGAAGTTCCCTTCTTGGGTTCTAGTACACCTACAGCATTGTGGCCCTGAGATGTAGTATATAGAATGGAGGATTGGGTGGGTCAGGAAGGTTAAGGGCTGGAGCTCTTAGGATAACCTCTTTTAATTTATGAAAGGAGGCACCCATGGCATAGTGGGTTTGGGGTTCTGATAAGAGACTTTTAGAGGTCTTGTAGAGGGGTTGAGCTAGAGCTACAAAGTTAGGAATCCAGAGATGAAAGAAATTAGCTAAACCTAGGAAAGATGTAACCTGTTGTTTAGTTGTGGGCACCTGGAGATCTCAAAGAATACTCTTATGATCTGTGGTGATGGAATGAGTGGTGGGGGTGAGAGAAAGACCTAGATATTTGAGTTTTGGAGAAGCTATTTGGGCTTTAGCAGGAGAGACCCTCCTGCTAAATTTCTTACCCATGATTGGCAAGAAAATTAAGGAGACTAGCTGAATGCTGCATGGCTAGTATATGAGATGGAGAACATGAGAGGTCATCTATGTATTGAAGGAGAGTACTAGGTTTGAGATCAAGTTCTGTGAGGTCAGCAGCAAGAGCTTGGCTAAGGAAGTGGGGACTATCCCTGCACCCGTGGGGGAGCACTGCCCAACTAAATTGTTAAGACCTGAGAGTGTCTGGATCACCCCATGTAAACAGAAAGAGAGTACTGACAATCAGGGTGTAGGGGGATGGTAAAAAAAAAAGCATCTTTAAGATCTACAACTGTAAAGTGAGTGGTGGAGGAAGGGATATGAGAGCATGGTATAAGAGTTTGGCACCACTGGGTGGGTTGGGATAATGAACTACTATTTACCCTAAGGTCCTGTACCAGGCGATAGGACCCATCAGGCTTGAGTACCACGAGAATAGGAGTACTATAGGGTGAATGGGTAGGTTTAAGGAAACCATTATCTTAAAGGCATTTAATTATATGTTTAAGTCCCTGCAAGTGTTTAGGAGCTATGGGACATTGCAGAACACAAGGAAAAATTGAAGCATCCCTGAGACAAATGAAAATAGGCATGGCATGAGTAGAGTGGGTGGGATTGGAAGTATCCCAAACTATGGGATCCACCAAAGAAGAAGGAAGATGAGGGGATGACTTTACAGGCACTGTGAGGCTGTTTGGAGGAGTAGAGCTGTGGGGAGGGAGAAGGTAAAGGAGAAGTTAAGCTTTTGAAGGAAGTCTCTACCTAAAAGGGGTATGGAGCATGTTGGGGTTACTAGGAATCTATGGGTAAAGAAGAGAGTCTGGAATCTGCATGGAATATGCTTTGTCTGCAAAGGCTGTGTAGGCTGGTTGTCAACACCCACCACAGAAATTGAGGACTTAATACAAGGACCTGAAAACTCAGGAAGTACACTATAAGTATCCCCCTTGTCCACAAGTACAGATATTGTCTTACCTGGGACCTCCAGTGAGACTCAGGGCTCCGAGAAGGATACCTTAATGGGGGCTGCGGGCCTTGAGCCCCATCGATCTTCAGCAGCAAGTCCGAGCAGATCAGTCAGTAATGACTTTGGCAGTGATGGAGTTTCCTGTGAAGGCGAAGAGTTAGAGGATGGCTTACTGCACCCCCCCCCTCCGGCAGTTAGAACACTCTTCCAGTGGCCCTTGATGTGGCAATGGGGCAAGGTCCCAAAGGAATGCCTGGATTGGGGCATTCTCTTGCCCAATGTCCTTCTTTGCTGCATTTGAAGCATGGTCCAAGAGTGACTTGGGCAGATCCATCTTGTTTTGGCTTTCCTGTCTTGGGAGCCCCAAGTGCTACTGTTAAGAGATCAGATTGATATTTAGCAGATTTTTTCTTTTGAGCCTCTTTTCTCCTCTTTTTGAGTTTTCTCTCATTGAAGACACAGAAAGCTAAATTAAGAAGGTCTCTTTGTGGGCTTTAAGGGCCATTTTCGACCTTTTGTAACTATGTACAAATATCAGGAGCAGACTGAGAAATAAAATAAGAGTTAACAACAATCATCCCTTCATGAAAGTCTGGGTTTACATTAGTAAACTTAATTAAAGTGTCCCTAAGCTTATTTAGGAACACAGCTGGGTTTTCATTAGCCTCCTGGACCTGTTCTAAAAGTTTGTTATAGTTAGTATGTTTGTGAGCAATTTTATTAAGGCCCACAATTAGACATTCAATCATCTTATGCATTTTATGAGAACCTTCTCCATTTTGGTAATTCCAGTTAGGATTTTGTTCTGGCACCACAGTAGGCCCAGGGTCATTTTCAGTGGTGTTTGCCTTATGTCTGTGATCGACTTCTTCTTGAGCTGCTTGCCACAGCTGAGCTCACTCTTGTGAGCTGAGGGTGGAGTTCAGAAGCACATAAATACCCTTAAAATGTAAATCATAACAATTAATTGTAAATTCATATTCTTTGATATAATTTGGTGGGTCAACAGAGATGCAACCTAATTTATGGCTAATCTGAGATAAGTCAGAAAGGCACATGCATATTAACAAGTCCCTCAGGCCAGCCTGTTCTCAAAGCGGGAGCAGAGATTGAGGTGGAAAAGACTGTGGAATAGATGGCCATCAAGCAGCCAACCATCTAGCAGACATGTGTGGGCAGTCACCCGATGATTGGCTGCAAAGCAACTGGAAACACAGGCTGCTGGTGTGTTAATGTGTTTCCAGCAGCAATTTAGCTGCTGCCCGCAGCATGATGAACCATCATGTGATCCGCAGCAGAGTGGTTGTTGCTGATCACATGAGGAGCCACAAGGGGGCAGCCATTGACCATGAGACCCATCCCAAAATGGTGGGGTTCTGCCACATGGCAGAGGGCCACAAAATGGTGGCTGTCCTCCATGCAAGCTGCAGCAACCAAGTGACCTGCCAGAAGGCTGAAGTGCCCAAGACCGAGTATGGTGAGTGGGTGGAGAAAATGTTGATGCAGGAGAAGAAGACAAAGACAGGACAGGTAGCTGTAGCAGGGAGGAGTTATAAGTTGGAGTCTGAGGCAAAACACTAGGGGAAGGGTTAGAGACACTGGGGGAAGGAGGGGCAGATGACTGCACCCAGGAGCAGAAATCTTTGAGAGGGCTGTGGGGTTTGATTTGGGGGATAGGGAGGATAGGGTGGGTTAAGGATGGGGCACCTCATCCAGGGGTCTTCTGGGCAAGAGGGGAAAGTTTGTGATGCAGTAGAGCTAGCTAAAAATATCTGAGCAGGTGTACATGATATAACGAGAGGAGAGCATGTCCTTAGGGTAAGGAAGGCCTATACATACCCACTTTCTGTTAACTTGTCACCAGTGTAACAAAAGTCATATAAATTTTTGAGAATACAGGGGTCAAATGTCCCCTCTTTAGGCCATGGGCTGCCTTTAAGTTCATAGGTCAGCCAAGCCTCCTGGCAGGAAAACATTAATTGTTTAGGGAGCTAAAGTTACAAACCAGGCACACCAGAGGTGTGTTTTCTGGGGAGAGGAAAAAGTATTTCCCATGATCCAAATAAATTAAAATGAGCCAAACGACCTTTGCAAATCCAGAAGCAGGTCATCACCTAATCTTTTGAATGCACAGTTAATCGGTTCCAACTTGTCCCTTTTAGTCATCACCAAAAGGCATGGGTGGGGTCCCTGCAGACTACAGTAATGGCTCTCTTTTGGGCTGCCCAAGGAACATGAGAACTGATACCTCAGTCCAGGGATAGAAAAAGGGAAATCCGGCATAGGCCTGGCCCACAATCATGGAGTAACCCTCAGACCGGGGGTTGGCTCACCTGCAGTAAATGAATTAGGCTGGTATTGTTTAAAGGCCAGCAGTGATAAGTTAAGCAGCTCCACATGTTGAGAAATGAGGAATTAATCCAGGATGCAGTCCAATCTGAATCCACAGGGGACTCAAACTAGGAGGACCCCAGCAATCACTCACGCTGCCGTTCCCAGTTGAGGAACCAACTGATAGGATTTTCGGTGTGGTTATAAGACAGGAAATATAAAGTAAAAGTGGCCTTTATTCTAAGAACACGGAGAGAATCCCACAACCACTGAGGTCTTGCTTTCTCTGCCAGACACGTGGTGTGGGGGCATACATATTGCTTTGGTCTGGGGCAGTGCCTAGAAGGGCATTGCTGACCCCCAAGCAGCCCAGTGGAATTCATTTCATGCCACAGGTAAATTGCCTAGGGGCAGGGAAAATGTCTTCAAGGTAAACTTCCTTTGGCTCCGCTTCACACTGTTGTAGTGTCCTATCTAGGGCAAAATCCTTTCACTTACCTTTATTTTCTTGTCTTACATAGATCAGTGTATTTTCAGCAACAGTCAATATTTGTTGGATCAAAAGATAATTACTCTAAGAAACATTGTGAGTAGTTTCTGACTCAACCATTAGGAAAGATGCATAGAATATTAAAAAAAAATAATGCATGTGTTCTTATGGTGGTGAATTTAGTAGTTTGTAGAAAGAAAGGTCAAAACCACCTCAAACCCAATGGAACATTGTCAAAAAACCATGGTAGAGCAGAAAGAGGAAAATAGGACTGCATAGTTAGGAGAGAGAAATACTACTAGAGGCTAAGAATAAGGTATCACTTACTGCACTGATTTTTGTGACTATATCTAAATGCCTAAGATTTCTAAGTGTGGCTTATGGATTGCATGGAATTTGACACTATTCCTCTAATATCCCTCCAGGTTAGATTAATAGAAAATAATGTAAGAAAATTGTGCAATTGACTCTTCCATTATGATTAATTTAAACAGAACTCTACCTTGTTTTTTGTTCTTATAGAGTTTACAAACCCAATTTGCAGGATTCAATACCTCTATCATTAAGCATTTCACGTTTTCTGCCCCTCAAGTGGCTGAAATGTTTGGTTTCAATTTGATATTTTTTTTTCTCTTGTAAACCTCTTAATGTTTCTGTTTTGTTTATGTAAGACATTACATTTTACCTGCTGTAACTATCTTGTCCCTTCACTAGATGGAAAAATTTTAAGGACAGGACATATGTTGTTCATTTACTTCTATAAATTTTAAATCCCTTAGCCAAGCTTTTAGGAGATTCACAGTGTATTGAGATTAACTTTATATGCACAAAAAGGAAGTCTGGAGAAACATAAATTTAAATCTCACCTACATTACAGCTGATATTAAAAACACATTTCTCAGTTTGTAGCTGTCATTTATATTGATTAAACTGCATGTCATTGGTAACAAATCAATAATAAATGCAAACCAAATCTTATTACCTCAGAAAAGGATATTTTAGCTGAGATGATTTTAATCTTAATCATGCAAATTACTAGCGATTATAAGAGATCTATGTGTGGCTCAGTTTACTTTTCTAACATTGCTGAGTCGGAGAGAAGTAAAGGTGGATCCTGAAATGCGCTATCTGACTTCTGAATGTGCTTTCTTTACCTTCGTTCCATCTCTTTTTTAAATAATATGTTGTTGCGGGCTTTCTGAACACTACTTTTCCTATATCTACTAATGCAAAATTAGAGGAAGTCCCCCTTTTCACTAGGAAAGAAAACACTCAACTTTTAGATTTCACTCCCCATTTGCAATCATTATTTGGCTGAGGGAAAAAAAAATCTAAAAAGAATTCTCACATATCTGAATGAAGAAATGAATATCCTGTGAAAAATTCACAAAGTAATTTTCCTAAACTTCCCAGCTATTTGTCTATTGGTGCATTGTTTGTTTTCTGACACTTAAAATACACTCAAATAAGCAATTTCTAAAAATTTAGAAGTAACTTACAACGAAAGTAAGATTAGGGAGCATATATAATTGCTTGGCTGAACTATGCCTTCCCTAACTCGTATGATAAAATCTTAACCCAATACCTGAAAATGTAACTGTCCATGGAAATAAGGTCTTTATGGAGGTGATAAACCTGCATGACTGCCAGGAGGGAGGGACCTGGTCCAATAAGACAGGTGTCATTGTAAGAAGCACGTGCTGAAACACAGGCCTGGATGGAAGGAGCCCAGGTAAAGAGGAAGAGAATAATGATGTCGTCAAGGTAAGCAAAAGCACCTCTGAAGAAGCTGGTCTAGCCAGCCTCTCTGATTGCTTCCCTCTGGAATGTGAGAATGTACATTTCTCTTGCTTAAGCCAGAATCTATGGTGCTTTTTGTACCAGCCATATACATTATTGCTGTGAATTTCAAGACAACTTAGGTTCTCAACTGCACATTTTCCTCTTTAAAAGGGGAACTCCACAAAACAGGGCATCCTCAGCATAGGCATCATGCTCCTGGCTGGGTACAGTGTCCATTCAGAAGATACCCGGTGTTTGTCCTTCAGAGGCACCAGGAAGCAAGCAGAGTGGTGCTGTCATCCTGGAAAGACAGCTCAACACACAGGGATGGCGAGATGCTCCAGCTCTCCGGACACTGTATCTTTCTGTGCATTGATTCAGTTCCCTCACAGAGGAACAGGGAAAGAGTAATGACACAAGAAAAGAAGTCAAAAATTGAAATACAGGAGTAATTTAAAACTTTCTATAAGATATACTTATGCTGAACAACAGTAAATTTAGTAGAAGTTAACCGTATGGATATGCTAACGCCTACCCTAGAAAGAAATGAAAAATATGTCACATTACCTATTATTATCCATTGAATGTTCTCAATACCACACACACAGTAATAGCTGAAGCTTTCTGAGAGAGATGACCAATAAAAATAGGCATCTATTCTTACAAGCAAATTACAGAGGAGTAAATAAAATGAAAGAGATTATTCTAGCTTATGGATTTAAAGAACTCAGTGTCACAAATACATTGGTCAAAAGAGACTCAAGTGCATCAAAGTACTTAATCTACATGTTTCCAAACTGACTAAAACTTCTATCATACAGGTACACTAGGAAGTATATAAAAACATAAATGTGATAGTAGGCTAGACTTATAGAATAGTGAATTTCTAAAAATAAATTACATCTGAAAATAATAAAATATTAATGCCAATATCTTTGATCTATGATTCTTTGACAGTGTCTTAACATATACTATCTGTTGGTGTTAGTTTTACTGCTTGGACAAAGTTGTTTATATATTTGGATATGTTTGAACAGACAAGCAAAGAACAGTAGTTTCCTAAAATCAAGAATTAAAATATCTTTGACAAAGAACTTGTTTAGTGTGCATTTGTGTTACCACAGTAATATCTAGAGGAATAATTTTCTCTTTATGGAGAAACAAATAATGAATATATAATTCTGTGTTTTTGAGACTGTATTACTTACAATGAAATAGATTTCTGAGAATCTAGAATTCATGACTCTAGATTTTAATGGATATCTGTCCTGTGATATTAAAAAAAGTTTCTTGGGATAGAAGTGAGGAGGTGGAAGCAGACATATCTGATAGCCTCTGAAATTTCTCCTTTTCCATTGATACTACTCAGAAACATTTGCAATTAATGTTCATCTTATGTTGTTCTAGAATACATTTAAATTGACATCATACCATGTATTTTTATATAGTTTTAAACTTTTCAAAAATATCTGTAACAATATTATAAACCATACCGTCTTTGTAGGAATGTAGGTTAATTATTTTATGCATGAGTTGGAGAAGTTTAGAGAAAGAAAATTTGCCAAAGGTTGTACCACAACTAAGTAGAAAGAAGCAAGATTTATGCTTCATTTTGCCACTGATATTTTTTTCATAATTCTACAGAATTCTGTCCTGCTCGTTATAGTTTATATCTAAAGTTCCCCCCAAAACCTCATGTTCTATGAATCAGGGATTTCAGGAATTTGATTAGATTATGGAATGGCTTATCAGTTAACCTGCTGTTAAGCAGAGGGGTCTTGTTGGGACAGGTGTGATACTAATTAGACAAGAATATCTCCTTTCCCAATTCCTCCCCTCACTGTCTCTGCTTTCAAACTACCATGTAGTAAACAGCTTTGGATCTACTATGCCCCTCTACCATGCTGTTTCTTCTTAGGAGCTAACTGACCATGTGATGACCCAAATAAAACTCTTTTTAGCTATGAGTATTGTGTATTTTGTCCCAGAGTTGAGAAAACTGACAAGGACAAATTTACTACTGAGGATGGAATCAATGCTGTGACATTAGCTGAATATGTGATTCATAAACTTTGAAATTCGCTTGAGGGGGAAATTACCAAAAGTTTAGAGATGTGAGCCATAAAAGACATAGGATGTTTTAAAGTTAACTTGACAAGACAGCATAGTCAAAACTCAGAATACCAAAATTCTGATGAAAATACAGACTGTAAGACTCCAGACAATGTTTGGCGGACTCAAGCAGAAAATTTCCCTTTATTTCACTCCTGTTCTGAAACGTTGAAGGAAGCTGCACTTATGGCCTCTCTACTAATTGACCTGGTGGAGAAAATTTTGGAAGTCCGAATTCAGCCTATGGCAAACAGGGATACTGTTTGTCATTTTTCATGTGATCTGTTGTGGGGTATAAGAACAAAAAGCTACATTGGACAACTTGAAAACCATTTAGCCGTAGCCAGAAATGAAGCTCCTGCAAAATCAGACCTGTATATTTTTGACAAAAGAGTGTTTCATTGCTGAAAATACCAGCATTAAACAGAAGCCAAGTACTTATTTTGGGACAATAGGAAAATAGCTCCATAACATGTCAGGAATCAGAAAGATCACTCCCTTCAAAAGCTCTAGGATGCAAGGGTGTAAGGTTTTGCTTTGGCAAGAAAGCAGGTCACTTTGCTTTAAAAGGGTCATTTAGAGAATCAGTTTCTGGGATTTGGTTCATAGTATTCAACCCTCCAGGCACTCAAGGCCTCTGCAGCTAAGATGTCAGTTGCCTGGTTACTACTCACACTGGTAACAGACCTTAATGTCATCAACATGGTGCTGGTTTTACAGGCATGAAAAACGCAAGAGTAACAGGGTCACGGAGACTTCCACCCAGATTTCTAATGAAGACCGGAGAGGCCAATTGGTGAGAGAGCAGTGCTAGAAGTTGTAAATCTGAAAGTTCAATAGAGAATTCAGGAATCTGAAAATCTAAGAAAAGCCACAGGAGGTGAAAAAAACCAGCCCCCAAGAAGAGTTAGGAGAGCTACAAACACTAGTAATAGCATATGAGTAACATGATTGCCCAAACAATTTGAAGTTCACACTTCACTATAGGTTGCGCTGAGTGGTGGATATGGAGTACAGGGCTTAATGTTTGCCCTGCAAGGTTACAGTCTTGCTTCGGTCCTGTTATTTTCTATCCCTCTATGCCTCTCTTTTAGAATGGGAATTTTTAACCTGTGCCATGATATGCTAGGAGTGTTTAGCTTTCTTTTTTTTTTTTTTTTTTTTTTTTTCTTTTTAAAGGGCTAATAACTATGAGTTTGCCTATAGTATCAGAAGTGAGTTTGGACTTGGACCTTTTAGCAATACACAAACTATTAAATTCTTAGAGATGAACTAAGTGTGTTTTGCCTCGTTTCGCATCGGCACATGAGCACAAACACTAGGGGCCAAGTGGGGAAGGTTACAGCTTGTATCTGGATATTCTTCCAAAGACTCACTTGCTCAGAGGCAGGGCTTTTGGAAGCTGGTTGACTATGAAGTCATTACAGATCACTTCCTCTTAGGACTTTGGGAAGAAGCAAGGCCTGGGGCCTGACCTGGCATGGTTCATCTCCAGGCGAGGCTCCTCCTTTCACTTTCTTTGCTTTCAGGCTGCCAGAGGTAAGCATATTTTTCTCCACTATTCCTCTGTTTCATGCCATTACTTCTTTGGAGCTCACTGACCATGAATAGATTCATGAGCAAAACTAAACATTTCTGCTTTTAAGTTATGGGTATTGGGTATTTTTTTCCCAACCATGAGAAAAATTACTAAGACACCAGCAAGATTTTTTTAAAAAATCATTCAGGGGCTAGGGATTTAGATCAGTGGCATAAGCTCCTGCCTTGCAAGCAGGCAGTTGTGAGTTCGATCCCCAGTACCGATAAAAATGAAACACACACACACACACACACACACACACACACACACACACAAAATCATTCAGACTAGGCATCACAGGACTATTGAGTGGGTAATACGTCCCCTATAACTTTAACAATATACGAAAGAGCTAGATTTCCAAAAATAAATTTAAAAATGAAAAGGCCAAAAATCTCCATTTATTATACTGAATTACCATTCTTAAAATTATTCTGCATCATTACAAATGGTTGTAAAAATTAAATTCACAGCTGATGTTCACTAAACACATCTGGCACTCACCCATGAACACACTGCTGTCAGCTGAGCTCTGGCTCATTAGACAGCCCAAATTTGAAGCAAACTGCTTAAGAGTCAACATATGAAATCAGTATATTGACTATGACTTCTGACATAAAACAACATAACTTTATTTTTTCACTCTCCCCTTAAAACCCTGCCTAAGGGATAATCTTTATCTAACCATGGGTGAAAATTCCTGAGATCCATGACTTCTAAACACAATTTTTGGTAACTGAAATCCTATTCAAGTCAACAAGCAATCTCAAATCAGAAATTGGAATCCCTAGGAAGAAAATATTAATAAAAATTTGGACCTTAATTTGGCACAAAACTAGTCCTCTGCACCAGTTTGAGTCTCTTTAGACTCAAAATGCATAGGGCACAAAGAAACAAGTACTATTCAGCTCATGCAGACATCTTCTGTTGTTACTTCCTCTTCCTAAATCTGCTGCAATTGGTTTCAATGAGCCTCATTCATTTTTTGGATAATTAGATAGATTCTTTGAAAAGTAGAGTGAGAAGAGAAATGTTTGAAAACATAGCCACTGCTTTTGCTGCTCATCTTCCAGTTGGTGATTCTAAAGAAATTATCATGAACAATTTGGCCTCTCTGGGTTCTTCATTTGTGCCTTTCCAAGTCAGGCATGTGAACTCAGTGTATCAAGTTCCTTTCAACCAGATTTAGTATTTAGATCATTGCAAGGGTTTGTTGAGGACAGTTTATTTCAAGAGCCATAGATGCAGTGATAGAAGTAATATAGGTTAGGACATTTCAAGACTATTTCCATGGGATGCTAATGTATGCTAAAACTTCACTGTCAGTATTTTGGAAATCTAATAAATTATTCATAAACACTTCTAGTAGTTCATGATGTGCATTTTATTTAACTTTCATGTTAATACCTATGGGTACTTTGAAAATGATGTTGTTTGTGTGAACATAAAGTCCAATGTATTATGTGTATACACAAAAGTATACACATATACATGCATAGATTGACATTTACATTGTTTCACCATTCTCTTCTGTAACTTGATTACACAAGAAATTTTTAGATACCTGCAATAATTGGGAAAGTAGCTAAAAAGGAATGGTGGCTTTAGTGCATATATAACCATGAAGGAAAAATAGAACCGATTAGGGAGAAAAGATACTAAATGAAGTGCTTGAAAAAATCTTGTTCAACCAACAATTTCTGTTTTCCTTTTTAAATCCCTATTCTAAATTTACTTTTATTGTACAAAAGAGATATTTATTCCAGAATGTCTATTTTACATTCAAAACTCTTATAAGATTTGGAAAAGCAGAAAAAGACTTGCTCATCATGATAGATCTGATCAGATGCGTGTCTAATAAATTTCAAAGGAGTGTGTGAGAGTCTCACTGATGATGGATATATAACTAGAAGTATAATTTATGAATGGGAGGCTATACACATTTAGATCTTGCTCGTATTTTAATAACCTTTACAAAGTAATGGCTAACAATTTATTCTGCCAATGCATAGGGAAAGTTATTTTTGCTGTATTCCTTTAATATTAAACATTATATTTTTGTCTACATTTTATTTCTCATATTTTTCTAATTTTGACATGGAAGTGGGAACATTGTCTCAGTTTTATTTTGCATTTTCTAATCACTGCTGATTCTGAGCTTATTTTCTTTAGTTTCTTGTCTCTTTCTCTATGTTACTAGTCTTTAAATAAGTTTTGAACTCATTTTACTTATGTTTTACTGCCCATTTGAAGATATTTCTCAGATATGACCTCTGTAAGTATTTTGCCCTTTCTGTATGCTGACAACACATTTTCTAGACTATGAGAAATAGTAATATTTATGTTCTTCACTTTGCTGACAGTTAGTTTAGCAGGATATTTTTCAAGCACTTTCTTTAATGTAGAATTTAGATACCACAACGTTCATACATTAAAAGTGTCTAGTTCAGTTATTTTACTAAATTCATTTCATTGTGAAGTTACCACATTCTATTTCTCTAACTTCGTTATTATTTCTAAAAGTCCACATATTCACCTTTATTCTTGATCCCCACTCTGACCTCAAAGTGTAGGTAAATGGTGATCAACTTTCTGCCATATTTGCTTTTCTAAGCATTTCTTGTAAGTGGAACCAACACATACAGAGTTTTTTGTCTTAAATCTTTCACTGAGGTGTATTATTTTTATATTTACCCATACTGCATTAAATCTTTCAATATCAACCCCTGACTTTTTCACATCCTTTATCAGGTGAAAGAATTTTAGTTATCTTATTTTTAATCATTATTTCATTTTTTACTGAATATTTATATATTATATTAATATGGCATATTTTGTCTAGCCATTCACCATTCAACATTCTGGGTGACTTCTGCTATTATGCATAAGTTGTCTATGGGCAGTTTGCATATAGTTGTCTTGTACCCATGCATTCTATTTTTCAGAAGTAGATATCTAGAAGAATTGCTGTACTGCACAGCAAAATTATGCTTAATTTCTAAAGAAAAAGTCATTTTTTCCCTAAAGCAGCCTTACAGTTTTACATTCCCAGAAGAAACATGTCTCAGTAATTTTGGTTTCTCTACATTGTCAACAAAACTTGCTACTACTTGCTTTAAAAGTAACAGGCATTTCAATGAGTGAATAATAGTTTCTCTTGTGGATTTAATACCAATTTCTTTCTATAATTATTGGTACGGTGTTCATCATTTGTTGTGGGTTTAATCATTTTTGTATCTGCTTATATGTACATACACATAAATTTAAACCCGTGTTTATTTTTAATTCAACTCTCTTAACATTATTGAGTGATGCCTGTTTTTCAGTATGCCAAGTACAAATCTTACATCAGCTCTATGGTTTGAAAATATTTTCTTTTATCATTATCTTGTCTTTTCATGTATTTAATGGGGACATTTGAAGACAATTTAAAGTTAATGAAATATAGTACCTTATATTTTCATTTATTGAATGTGCTTCTCATGTATTTTTTAAAAATATCTTTTAAGTAAGGTGCAATATCTGAGGACTTATTTGTATTTTGGTGTTTGAATCAGGATTCCTACCCCTGGAATAATTTTCATACTCTCATCCTGTACAGAAAGGAGTTTTTATAAAACTTGTAGAAAAGACATTGAATTATTATTCTGCAAATCTCTGAAAGCTTTGTGTAAAGAGAGAGAATGAGTTATTCTAGGCTTTAATGAGTAGAACTTGTGATTTGAAAGCAAATCACAGTTTAAAGGCCTGGATTCTTTCTCGAGTTTATAGAACACAATTAGCCAGCCCAGCCTGCTGCTTCACTAGTGGGATACAAACCTCAGAGAAAGGGTGGAGTGTGAGTCCTTTTCACGTCACTGGGATACAACACTGGATGCTCAAACTTGAAAGGGGACGTTTATCTAGGCTCATGTATTTAGCCCACAGCTGGTAGACTTCATGGCAGGAATTCCAGTAGCAGTGTCCCAGGCAGAGGAAAGCTTTTCACAGCATGGCAGATAGTGAAGGGCAAAGCCGTGGAGGAAATACACTCTTCCAGGTCACGCACTCCATGACCCACCTTGACCAACTAGACCTTGTTCTTAATAGTCAGCTATGACTCCCATAATCCTATCACCTCCCAAACAATAAAGCTTTGAGGATCATCTTAGATGCAAACCACAAAAGATGGCGAGGGTCTTTCAGGCTTATCAAAAACAGAAGCGGCCAACTGACCATTGAGGACACTCAATCATGGTAACATGAAAATGAAAGGCTGAGATCACTGTGGTTGTATTTGCTCTTGTTTTAGGCTGTTCCCTAGAAGAGCTTGAAATGCTTCTCCAAAACACATCCTCTGAAAGACCTCACATAATGAAGCTTTCCCTTAGGTAAGCTAGCAAAAGCAGCTTATTAAAGAGTCCTTGTCCTCAAAGTGCTCCCATCAGTCTCAGGGATTGTAGTTTTCAAAGAAGTTTCTAAGGAAACTTCTAAAATAAGTTTCTAAGGAAACTTCTTTTATTGTTATAGTTAAATTTGCAATTTTCAGCTTGATCCCATGCTCACACAAAAGTGTTATCAGTTTAATATAAGACTATTAGAAGAACTATGAGAGAAACTTAAGACATTTTATTATGTATATCTAAAATGTACCAGTAAAATCTAATGTAAAAACAATAAAGGGAATAAAACCCTGAATATTTTCCCATTTTTTTTAAAAATTGCAATTTTCACTTTTTCTCCCTAAAATTTTTACTCACACTTTAAAAGAACAGCACCAGAAGACATGTCTGGAAGGCCAACGATTTACGAATTTTAGGCTCAGAAAGGATTTTAAATGTCGTGCAATTAAATTTTTATACTATTTTTAACTTACCAAAATTGTTTTCCATTTTCATTTTATAATGACATCGGAACACCCAAAGTTACAAAAATAATTTTTATGTATTGTGTTCATCTTGCACAAATATAAACATCCTGCACAAATACAATATATTATAAAATCTAGGCGATAAAAGGTGACATAACAGGGCCAAGTAACTTAGAGACCATATGACCTACTGTTGTCATTTCCCCAGTCTGTCATCTAACCCAGGATCTCATGACTCCTCTTCTTGTTCTCTCATTCTCTTTTAACCTGGTCTGTTCTTAAAATCCTTGTCTTTCATGACGCAATTATTTATTAAAGAGAAAAAAGACACAGAAAATTAAAGCAAAAAGCAAAAGAGACAAACAACAACAAACCCAAAACAATAATAGTATAGGTTTTCAAAACAGAATGATAGGAATTTAATGATGATTGTGATACTGCACAACGTATACGTAACTAAAATGACTACACTGAGTTTTTGTTTTGTTTTGTTTTGTTTTGTTTTGTTTTTTGTTTGTTTTTTTGTTTTTTTTGGAAAAGAACAGTTAATACTCATACGATTAGATCAATTTTACACATCTACATCTGGTAATCTAAGCAATCCTTTTGAAAGCAACAGTATGCCATGCTGACTATTTTAAAGGGCCTTTCCCCCTTATTTTTGCAGGGTGTTCCTCAGTGGCACTCTGCTCCATTCCTATCACTGACAAGCATGGTGATTCCCTACCAGTCTATAGCAGATTCGTGGTGAGCACCTTGTGCATAAACAGAAGACTGACAAACTTGTGCCAAGTTCCCTAGGAGACCGCTGAGGACATTTCAGCAAAGTGCAGGGGTATGAGTGGGAATGGCTATAGGAAAACAAAGCATGTTTCCAACCATTATATGACTGACATAAGTACCTGTTCCCAATGGATCACTGATTTCCTAGGAGTGTTGGACTTTTTTTTTCCCCATACACTGCACCTACAATAGTGTGCCAAAAATGCAGAAGATTCCAAGCCATAGTTTTGTGTCATTTTATTTCTCCTTTTGAAGCTCCTAGACCTTTTGGAGGAAACCTATGGGAAGGCGTGGTGAAAGGCCAGTTAGTTTATTTATGATCCTGGGGGAATGAAACCAGAGCCTCCACTCTGAGCCACATCCCCAGGCCATTTACTTTTATTTCTTTATTTTTAAGATGTGAGACAAGGTCTTGCTTTGTCAACTGTACGGGGGCAGAGCGAACACCTCAGGTTCTGGCCATTGGGCTAGGATCCCAGCAGGCCTGGGCCACTAGCGCAGCTGGGCTGTTTTAGTCAGAACTGGGTATGGAGAAAGCCAATAAACGGAAATAAAGCAGGGACTGACCATCCTGGACTCTAGCCTAGTTCGATCTCCCAGGACGCGGACAGGAGCCAGCGCCGCGCACGCAGGGTGCAGAGTGGGGCGCATTCGGGACTGCGCAGCCCGCGTGGCACCGCCTCCGCCGGCTGCCGCGGGGACTCCGGTGGAGCTGGGGTGCGCAACGCCGGCTGTAGCCGGCGACGGCTAGGTCAAGCCCCCACCCCGGCTCCTCTTCTCCTCTCTCCTCCGACCATCTCCGCGGGACTCCCCGGCAGCCGGCGCCCAGCACGGGGAGCTGGCCGGAGAGGTCTCTGGGTCTGATGGCTTCGGGAGGCCGGAACTCACCGGGACCGGGACCAGGACCGGGACTGGACCTAGCAGAGCCCTGCGCGGGGGAGGAGGGTCGGGATGACACACGGCGGGCCGGGACACCCGACCTCTGGCGCCTGGCAGCCGTGAGTAGCAGCGCCGGCGGGCGGGTCGGGAGCGCAGGGAGGGGTGCTCGCGCCTGAGCGGGCTGCAGCGCCCGGAGGGCGGAGGCTCCCGGATGGGGATGGGGCTAAAACAGAATAAAGATTTCCCATTCCTCCGTATATCTTGTGACTTCCGGGGTGCACCTCCGTCTTTCAGGGACCCTAATATTCGAGCTGCATCCCGAAAAACACATTTCACATAACTGTGTAACTCTCAGCTTCCTGCCCTTGGAGCTTGCGGAGGAGACCAAGCCAGGAGCAGGGTGAAGAACTTGGAGTGCTGCGGTGAAACGCTTAGGGGGGGGGGGGGTGCGGTGCCCTTTTCTTGCTGCGGGCTTCTTTTGGAAGGCTCCAGTAAACTTAAGTTGACAAACTTACAGGTTATTGCGGTGGGGTGAGGTCCGCTGCGGACTTCACTGCTTTTTGGTAAAGTCCTGGTCTTTGGCGCTGAGAGTCAAATTATAGTGAGTGTCTGCACTCCTGGGGCGGTGTGTGTGTGTGTGTGTGTGTGTGTGTGTGTGTGTGCGCGCATTACTGTTTTCAGTGTCCCCTTGTAAGACAGTCCTGGAAGCACAACACACTTAGAAATTTGTCTATTTCTTGCGGGAAAAGAGACTACTTTATTACAGGAGTTCCAGGAGTTCTGCTGGGCTTTAGATAGACAACAGAGAACCTAGCAGAGATGGAAGACTGGATTTAGGACTGTCAGAAATTAAAACTGCCGAAAACTCTAATGGACAAAAAGTAAAACAATTTTTTTTTTTCATGATTAAAAACTATTTAAAAGGTGTGTGAAAGTTCTCACGGTGCCCACAGAGCAGCAGTCAGAATGTTACAGTTCAGTATATGGTAAAAATGAAACCTCAGACTTGAGTAGAAAACTTGAGAGATTATGTTAAAATCTGCACAGAGCCCAGCCTGGCACTTGTCACTTCATCTGTAGAAGGGTTGTCTGAAAGCTTTCCTGGGACATGGACTTTAGTCATGGTCACTGTTCACTTTCAAAATGAAAGTTTTAGACATTTTAAAACACTGGAAATTCCTTTGGTAAATAAGTACAGCTGCTATATAAGGCCACTTCCCAGGTCATTGCTGTCAGCCTGTTCTGAGAAGGTCCAGGCTGCACTGTGCCCCTAATACTCAGGACACAAGCTCTGCCTTCTGTGTCCTTTGTACAAGTTCAGAGGAGTAAAACTAGTTTCGTCCCACCGCATTTGTCTGAGTTTTATTATAAAGGAAGCAAAGTCTGGTTATTTCTGTAAATTAAAGTATGGAAATCAGGGAAAACCTTCTAGGTGAAGGCTCCTGGGTGAAATGGAAAGGAAACTGAGCTGAGTTCCAGTGCTCTCTGTCTGTCTCTTGCCCTTGGTGAGTTATTGTTGTAATCGGAGTTTGTGTTTCCTCATCTACTAAGAGGGGTAAATGTCTCTCAGCGCTAATTAACAGAATAACAGATCTAAGCGTGGAGGAAAGCATACTATACTTTTTCTTCTTGCAGATCACTGAAGATGATGCTTCATTAACCCCAAGTCTGAAGATCAACTCAGAAACTTAGGACTTATTACCACTTGGAATTCCTAAGCATAACATCACGCTTCCTTTGGACTCACCCAGCTCTCTAGCTAAAAGCAGTGGCTAAGAACCTCTCAGGACAATGATGACACCTGGAGTTTCAGGTGGTCCTTCTGACCCTTCAGGAATTCACATGTTTTGCTTGCCCCCCTCTCTTCTTGTGTCCTTTGGTAAGCTCAAGGGCCAGCTGCTTGAAGAGGTAACTTTTCTTCTCCTCTGTGTGTGTATACCTGTGTGTGGGTGTTTGTGTGTGTACGTTCAGAGCAATTCACCAAATTTAAGAGCCAGTATTTAAATCCAGTTATTAAGACCTGCAAGGTCTTACTGTCTTGATGGGATCTTTTGCAAGATCTGAGCGGAAGGTGCAATCTGGGCTGAGTGCAGATACTTTGTTAAAGGAATGAGTTTCACTGACGCTGCCCATTTGTGTGCAGTGATCTCATCTTGTACGTTAATGTGAGTGTTTAATATTTTGTGCTATGTGGAGAAGTGCACGTGTTATTCTTTCTCCTACTGGGTTCCAAAAGACCAACCAGTTGAACCTGATACAGTTCTTCCCGGTAGGTGATAAGTTTCATTATCTCTTCTTCACATTTTTATGCGGAAGGCCTTTCCAGTGTTCCAGATTTTCGCCCCCAGTATGTTTCGCCTTGACGGTGTTGTTCAGGGAGACATAAACTAAACAGTGTTATCTGCCATCCATACCTTCAGTCATCGTGATGACCTCAAAGCTGTATTTACCAAACTGTGTGAGTGCCTGGCATTTGGCATGCAAGTGTTTGCCTTCAGCTACTTTTGAATCTAATGTATCAGTACAACCTTAGCATTTAAACTTAAGCCGATGTTTCATAAAAAGCCATATACTCACTTTCTTAATTTTCACAGTGATTTCTGATGGTATGATTATCAACTTTACTGTATCAAACAAGAAATTGGCATTCAGAAGTGGTAATTAAGTGAGCCAAGGCCATGTGAGGCATTAAAGACAGAATACAATTTGAATCTGCCTTGAGTTGACTCCAAAAATCTATGCTTACCTCCTAGGTTTTAATGCAGACCCCAGAAAGCAGAGCCCTTCTGAGTTCTGTCTGCAGTGTTTGTCTTGCTTGGATTTCAGAGGTGCTTGGGAACAGGCGAATCCTGGATGTGGAAGCCCTATTGCTCTATGAGAAGGAAGGATTTCAACGTACTCATGTCCTTTTCCATGTGTTACAGCCAGCAGCGATCGCTATGCTCTTGCACACTCCACATCAATAGCATCCTCTAATCAGCACTTGTTACTCACTCATCCTGAGGTCCTCAAAAAACTTTGAAATCCAGACTTGTGAGTTGATATAGTTCAATGTTAATAAAATCACATTTCATTTCAAACTGGCTGTGATAACGGGGTTTTGTGATCAATTGGCTAAGGTCTTCTTGCCTGGCTTTTTATATTTTTGATGGAATTGGTTTTCTTTAGCAAACAGTTTTTCCCTTCTGTGATCAGACCTCAGTCCTGGCAAAAATTGCAAGTGCAACATAGCATTTTTTTTTCCTGTAAAAGAGAAAAATACATATGATATGAAGATAGGCTTATGACTGAACCTCAGCTGTTCTGACTCTCTACCTTAAAACTGGGGCAATGCCTGCTTTCTGTTTTGAATGACAAGGTCAGCAGCATATCTGAAGACTCACCCAGTGATCACCAAGTATGTTAATGTTTTCAGCCTCGAAGTAGTGAGCATCTTGTTCTTGCAAAGTAAATTTTTGGATGAACAGAGGTGCCGTTGTGATTCATGCTGACTTGAGAGTGAGCTGATGTAATTCATGCAATCTTTTGGTATTGTTCATATACATATATGTTTATAGAAATTGCCAAAATGTGAAAGCTTTTAATTTAAGCCGGGCGCGGGATATTTTCAGTAACACATAAAATCTGAACAGTTTGTTTTCTATCAACTTTGTGCTGGTGCACATGTAAATTTGCCCTACAAAATGCATAAGCTAAAATAAAATGAAACCCTCTTTTTGAAATTAATTTGTGTCTTCTAGAAAAGATGATGCATCTCTGCCTCTGGAAATAACTTCCATATTTCTTGAAAGGACTCAAAACCATAGAGGTAAGGATAAAATACTTGGAGTGTTTTATTTATGATGTTAATACTCACAAACATTTAAGGAATATTAGCTTTGTTCCAGGAACGATACAGACAGCTTTATAAACTTACCTCATTCACTTTTGGTTCTGCAGATACTTCCTGAGCACCGGAGGTGCCACAGGATCGGATGAAGAAGCATGTGTGACAGGTCAGTTGGGAGAAGATGTGTGTCCTCTGGCTGATGAGAGTGACAGAACCCTGAAGGTAAGATGGGAACCTTCAGGCTGGGGTGGTTGTGTAGGCTTGTGGCAAGTGCAGTGTTTAAAAATGAGCTGTGGACAGTGCAGAGAAATTTCAAAGGGGAGCACATGGAAGCAAATCATTGCAAATGCATGGAAGGGAAAGGTTACGATTTCTTAACCTGTAAGCGATGAAGGTAGATATTTATCATCTCTTAGGAGAAATTAATAACTGAAGTAAAAACACATATTTGCATTGTCCCTGGGATAATCATTTTTAGTTTTTTGTTTGTTTGTTTGAGACAAGGTTTCACTCTGTTATTCAAGCTGACTTTGAACTCACTGCATAACCCAGGTTGGCCTGGAACCCACTACAATCCTTCTGCCTCAGCCTCCTGAGTAATGGAGTACAGGCATACACCACCACGCCAGCACCTGGACAATCTTGATTGTGAACTTAATTCATTTGTCAGATCAGTGAAATACCTCCTGAGTATTTCTGAGTGTGGTGGGTCAGGGAGGCATGGCCTTGGGTGTATATCTGCTCCTCACCACACACACACACAAGTTGCTCTTCCCCCAGGGTCTTTATTCAATCCACCATAAAGTAACAACTTTAAGTATTTCTAGTTTAGAAACTGCTGTGGGATGAAACCTGTGAGTCTGTTAGCCCAAACTAATCTCTACCCCTTTAAATTGGGAGAATGGAGTATTTTGTCCAGAAGTGGGTAAGCTGTCTAATATATTCCGTGAAAACTTGGTTCTGTTTACTTGCACATTTATGTTTCATCATGGTATTGTTGCCAGTTTTATCTTGACTTATTTTTTTATGCATAATTCAGAAAAAAACATTCTGACAGCAAAATCTACCCCAGACATCCTCAGGTAACACTGACTAGAATGACTTTTCTCTTTATAATTCATCTGAACAAATTGCTTGGCCTATCTCAATATGTATCTTGATTTGTTATTCTGTATTTCCAGGAGGCATGCAGGGTGCACCTGCATCTCCTGCAGAGAAACAGGACAAACTGCACTTTTGTAGTCAAACTAAACTCAGCCGTTTGCAATGGTCATCCCTGAGGCCTGCCTCTGCGTGGATCCAATGCAGATAGTGGTCAGACAGTTGGCAAGACACAAAGGTGAAATCTTACTGTGCGTGGTTTATAAGGAAAGAACTGTGTCTAGTTTAAAATGTAGGTAGGAAAAAAGGGATGTGAACGTTCTGTGGGAAACATGTGGACGTTTGCGTGTACATAAAAGGTTTCTACACATCCCCTGAATGATTTTATGCCACTTTGGATCAGTAAGGTCCCTTTTCACTTTTCAAAATGCTTGACATTTGAAGAATTTTGTCAGATTACTGATCACAGGCCTAAGAGATGAGAAAGATAGAAACCCTTATCACCCAATTTCACAGGAGATGAAACAGATGAACAGATGATTGAGCAGTGTGATTTAAATACGCCGCAACTGTTGGCGGAAGAGGGTAAAACTTAAAATGCAGCAATCTTCTGACACCAGGACATGCTCAGGGTTGTAATTGTTGTTATCGTTTGATTTACTATAAGCTGAGGACAGAGACACAACAATTTTTATAGTGTATGTTTTAGATGAATCCAGTGCCCTTGCCTATAAATAGCCATCACTGAGGGGAAAGTGCAGAGATTGGGCACAGCCCTGTCTGAGTTCCACAAGAACCTATGTAAATTATATGCATTGGCCTTTAAGGCAAGTGGCTTAGTGTATGTTGAGTTGTAGGTTGTGTATTGGCCTTAAAAGGTGATTTGGCAGTGACAGGTACTGATAAGACGTACTTTGAGGTGAGATGCCTGCCATCCATTTATCCAGTGTGTGTTGAGGCTCTGATGTGTTTCCCAGATGAGATCAATTTTAGCTGGTGTTACTGAAGTAAGTATCAGGAGGAGGAAGGCAGGAGAGTTCTTTTGTTCATTCTCTGCTAATATTGGGCCAAGTAAAGCTGGGGAAGCTGGACTATGAACAGCTGTTGTACTAATTACAAAGAGCATTGTTATGGGGCAGGAGACCACCTGGAAAACTTAAAGCAGCATATTTGTGCACACTAGTAGTAACTCTCATGGAGGAAGCAAATTTGGTACCACATGCTCTGCTGGTAACCAGCTAGAGATGGCACCAGCAATGCTGAGCAAACCACAGGTTGCCTGTGGGTGCAGATGCTACTTTAAATGGTGACATCATTGTAGTGGACTTATCAACTATTCCTTTTGTTTTTCTTGCAATAAATGTGGGCTGGAGGGGACAGTGGGACAGGGAGCTTATGGGCAAAGCTAACTGAACATTAGAAGCTCTGTCCAGTGAGATGTTACATCTGTGTTACAACAGAAGCCAAGTTTTAAGTGCAATAATAAAAGCCATCAGATCTTTTGAGCAGTTCTTTGTAAACACATTGCAGAATACTAGCATGTTAATGTAATGGAATCCTCACACTGTCCCTTGGAAGTAGGTGTTATCTCCATTCTTATCATGGAAATTTTAAAATTTACAATCTTACAGTATATGAAAAGCAGGAAAGGCAGGCCCAGCCTGTTTAGTCTCAGGTAGCCTTGAGAACCCGCCTGCCAGTTGCAACTTGCAAATAGACATAACTCAGCCAGAAAGTGAATTTTGTATTAAATTGCTTCAAGAAAAGATGGTCTCAGTTAAAGACAATGATTGATTTTACTTGCTCACCCAGGCTCCTGAACTTCCAGTGGTGTCAAAAGAAACCTCTATCAGCCAAGAACAAGCCTACCTGACAACATATGACTCACACTAGGTAATCAACTAGAAAATAACCTGCCATCAGCCTTTTGTACTCCCTGCCTAGTATATATATATATATATATATATATATATATATATATATATAGAAAGAGAGAGAGAGAGAGAGAGAGAGAGAGAGAGAGAGAGAGAGAGAAATCTGTTTAATTCCAAGGCAGGGCTGATGATTTGGAAAGCAGTTTCCACCAGTCTGCTTCCGTCTTAGTTACTTTTTACTCATTGCTGAGACAAAATACCTGGTGTTCAAAGTTGGGAAAGGAAAGGTTTATTTCTTACAGTTTTTGGAGGTGTTAGTCCATACTCAGTTGGCTCCAAGATAGGGTGGCATGGAGGGGCCACAGTTCATGGTGGCTGCAAATAGCAAGTGAATACCGGCAAGAGAGAGAGAGAGACACACCTTCTTCCTGCCATTACATTGTATGCTGGCTCCACCCCTAGGTGGGTGTAGCACTGACACCATCAATCCAAGCTCTAGACAATGAACCAATCACAGATGCATAATGCAAATGCATGAGGCCTGGGCGTCACAGACATAAGCTTTGACAGCTTGTGTAATAAAAAATTGCCTTCCAACTCCTCAGTGCCTGCACTTCTTCCATTTGATTTGGTCTTTCCTCCTTCCTGATTTTTTTCACAACATTCTAACATTGTTGAAGTGGAGACTGGGAAGAATTAAAAGCTTGCTGATTACTTGTGTAACAAGTAGCAGAGCAGAAATTTGAGTTATCTATAGGTTTAGTTTGAAGTTTTTTAGACAGAGACTTATAATCCATTGAACATGGTCATGGGAAAGACCATTGGCATTCATAGGAAAGTCCATGGGTTTCCCTGTTCAGGTCCCGTGGGCAGACATATTTGTTTCTTTCATGGCTTCTGTCCTCTCTTAGGAGTAACTTGCACAGTGACCCTGATATATGTCATCTCTGCCTGTTAGGCAAGAAGGCTGTGTAGAGCCTGCTTTAGAAATTCTGTCTTCATTCTTCGTCTGACTCACTCTGTCTTTTTCTGAGCAGAAGGTGCGATTTTAAACTCCCTTTGGTAATGTGCAGTCATGGAGACACAGTGAAACCATTGCCTTTCTCCCAGACTACTGAAGCAGCATTCAGACATAGGGCCTGTGATACATACATTTGAACTACTTAATGTAGGTGAATTTAGATTCCAGAAATAGTAGTTAGGAGGAATCAGAAGGAATATTCATGTTTGAAAAGATTCCAGCACAATTTCCACAACTAAAGACTGACAAATCGTCCTCTAGAGGGATCTTCTAAGAGCTTTCCTATCCTGGAGCCTTCTGAAATCACATCCATGCTGTATGCACATTGAGATTTTTTTCCTTTCTAAAGGGAGTTTAAGCCTGCAGCTTTTAACTGCCTCTTAAAGAAATGTGTGAATTCAGCACACAAGAAGAAATCCTCTGAAGCATCCAGTAGAGATACAATGCTTCACATGTAACACATGCTAGGCTAGATTTTAGAAAAAGGGCAAAGTTGCTTTTCCTGGAAAGGAACTTTCTCTAGAAAGAGGCATTTTGATTTGTAGTTCCTACCAGGTTAGTAACTTCTGTGGAACCATTTTTCTGGCCGCCTACATAAACAAGGTATGTCCTGTGAAGATAAAAGTGTGCAGTCTCCTAACTAGGTATTGGTTATTAGCAAAGACTCCAGACACAGATGCCTTACGACTGAAATACTGCTTGAAAATTTGCTAGCTCATTAAAGTAACTTTGACTTATTTTGTCATGTACAAAATGCCACTCCTTCATTTAGGAGTATAATTTAAATAGATTGATCGATCTATTTAATATATGCCACTTAATATAAATATATGCCATTATGTGACTGGCACATAATGGGATTTTAACGTTTTAGTTATTGTATTAGTACTACTTGGTTATCATTTTATCATTGTATTAATGGCAATCATGATAATAAGCATCATGACTTGCACCCAAATATGGATAAGATATTCTTTGGGACATTTCTACACTTTCTGTAGTTATACTCTCTCCCTGTTCCATTTCATGTAATGGCTGAAGCTTCTTTTTGTCTTTTTAAATTTATTTTGTTTTGTTTTGTTTTATGCCCCTTACAGTATTTATAACCATTTATTCAGGTTAAGCACTTTTAAAATTTTTACTGACCTTTTGAAGTTCTTTACTTTTCTTGGTGTACAAAAACAAGTAAAATCCATGACCTCAAATATAAACTGAATAAGACAGCATAGAACCATTATCTATATTATTCATATATGTTTATAGTATATGTAATAGCACAGAAAATGTATACAGCAAAACAAAAAGTAAAACACAAATTTCAAAAATTAAAGTCATAAAGGAAGAAATTTTTCTGTATTAAATTCTCTAATGTATCTCAAATACCTAATTTGTCATTTGGTTCCCAACAGGAGCTCAGTAACCTTTATTGAGTACATTTCTATTTTTGTAAGCAAAAAAATGAAAGTGTAAACCATTTAAAAAATACAGCAAAGTGTTACCAATGATTACTGATGAATGTTTTAATTATAACTAAGTTGCATTTTCTGATGTTTCTTCTATTTGCATCAGCGTTTTTTCTAAAAGTAAATTGAAAGCTGAGAAAAAGGACCAATAAATTTGCCTGTATTTCATATTACTAAGGATAACTGAATTAGACCCAAAATTTTACTTTAATTTTGAGTCTTAGTACTTAGCTTTAATGACAGTGGCACCAAGATAGTCATGTTTTTTCTTCTGAATATACAATAAGGGGATTCTTCTCTACTTTCATCAATTTTTTTTTTTTAAATTGGAGATGAGACATTGCATCAGTAAAACTCCACACAGTTCTGAGATATCATTATCCCTTTCAACATAAAAGAATATGTGTATGACTTGATTTAAACATCAGAAATTAGCTTGCTCTTGCTATGCATGCATGTCTGTTTCTACCTATTGCTTTTTCTACACAGACTGGTCCATATGTATGTGTAGTAATTCAAGCACATATATTCTCCCTGTGCCTTATCAATCATAGAGGTAAGCAAGACATTAATTAATCTTCTACTTAAATGTAAGGGCACTAGTAAAAAAGAGATTAAAGGTGAAGGTAAGATACAGAGAGATGGAGAAAGGACAAGTCACAAAAAAATAAGACAGAGACGTGGAAATCCAAAGAACCAGAGGGAATCACAAATCTTGTAGTACTTGAAATTCTTCAATGCTTTTTAAAAGTACCATGATTTCAGGATATAGATAGCTCTTGCATTCGTGAGACTCTCTTTTAATATACTGATAAACATTTTTTTTTTTTTTTATGATTTGAAATAAGCTCTGAGCTTTTCTTGTCCCTAGGTACCGTAGAGGTCCCATGAGATGTACACAAGACTTCTGACCTAACTAGCGGCCAGAGCCTTCTGTGTGTGACTCCTGACTTCACCAAGGAGTTATTTCAGAGCTTTCTTTTCTTTTTTGTTTTTTAAGCATTTTACTTTTGACACCATATTCATCCAAGTGGTTAAATTTCTAGGAGAGCCCACAAACAAAAAACAGACAGACAGACACACAGGGTTTCACATTGAGATTATACTGGAATGTGGGTGGTTAAGGAGTTAGATGACTTTATATTTGTAACTGTCTGTTTTATCAGGGCATGCAGCAAACTAGAATAAGCTGTTTCACTTCTTTTGAAAACTAGATTTTTGAATTCATAGTAGGAAGTGGTTATTATTTTGCCAAAGACTTGGATACATGTGTTTATTTATGACTCTCCAGTCATTGAGGGAAAAAAAAAATGAATGTTATCCTAGCTACCCAAACCACATGGTTGCTTCTGGTCTTTATAGGGAATGTAAAGCCAGTTAACGGTTTCCTTCTCTTTTGAGAAATTAGCTCCTGGACAAGTTAAGCACTGTGTATTTTTGCTATCTGTCTGCAAATTGTGAGTTGGAGCTGGGTAAATGATTTACTGATTATGTTTTATAAGTACCTGTTAGTAGTTATTTTGGGAAGTAAGGCTAGGGATCTAGCACAAGAACAGACAAAATGTGTCCTGTGGGACAGATTGGGTTTGCCACCTGCTTCTTCTACATAAAGTTTTAACAGAACATAATTACATTCATTGGTCGGCACACTGCCTATGGTTGTCTGTGATTGTCTCTGTCTATGCTGTTTCTGTACTGAACACCAGAGGTGAATAGCTGTGATAGCGACCCTGTGTCTTGTAAAGTCTACAATGCTTCCTGTGTGGTCCTTTAGGGAAAAAGATTGTCCACCCCTCACTTAGATTTGTATGTGTACTTACGCTATTTTGAATTTTTTTGCCATATTTGTAATAAAACTGTTAACATATTTGAATGTTTTTTCTGTGTACAGAGGTGTGGTATTTGTGTTCCTGCTATCTTCAGAAATCAGCAGATATGTCTTTGGACAAATCAGACGTGGAAACCTCAGAATGATGCCAAGGAGAGCACAGAGAAAGCTAATCTAGGCAAGTAAAGGGGCTTGGCAGCCTCAGAGTGGAGAGGGGTGTATGTAGATTAAAATTAAAAGACATGGCTTATAACCAGGTCTCTTGGGGAACCTAGGAAGGGAGTGGAAAAAGAAAAATTAAAGAGGATGATGTCCCTGATTCTAGTTTCCAATTATGGCCTTATTTGGGTAGTGACAATATGTACTTAGAGGGTGTAGGTTTTTGAGCTGTCACTAGAAAGGAGGAGCACTGTCCCCCTGGGCCATAATGTTGCCCTTGCTTGTCTTCTGCCAAGGAAATGGAGCTCCAGTGGCACTGAGGGTGCTGTGTATCGTTTGTTTGAATGTATGCACCTGACTTCAGGGGACACCTTCTCATAGCGTGCAGTCTCTTGTGATATCTTACAGCAGTAGGGCTGTTGAAACAATGCTGGATGGCTTACAACTTACAGGAATTTATTTTTTTCTGGAGCATGGAATTCCGAGAACAAGATGCCAACCGATTTAGTGTCTGGTGAGGCCTGCTTTAGGTATCTGGCTTGTTTCTGTTTATATATGTTGGTCTTCTTTTGTGTCTTCATATGATAGAAGAAGTATGAGCTCTCAGAGTCTCTTTCATAAAGGCACTAATCCCAGTTATGAGGGGCTTCACCCTCATGACATCAGCACAGTCCTTTCCCAAAGGCTCTATTTCTCAAAATCATCCAATTGAGGGCCATAATTTCAACATAGGAAATTGTGTGTGGGGGGGGAGTAACATGTTCAGTCTATAAAATCTAGCCTATGACTTCATTTGAAAAATTTAAATAAATGATAACCGTACAGGACTCCTGATATTTGAGGTCTCCTCTCCTGATGCTTGACTGAGGCTTGGCTAATGGAGAGAAATTTCAAGTGGTTCTCTAGAATGTGAGTCCTGGGTATCAGATACAAAACACATAGTCCTCTACAAGGTATCCTGAGCAAAACTAAGATCTGGTACCATCAGTTCTCCCTGAGGGAAGAGACTTATATCTAGCAGTGTCTTGAGCAAAGCCAAGAGGTTAATTATCCCTCTTTATTTCTGTGCTTATGGCAGCCCAGAGAAGAGTTGTCCCTCCTGGTCCCTTGTATCATCTGGCCATCTCTGAGACGCATCCTGAGTGAGGTAGGTATTATTAATGGAAATGAAGACCATGTAAATCAAGGCTGCTGTAACCTGAAAGGAGACAACTCCAAGGAATTGAGGAAAGGAGCAATTCTTCCAAGGAACTGCTAAATAATTGCACCTGTAGCTGAGACTGCTGTATCTTCCAAGTCTGCTCCTACTGGAATCATTTCTGACACTTGCCACACCCTTTTATTGAAATCTCCTAATATCGCTTAGTTCTCCTGAAAGATTATAAGACACATATTTTCTGCATGGCAAGGTTTTCTTCTTCATGTTTGCCTTGGTCACTTTCCCATCAGTATACACTATGGCAGAAAGCCACTACTGCATGGAAAAGCTGTGTTGGCTCCTGGTTGCAATCCTTTGCCCGCTGGCTCCACAGCAGATCTAACATGTTGGAGCAAAGCTACTCACAGCAGGGTTCCTGGGAAGCAAAACATGGCGGAAGATGACAGGGAGAGAATTGAGCTCTGTCATGGCACACCCCAGGGACTCATTTCTCCTTACCGGCCCCACCTCCTAAAAATACATGGAGCTATAAATTCATTATTGGATAAATCCATTGATGATAACATACCTATGACTCAGTCATCTGAGTTCGTAAGGTTCTGTGGGACGCAATGTTAAAAAATAAAATTAGGGATGACACTCAAAACCTTCATTAATAAATTATCAATGCATCTTCTGTACCAATAGATGCTCTAAGAATCCTCTGAGATGAGAGGGTTTTTAAACATTTAGAACAAATGAGGAATGAATGATATCCCTTCACTACATGTTTGTTTCTCTTGTATCTTGCTTTTTTTTAAACATTATCCTTTATCAAGCATCTCAGGAGAGGACTTGAGATTTATCTCGAACACAATGTGTGATGCTGTAACAGAGTCCAAAGAGTTGTATATAAAAAGCATATAGAATGAACATCTATAATGATTTGACCAGTGCTTGCAGGAAACAGTTTTCCATTCCATGTCTCCTGGAAAGTGTAAATGCAGCTAATGGAAAAACCTAATTAGGAAAGCAGCTTAAGAGAGTCTATGGAAGGCAAAGCTTTTGATTGACTCAGTGGGTTACTATTAATAGAAGAATATGTTACTGCAAGTGGGAGACTGTTTAGATACGGGCAGAGACCCACTGACGGGTAGTAGCACAGTCTTGGGTAGTATTACTTTCTATTTCAGGATATGTGGTAAAGCAGTCCTAAGAGTTAGCATCTCTGTACCTCAGTGAATCTTCCAGTGAATTGTTTGCCATTATAGTTTGAGGGACTGGATTCTAGTTCAAGTCCAATTCTTCTGAAAACAGATTTGCTTTGAACCTGTAGTCTTCCTCAGGCTGCTGATTACAGACCCTCACTGAAAGTGTCTGTGAAACGGGCCTTCATCAGTTACCATCAACTGACAGCTCCTTCCTACCCCAGTAACTGCAGTGTGGCCCAAATTTTCTCTCCCATTCTCGCACCAAAGACTCAACTTGTTTAAAAAGTGATCTCTGTTTTTCTTTGTAGCAGTTTATTTCCACCAATGAGACCTGGATTACGAAATTGATTCTGTACAACTATGGAGACAGTAATGTGAAAACTAAAAAACTTCGAGAAGTAACTGCTTCCTAAAGGAAGGCATTACTTTTGTGAAAAGTGATTGCAGACATCAGTAAAATTATATGAGGGACAATAAAACAGACCACTGAGGTAGATTCTGGCTTCCAAAATTATGAGCACCATTTAATTAGTTTTTAAAGGCTAAGACATTTAGAGAAAATTGTAATGGCATCCGATTAAGTCAGAGGGACTAAGACTCAAGTTTCAGTGATGTTGGCCATTGTGTTTCAAGATCTTTCTATTGATTTGGGGAGACAAACTGTAATCCAAGCAAAGAGGACTTGGTCAGGGTTTCATTTCTGCTGCCCGCTGTTAACTATGTAACCTCTTCAGTACTGGATATGAAGATGACAGTGTAGTGATGAATTCATGCAGTGAGAGCCCTTAGCACAGGAAGGGTTAGCTCACCCTAGGTGACAAATGTGTGTTTGTCTCAATGTCTGTGTTGGTCTTTTCTAGTGAAGTGTTTTCAGGAAGTTTACCTGAACCAGAAGCTCTGTGAGTACACGTGGACCTTGGGAGCACTGGTCCATTGTCCTTCCTATTGGCAGGGATGGTCTTGGAGTTTTGCCTTCATTACATGTGTTAGTTTAATTTTAGTCCTTTCCAAGCATTGATTTCATCCCCTGGAGTATGTGGATAAGGCTGTTGAGATGTGGAGCTGGGGCTCTGAGGCCACCCTAGTGATCATTGGATATACGCAGGTTCTACTTGGGGCGAATCTGTGCGTGCTTCCTCATCTCATAATGAAGACGCCCTCTCCCAACCTCCTAGAGGATGGCTCCAACCAGCACACACAAAGATGCACCAGCAGAAAGCCTGTCTCATAATGGTAGCTCAGTTAGTGGCAACTGGAATGATTTTTAATTGTTAATAACCTTGGTCTAATGAGCCCACTGATTCTCAAGGCTGGAATACTCAGTACACCCTCTTACACAAGCTAGCACTACAACAGTTCCCCATGGGCAAATTTTGTCTATACTCATGATTTTATTTTACCTGAGACTTATGACTTGTGTTGATTTTGCCTTTTATTTTATTTTGTTTTGTTTTTGTCTCTTTCCTGTTTTCTCTGATTTCCCTGCATGGCAGAGAAGCAGTTGCAGCAAAATGGTAGCAGCTACAGCTCAGGACCAAAGTGCCGGAAACCAAGGGTAGCCAAGATGTCTTCGCTTCCTCCCCGGATCCCTCTGTATCCCTGAATTTGTTTGGCAGGAAGCCCCATGTACTCCTTAGAAGCCATATAGCAAGGACCACAGTGGTTTTGTAGGGATCCTGAGAGAAGTTTCCTGCTTCTGTACCAAAGACTCATTTTCTCACTTTGGGAAGGGAACTTTCCTACAGCCAAATGGATCTGCATGTCTTTTCCTTCCTGTCCGACCAGTTCCCAGCCCTGGTCTCAGACCTAGCCAGCATGCTTGAGAGGACTGCATAGACTTCTCTAAGTCCTCTGAAGGAGCTTAAACAGGTGTGAGACAAGAATGTAAGATTATTCTGTGGTCTCTGCAGTGTTCATTTCTCTTGACAGACTGTTGTGTCAGATGAAATATGAAGATGATCTGTGCAAAATGTAAACGAGTCACAAAGACCCAAGGTTGAAGCGGACATTGTTACTGCTTCCTTCTGTCTTCCATAATAGTGTCCGTCTCCCTGAATCTTTGGAAGTTGCTAGCATCCTGAATGTACATATGCCATGTTATTGGAGTAGTGATGTTCCCAGTGGTAATGTGAAAAGTAGTGATTCCACCTATGTCTAATTATGTGACATTGAGTACTCATAAGCTTTAAACTTTTCACCTGTTTTATGATGGTATTTCTGTCTGCCTTACCTTCTTTTTTTTTATTTCAAAGAGGATAAAGCAGAATAAAACCAATCAAAACAAACCAGTGTAAGAAATACAGGACCCCAAACATTACAAAAACAATAGTTACCATAATGCCTTTCGATGTCTTCAAAATAGCTGCAGATAAGTTCAGACATAGTAACAATCAAAGAGAATATAATAGAATAGAAACAATAAAAACAAGACAATGAATGTAATAAAGGACTTCAAAAACAAGCCAATAGTAAGTCTAAAATTGCTACCATAATAATATTTTTCTATCCTTGAAATAGCTGCTCCTGCCACTGGATTTAACATAATCAAACAAAACAAAAGAGAATAAAATCCCACCCAATAAAACAATGGAAATTATATAAGACCTCAAAACAAGACATAGGGAACCAACAATGGCCGCAACCCTCAGAAGGAGATACCTCCAGATGCCACCCTGAGTAGCACTATCCTCTGAAACAATGAATAGACCACTGGTCCTAGCCTGCAATGTTAGTGAAACACCAAAACACCATGGCATCCAATTGCATTTAACCTCAATAGTTATAATCACAGACTGTTTCTCCAGATAAGCCAATCACTTTCGGCGGGTTGGGGATGGGGATTGGTACTTTCTGTTTGCCAGCCTGTGCACCAGAAGGGGCTGGGGTCTGGCTTTCCCCAGTCTAATGGAGGCTCATTCATGGCATTGGTTCCCAGACTTGTTGGCTGATACAAACCTTGTTCTCTCCTGCCTCAGTCTGTGAATGGCCCTGCCTTATTTTCTTACCAAATAAATTCTCAGCTTTGTCATTCTGGATCTCAGAATCCCAGAGCTAGGCAAGGACTTTGCATATCATCTAAATACAACCTTTGCCTACTGTAAGAATTCAGTCTCACCAGCATACTGCACATTTAAGGGCTCCAGCTACTTTCAACTGAGTACCTGTGTCCAGCTGTCCTCTTCAGGAGCACTGATTATTGGGAAGTCCTTCCTGTGCTTGGCTGAAATCTGAATCTTCTGAAATATATCTGTTGAGTCTATTTGGCTTCTGAAACCAACAGTAAATTTAATTACTTAGGGTGAAGAATACTATAAAAATGTCAGTAGCATTTTTTGTTAGCAAATTATTTTTATAACTCCTTTGTTAACTTCAACTTTGGGATTCTGATCTGATGAGACAGGCGTGGTATCAGGTGTTTGGTATTCTCAAGGGTCCCAGTGGCATCAGTGATAGAACTTTCTGGTGATTCCTCAAGGTAAGTGTGGGTGTTATTAATATTTGCTGTTCACAGACAGAATGCTAGAGCTGTAAATAGAAAAGTAAACTTTTTACACTTAAATTATTTTACTTGGAAATAATGTCCCTTTCATGCTTGACATTATTTTTATTCTGAACAAAAAAGCATGAAGCTTGATAAAATACAGTGAAAATTTCAAAAGGAGTAAATCATTTGTAACTGTAAATGAATAAAATTACATTTGTACCTTATAACCTTAATCAGTTGTGTTTCCCTGTGATTATATGTTTATGTGTAGCAGTTGTGATTGTGTCACACATGTTGAATATTCTATTGTGTTATACCCATGCCATTTGAAGTTATTTATTATTATTACCATAATGGTAGAATTTTGTTGAATGAATACACCTGATTCACTTAAAGAATTCCCATTATCACTAATTTAGAACCTGTGTTAGGAACATCAGGAATCTTCTCTTTGAGAATTTTAAATATGGTAAATGCCTCTAATTCTCAAATAAAGATTAGTTCATCATTAACTCTTTGAGTAACCTCTCCATCCATTTTTTCTTTTCATTTCACCAGTGTTATTAGGAGATCTAGATCAAATCCTGATACAAATTAAAACAACCTTGAGAGTCTGTCTCCTAAAAGATTGGCCGATATCAAGAAATCAAATAATAAAAATGCTGGTAAACTTCCAAGGCAAAAGAAATGTTCCTAGACTGTTGGTGGAATATAACCTGGCACAAGCACTAGGGAAATCAGTAAGGAGATTCCTCAAAAACAACAACAGAAACAAACAACAACAAAGAAAACTAACAGTAAGGAGGGGAAGAGCAGTATGTTGATCAGTGTTTGCAAAAGAACAGATTTAATGCAGGATACAGAAATTTATGAGTAGTTTGTAACATTTATCACAGAGTCAGATCTGGAAGAATACAAGAGATCTGTCCAACTAGAGAGCTAAAGAATCCAGCTGAGGGCCTGTGGCAATGTCCAGCATGAGTCTGTATCAGGAAGCCAAGGAATCTGCAATGGAAGACTGGAGGGTCTGCGCTGAGAACCCCGAGGTGGATGCTGGAGGCTAGAGTCTGCATTGGCAGCTTGATGGCCAGTGCTGGAAGCCAGAGTGTCTGTGACAAGACCCGGTGGATGATGCTCAAGGCAAAGGCGAAGGCCAGAACTCTTCAGAAGCCAGAAGCAGCCATCCCTGGTAAAGGTGAAGAGGGAATCTCAGTCAAAGAGAACATCCAGAGCTTTGTGAAGAAGAGTAGCCAGAGTGGAAATCAGAAGCAGGGAGGCTTTTCCATAGGCAACTAGCACAAAATATTTGCCTCTTTTCCTTTATACCTTTGAGACTACAGTCCTCCTCGAATGGATCCTCCATTCCCAGAACTTTAGCGGGGCATTCCCACTCAAGGTGACAATCAATTGATTAATCACCACAAGGAGCTGGATATGGATATGATAGTTATGTACTGCAAACATGCACTAATTGAAAAATATATGTAAAGCTAGAAATTCCATTTGACTCATCCAGGTGTTCTTCTATGTATCTTTCTGAAGGAGTTAGTGACATCATATTACAGTGATCCATGTTTACCCATGTTTGTAGCAGCACAGTTCGTATTGGCCAAGTCTAAGTAACAGCCTATATCAGGTGAAGAAACTTTGCTATGCATACACAATGGAGTACTGCTCTGCCTTACAGGAAAATAAAGCTGTTGTGTGAAAGTGGAGGCAACCATAACATTAAGTGAAATAAATCAGACCCATGGCTTGACTACAGCATGATTTCTCTTATATAAGATACCAATAACACAAATGAAGAGAAAAGTAAAAGATAGAAGAAGTAGGGTCACCGATTTTGTTCATATGAGAAGGGTGTGGAGAAGCGGAAAGAGTGGAGGAAATTGTGATCAAAAAGATGTGCTGAAAATCAAACAATTCTGATTGTGTCTTGAGCTGATTTAATTTGGAGCCTTTGGTTATGAGCACCTACTCTGGCAGCACAGAGGCTACAACTTCACAGAATCAAATTGGTTATGTGGGGTTACTGCTGTGTGACAGTATTCCTACTCTTCTGCAAAATAATCAATCACCACCGCAAAAGTATAAGAATCCACAATGCTTTATAGACTCCCCCAAGTGCATTATTTGAGGCAAATTTTATAGAAGGGTCATTACACAGACAAAGTGAAATATTTCTAAGTAGCAAATTTGGTTTGTAATACAATTGCTTTACCCTGTCCCAGCAATGATATTTTTAAGGGACCCCAGTATTTTCAGTTATCAAGCTGTACTTTAAAATCCTTTGCATCTGTGATTATAAAAGTCAGACAGCTGGAAAGAAGTAGCTCCATTAACCTATGGAAAGGCGGCTGGAAGGGATTTTTCAGTACCTTAAGTGGTTCTGTTTTAAAGAGATTGTCCACAGTTCGCTCAAAGCTCTGCTGTTAATAGAGATGCAGCTGCTTCCCAGGTCAGCACTACATATGTGAAATGACTAAAAATCATGTTACTCCCATTAGAAGTGGCTAATTTCATGCAGTAGCACAGTTAACTCTTCAGTCGAAACACACAGGGCAGAAACTTAGGTACAGCTCAGTTCCTAAAAAATCAATCCAGGCTAAGCCAAGATAGATTTTCCCCTCCTTCTGTGATGCATCTCCAGCTCTGAGAAATGCAAACATTGTTGAGTCTGGAGTGCAGGGATGTTTTCAACAGACTGTTGTCCAAATATTTCTTATAAGTTTCTGCTTATGCAGAGGAGAAGTACTGTTTGTATTCTTCGTGTGTTTAATAACAAAAATGAGAAGTCACGTAACAAATGAACCCCTGGCCAGTAGTGAAGTTACCCATTTAGTGGGCAGACCACCAGTGTTGGTGGACTGATGAATCACAGTGAATGTGCTGTGGTTTTGTCATTCCTAGGTAAAACTTGACAACCAGGGAAACCAAATATTTGGACTACTAAGTTTGGTTGGAACAAAGAAAATAATGATCTTGTGAGATGTCAGGGGAAAAAAGACAAGAAAGAAGAGTTCTGGACCATTTTATCAATACACCAATACATCAGTTTTATCAATACATCTCAAAATTGAAAAGTATGGGTGTACTGAGGCTGGATGTTTTGGGCCACTTTAAAAAAAAACTGGTTTCATTTCACGAGAAAAGACATTTAATTCATGTAAGAAAAGTATCAAAAGACTACCAGTGAATTTCAGCACAAACTTTGAAAGCTGAGAGAGAGAAGTGTGACATTTTTGATGCTTTGATAGAAAAAAAAATAAGGATGTCACTCAAGATTTCTGACATCTGTTGAGACTGTCCTTCATAAATGAAGTTGAGACAGTGACATTCCCAAATGAAAGGTAAGGAATTCACTGTGACCAAACGTGCTTTACAAGAAATCTCAACGTTCTTCATGCTGAAAGAATTCTATTTAGTACTAAGAAATAAACAAAAGTATGAAATTCACATTTCAGTAAACTCTAATGATGTAAGATTACTATAAAACTTTCCCAATTCTAATATAAACATTAAAAGACAAAAGTAATGAAAAGATATGAAGTTATGCAATTTGTTAATGGACAAAACGCATATGAGATGTAAGTTGTTAGGTTAAAATGTAAAACATGGTAAATAGGTACAGTTTTTAATATCCTCGATTACTAGTATAAATTAGATTATTATAATATTGTTTATGTAAGTATAGTAGTAACCAAAAAGTTTAGTTCACACACAAAAGATAAAGGATTTAAAATACATCACTAAAGAAAAACCTTAACTTAGAAAAAAACTTAGCACAAAAACAACAAATAAAAGAAATATAAAACAAACAATCACCAACATGATAATAATATTAAAGTACCAATTATTAATTACATTACATATAAATAGATTAAATTCTAGAATTCAAAGACATAGAATGGTTGACTAAACAACCAACTATATTCTGTTACATAATATTTACTGATTCACATGAGCTTAGCAGATACAAACTGAAAAGGAAAGAGGTATAAGAGAAGTCATGCAAGTTTGAAGTCAAATGATAGAAAAGTATAGTTTTACTTATATAAGAAAATAAAATGTCAAAATTAAAATTTATCTCATTTGTCAGGTCAATATGTGATGATTAAGGTTTTAATTGACCATGAGTATGCAATAATTATAAGTATACATTTCAAGTATAACATCTACATATAATAATCACATATTAGCAGACAAGAAAACAGAAATAAATGCAGATCAATAAATGTAACACATCATATCAATGGAGCCAAAGACAAAAATCCCATGATCATATCAATAGATGCGTAAAAGCATTTGACAAACTAGTATCCATTCATGATAAACACCATACAGAAAGACTGTCTTTATCTCAACTGAATAAAGCCATCTATTACAAATCAATAGCCAATATCATACTAAATAGTAAAAAGCTGAAAGCTTTCACTAAAACAAGGAAAAGACAAGAATATCATTGTTTCTACTAAATACCATTCTAGAAACATTCCCCAGAGCAATGAGAGAAGGGGAAAAGTGAAAAGAATAAAGATAGGAAAGAAAGAAGTTTATCATCATTTGTACAAGACAAAGTACTCTGCAGAGACAATCCCAAAAATTCCACCAAAGGACCTCTTGATTTAATAATCAGGTTCAGTAGTGTAGATAGATGCAAATCAAGCCTCAAAAATTTAAAAAATAAAAAACAAATCACTAGCATTCCTGTTCACAAATACGAAACTCACTGATACAGAAATTAGGGAAACAGTATCTTTTATTATAGCATTGAAAAAAATGAAATGCTTAAGAATCTAATAATGGAGGTAAAATATCTCTACATTGAAAACTATAGTACTATGAAAAAGGATATCAAAGAGTATCATAAAATGGAAAGATATTCCTTGCTCTTGTGTAAGAAGAACCAACATAATGAAAATGGCCATACTCACAAAATTGTTGTGCAGACTTAAGGCCAGTCCAACAACAACAACAACAATAAAAAAACTATTAGCATACCACAGAACTAGAGAAATCATTCTTGAAATTTATTTGGAAACAGAAGAGACCCAGAGTAACAAAAAAAAAAAAAAAAAAAAAAAAAAAGTCTGGGCCTCAAAGGCAAGGCAGGGATATCAAGGCTTGAACTTAAACTACAAAGCTATTATCGTAAAAACAACATGTTGCTGGCAACAAAACAGATCTGAGGCTCAGTGCAACAGATTAGAACAAGCAGTAACAACTCAACATACATGCAGCCATTTGATCACTGACAAAAGGACCAAACATGTTCACTGGAGGAAAGATAGCCTCTTTTTTTTTTTTTTTTTTTTTTTATTTAAAGAGGAAAAACAACAAAAAAAAAACAAAAAAAAAAAACAAAAAACAAAACAAAAAAAATGCAAAAAACAAACAGTAAAAGGGTACAAGTAATAACATAATTTTAGAAAAAGGTAAGAAATCACTAGTTAATAGATTACATACTGTCATCTTAGAAATAGTTGATCAACTTACAAAATTAAGCATACAAAGTGGGCATTCAAACAGTGAAACTGCAAACCGTTGTGTTCGGTGATCTAACAAAAACTTAGTAATATGGTCATCTGTCTTACATACCTAAACACACTTGCAGTTGTGCCCTTTAAAGCACTTTCTTTTCCTTTCTTTTTTTTTTTTACAATAACATTTACACATTTTGGGTTTTATTACTCCCACAGTTCTTATTACTTTCTTTGGAAGAGAATAAAACCAAATGTGACAAAACAAAGCAGAGTCGGTCAAAACAAAGAATGGACATAGTACATGATGTAAAAACAGAATACAAGGTAATTAACAATGGGTACCATAATGCCCCCTTGCTACCTTAAAAAGAATTGCCTATATCATCAGGTATAATAAAATTGAACTAAACAGTACAGAACAAAACCAATAAAACCTGCACATTGGAAACATTACAGAACTTCAAAAGAAGATAATACTCAAACCTGAGTGGACATCATAGTGAATCTTACTGCCTTCAAAGTAGTTGCCTATACCCTTAAAATTGATAATATCAAGCAGAACAGAATAGAGTAAAATCAGTCAAAACAAGATGGTGAGAGCAATACAGGGCTTCAAATCGATTTAATAGGAAATCAAAAAAGTTACTATAATATATCCTGGTAATTTTTAAAAAACTTTTCCCTTAATTAAAAAATAAAAAAAATTAAAAATTTTTAAAAAGGGGGAGATTGAGATAAAAGGGGACATAACAATATAACAATACAGGTCAGAACAGAACAATTTAAGCAACATAGTGTTTTACTACAAGATAACCCTACTTAATAGTACTTACCATAGTGTCTCTTTCCTTGAAATATTCTAGTATAACTTCGTATACTATAGCATCAAACGTATCAAGACAGTGTGAAACCGTTCAAAAGGATGAAAATATTACAAGGTATTAATTGGAATGGTTTTATTCTGGGCTGTTTGACATTATTGTCTGTGATGATATGAACAGCTATTTTGAAGAAAACAAGACACCATAATAGCTAGTGCTGATTTAGTATCATCTTGTTTTGAAGTTCCATCAAATTGTTGTTCTTTTGTCTCCATTGCTTTTATCATGTTGTATCTTATTGGATTTTATTACATATGATAGTATAAACAAAATTTTATGTAGGCAAAGAGATAATATAGAAACCATTGTTGGTTTTCTGTTAGCTGGTTCTGAAAGATAGCCTCTTTAATAACTGGTGCTTGAAAGACTGACATGCTAAAGACTAAAACTAGACCCATGTCTATCAGTATGCACTAAGCGAAAGTCAAAATGGATCAAAGATTTAAATACTAAACCAAAAACACCAAATCTGCTGGAAGAAAGAATACATAAAACTCTTGAAGACGTATGTCTAGGAAAAAATTTCATTAACAAAACTCTGATTGCATAGGAAATAATACAAAGAATCAATAACTGGGTTCTCATAAAGAAGCTTTTACACAGCAAAAAAAAAAAATCACACATAGAGTGGAAAGACAACCCATGAATTGGGAAAAAATGTTAGCAGATGTTTCTCAAACAAAGGACTTATATCTAGAACATATAAAGAACAAAAAACAATCGTGTCCCTGAAGTTCAAAGACCTAATCCAAAAGTGGACATCTGAAATGAAAAAAATATTTCTCATAAGTATTAATGGTAAGTAAATATATGAAAAAAATGTTCAGTATCACTGGTCTTTAGAGATGCACAATTTAAAGCAATGCTGAGATTGAATCTCACTCCAAAAACAATGGCTGTTATTAAGAAATCAACTGATAACATGCTGGAGGAGCTGTGGGGCAAAAGGAGCCCTTCTCCACTGTTGGTAGGAGTGCAGATTGGTTCAACTACTCAGGAAATTCCTCAGAAACCCAGGGTTTGAGTTTCATTCCATCCAGTTGTTTCCCTTCTAGCATCTTCCCAGAAGAATTAGCATAGCATCTTAGCATCATAACACAGCAATATGTGTGCACTCATGTTTATATCAGCACAGTTTGTAATACTTAAATGTTGGAAACCATCCAAATGTCCATCGACTAAGGAATGGATAAAAAGGATGTGATTTCACTATATAATGAAATATGACTCCACCATACTGAACAGTTGATCTGAGGCACTCTAGTTAAATCAGTGCAACTTGAAACCATATTTTCTAATGAAGTAAATTGAGTTCACATGTGTAAACATCACATTGTCTCCCTGATGTGAGAAACTGAAAGAGTAAATAAGGGCCAAGAGGTACAATATCTATTGTGAAATGGGAAGAGTTTGTTCAAGAGAAAAGGGAAAGTAGGATGGGGAAAAGAGGAAAGAAAGAAAGGGAAAGGGGGGAAAAAGTTCAGTAGCAAAATGTTGTAAACAGGGAGGAGAAGATGAGTTGACAGGAGCAGGGTGAATTGGGAAAAAAGAGGCATCAAAATATATCAGGTATGAGTATGACTTTCCTGTGATGAATATGGTCATTATGTGTATCTAACGGGTACCAACAAACTAAATTTTCAAAAGAGATGCACATTTGTATAAAATAGAGTATTTCTCAGCCATAAAGAAGGATAAACTTGAGGGATTTATAGCTGAATGGATGAATCTTCAGAACATAAATAAAATAAGTCAGACACAAATTTGTAAGTATCATGTTATCTCTTGTGTGAGAATATGAAAATGAAAATAATCAAAATATACAAAAATTATTGTAAAATAGGAAGAGATTATTCCAAAGGAAAAGGGAGCTAAGATGGGGATTGAAAGGAAAGGAAGGAAGGGAAAAAGTATAATGAGCGAAGAAGAAACAAAGCTTTGCAAATAAGGAAGGTAAGAGAGACTGAAGAGGCAAGAGAGATTGGGAGAGGATTTGGAGAAGAAAAGAGGCATCAAGATGTATCATGCACCAGTACAAATTCCCTAGAAGAAATGGGATCATTATGTATGTCTAAATTGTACCAATAAACTCAATTTTTAAAAAATGAAACAGTGTGATAGACTTTGTAGAAATGAGAAGGGAATCTAGATATGAGTGGAGGCCAGATGAGGGTGTGGGGAAATGGAAGTAAATGTATCAAGATGTAGTGTTTTATGTACCATTTCCATATGTGAGTGTGCTATGTATCACAAACAACCTATATTGTGAAACATACGCATTCATTTTTAAAAGGAAGGGAGTAACAAGCACTTTCCTAAATTTGTGGCAGAAGTCCTCAGCAGTAAGTAGTCTGGTCACCAGTAGTAAATGGCTTCTTAGCTTTAGCAATATGATTAGCAAGTAGGACTGATGGTCTCAGAAAAAGACATATTTGATGAGGCAGCAGCTTTTAAAAATAGTTTTTTTTTTTTTCCTAAAGATTCCAGAGTCCTGCCTTTTAATACAGGATTCTTGTTCTCCATGTAGCAAAAATATTTCTGACAGTTTTATGGCATTATTTATTAGCTAGTCAACACATGCTGTGCAAATTAGGCCTGGAGAATGTTAATCTTCTTAGGATGATCTTATAACTTATGTAAGACTCTGGATTAGGAACTCATGCTACTTAATTTTTTTTTTTTTTTGTCTTTTTTGTTTTTATCAGTACCAGGGATCGAACTCAGGGCCGCACACTTGCAAGTAAGGTGCATATGCCGCTGAGCTAAATCCCCAGCCCCCATGCTACTTAATATTAAAATACCCACGATAATCTTAATTTGAAAGTCAAAAAAGCTGGATTGACATTTTTAAAAAGAAATGTAGATGACTAACAAGTACATGAAAATATGTTCAGCAAGATTAATTGTCTTGGTTACTGTTCTCTCATTGTTGAGACAAAAATACATGATGCTGAACGTGAAGCTAGGAAATGTTTATTTAGCTTACAGTTTGGGGAGGTTTCAGTCTACTCAGATGGCTCCAAGTCAAGGTTGCGTGGCTGAGGGGCAGCCATTCATAGTGGCCTCAAGTGACAAGAGTGAAATGGGTAAGAAAGGGAAAAGCACTTCTTCCCTCCCTTATATTGTATGGCAGCTCCCCAGCCCTGGGTGGGGGCAGCACTCACACCACCAGTCCCAGCACTAGACAATGAACCAGTCACAAATACTATACTCAGCATCCTTCATGACTGCATGAGGCTTGGGGGACCACCAAAACACAATCTGTAACATTCCCCGGGGCCCCCCCAAAATAGTCCATCTCCAAAAGTTTCCAAAGACCTAACAGTTTCAGTATTGATGAAAAATTCAATTCCTAAGTCTTCTCCATGATCTAAAGCAAACTCATAACTGTGAGAACCTGTACAAATGAAAACACAGTTAAACAATTCTAATATGCAACAACACAACATAAACATTCCCATTCCAAAAGGTACAAATGGGATACAAAGGACGGTGACCAAAACAAATCCAAAATGCAGTAGGGCAAACATTAAATCCTGGAGTTCCACACTTAGAATCTGAAGCAATCTGGTTGTGACCTCCAAAGGCTTGGATAACTCCACCACCACCCACTCCATACTTCCAGTGGTTTTAGCTCCCATATCTTCTCTTGAGCTAGCATTGCTCTCTCCTTGCAGATTTCCTTAGACAATTCATGCTCTTGGCTTTTCCACACTTCCGAGTTCTCCATTGCACATTTGGCTTCACACTTACAGTTTAACATTCTACCCTCTCAGGAGCACATTACCAGGCTTCCAAGGCACTTTGAAATTGGAGGAAGCCTTTTAACCTCAGAACTTATGCATTCTGTATACATTTAAAACCAGCACCATGTGGATGATGCTGAGGTCTCCTGCTAGGTAGAGCAGTAGCCAGATTTTTCTATCTCTTCACCATAGGGGTCTAGTGCCTGGATCACTGAGTACTCTGAACCTGACTGTAAAGAATAAATTCTCTATGTCGCTGCTATTCTGGAACATGGTGCTCTGCAGCTTTCTCCTCCAAGTAAAATCTTTCACTTTTGCAGTTTTAGGCTACAAAGCATAGGGACCTGCTGCCTCTTCCTGTAATGCCTACAGGCCATCCATTTTTTATTTTTCTGTTTCTTCTCAGCAGTTGAGGTCTCAGCTCTATCTTTACAGTCCACAGCTTTCTGGGAAAACTCAAAAAAACATTTTGAATCATCCTGATGGGCTCTTGGCTCTTGATTCACAATACAAATTTCTCCGAAACAAGTCCTTAGCATTATCCATGCCACGCCTCAGCATACAACTGCCTAGAAATTTCTTCTGCAAGATTAATTAGTCTGCCATCCTTAATCTCAGTCCCAGCCTAAGTCTTTAGACATGAGCAAAGTGCAGGCAAACTTTCTGCCATGCCATAACACATATCATCTGGAGTCCAACAACCATTGCAGTCCCTGCCAGCGGAAACCTCCCAAGCCTGGTCTTTACTAGCAGGTTCTCAATTAGCTCCGTGTTCTTCTGAGCTCTAACCAGAATCTCCCATATAGAATAGCCTAAGCTGTTCCAGGGCTACTCTTCCAGGTGACATCTCCAAAGCTTTCCAAAATCTTCTCTCAAACCATTCCCAAAGGATCTTGAAACACACGGTCAGGTACAGTCACAGAAACAACCCTACTCCTCTGGTGCCAAATTCTGTGTTGGTTGCTTTTCTCTCATTGTTGAGGCAAAATACTGATGCCCAAAGTGAGACAAGGAAATATTTATTTAGCTTATAGTGTTTGGAGGTTTCAGTCCATACTCAGCTGGCTTCAAGGCAGGTTGGTGTGGTTGAAGGGCAGCCATTTATGGTGGCTGCAAGTGACAAGAATGAAAAAAGAAGAGCGAAATCACACACCCTTCCTCTCTTACATGTGTGATGATTACCTGCTCCTGGGTAGGTGAAACCTTCACACCATCGCCAATCCCAGTGCTAGACAATGAACCAATCATAAACGCTAGCCTTAGCTACCTTCATGACTGCATGAAGCTTTGGGGAGCCATCCAAACACAAACCATTACATTAATCATCAGAAATTGTACATCAGAACCACACTAAGGTTTCATCTCACTCTCAACTGACTACTGCCAAAAGATAAGTGGTAACAAATGTTAGTTAGGATATGAAAAAACTGAACACTACAAATATTGGTAGGAATATAAATCAGTACAACTATTATAGAGTTTCTTCAAACGAGAAAAATAGCCACAGAACTAGCATCTGAAACAGCAATCCTACTTTTAGGTAGATATCCAAGGGAAATTAAATGTTAAGTTATCTGAATGCTTGTACTTATTACAGCATTACTCACAATAACCAAATTATGGAAATAATATTAGTGCTCATCACTGAATGAATGGATAAAATTCCATATACATGTATATATGCAAGTGTATCCATGTATCCACATGCATACATGCACCCATAATGGATTATTATCCTTCCCTAGGAGAGAAGGGATTGCTAAAAATTTTTAAGACATAAGTGAACCTCAATGAGATTATGACAAGTGAAAGGCAGAAAGAGTAAGAAAAAATAGTAGTGTGTAGTATCACATAAATAGTAAATTAAATTTTAGAAACCTTATAGAAACAGAATACAATGTTAGTTTAATCAAAGAGTAGAAACGTTAATTATAAAACAAAGAGTTTTGAAGATTTAATATGTAGTTTGATTGCTAAATAACACTGCATTGCATACTTGAAATTTGCTGAAAGGATAGATAAAGCATTCTTTTTAAATTTTCATTTTTTATTAATACATGTTTGAAGTACATAGTGAGTACGTTCCTTGTGCCGAGTTGGCATAGGTACATAGCACATCTTAACACTTTTTCATCCCTGTAGATTCTCTTTCTCCTCTTTCCTCTATCTTCTGGGTCCCTTTCCTTTTGCAAAAGATCTATTTCTTATTATCTATCTCTTATTTTGCTCTTTATTTATATTTTGAGTTTCTCACATAAGAGAAATCATACAATATTTAAGCTTGTAATCCTTAAAAGAAACATGTTATATGTATGTATATATGTGCATATATATGTATAAAATGATACACATTAAATAGATACAATTTTGTCAACTATATCTCATTAAAGCTGGGCAATTAAGGAGTACATTTTACTTTCCTTGTGGTACCCCCTGCAAAAAGTATTTCTGTACTTGCCCATGAATTGGGATGTTTCTCACTTGCAATAAACACTTTAATCTGTTAGGGATAAATTTTCTTCTTTTAGAATACCTTGGATTTACATTTTCTCACTTCTTTCATTTACCCCATCAGTTAGTCTTTGAGAGAACTTTTCCTTGAAGTTTTGCAATGAATAATTTATTGTTTGGTAGCCCATTTAAAGGCCTGGAAATCTTTCCTTTGGGATTAAGCAGTTGTCTGCATCATATTCTCAAATCCTTCCTTCCTCAACTGCTCAGAAATGTGAGCTTTGAATCACAGGCTATGTGAAGTTTCAACAGACAGTAACTCAAGTGTGATAACAATTCCAATGTTTACTCATTCACCTGTTAAACCTATTATTTCCCAAGGCACCCTCAAATCAAATTTTTTATTTAATTGATTAAGCATGAGAAACAAAAGTGGCCCAGTTATCTGCTTTCTAAAGTTTTTGTCTGTCTGGATCTTTTTGTTATTAGTAAGCATTATTAGTTAGAGAAAAATAAGCTAGGTAAGATACTCTGTACAAAGTGAAGATGAAAACAAATTTGTGTTTGTTAATATATAAGACCTGAAAGGAATAGTTCAGTATTAATAATACCTAATGAAATAGACAATTCTTCCTAAGGAAGCAAGAGGCATTATGGTAACCATTGTTGATAACCTTATACTCTCTTTTTACATCATGTGCTGTGTCTACCCTTGGTTTTGACTGACAGCTTTGTTTTATCATGCTTAATTTTATTCTCTTACCAAAAAAAGTAATAAGATCTAAGGGAGCAATAAATCCCAAAATGTGTAAATTCTGTTGTAATAAAGAGAGGGAAAAAAAAAAGTGCCCTAAAGGATACAACAGCAAAGGTGTTTAGGTGTGTTAAATAGATGACCATATTAATATTTTTGATTCGATTACTGAACACAACTATTTGCAGTCTCACTGTTTGAATGTTTCACTTTGTATGCGTTGATCCTGTGACCTGAAACACCGTTTCTTTTTCTTTCTTTTCTTTTTTTTTTTTTTTTTTTTTTTTTTTTTTTTTTTTTTTTTTGTCTTTTTGGTTTTTATCGGTACCAGGGATTGAACTCACGACTACCTGCTTGCAAGGCAGGTGCTTATGCCACTGAGCTAAATCCCCAGCCCCGTGAAACACCGTTTCTAAGATGATAGCGTGTAATCTATTAACTGGTGATAGCTTACTGTTTTTTGTTTTTTGGATTGGTTTTTTGTTTGTTTGTTTGTTTGGTTTTTTTTGTAGTTCTGTATTACTTGTACCCTTACACTGTTTTGTTTTGTTCTGCTTTTTTTTTTCTCTTTTTCCTTTTAAATAAATAAATAAATAAAACTATAGCATGGAAGAAAAGCATTCCATATTTTTCCACAAATACTTTTATAAATAATTGAGAAAATGTTTATTAAGGCAAATCTACAAATAAATCCAAATGGATAGCTACTAATTCTTGGACTCACTACTCTATAACTTTCTTAGATTTATATACAAGATTATCTATTAGTTTCTGTCTAGCTTTAACAGTTCGTGTTTTCACAACTATCATCAGTTCTCATTTATCAGATTGATTTAGAGTGAGAAGCTATAACCTGTTCATAAAGTGTAAATCCCCATCTTGAGCAAGACTTTCTTTTCATGTTCTTCATTAATAGGTGTTTCTGGTTCCTTTGGAAAAAGGAATTCCCATGAGGATTCTGTATGCACAACTGTGTAGACTTTTAGCAGTTCTCTAGTACTTAGGACTTTTGGGAGGATAAGTGACTTAGGAAGATGTCATTGGCTACTTTTAAGCATCTGCTACAGTGGTTAATTAAATTGATAGTTAAAGATATAGGTGATAAAAAAATTAAATAATATAGATGCACTTACCATGAAACCATAGATGTAAGGTTCATGTGTATAGAGGGACAGGACATGGTAGACTGAAGGGACAGTAGATGACCACCTCCACCTGTGTCTCATACAGCAAAGAAAGCACAGAGGAATAACTTAAAATCTTCAATTTTTAAAAACTCATTCTAGTCTCAGAGGAGTAACTTGCTTGGGTCAATAGAACATTAACAGATATTCATGAAAAAGCTTTTACATCCACTTTCTCGTGGAAATCAACTATCATGAGTACAAATGTAAGTAAACCCATCTGAATCTTAGCATAGGAACATAACAAAAGTGTTGCATTCAACCCACTGCAACCAGAAAACTTCCAGAGGTAGAAGCCCAATCAAGATCAGTAGAAACCCTTAGGCAATCTCAGCATGTGGCTGAGTGCAGATGCAAAGTGAGTTCTGCTGAGCCTGGCTTGGAAGAATAAAATTTTTCCTTAGAGACTCTGTAGACTAAGATAGGAAGTGAATGTTGATTCTTGTATGACATTGAAATTTTATTTGCAAGACATTAATGTGACAACAGATATCTGATGCGCACACCAGCTGATGGTAAATGGTCAGTGAATGTTAGGTATCTATACACATTTTGTTGAATCTAAATCATTTTGATAATGATGCTTACTTCCTTTTCTAGAAGATTCTATAGACATGTTCTGTGCAACAGTGCCATCACTGTAATCTGGCTGGCCATGACAGTTCTTTTCCAGTGATTCTAAAATGTGTCTTGTATTTAAAATGCTCAGATCCTTTTTATCATAAAATTTTTCATTAAACTTTTCAAGATCCTGGTGATCTGTGAGTGTAGCCAAGTCCAGCTCCTTGAAACCAGAGTGCCGCAGAAGCAAAGGTCACTAGCAGACACAGCATAGCCTCAGATTGCAGTCTCATGGAGAACAGCAGACCAGTATGGGCCTCACAGTCCCCTCCATGAAAGCAGGACACTGCTGTCTCGTTTGTTCTCTAAGGTGAATAGAGAGGAACTGTTTGGGACTCTCATGAGGGTTTCTAGGTTGACTTAAGCATCACAAGGACAAAGGCAAGGGAAATAAGACTTCTTTCCACATTTGCAGCTTGAAAGGATAATATATGGTCCCTAGGGTCTCCTTATGCTGAATTAGAATAGTGTTTAATCATGCTGCACATAAATAGTGTTGAACAGCCAGGGAGACGTTAAATGTTACAGTTACGTGGAGAGACAGAGGAAGTTTATATACTGCAATTAAAGGCACTCATTGTATGTTTTACATTTTATGTTTCATCGGGATTTGTGCATCATGAATTAATGTATTACTCCATTATCTCAGTCTTTAATGTCCTTAGTAGAATGAGGTAAATGGGGTTAATATTTGGCATTTATAATGAAACTTTACAGGTATTACAAGAAAATTAATACCGTTATTTTCAGTGTTAGTCATCATTTTGCAGGAAACCAGTCACCCAGGTGAATCACACATTTGGCTCCAAATAAACTTCCTTTGCAAAAATAGTTTTAGAAATCATACTCTTCTTCAAAAACTGAGTAAGTAAAGTAAACTTTTCTAAAGCACAGTTTTTATGAACCACTACAAAGTTGAGTGTCCTCAAAGTGTTTGAAAATTGATGGTACTTCAAAGATGCTGATTATCTCTTCCATGGGGAAAAACCTAAAAGCGGAAAATTAGTACACTGTAGCTGGGTGTGTTTTGAATCCTCTTTATGCCAGTAGATTATGGTATTCCCTTGTGCTTGTGTCTATAAACAAGACCTTTGCTGTATTAGCAGGCCGGAGAGTTACTGAATTATCCTCTTTGTCTGAAATCCAGCTGTGCCATTATGTCCAGACCTGAGAATTTGATAGACTCTGATCATATGGTTTGGAGACAGACCAGAGATTGAAGCATGAGGCTATAAATTCAGTTCCCAGCACCAAAAAAAAAAAAAAAGAAAAAAAATTAGTTAATTAAGAAATAATAAATAAAGTACAGTAATCCTTAACTACTTAGCTCCAAGTTTTTCTTCTATTTCACTGTCATTTGACTTCTAGCCTCACAGCTCTGCTGATGCTGCCCTCTTGAAAAGTGTCTTTGTCCTTTTGGCAAGGCCTGATTTGTCTGACATAGTCACAGCATATGCCTGTCATTCAGGTACTTATATTAATGGACATGTGTTTTTAAATTTAAAAAAAAAATACAGATTGCAGCATAAATTTGGTGGTCACAGCTACGTTTCAATAACTTCATCAGTGATGAGTGAGAAGTCCTCCTCATGTGCCTTTAGTTAGACTGGGCTCACTGTGCATTATGGTTGTGGACATAGACTTGTTTAAAATCAGGCTCAGTTCTCGTTTTTCTTGTGTTGGAGCTGTGTGATCTTATGCAATTCCCTTAATTAACCTGAACCTCTGTTTCTTCATTCAGTTAAAATAAAGGAATAGTAATAATATTACCTACTCCATAAGGTAGCTAGAATGGTTCAATAGGAAAATATAAAGAATATTATGAGGTTCCTGGCAGAATTATCTTTCCATAAACAGGAACATCTTACTACATCTTCACTGAAGCTACCTAATCTCACCAGCATCAGCAGGGTGATCTATGTACTTATGTCCTGTGACCCTGACTGACAGCCTACCCTCTGTGGTCTCTTTATTCTTTCTGTGTTTGAAACTCCAGTAAAGCCTGATGGTTAAGCACTGGAGCTGAGCACATAAAACTCATGGGATCATTATCCTAGCTGTGCCTCTTGCTATCTGAGTGCATTCAGACTAATTATTCTACCTTTTGAAGTCTTCTTTTATTGTATCTGTAAAACAAGATCAATAGCTATAAATATCTACTTTCATAGCTTCTATCAACTTCATAGCAGTTGTTTAAAGTTTTAGGGAGCTAAGGAATGAATCATGCACTTGCTATTCCCAGAATAGAGGAAACACCTACAAAATCTTAGTCACTGTGCTCTGTCACAAGAGATTTTTTTTTTTTTTTTTTTTTTGTACCAGGGATCAAACTCATGACATTGTGCTTGCCAGGCAGGTGCTTGTGCCACTAAGATAAACCTCCATCCCTCACCAGAGATTTTGTCTCTTCATTCTTCCATTCTCCCTTGTTTCTGGCCTCTGTGCAAAAGTCCGTATACTTGTCCTCTTGGGAGCCTTAATAACCCTCTCCTGTGCTTTCATCTTTCAATTCGTCTTTCTCTCCTGCTTGATATATTCGTAACTACTTTTCCTATCTGTGGTGTGGCCCTTCTTCAATCCACTGTCAATGGTAAAGTAGCTGAATTGTCCCAAATCTTATTTCTGATCATGTTATTCTCTGACACTTTGAACTCCCATGGTTTCCCATTGTCTGCAAATTAGATTGTGAACTGTGTCATGCTGTTCTAGCTTCTCCCATCTAGATTTCCCTTCTTTTTCAACTATTGTTTTTTACTCTGCATGCAATGCTGCATCCAGTACCCCAACTAAATGGAGCATTTCCCTGTTCTTCATGTCCAAGTGCCATTCCTCCATCAGGGCCAGTGGGTCTCTTGTCCTGTCTGTCTGTTCATCTCAATATCCTTTCTTCTCTAAATGCACAATCACCACCATGTATTAAAGTTCACCACGATTGTCCTATATGTTCTCCACCTCTGAAAGGGAAGAGGTACACTCTTCTGGGATGTCATCAGACCCTTCCTAAGGAATTCCATTTTTGCTCCTCGGTGTTCTGTTTGAAAATAGTTTTTGTTTCCCACAAGCTCAATGCTTGCAAGTCTTGATTGTCTCTTTTTCATACCCTATGCTCTGTCTTTCACCATGCATCAGCATGCTGAGGGAGGCAGTGGCTGTCTTGAGATAATTAACCAAACTGTGCATGAATTTAGTCAGGCTCTGTGGAGCCCACTGTGGAAACCATTTTGTTTCCTGTTGTGCAGGGATGTGAGACCTGAGCAGAAGGAAAGAGTGTGCATTCATGGAAACACCTCAGTAATATTCTCAGCACAGCACATAAACAGATGCAGCATAAGGCAGTTCCCTAGCCTTGGTAAACACCGCAGATACAGAGAAGCTGCAGCAACTTTGGGAGCAGGCTCCACAGGTGAAGGCAGTTTCACACAGACTGGAAGAAGAAGAGAGAACCAGTGGCACAAAGTGCTGGAAAGGCTATACTGGTGGGCAGGAGTGACTCTTCGAAGGGCAGCAATGGCAATTTGTCAGAGGAGCAATGTGGTCTTTGTCCTGGAAAAGTGCAAATGTGTCAGTATCCCAAATCACAATGCCCTCAGGTCCCAATTTAAAATATTTATGAAATAAATCTTTCAGTTTAGCAGCAAAGGCTTATGCTTTGGAGTGAAACATGCTAGATTTACATTTACTTACCAAGGGTATGATCCTGAACCTGTGATTACCTCTCTAAATTTCAGATTGCACAATTTTCTTTGTCTTTTTCTTTTACTTTCATGAGTTCAGAGGAGGCATCTGGCAGTAACTAAATTATACCTTTCCTAAAGGCTAGCATCAGAACCTTGAAAAATTCCCTCACTTCTTTGAACTTCTTCCTGTTTATTGGATGATCATGAAGGTGAATTAAATAGTGCATATAAACAAAAAGATTTTAGATTATATTATCAATAGTAGGGCTGGGGATATAGCTCAGCAGCACAAGCTCCTGCCTGCTGACAATCATGATGTCGTGAGTTCCATCCCTTGTACAAAATATATATTCTGAGAACTCTGAGAATCATCATCCTCACCTGGGAAATGAATAAGCTAATGGTTACTTGCTAGGAATGTTATATGAATTTAATAAAACATCAGCCTAAGTATTGGGCATAAAGTAGGCACATGATCAATGATATGAAAATATATACTTGGAGTAACCAAAAACACCAATCACCATCCCATTTAATTTAGTGTATAATTTTGTGTTTAATGGTTGTCTTTCATTTCAGAATAAAATCTCAAAAGTTAAAGCTGTGACTATCCTACCATTGCACCTTGCCTGTTACTGAACATAATATATTGAAAAGAAGCAGGACTAGGGAAATTTTCAGTAGTAATTGCAGGGTTGTATACCATTGCTACATGGTAGCTTTTTATGGACTAACAAATTTTGAAATTTATTTTCAGAGGTGTTGAAATGAATCCCTTTTCACTAAATATGTAGGATGTGAGTGAATTATAGATTCTAACTTTCTCTAATCTATGTTCTTCTATTTTATTTGTACCTTTTGCATGAATTTACACTCTCTCCCTGACCCATGCACTCTAATTTTGTCCACTAGACTTCTATGTTCATTCTCATAGGCATTATTACTCATTATTTGTGTGAAAACTGTCATGTAAGGCATGATATGACTCTTAACATTTAGGATGATTATTGGTACACTTTAATTAGTTTCTAGGAGAGGGAGAATATTCTTAGAGTAAATCACACATAGAAAAGAAGAACAGGAAAAAAAGACTGAAGGAAATGTGAAAAAGAAGAAGGATAGGTGTGGAATTTAAGTAATCAGTTCAGAATTTACCAACTTGCACTCTGCAAGTGTCTAACAACTACATTTACAAACATTTATCGAACATGAGCAACCTCCATTCTTGTAAAATGCTGAATTAAGATGGGTGAAGATTAGAGAGAAATATGTCTTCCTAAGAATCTTCTACATAAGTTTTTAGGAAAACCATGAATCAATAAAATGTGAATTAGCTCTTCAAGCACCTTGATTTCACCCCTAGGAAAACAGTCCTGAACGTTGAAGGTGTTCGGAAACTACTTATTTCAACAATGACTAAACATTCTTAAACAAGAATGATGAAACATCAAAGATATTTCTTGAAGAAATTAAGCAATAACTGGCCAGAAGTATCAGAGAATAATTAGATTTTATATAGAAACATTTTCAATTTTTTCCCCCATTGGGCTCCAATTGTCAGAATTAAAAGGGCTTAATTTGTTAGATTATGCATTTTTTTTAATCCATCCAACAAATCCTTGTAGAGCTCCGGTTAAACTCCAGAAATTGTTTTAAGTACCACAGAGAAAAAAGAATTGCATAAATGTCACCACTCAAGACTGTGGCATGGCACAAGGAGTGAGAGATTACTTGGAATCAATGTCCAGTTTAAACTCTAAGAGGGACCAGAGAAGCTGCCTTAACTGAGACTCTCAGCATGAGAGAGTTTCAAGAAAAAAGTCCCTGATTTGAAGGTCTGTGACTTTTTATTGATAAGTCTAGGAAACAGTAAATAAGAAGGATATCTGTGCAGGGATTCATGTAAGGGTCATGGGACAGGGAGAAGGATCATGGCTTATATTTCTGAGGGATGTGTTTTGGTACTACAGGGACTTAGGGTGCTGTAGGGGATCTTTCAGTCTTTTACCAGGCATTCTGGGAGGCTTTATGCTGTGGCCCCAAGTCCCTTATCTGTGCATAGCCATCTCATACACACCTCTGGCTGATGCCTCCACACATAAAACTCTTTGCCCCTACTGAGTAAGAGTCCCTATAGGAAGACACTTTCCCAATACAATCTTTCAAGGATGGGCTTTCCATGCTACAGGGTCAAGAAAATGTTGCTGAACTTTCTAACTATTTGAACAAACACAATGTGATACATCTATATTTATTGAATATTACTCTTTATTTTAAACTGTGGGCTCTGGTTTGCAAATATGGAAATAAATATGACAGATAAGGCTCATGTATGTAGAGAACTGTCATCCCAGATGGAAAGAAAAATACAACAAACACACAAATAAACATGATATTTTCTGGTGTTGTTAAATTTTTAAAAAATTAAAATATCATTTACAATTATGAGAGCCCAAATGGGATGTGTTACATGGGATGTTCAGAGATGGCGTTCTAAGGAAGAAGTGTTGGAGCTGAGATACATAATCTAGAGCATCTTCAGGGTACAGTTTCTATTCTCTGGTTCTGACCTCAACCCCACCACTTCCCCTATTACCAAAAGTAGTGGTTGTTGACATTTGCACATGGCTTTGTCCTTCTAGTGATTGTTTTCAGCTGAAGAAAGCTGCTTTAGGAAGCCTATGCCACCTTTCTGAGCATAGGTTCTTCAGGGGAGGATGCATGGGTCTGGGCCCCTCATCCTAGAAGGGACAGCTCTGAAGGGTTGTTCCAGTTTTAAACTCCCCATGTGTTCACCGAGACTTTTGCTGGAATTTATTACATGCACATTTATGCCCACCCTCATTTCCTTTACTCCCTCACAATGTGGACTGTTAAACTACTGTTAACTACTACTGTAAACTACTACTGTTAACTACTGTTAAATTTCTCATGCACACATTTCTGTCAGAGTAGCCCTCTGAGAGTCACATTTCACATGATCTGTGACAGATACAACTGATAAAGAATGACCATGCTATAATGCACCTGTAGTACCCTTAAAATAATGCATTAAGTTGATGATAACAAGGAAGCATTATGGATACATAACAGTTCTGGAAGATGGGATCCTTCTGTGGTTCACAAAATAAATGTGGTCCTAGCCAGATCCCTCTCCTGGTTGTTCTCTCTTAACTATGACTGCCTCAATGCTTCCTTCAGTTTGATAAAACATGTGTGTTTCTTCTTAATTATCGATCCCTGATAATTTCCTGAGCATTTGCTCAGGAAAACTAACAATTATAGAATTATTTCCCTGTTCTTTTAAGGTGTAAGCCTTCTCTCAATTTCTTTCCCCCTTTTACAACCCTAGAATATCTCAACAATCTGAGGCCAATTCCTGTGAGATACAGTCAAGATAATTAGAAAGGACACCTCTTATCTCTGCCAAGGGGTAGGATCCTAACCATTAATTATCAGTTACAAACACAGAGGTTGATCTCTTCCTGGAATCCTTTCAGTACCATTCCCCTACCTCATCCCAACCTCCTAGCTTTCATTCACTGAGTGCCTGTGTTTGCTCTCTCTCCACTATTGTGACAACTTTGAATAGAGCTTTTCTTGCCTGTGTAACTCTGATGTCACTTTTCTTTGGCACTCGCTTTCTTTATTAGTGAGTTTTATCAAGCAGAGAGGCTGGCAGGGGTAAAGTGACTGTCATTTGTAGTGCTTGGTATTGTCCAGCAGTAAGCTCCTGTTCTGGATTATTCTTTTGACATTCCAACTGGGCAAGACCACAGCAACCATAAGAGTTCCTTTTGTTAGACGTGTGGAGAGACAACAACGACACATGGGCTGATGTCTCCGGAGCACGGTCTGATAATGAGCTGCCACGAGCTGACACCGGCAAGGGGAGCAGGACAGCCAACCCTGGGCTGCTTCCTGGTTTGAATGAGCAGTTGCAAGTCCCAGCCTTACTGTCTGCCTGGCAAGTTCCAAAACAGATACTGAGCAGCTTAAGTGGTGATGACCTTATTATTCCTAAGGACTTTTCTGCTCTGGTGATTTAATACTAACTTCTCTAAGCATCAATAGAGTGCCTCAAAGAACTCGGTTGTTCTGGCTACACAATATTTTTTGTGAGTCGACTCACTGGAATTGTTAGATTTTTTTGCTTTTTGTTTTGTTTTGTTTTGTTTCTCTTATTATTTCTTTAAGCTAAATCCCCACCAACTCCATTACCGATTCAAATGGTACGTTGTTTGTATGGCGCACATTACTCACTCTTATACTTCAAAAGATATGGGAACAAGTTTCTTTGCAGCTAGGATTAGCATTAGCTTCAGCAAAGGCTGACGGGCTGCAGGAAACACTCATATCATGAGCAAAAGGAAATCATGTTCTCTGCTCACAATCTTTTTCAATTGCTTTTATCAATTTTTTTTTATTTCTTCGATATGATCTGGTAATTATTTAAATAAATTTGCATGCATTTAGTTACTACATAGTTCATTTTTCCCCTTCAGGTAGCATGACAAAAACATATGAGATATGTTTCATGAGTTCAGCCCTCTCATTTTATCTTCTTATTATCTGGATTTAATGGATTTTCCTGGTAGTTCTTTAATCTCTGAGATATAAACATTGGAGAAATAGAGATCTCAAAAGGATAATTGCCAAACTTGGAGAAAGACTCTGAAGCAGAATTCTTATGCTATGAGGATCCCTTTAGGCTTAAAGTTGACACTGACTCTGGTCCTTGTAAACCATCCCTCCTATTCTCCACAACTTTTGAAAATGTTGTTAAACCAACTAAGCGCATAAAGATGAACCTCAAAGAAGTTTCTTTCAGTGTGAGGCAGCCAGGTAATGGTTGGAAAGAGCACACCGATGAAATGTTCACAGGCTAACTGAAACTAGTGGGACCAGAGTATTAAAAGATACTGCACTGAGTTCCACATTTAACCTTTTCCAAAAAGAGTACTTACCTTTGAAACAATGTATGCACACAAATAAAGCTTTAAATAATGATTATTTTCTGTGTTTATTTCTTGGTAGCATGTTTAGTTAAGCTGTGTCTTTTCTAGTTCCGTATGAATTTTTGTTTGTTTGTTTGCTTGTTTGTTTTTTCAGTTCTGTGAAGAATGCTGTTGGAATCTTAGCATATGTCTGTGTAATATTTTGAAAGTATGGCTATTTTGACTATTCCAGTTCTTCCTGAGTAGGACAGGAGGTACCTTTTCATTTTCCTACATTTTCTTCAATTTTCCTTTTTAGAGGACTGTAATTATCATTGTACAGCTTTTTCACTTCCTTAGGTTAATTCCTAAGTTTTTAAAATTGTTGGTATTATTATGAACGGTATGTTTTTCCTAATTTCTGATTTCAGGGAATACATTATTATTGTAAAGGAACACTATTAAATATTTTTGTGTTGATTTTGTATCTTGGTACATTCTTCATTTGATTATCAATTCTAAAGTCTCTCACTCTCCTTTATTTTGTTTTGGATGAAGGCTTTTATACTAGAGGATTAAGTAATCTGCTAACAAGGATTACTTGACTTCCTCTCCCGTATCTGTTGCATTTCTTTTTCTTGTATAGTTGTTTTTGTGAGTATTTTGAATTCTGTGTTGAACAGGAATGCTGGTACTGGACATCCCATCCTGTTCCTGATTTTAGAGGAAAAGCTTTCCATTATCCCTCAGTTCACCTGATGTTGACAGTGGTTTAACATAAGTAGCTTTTATCAGATTGAGATGAAGACCTTCTTTACCTATTTCCTTCAGTGTTCTTATGATGAATGAGATTAGGTTTTACTGAATGTTTTCTGTCCATCTACAGAGATGATCTTGTGATTTTTTTTCCTCCTTCAGTTAATGTAATGTATTCATTTATTGATTTGTGTATGTTAACCAATTCTTTCATTCCTGAGATGAAGCCTAACTCATCATGATATAAGATCTTTTTGATGATTCATTGCATTCTTTTTGCCAGTAATTGTTCAGTTATTTTTGTACCTCTGTTCATTAAAAAGACTGGTGTATAATTTTCTATTTTGGTTGGAAAGGAGATTTGGAATTGTCTGATTTTGGAATCAGTGTAATGGTAGTTTCTAGAAAAAAGACATTGAAAGAATTGATTTTCTTTAAATTTCATTAAAACCTAGAGAAGTATTGGTACTGATAATTAAAATATTTTTTTATTTCATTCTCTGGATTTATCAAAGTTATAAAACTTTTTCACCTGAATTTTCCTACATACAAACATACAGGATTTTAAAGTACTTAAAGTAACTGTAAATTATCTGTTTAATTTTGGCAGTGTCCATTGTGATTCCATGTTTTACTTTTCTAATTGCACTGATTTGGTTTTTTCCTCTCCTTTTTTGTTAGATTGTCTAATAATTTGTCTGTTTATTTATTTTTAAAGAAGCCAACTTTTTATTTCATTAAACTTTTGTGTTAATTTTTTGGTCTCATGTTTCACTGATGTCTGCTCTGATTTTAATAATTTCCTTCCTTTACTAGCTTTTGCTTTGGATTATTCTTTCTCTCTCTCCCTGTCTCCCTGTCTCCCTCTCTCCCTTTCTCTCTGTCTCAGTCTCTGTCTCTGTCTCTCTCTCTCTCTCTCTCTCTCTCTCTCTCTCTCTCTCTCTCTGAACCTCAAGGTGCATTGTTAGGTTGTTTTGTGCTCCTTCTTTCTAGGGTACCCTTGAGAATTCTTTTGAAGTGTTGATTTGTTCATAATAAATTTTGTTAGGTGCTGGTTGTCATGAATATATCATATTTAATTTTTAATTTTGAAAGGTGTCTTTGCAGGGTATATCAGCCTGTGTTCCAGTTTGTTTTCCTTTAATATTTGAAATACTTCATTACAGCCTCCCCTCGCCTGTAAAGTGTTGAAAATTCTGCTATAATTATAACAGATATGCTTTTACAAATGTTTTGTGGTTTTTCTCTAACCACTTTTAAAGAGTCTGTCCTTGTGTTGGACTTCTGGGATTTTGCCTGATGGTAATGGAATGGCTCTTTTCTGATTATGTTTTTTTTTTGTTGTTGTTGTTGTTTTGTTTTGTTTTTTTTTTTAAGTTCTGTATATGTCCTTTACCTTTATGTTAAATTCTTTTCCCACATTCAGAGAGCTTTCTTAAATTATGTTGTTAGAGAAAATGAAACTTTTCAACTCTGATGTTCCTGCTGAGAATTCTTTTTCTCATCTTGATAAGCAAGTAGCTTTGCTATATTATATTATCTCATGCACCAGTAATTTGAGGACATGCAGATGTACAGAACTATAAAACTGTCACTTTTAAATAATTGCCTTTGGTTTATCTCTGTACTTTGGCGTCTCCTCTTTTCCCCCAACAAAGCTCTATATAAGACCCTATAACCCCATTTTTGGTGCTCATACTTCGGAGTGCTGGCCTCCTCTGGAACTACTAGCATAATAAAGGTTTGGTTCCCTCCACTTCTCCAAGTGCTGCTGAGTTTGTTTATGTTTGGTGAATTTAAGTTGCTGTAACAATTTCACTAAACAGGCTTTTATGCTACTTGTGTTGTCTTCTGATTTTTCACTCATTTCAATTAACCTTTGAGTAGTCTTCTTAGAATCATGTAAGAGCTGTTTGATTTTCATGTTCTCTTGTTCTTGTTAATATATCTCTCATTAACTGACCAATAAGAAGAAACCTTCTCTCTAATTATGACAATCTGTTCTCACACTGACTACTTCTGCTGCCAATATATTCTGAAAATTTTTTAATCTCCTGAGTTTCTGTTTTAATTTTATGGACTCTAATTCATTTCTATACTGGATATGTATATTTTGCATTGTTTTGTTTGGCTTTTCTTTTTATTAGTGTATTCTCCAGACTCAAGAATCTTTTTATTTCACCAAAATATATTACTATTTTATCTTCTGTGAGCTTGTCAAATACCTTATTAATATGTTTTATTATCTTCTCTGGTATAATTTTGAATTATTCCAATGTCTGGATTTGATTCCCTGCTCTTTGATATCATATGGATCATCTTTGAGGGATTTGAGGATTTTTGTAGGCATTTTGTTGGCTCAGCTTATTATGCTTCTATATTTTGTTTACTGTTGTTTTCTGCATTGAGGCTTCCAGTTTGACTGTGGTGGAAAACTTTGACTTTAGAATGAAGACCTCTTTATTTACTGCGTACTTTATAATGGTGTCCACTGATTAAGGCTAATTACTGGCCTTTGCATCTGCCTCTAGATTCAATGGCCCTCTTCTCTTTGAGCTTGGAGGTTGCAGCTTAACGGAGCAGCACCCAATTTTTCAGGAACGAGCCACAGACTTATTAGTGACTCCAAGGTAATCCAGATATTGGCATCTTCCCCAAAAGAGAATTTTAGCAGCACCTATGTCAGTTTGGCTAGAGTTTTAAAAGCACGATTGATGATAAGGTGAAACTCAACATTGACAAAACTTAAGGACTAATAAATTATCTCCCTTTATTACAGAATAAAAGTTTATAATTACAGTTTCAACACTATATCAAAACAAATATTTTCCTCTTATTAACCTTCGGTAAAGAGCTAATAATTGAAAAAAATTATTACTACTAAAAATAGAACCATAGTTAACAGCAATAGTGTAAAGTTAACTAGCTACCCATAGATTCATTAATCTTAGTAGATATACTAATCATGGTAGAATGAGTGGTGAAAGGCTAGATACAAAAAGACAAAATTTAAAGGACTAATTAATAGCATATGCCAAGTAGGGGGAAAAACGTGAGAAACGGTCTTCTATTGAGAAGTTAAAAAATAATCACAGTGATAGGGAACAGTTAGAGGAAATAAGAAAAAAAATATACACAGCAAAGACAGAAAATAAATATAAGCAGGAAGAGAAAAAAGTTGAAAGGGAAAAGAGGAAAAATTCTCTCGCTCCCTAAAATAAAGACCAAAAAATTTATTTCCTTTCAGTTGAGGAAAAAAAGTGATTTTCCTATTAAAAATTTGTTTTGGTTCACTGGATGGGATTACCTGGGAATAGTTTAGTCCAATCAGCAATTTTTAGAGTCAAAAATCTGTTGTCCCACCACTAAAAAAATTAAAGAGGCTGAATAGATGATAGTATGAAAAGATCTGTAGATCATAATTGTCATGTATGGATTATGTTATAGAATACATTTGTCTGTATCTATGTATTCTTCAAATATAAAGTTTTAAAACAATAAACAGTTTCAAGGGCACGATAACACTATGTCAGATTCTCTTGCCTATTCTAAAAAAATCAAGTAAAATAATCTCATATCTTTCTGAAAAGTTATTTCAAAATTTATGATATATATATATATATATATATGATAAATATGTAAACAGAGATATTGAGATAGATATACCTGCGTTTTACTTAGCTATCTTGGGGTATCTTGAAATATATATGATATTTCAAGTATTCTGCACCCAAGCTTCTCTGCACACTTTGGTAATTGCTCTGTTAGTCAATATGTCATCGGTTGGGAGATCAATCATCAGTAGTTGGATAAAAGTAGTTGTCATTCATGTAGGTTCTTTCAATTCCATTCCACTGTGGTTTTTTTTTTTTTCTTTTAATAGTGGGATTGAATTCATAACTGTGCAAGGCAGGCACTTATGTCGCTGAGCTAAATCCCCTCCACTGGTTACTTTAGTATTGGGGAAATACAACTCCCACCCTCCTGGACGTCAAATGTGCCAAGTTCATGTCCCCTGAAATCAAAGGACAAAAGAGGGCAAGAATAGGAAAGATTCAACAGGAAATAGGAATAGCACCTGAGGCACCAAAGGGGTTCTGAGTAGGTGGGAACCAAGGCTCTTGGTCAGGGGCAATTTACAAAGCAAAGTCACAACGTGAATACAATGTGGATCAAACTATAATCAACTAGTAAGATTACAGGTTAATAGTGTTAGGATACCACAGCAGGTATCAAGGTCACATGGCTAGTATCATTAACCCTGGTATATCTATGACTTCTAAAACAGGAACAGTTTGGGGAAGAGATGGGATCAGGTGCCTGGTTATCCACCAAATTCTGATGCCTGTCTGGACTTAATGGGTTGGGTAATACTAATTATAGTTCTGTAAGTTGGGCCTCTGTGACTTTATCTAAGTCCTTGCTGTCCGCAGATGTGCCTCCAGCCACAATTCATATATCTGTATTTATCATTCACTTCCTTGAGAGTACAGACCTTTGTTGACTGTATATTAATCTCTCTCTCTCTCTCTCTCTCACTCTCTCTCTGTCTCTCTCTCTCTCTCTCTCTCTCTCTCTCTCTATATATATATATATATATATATATATATATATATATATATATAAATGTTTTTCCTGCTTTACCTTATTAGGGTTTTGAGTTTTAAAAAATACTTTATTTTACATAATAGCCCCTTTATGAGCAATTAAGAAAGCAAAGGGAATTTTCACAATCAGTGCTTTGACTTTTATCACATTAATGCAAAAGTTTTCATTCTGTAAATGAAAATTTATGCATTTATATCCACATCTGACTGTTTCTCTACCTCTTAAGCCTTGGTAACTACTTTTATGCCCTTTGCTTCTGTGAGGCTGATTTTTTTAATACATTCCACACACAAATAAGATTATTTTCTATTGCCTGATCTTCCTGGAAGGAATGTTGCAAATCATACATTCCTTTTTCTTTTTTAGTAAAACATTTTATTTACGATACTAATAAATCCTCTTTGATTTTAACAAACTCCCACAGAGGCTCTGGAGACTTTATATGGAAATTAAGGCAGCAGTATATCTGCTTAATTAGACAGATACACTCATAAAAAGAGACAAGCGGCTGCCAGGATGGAAAGAGGGCTGGGCGGGGCAGGGAATTTCTTTACTGTGCTTTCATAGGCTTATTTAGGGGTTGCTGTCTCAGAGCTTCAGTCTCTGGGGACACACTCTTGCTCCACAAGGAAGGGTGAGGAGGATAAATTCTCTTTGACACCCACCAAGGTATTCCAATTAAACTCTTTCCTTATGATATAATTGAGATCAAATTTAAGGAAAGCAGGTTGCAGATTTCCATAGGGAAGGCCAAGATCCAGCACTTTTACTGAACAGAGGTGTACATTAAATTGTTTGAGAGAGTTAAAGCTTTTCATGATTAGGTTACCTAAGAACAGTCACTAGTAATTCACCCACCTCTCAGAGAAATTTGAGGAGCAAGGCATGGGTCTCCATGTGGAAAACAAGCCAATAAAAATGAAAGAACAACAAAACAAAACACAGTTTAAAATCACTAATGTGTTTTCTACAGGGACTGTTGGAAAAAATAAAATTATAGTTAGAAGGCCCTGTCTTGTCTTTTGTAACAAGAACATACAAGTGCTAAAGAATGAATGTGGATGCACACGAACACAAAATGTAGAGGAGGCACAGAGAGATGGACAGTAACATGCTCAGGGCTGATGATGCCCAGATAAAGCACAGATGTGCAGTCAAGCGCACAGTCTCTTTCCCAGACTCTCAGGAACGAGTTCACAGTCAAACACACACAGAGAAGCCTAGATACAGAGTTCCCATGGAAAAGAGACTCACAGGCACCACCCACACAGCCTAAGGTGCTGGCACTGAGAGCAGCAAACACACACATGCTTGCTGTTCATAAGGTCATTTGTATCAATTTAGCCTGAGACACACAGGACCATCAGATACACCAAAGTGAGATAAAGAGTTACAGAATGGATTCCATTTGTTTAAAGTTATGTATCAATAAACTGGTTGAACAGTAGAAAAACAGTCACTGAGATGCACTGATAGAAGTGCAGACATGAGCTGTCTGACATTTTTCTGTAGTAGTTTGAGGTCTGTTCTGTACACAGGTTCTTGGGGTGACACTGTTGCGTTGTTTGCTGCCTCTCAGGGATTGTACCTTTTGTGAAACTCATTTGCAAATTCCTTAGCTCCTTACCTGTTTAGGTCACAAGGAAGGTAAGACTGAAATTAAAGCTTCTGACCTGGGATTTAGCTCAGTGGCATAAAGACCTGCCTGGCAAGCATGTGGCCATGAGTTCAATCCCTGGTACAAAAAAATAAAAAAATAAATAAATTACAGCATCCAAAGAATGCTGTAGAATTATATATACTTCCTGGGGAAGGAAACTGCAGAATTTTTTTTTTTTCTTTTTTCTTTTTTCTTTTTTCTTTTTTCTTTTTTTTTTTTTCTCCAGAAAACCTGGAAATGTAAGTAGCAAGTAAAGAATTTTTCCCTGGGGCTGAATGTCAACAGAAATTGGCACAGCACAATAAAATAGCTTATAATAGTGATAGTTAATAAGTACATAAGTAATAAATCTTCTTATACCGACTAACGGTGTTAATCACATTAGAGTGTTGTTCAGTGTGATCTCACCAGAATTTTAGAGTAACTGAGAGGGTAAAAATTGTTACTATATTATGCATTTCACTTGTCAAAGGTGATGCTAAGAGGGGCTTTGTAACTTTTTAGGTCACACAGTCACTAAGTTGCACGTTTGGAAGTCAAACACGTGTCTGATAGACACAAAATTTGCACTTTTAGCAACTCTGTGACATAGCTTCTGCAACACTGAGCTTGGAGTTGATCTCAGAATTTTTCTTCCTTTGCATACAAGAAAATAAATGGAAAATTAAAAAGCCAAGCTTTCGAGGAATACACAGAGCATGACTCTAATGTTCTACTTCCTGTCAGAGGACTGATTTCATGAGAGCAAATAAGCTGTTAGACTATTCCATGGGCTGCATGTAGACTTGAAGAGACTGTAGCTTAAGAGACTTAACATAGCTGAAAAGCACAATGGCCCTGACTTTAGCATCCTTGATGGAAACTATACTCTCCTGAAAGTTGTTTTGACCAGGAGCCCTCTGTGTCCCTTTTTACTTCTTTATTCTCTCTTGGAGGGCTATGAAATTGGTTTCCTGGACAGTTCAATGAATAGAAAGTGACTGTATCCTAACCCAGATAACAGGGGAGGGGTGTAGTCTTAACTTCACGAAGAAGTTTTCTCTATTTGCAATTTTCTTAGGATGAGCATATGGGTGTGACATTAATGTGGGATTAGTATAAAACTGTCTTCACAACATTATAAAATTTTCTCTAAATCATTTCCTTTAATATGTATGTGATTATGAAAGTTCTTATTATTCCACAAATAACGAGCATGCATCTTATACACGGCCCAGTTTTAGGTTCTGTATCAATCAAAATAAGAGTTCTGGCTTTGAATCTCTCCTAATTTAATCAAGCAGAAAAATAATGATTGCATTTTATGGAATAATTAAAAACTACTAAAACATACGTGCTCAAGAAACAAAAATTAGTTCTAGGGACAAGAATAAAGTGTTTTATATAGTAACAATATTTAAAGTCCCCTCTCAAAACTTCAATTTTTTTTTCCTTTTATTTAGTTATGAGTAGGTAATTATGAAAAATGTTTAGGTTTTCACAGGGAGATGGTAGTAGAAAAAACGATTGCTAAACACTGTCTCAGACTGTGTGCCCCACAGACCTCCATGTCATTCACTTAAACATAGACAGTGTTGACTTTGAAAACCATGAGATTTACATATAAATAACCCAATTTATGTACGGAGCAACTGAGCTTAGAGACAGACCACACAGAGTGTGGCCAGCCCTGAACACACGGAGCTCCCGAGGCGAGCTGTGTAAACAAGTTGTTGGGGCTCCAGCAAGGCCAGGGCTTGAGCCGGAGTCTTAGTGTTCTTCCTTGATAAACTAGCGCGGGTAGCTCCAAGAATGCTCTGCTCCTCAGTGTCCTCAGTGAAACACGGAGTCCTTGCACTTCTGTTTCCATTGGGTGCTTGCACCAGTTTATACAGTGTACAAATAAAGAGCAGACCATGGGAGGTGGTCACGGCCTCTCCATCAGAGGTCAGTCCCACCAAAGCCCAGCTTTCCTTTTATGTGCCTTGTTTCTTCTTAATCTCCTGTCACTCCCTGTCAGGGCCCTACTGAGTACACAGGTCCCAGCAAAAATAAAAAATAAAAATAAATAAAAATCAAAAATGTGACAACTCTGGTCCATAGTTCACACATATGACCAGATCTACACAGTTGCTTCAGCTTTTATTATTCTACATTATTTCCTACATTATCTTTATTCTCATCATTTCACTTACTTAGGTCCTCATCTCAGTATGCAGGTATTAACGTACATTCTAAATATTCTGGAAAAAATTTAGAAATCCAATGACAGATATTTGGAGAAGCAGACATCAACAAGAGGTTAAGTGTTTAGCAGGGCATCTTAAAGAAAGGGGAAATAAGTTTTCTCAAAACAAGTCAAGATTCAATTAAGGAATAAAGGAGAATCCTCGAGGGAAGTATTCACTGAGAGATGAAAATATTAATGCACAAATTAAAACTTTTAGCATAACATACCAAATATACGAAATAAAGCTCTGAAACATTCAGGATGAAGTGTAAGACTTTATATTTACAATCTTCCATTTGGAAAGAAAAACAACACAAAAGAGAGCAAAATACAAAGAAAAAAGTGGATACATTTGAATGCATTAAATTAAAAACATCTGTTCCTCCTAAAACACCATAAATAAAGACAAGCATCAGACTTTGAGAAGTTATTTGCGATACATAAAACTGACAAAAGATAAGTACACAAGATTTATAGAGAACTCCCACAAAGAAAAAATGTGAAAGAAAATGCAGTAAAAAGTATGGGCAAATTTTATGAAATACTGTTCACAGAAAATAAAGACCAATGACTTAGCAAATATGTGACAACAATGTTGTCACTCTATCAGGGAAATTTGAATTAAAATAATTCTAAAATATCATTCAATAGCCAAAATATTTACATGAGTGTAAAATTGAATGATTCTTATGAGCTAGGTAAGAATGCAACCAATTTGGAAATTTCATAAGTGAGGACAATGGGTAATATTTGGTTAATTATAATATCTATATAACTTTTAATACATTAAATCTATAGTAGATATGGACTTTAAAGAATTTTCAAATATATGTGATCACTGTTATCATTGTATGTGATTTGGGAAAAATTGAAAATATTTTAAGTAACCTTCTAAAAGTAAAATGATGATCATTAGATATATTGAGATATGTTCACAAATTTAAAAATATGAAATAGTAAAATATGAAGTAAAACAGCACGTGTCAATTTAGCTATAATTCTAAAACCTTAAAAAAATCAAAATATAGAAAAGTATACAAACTTTCACAATGTTTCCAAATATAAAATTATTTAGAAAAAAAGCTAAGTTCCCTGACTGGGTGGCACTGTTGCTGGCATACAGATGGGCTGAAGGTACAGGAGATGAATTCACCAAGAGCTGGCCACATCCCTCGGGTCCCAGGTGGAGAAGCATCTGAGAAACTGCACTGTGTCGTGTAACACTGAAAGTTGCTGAATTTATTTGTCTGATCGTGCCACATTTGGTAAGTTTTCTATATGAGGATTCTCTCTGAGCAAAAATAGCCAATAAAGATTCACATGGAAGAAGTAGCTTGTAGTTTCAAATATTTTATCGGAGGAAATAAGATGGCATCTTTGCAGAGCAGCCAGTCCTGAGAGAGAAAAAACGAGCTGATGTTTTCTTTGCTACATAGATGCAAATTCAGAATCCTATAGATCACTGTGTTCATTAACTAAACCTTACTTCTAGCACAGTCAGTCCATGACCTCTCCCATCTCTGCTCATGCCTACAGTGTGCTTCCGGCATGCGTGAAAACCTTGGAAAAACTGGGTTTTTATGTCTTCACACTTTTTTTTTTTTCCTCTTTTTCCTTTTTATTGGTACCAGGGATCGAACTCATGACTGCCTGCTTGTAAGGCAGGCACTTATGCCGCTGAGCTAATCACCAGCCCCATGTCTTCACACTTTTTATCCTCCTTTTTTCACCAGCTCACATGTTCTCAACTATTATCCTCTGAATATACTCTGAACTCTGCAGATTTACATTTTTCTCATGGTGGTGTTTGCTTTGTTCTTAATGTTATTTTGGTGTGTTCTTTGCTTATTTTCCTTTCAAATATAGTTTATCTTTTAGTGCTTCCTGGTTCCCCACAAAACTGAGCTGGAACTATAGCAGATTGTACATGGTCCCATCTCTGTCATGCCTGGCCTTTTTCCTATACCTAAATCCTGACTTCTCCCAATACCAGCATCACTACCTCAGAGTAGTACATTTTTTCATCAAATTGCCACCTCTTATTTAGTGAATATTATATGTTGTATAGTTTCTGTTAAATATCAAACAGGCAGTCAATATTACAGCAAATGTAAAAGTTCTAATGCTTGCTGGAGATTTAGCTCAGTGGCATAAAGCACCTGCCTGGCAAGCACAAGGTGATGGTTTCGATCCCCGGTACTGCTAAAAAAAAAAATACTACTGCCTTAAAAATCCCTTGTACTCCACTTCTACCTTCCTATATCTTAACCCCTACCTACCTTGTGCATCTGTACTGTATTAATAGTTCTTACTTTTCAAAACTATAATGTCTCAAAAACTGTCAGAAAGTTAAACTCCTATAGCATGTAGTTTTCATAGTTTTTATTTCGGAATACAAATTTAATATGCCTCTATGTCTTTTAACAGGTTGACAGCTCCCATCATTTTAACAACAATATATTGTCTGTACATACAGACATTTTTGTTCATTTGTTGTTTTGCTGTTTTCTTATTGATGCATTCTTTGAATGACAAATTGGTTGCTTTCAATTTTGGCAATCATGAATAATGCTATATAAACTCTTACGTTTTGGTTGTTACACTAACATAAATGATCAACCTCATTGGGTAAGGGGAAAACACTGCAAGATATTAAGATAACGTAAACTTTTCAAGGAATTACCAAACCCTCTTCCAAAGTCCTCCTACATGTTGAGTTTTTACCAGCAATGAATGAGTTCCAAATGTGCACAACCTTGCCAGCATTTGGTGCTGCCTGTGTCCTTGATTTTAGCCAAGGAGCAGAGAGTGAGTGGCATTTCCTGCTGTTCTCAGTTTCCTTGATGACTTATGCTGTAGAATCCCTTTTCACACTTACTTGAAATTCATGGATCTCCTTGGTTGTAACATGTATTAAGGTCTTTTGTCCATTTATGCTTTAATCGAATAGTTTATTTTCCTATTATTGAGTTTTAACAGATGTGTTTACCTACATTTTGCATGGCAGTCCTTTATCAGTCATGTGTTTTGCAAACATTTCCACCAGTCTGTGAGTTAGAGTCTCATTTTTTTCACAGTAGCTTTTACAGGTCAGGAATGTTTAATTTTAATGAAGTTCAGCTTATCAATTATTTCTTTCATGGACTGTGCTTTTTGGTGTTACACAACCCCTGATTTTTCACTCAAGCTTCATCCTCCATTACTTCTTTTTGACAAGTATTCACTGTGAACAGTGGGAATTGAGAGGCAGCAATATAGACAAAGTCATTATTCTCATATAATTCATATTTCAGGGAAGAGAGAGGCAATACATACATTAACAAAAAAAAAAAGATAATGCTAGAGAATAGAAACATTATGCTGTCTGAAAGACACTGTGCTTAAGGAAAACCATAGCGGAGAAATCAGGTCTGAGCTGATAAGGGTCAGCCAAGGGTTGGTGGGAGGTCTGGATCCCTCTCATGCCTCTGCCCCTGCTGTTGCTCCTTCTGCTACAGCACTTCTCCCTGATACACAGATAGGACAGCACCACCTTGCTCTGAATTCCACCTCCTTAAATTCTCTCTACCGGACGCTCCCTAGTTAATACTGTTTATGTTTCTTGGGTTGATTCCTTTGGTACTAAGCCATCACCTTCTCTGTTAGCCCAGGATATTTTAGTTATAAGTGATTGTACCAATGAGATGGTCTAGGAAAAAATGGGTATTATTGTTTTTAGAAGTGAATGACTGATAAGAGTTTCTCAAGTCACACCTTTTCAGTTTTTCAAGGCATTAGTTTATCTTCTCTTGCACAGTCTGTCAGTACAGGCTTATATGCATTAGTTGTTAATGAACTGTCTGTTGAATGTCTTCTAGTTCTGTTTATCGTTATGTATGACTACACTTTCTCTAGTACTTATGTGCCAAGCCCTGTGTGGTAGATTAACTAACGTTCAACTTGTAACACCCAGATGAACTGAATCAGCATGGTTCTCAGTGTGGAAGCCCACTCGAGGACCCTTGCCAAAATCATATAAAAGAGAACTGCCTGGGAAGATGGTGCATTGGTGATTCTCCTGGAAAGACTTGTCACATTTGTTTTCCTGATAGAAACATGGCTGTTCTCATCCTTGGAGGAGCCTGGGTCCTTGCTGTCACTGAGGATGACTATGGACCTAGGCAAGGCATTGACATGGAATCCAGGTCCTCAGCTGGATTCCTTGGGTTTCTTGTGTGTGGATAGATCTCCTGCACTTTTTTGCATTTGACTCTTAGAGTGAGTATTATAAAATAATCCTACAAATTATGTGTCCTGTGTTAAATCTTTTCCCTTATAAGCCCTGTCTACAACACCTTGTGCTAGGGATTACTTATACATGTTTTTTATTTAATCCTTGTAAATAGCCTCTGAGATATACATTGATTATTTCTGCTAAGGTTTTCAGTCAAGTACTTTTCTCTAACAGTAACAATGAGACAAGAACTTATTCCTCAACTGATTCTTACATCACAATAACTTGGTGAAGGCCTGCCCTCTTAAAAACTTCCATCTAAACTTCCCTTTCTTGTTAACTGAAAGAGAACAGTTGGTGGTGGCCAGGGCTGATATGTTACATTATTTGGACCTGTAATTATTCTCCATGGATTATGTGCAGCATTCTGTTATTGGTTCTCTTTTATTAGCTCATTCTTGATCCTTATTTTGCCCCTATATGATCTCCCCCAGCTTTCCTCAAAAGAGGTGGATTGTGTCACCACAATCCTTTGTGCTTTGTGTAATGGAACATGGCAAAAAAATGTTGTCGGGCTCCATCTCTAAATGTAGACATTCAGAGGTCTGACAAGTTTCCATTTATCCTCTTACACGCTCAGCATCCCTGGAGAGTGTTTCCCTTGGGAATCTGCTGGTCTGAATCCACAAACGAGCTCCAGTGGAGCAAAGGTGTCTCAATGAAAATGCATTGTAGACAGCAGAAGCAAGTCCTGTGGCAGCAGCCCCAGGGGCTTCCAGTTAAGTTGCACAGTGAGAAGTGTCTCTGTTTGTTGGGAGCCGCAGCCCCGAGCCCGGTCGCCTCACTTGGCGGATGTGAGGCCTGTAGTAAAGAGTAAAGCCTGAGGTAGATTACCCCTCCCATCGAGCACGTTAGTTTCCTGCTTACCGCGTAAGCAACCCGCTCAACAATATAGTCTGCCTGGCAACTGATGATGTTAGCCAATCAGCTTGCCTTGCTTACTTTAACATGATTGGACACTGTATCCGTATATATACTGGTGCCACCCCTGGGGGGGAAGAAGAAGCCCGGAAGTAGAAGCCCAGAAGGAGCCGCGGGGAGCGGACCAGAGGAGGCTTCGGCTGGGAGCGATCCCAGGGCAGGCTGTACGGAGAAGAAAAATAAAAGAAAAGGTTGTCCACTGCCAGACTTTGTCGTGTGTCCTTCCTGACGGCCAGGAGCGGACATCGACATTTGGAGGCCCGCACGGGGACTGATCACCCCCGAGACGTGACAGCGGACAACGCTCCAGTACAGAGCTGCGAGACAGGTGAGTTGGGGATAAGCCTGGGCTCTGGGTGGCGCGCACCTACAGGGCTTTTAGACTCCCCTCAGGCTCACGCGTAAGTGGCGGATTCCTTGGGCCTCACGCGGTGAGTAACATATTAAAAGATGGGAAACATGCTAGGTAGTAACATTAAGAGCGAGGGTGGTTGTGGAGAAAGCTCTCAAGAGCTTACAAAAGTACGCAGGGTATTTGAGCAGGCCCAGTCGGGGAGCTCCCGAGAGGGGCCCGTCAAGGGGAACAAAGATGCTAAGGAGAAGGACGGGGCTCTAGCCTCGGAGTCGTCTGACTCCGAGGACGAGGGAAAGTTGAATGGCAAGGAGGCCAAAGAGACCAGCTGTCAGGAGCCTAAGTCGCTCGATAAGGAGTCGCAGGGTTCTTTACCTTGGGGGCTGTTCCCGGAAGCGATCCCTCGCCACGAGGCGGCCGCCCGGGAGCTCCCTTCCTCTTCGCCAGAACAGGAAGTGATGCACGGGCCCCCATTTTCCGCCCAATCATGGCCGCCGTCTTATGCTCCGCCGCCGGCGGGTCGGTATTTTTACAGGCGGCTTTGGCAGGGGGGACGTTTGTCTCATGAGGTACATCCACCACCTGGGATAGATAGTGGCCCCTACGGGATATTTCCTGTACAAGTAGCTATGGGCCAGGGACGTAATGCATGGGAGCCTTTTGAGATAAAGCAGATTAGAGAACTTAAAAATGCAGTTACAACCTTTGGGCCGACTGCGCCTTACACCATTGCCATGCTGGAGAACCTGTCTTCTGGGCCCCTCACCCCCGCGGACTGGATTCAGCTGGCAAAGGCGTGTCTGCCCTCGGGCAGTTACCTGGATTGGCGAGCCTGGTACGCAGAGTTCTCTGCAGAGCAGGCTGAGAGAAACGCTAATCGGGGAAACCGGGGGTGGAACAAGGAAATGCTTATGGGAGAAGGTCGGCACGCTGATGATCAGACTCAGTTCCCCGGCGCTGTCTATAAACAAATCAATGCCATAGGGCTCCGCGCCTGGAAGCAGGTAAGTGGTGCCGGAACAGCCTCCTTGTGTCTTTCAAAAATAATTCAGGGTACCACAGAGCCATTTGTTGACTTTGTGGCCCGAATGCAAGATGCTGCCGATAAGATATTTTCTGATCCGGGAGTGGCTCGACCGCTGGTAAGGCAGCTGATTTTCGAGCAATGTACAAAGGAGTGCAAGGCAGCGATAGCTCCTCATAAGAACAAGGACCTCAACGCCTGGATTAGGATATGTAGAGAGATAGGGGGGCCGCTCTCCAACTCGGGAGTGGCTGCTCTCCTGGCCGCGGCTGTACAGCAGAGGGGACCTCGCGGGTTAGAAGGGGAATGTAAGGCTAAAGGGTGTTTTGCCTGCGGGGAGCCAGGACACATTAAACGTCATTGCCCAAACAATGCAGATGCTAGGCCTCGCCCTAGGAATGAAGAACCATATGTTTGTGGGCGATGCAAGAGGGGATCACACAAAGCTGAGGAGTGTAGGTCGGTCTTTGATGCTCAGGGCAACCGTATTTGTGGACGAGATGCTAGAGGGCCAAAAAACGGCCAGAGGGGGCCCCCTTCACAGGCGGGCCCCCGCCCCAGAGACAGGACAGCTCAGGATGGCAGCCTTCAACAAGGGCCACCCCTGGGTCAGCAGGTGTGGACCTCAGTGTCGCCTCCAGACTTAATATTGTCTCCGATTCTAGGTATGTGGTCAATGCTATGCAAGTGCTTGAGACTGCCGGTTTAATTAGATCCACTTCCACAGTGGCTGGGCTGTTTCTGTCTATCCAGACATTGCTTCAGAACAGACACCATAAGGTCTTCACCACCCACATAAGAGCACATACATCCCTGCCGGGGCCCATGACACAGGGGAATGCGGCTGCTGATACTGCCACTCGCCCGTTATGGATTTTTACCTTACTAACACCAATCGAGCGAGCCCGTGCCTTCCATGATAAGTTTCATGTCAATGCCAGGACACTAGCAAACCATTTCCATGTTTCCAGAGCAGATGCACGAGATATCGTGCGACTATGTGACTCCTGTGCCACATACAAACCTGCCATACCGATGGGAGTAAACCCTCGAGGTTTGATCCCTGGTGATGTTTGACAGATGGACGTCACACATATACAGGAGTTTGGGACTCTTAAATATGTTCATGTTTCCACAGACACCTGTTCTCACGTCATATTCGCAACAGCAGAAACAGGTAAAAAAGTGTCTAATGTGATCAATCATTGCCTGGCGGCTTGGGCCGCATGGGGCAAACCAAAAATATTAAAAACTGATAATGGACCAGCCTATATAGGCAAAGCCTTCAATGAGTTCTGCAAAATGATGGAGGTTCAATTAAAACATGGTATCCCATACAATCCCCAAGGTCAAGGAATCATTGAGAGGGCTCATAGAAGCCTCAAAGAAATTTTACAAAAACAAAAAGGGGGAGTAGGCCAAGGCCTGGCCCCAAAGGCACGATTATCCATGGCACTATTCACACACAATTTTTTAAATTTAAATAATGATAATTGCTCCCCAGCCGTGGAGCACTGCAACCCTTCCCCCAACCATAAAGGGTGGGTGAAGTGGAAAGATGTCCTGACAGGACAATGGATGGGCCCGGATCCAGTGGTCAGCTGGAACCGAGGCGCGGTTTGTGTTTTCCCACAGGAATCGGGACGAGAACCACTGTGGGTACCGGAGAGACTGACACGGGCGACAAAGCCCTCGACTAAAGACCAGACCTGCCCTACCAGAGATCCATCACAGACCAACCAACAAGATAAATAGAAATAGCGGTAGCCCAAAATGGACAAAAAGATCCTCAGGCATATGCATGGCTCGCTCGCCTAGCCTACGACCGAGTCTAGGGACGGTGAGCTTCCCACACTCCTCCTCTAAAAAATTATGACATAGCTGGGTAGGAGAGTCAATGACGGGTAAGAGCGTACTCCCCCGGTGCGACTCAACCTAAGCCAGGCCCTACCCCATCCTGCACGTAAGCCGCTGGACTGTTAGATGCTGCCCAGGTCTAAATTTCTCTCCGAGGGGATTTCTTTACGGAGAGGAAATGAGTGCAATCTTGTGTGCATCCAGGTTCCGTCCAGTTTGTGCCTGGCCCTAGAAAAAGGACGAGGGCCTCAGGGCCTTGGCAGACCATGGGACGGCCGACCAGGGTCTAAGCCAAGGACCTACGGTGGGCCTACGCATAGGGCATAAGCCTCTACACCCAGTCCAGGAAGGGCTACGATGCGCACATTTATAAAAAAAAAATTAAAAAGGGGGAGATGTTGGGAGCCGCAGCCCCGAGCCCGGTCGCCTCACTTGGCGGACGTGAGGCCTGTAGTAAAGAGTAAAGCCTGAGGTAGATTACCCCTCCCATCGAGCACGTTAGTTTCCTGCTTACCGCGTAAGCAACCCGCTCAACAATATAGTCTGCCTGGCAACTGATGATGTTAGCCAATCAGCTTGCCTTGCTTACTTTAACATGATTGGACACTGTATCCGTATATATACTGGTGCCACCCCTGGGGGGGAAGAAGAAGCCCGGAAGTAGAAGCCCAGAAGGAGCCGCGGGGAGCGGACCAGAGGAGGCTTCGGCTGGGAGCGATCCCAGGGCAGGCTGTACGGAGAAGAAAAATAAAAGAAAAGGTTGTCCACTGCCAGACTTTGTCGTGTGTCCTTCCTGACGGCCAGGAGCGGACATCGACATCTGTTGGCTGAGCTAGTTATGCCCCAGTAGTCAACTGATACTGATTCAAAGGAAATAACTCACTCTATTCATATCCTGGGTCCCTATGCTAACCTCTTTGCCAATTCTCCATTCTAATAGAAGATTGGCAGAGAAAAATAAAATAGGTAACTTGTGTAATTGTTAAGAAAGTAGCTAGAGATACTTAGGAGGAGTGGCTACTTTAGAATTTAATATTTTTTTTTCTATCGCAGCCCATTAAGTTATAGGGTGAATTTCATGCCACAGTCCTTTTATAGGTTTCCCCCTGCTTTCCAGACTTTCTTCTGCACAAATCAATTTAAACAGAAATGTTTGCTTGAGTCAACATGGTCAATTGTTTCCCCAATAAAGAATATCACTGTGTGGGTATTTAAAGCTCAGAAAGCACAGCAATGGCAACAAGAGAAACAGAAGAAAAGAAGAAGCTTCTTGGCTTTAGAATGATGTGCTTTGCCTTCTGGGGGATTTGGTAGGAAGACTGAATGGGTAAGTGAAGGAGTGAGTTAGTTACACGTACTCTCCCTCCACATGTCTGGCTCTGTTTTCTTGTGTCACATTTAAAGCTTCAGCTTCACAGTATTTTTGGCAAAAATAGAGGGTTTTTGTAGCACTTACCTATTGTATGAACTAGGGCATGGTAAGATCTTCTTGGATGTTGAGTTAATAAAGAATAGAATAAACAAATGAATGAACCAATGAACCAGTGAACCAGCTGATGAATGCCACCTAAATAAAATCAGGTGAAAGGTGATCACTTATATTAAGAAGCACCAACTTACATGTGGCAGGCTTGTGATAGAGGGAAAAGCCAGCACAAAACAATAAAATGGCTCTTTCTGTCTCTGAACAAGGCTCGTGTCAATCCCACTGCATTATGTTTGGAAAAGCACAGGGCTGCCCTGGTGTCAGTCGAGTGGGAGAGTTACTGCTCTAGGAGAAAAGGGCAGCGAATACCTGGAGACAATCACTCAGTCCAAGTGGAAAATGCAGGTATTTTTTGAAATATCTTCTATGATTGAGGCCAGTCCCTCACCACCAGCTAAGTGCAAGTTGGATATACTTAGCTGCAATCAGATGTAAACTGCAGCAAACAGAGTCACACTGTTAAAAGTACAGACGAAAGACAGAACTGTATGTGCAGAATTTCCCGTGCTTGCTTTGGCCTGTATCTGTATCTCCAAATTCCCCTGAATTGTATTGCCCCTTATTTTTATCAAAATGGAATAAAAAGTAAATAAAACTTAAAATGAAAGAAAATTAACATTTAATGAAAAAGAAATCTTAAAAAATAAGAATATGTCTATATAAGAAGCAATTATTTCACTATTACAGGTTATAGTTTTAATAAATATTTAATGACATGAATGTGGTCATAGAAGAAAATGACATATTACATACATATGCTTCTATATATATGATTGTAATTTTTAAAAAGTATATATTTTATAAAGGTATTCTATATAAAGTATATCCAAATATTTAAGTCATGTATAAGGGTAAGGTCACAGACCAATTAAAAGACATCCATTTTTGTGTGTCTGCTTCTCTACAAAATGTATTTCTGTTCTGTATCATTAAAAAGTGAAGTACAAATTCTCTAACTTTATGTGGCTTCAAGCACAGGATCCATGTGAAATTTGAGCCAAGGTCTCTGTATGTTCCTACTTAGGTTAAAATGGTTCTTTGCAAAAAAAAAAAAAAAAAAAAAAAAAAAAAAAAAAAAAAAAACTTTTTATTTTGCAGACTGAGGCTGTTAGTTAAGAAGGCTTATAGAACACTGACTCTTTGTTGCTTCAAATAACCTTGAACTCACCTTTCCATCCCCAGCTAGTTGTGCCCTCTAACAAGTGTCTGTTCCAAACACACACTTCACCGTTAGCAGGTTTTAAGAATTCATCTTTGCAAAGTCATAATTTAAGTAAACACACCCTCACAATGCTCAGCATAAAAAGAGCAGTCAATGATGTATTTCCCTTAAAAGATAAAATACTCTGCTATTGAACTTCAATTAAAGACTTAATTGTGAGGTGCTAGTAGGTTTTGAAAAGGGCCAGCTTTGCATCACTTTAATTAAAGAGTGGAGATTAAAGTGCTGATGCATTTGGGCCATGCTGGGATCAGTTCTTTGTGTAAAACATCACAATTCACTGAGTCTCAGGCATCTGAGAGGGAGGTGGTGTCCTGGAGGATGCTACCTCCCTGGGGCAGTTTCTTCATTCACTTATTATTTGCACTCACCATTCCCTAATATAACTGACTGGCCTCTACTTTCACTGCCCAGTAATTCTCAGGATAGATTTTTGCATCTTTCATTGGTCTGTAGAAGACAAATGCCATTTTGACCAAGAAGATATTACTCTTAGCCCATATCACATGTCATTGATGAGTCCATTAAAGATTAGAAATGATGCCCAGGAGGAAAATTCACTTTAGGAAAAGGGTAAGTAATTCGTTACTGGTGATATTTTCCTTTGGATCAGGGATCTTACATATGTTGACTATTCTAAGAAACTATAATAAATCTTAAACAATCTTATGTGTTTACCTATTAACTCGGTCTTCTTGTTTCTTTACATTAACCTCAGTGTTTGTCATGCATTTCAATATTTCCTCTTCCTGTTAGATCACGAGTTTTGCCACATAGGTCTTATTTCCATTTTATATGTTAGGAAATTGGGGTTTGTCATGCTTAAATGACTTGCTTCACATCTGTCTCCCACTCCTGTCATGTGTTCCTCAATGATTGCCACTTCTGTAATAATTTTGATGTCAACTTGAACAGATTGAAACACACTTACTGGGTTAGTGGATCACAGCTCTGGGAGAGCCTGCAGGTGACTAACAGGTAAACTGAGAACAAAGGAGGGAGAAGCCACCCATCCAGCTGGCTTAGAGCCTGGATGGAATGAAAAGGCCACCAGGAAGGAATCTGCCCTTCAGTTTCTTCAGATGAGCTCTACATTTGGTCGTCACCTTTGGATGTTCATCTCTAATTTCTTCTGCCGTCTATCCCTACCACACAGGCTTTCCAACAGACTCACAGCAGGTTCTGCCAAATGTTCTACATCTCAGCCTTCACCTGGATCCTCCCACACTCCGGGGTTCAAATGACCATTTTTCCTTCTTCTACCCCTGACGTATCAGCTGCCCATTGTAAGCCTGCTTTATAAGACATATAAGTCACTGCGTGTATACAGAGTCACTGTAACACAGCACACTGGGACAGCTTAAGTGAAAGAAACATAGTGTCTGACTATTTTCTTGACAAAAGTTAGAAATAATGTTGGCAGGGTAGATTTCCTTTAAGACTGTCAGGAAGGACTTGTTCCAGACCTCTCTTCTTGGCTTATATTAATTTTCTTCAGTGTTCACATGGCATTTTCTTTGGATAAATTTTTCTCCAAATTTCCTTCTGTTTTTTCAACTGATACATAATTGTACACATTCGTGCAGTACAATAAGATAATTTATTCATTTATGCAATTGCAATAATCGAACCAAGATAATTAACATTTTCAACCCTTTGAACAGCTATGACTTCTTTGTCTTTGGAAACTTTACTCTGTTTTATCTCTATGAAATACATAATGAATTTTGTATCATCTCCCTACTGTGCTGTAGAAAAATTGAATCTATTTCTACTGTTTAATTATATTTAGGCATCCATGATTCAGTATCCCCCATACCCTTCTACCTTCCTTTCACAGCCTCTAGTGACCACCATTTGACTGTCTACTTCGATGAGATGAGTTTTTAGCTTCCACTATCAGGCATAACCAGGATGTATGTCTTTCTGTGGTGACTGGAAATACCCCCTTTTATGCAGCTACCAGTCAATTTGGCCCGGAGTCAGCCCTAATGTTCTCATTTTAACTTGATCACCTCCATAAAGAACCTATTTATAAATAAGATCACTTTCAGAGGTACTAGAGGCAAGAAATCCCAAAATAAAATTTTGAAGACCGCAATTCAAGCTGTAACATGTGAATTCATGAAAATAAACCTTACTGACCATCCCCCATTGTTTATGGGACCTGTATTAGTTTTTATTGTGATTCAAAGCTCTTCCTGATGCTCCTAGCATCAGCCTAATTTCCCACAAATAAGCAACTGAACTGTACTATACTAAGACACTTTGTAAAAGTGGACAGTGTTTTCTGAGCAATATTGGGCTATTGGCTATGGCCCAGGCTTGCTCCTCAAAATCCTTCTCCTCTGTCACCTCACCTAAATGTTTTCCTTGTCGCTACTCTGTCACTATCACTGTGGATTGACCAAGCTGTCCTCATTGAGGAGCAGGTTCTCAACACTACCTCAAGGAATTCACCACACTGCAGATGGAAGGGAGCAAACAGTAATTATCCAGTTTCATAAAGATGTCTTCTCCAACTTCACTCATTATAAAAACTTCTGTCTCAAATATGCATTTGTTTGCTTTACTTCCTTAAAACATAATGATTGACTTTTTAATTAAATTTTCAGTAATTTTAGGTTTGATACAAATAATGTAAATACAGTTTGTGTTGTGGGCCTACATTTCTGTTATGGTGCTGTGCAGAACCTTACTGAACTTTTCAGTTGATCTGTTTTCTGTTGCTGTAATAAGATACCTGGAGGTGAGTAATTATAAAGAAAAGAGAAATCATAAGGAAATTATAATTATATCCTTGGGGGCTGAAATGGGAAGATGACGCAGCTTCTTTAGTTTGGATTTGGGGGAGTGGTTCACACTGGTGGGAGCACATACAGCAAAAGATAACATGGGGAGACAGCAATCCTGGGGAGCTTGAGCAATAGGCTTTCTAATTTTTATAGCAACTTGTTCTGAAAAGAACTAACTGGGGTCTTGGAAGGGGTGCGTTAATCTTTTCGAAGACCCTTATTTCCAATGACCTAGTCACATCGCAAAACTTCTACCATTTTTTAACATCATCACATTGAGAACCAAATGTCTAACACATGAACCTTTGGGCAATATGCTCAAATATATCCAAACCTGGGCACTCTTCATCCACTGTACTATGGTATCCTTCCTTCTTGCTCGACTGTAATGCCCATAACCCTTATATAATGCATGTTTATGGTCCTTCAACAAATCATTGTTCTTGATAAAGGTCTTGGTAGAGGAGTTTTTATTGGGGCAATATTAACAGTGTGTCAACAACTTGGTTATATAGATCTTATACAGCAATATAAAATTCAATTAATTTTCAAAGTATTAAGCACTGAGCTCTTCTGTAACAAATTAGATGCTAATTAATGTTCCTTTGCTTTCTCATTTATTTGGAATCTTCTTTTCCTTCCCCTGTCAGAACCCAAGAAAGTGTGTAAATTCCATTAATTGTTTTTACTAACTCATTATATGGGTTGTAGAACACAGTAGTAATTTTGAAAATTATAGCTATCCAACACCTACATTTGAAAAATGCAACATTGTAAAGGCTACTGTTAACTAGATGGTAATTAAAAACTGCAGGGAGACTGCTTCCCAGCAAGATATGCAATGATTTATTTTAATGAATTTTGGTAATGAGATAAACAAATTCTTTGAAGGGCACCTCTAATCTTGAGATTCCATGAAATTATAGCTAGTGAAATGGTGGAAATTATAGGTTATAAAGGATGGAAAATAATATATAACTATTTTTAAATATGAAGTTTATTAAATGATATTTAAAGTGATTTGAATATGTGGGGGATCTAAAATTTGTTGATTTATATTTTATTTGATAAATTTAACAACCTGATGTCAAGTTATTTTATTCACTATGGGCAGGCCTAGAGAGTAATTTCAATATTACACCTCTGACAGGTGCTTCCCAGGAGGACAGACCCAGGGGATATGATTAGCCCATGGGACATGAGGAGTTCCAAGGGATATCAGCATGCCTCAGGTAGAGGAGTGGGAGGACAGAGGAACCTGTCTTTGTTAAAGACCATGTTGTAAGTAGTCAAGGTGCTACATAGAGATTTAATGTAAAATATTAGACTTTGTCATGGTTTATGTCTGTGTCCCCCAGGCCTCATGAGTTTGCATTGTGCATTTGTGATGGTTCATTGTATTGGATTGATGGTGTCAGTGCTACACCGACATAGGGGTGGAGCCAGGAGGTAATGTAATGGCAGGAAGAAGGTATGCCTTGCTGTATTGCTGGTTTCCGCCTTGCTGTTTGCAGCTGCCATGAACTGTGGCCCAGCCATGCCCGCCTGCCTTGGAGCCAACTGAGTGTGGACTGAAACCTCCAAAAACTGTAAGAAATAAATCATTCCTTTCCCAACTTGGGCTTCAGATATTTTGTCCCAGCAGTGAGTAAAAAGTAACTAAGGCAGACTTATTCATTATTTTTTCTTAAGAGATCATTATCACCACAATGTGAATAATAGCTTAGAATCAGTGATGGTGAACCTAAGGCATGTGTGTTGCAGCGGCTCTTTGTTAACCTTGAAAGCTCTAAAAGGTTCACCATCCCATAGCTGATTTAGAGGGACTAAGTAGGAGATAAATTAGAAGGTAAATGTGAAAGTGCTGTGAAGAGATTTAAATAGGCAAGGGCATTACTAACTGGCATCAACAAAGGTTGGTAACTGGGGAGAGAGATGTGAGGAGAGTTTTCAGGTTTCCAGAATTACTTAACTATGTGGGAGGATGCATTCTTCCTTTGAAACTGGGGAAAGGGAGATTAGCAGAGAGTTTCCTATTGGCTCTAGGTCATGAAGCACTGAATTATATGTCAAGGCATTCAAATGTACAGCTGTGGAGTTCAGAACAGAAACCTCTGCTAATGATGTCAATTTGAAAGCAAAGTAAAGAACAATTTAAACATATAATTTAGATTTTCCCAAAGTGTTCCTTGGAGTCCTTAGAAACCTCTGCAAGGCACAGGACTCACTGGCTTCAGAACTTTTCCATGCTTCTGGGACACCTGGACTCAGTGTAGTGCAGAAGATGCTGGCTGGGAGCCATCTTCTTGGGTTTCAACCAGCTCACACAGTTTCTAGATTAAAATGGAGCAACATAGGACTTGGCCACATCTGTGTTTCTCTCTCTCTCTCTCTCTCTCTCTCTCTCTCTCTCTCTCTCTCTCTCTCTCTTTTTTGTCTTTTTCATTTTTATCGGTATCAGGGATCGAACTCACGACTGCCTGCTTGCAAGGCAGGCGCTTATGCCGCTGAGCTAAATCCCCAGCCCCTGTGTTTTTTCTCTTTAAAATGTAAATAATAGTATCAATCCCCCATTAAATTTCTTGAAGATTAATCAGACACTAGATTTAAAAATACAAACAGTGTTTACATAAAACTTTTAGAACACTCAGTAGCATTTTGCAAGCAGTTAAACAGATGGGGGCCAGGTCAACCATCTCTGTTCTTTGAATAGTTTTTAAATATAAATTTCTGCACTCTTCAACTTACGACATTGACATAAACATCAGGGTACAGAGTAAAATAGGTTTTATGGTTTTGTTTGTGTTTCAGGTGAGAGACAGGTGAATTAGAATTGTGTGATTTTGGGCAGGATAATCCTGGATTTTAACAATTAATTTGCAGCTTTTTGGTGCAGAGGACTTGGAAACTGCGAGATAAAATAAACTCACCAGGTTCTGATGACACCACCAAGCTTAAGCATGATTATATTAGACAAGGCCTTATGATGTTCTTTGGACCAACCTTGGGGTTCTTTCAAAATGTGGCATCCTCCTAACACAGTAGACATTATTTTGCTGGGAAGTAGTTGGTCATTCAGTGGGCACAAATGCGTATCAGATGTGAATAAATCCTCTCTGGTCATCAATGAATGGAAGGAAAGTGGTGCTTTTCACTTCAGGACTAAAGCCTAGAAGAAGAAACTACTTCACTTCCTCTGTGCCCTAGCAAGGAAGAGGACCCACATCACCAGGCAAAGGTGTTGCCATGGGTGGAAGAAATTCCACGGCCGTCACTGAACTCATGGCAGTAATTATTCTGTAGTTACTTGAATGAGAAAAAGAAAATTACCTTAGAACTTCACAGTAAAAGAGTTCTAATGCTGAGAAAATAGAGGGGCTGGACGTGGTGGCACACATCTGTAATCTCACTTTCTGGGAGGCTGAGCAAGAAGTAAGTTTAAGCCCAGCCTGAGTAAACTTAGTGACATACAGAGACCATGTTTCAAAACAAAAAAGGAAAAGAAAGTGTTTGGGGAGACACCTCATTGCAGAGACACTGTTCAGTTCCCAATACTGGAGAGACACAAAGAGAGACACAAAGACAGAGAGGGAGAGACAGAGATAAAGAGAATGAATTATTGATAATAATATATTAATAACTACTTTTAAAAATAATAATTCTTTACACAAATGTTCATCAGAAGTCTCTTGATAAAGGAAAACACTAAATCACATTTAATATGTTTGGCTCTTATGGTGCAAGGACTGAAAATATTCTCTTTCTGTTTTCTCCATCTTGAAATATAACTCTAAGCCTGAACAATTTCAATATTTCAGTGATTACTACTTGATTGTATTTTAATTTTTTGTTGATTTAAACAACACTACTGAGAAAAAGTGTGGAATTTAGAGGAATCATTGAAAAATTTCCCTAAAAATTATAGAAGTTAGTGGTAATTTGTAGCTGTCTGTTCAGCAACATGCTCTTTGGAAGCTTAGGCAAGGACTCTGGCTTTGTGCCCATCCCAAAGTGGAAGCTTGATCTCTGTTCTGTATCTCTGCACAAAACTAAGTGCCTGTTTTTGAAAATAAAAGAATGTGGTTTATATTTAGATCATTATTTAAAGTAGTAAAAATATTGCCAAGCAGTGTAAACATCAATACTCATGAATTATTATTCCTTTTTAAAAATGCAGTTAAATTTACATATAGATTAAACCTGAAATTTATGGAATGTGATTTTCTTTCCTACTGATGGCGTACTGCCACCATGTTTAGGTTCTTATAGGAAATCCTCTACATTTCCCCATGTGAATGGGGATGTGGTCTGCTTATTTTTGGGAGGCCCCACACATTAAATTACAAATTGAATCTTAGGTGACAAAGAAAGTTTTGTGGGACTGTGACTGAAGCTTAGAACTAAAGTCAACCTGTAGATAATAAGTGTAGCTTAAGAAGATTCTTTTCTAAAAGAACTTTACAAAGAGATTTTATACTGAGGTCTCATTTGACATCAGCTTGTCATGAACACCCACTCAACTTTTTCACTCCATGGAGAAGACTTTGAACTCCTTTTTATTTGTGTAGGGAAGTGATTAGCTGTACACACCTGCACTAAACATGCTTCTAATTAAATCCTTTTCTCTTACATAGTCTTACCAGAGGTAAAAATAAAACCACACCCTAAAGACTTTCTTGCAACTTCAGTGATAGAATTTACCTTCATTGGTGTATCCTACACATTGAATTGCAAGTAAACTTGAAATGTGGCAAATAAAAGAATAGCAGAAAATGACTAGAACTTAGAAATTGAAACACAGTTCAGTTACTACATGAGATCTGAGTAACTCATAATCTTTCTTGCTAGTGAAGGTTACAGAGAGTAGGTTTAGTTACTGGATCATATATTTAATGTCTGCCTTTAATCAGCATTAACTCAGCTTGTTATCTGCATGGATAATACCCTAACCATTCACACACACACACACACACACACACACACACACACACACACACATTTTCTACCTAGCCTGGAAACACACCATCTTTCTTTCAGTGTGTTCTCCCATACTTTATGTCTAATATCTTCCCCATTATGATATTGGTAACAAAATTTAACTCCTAACTTCTTACACTACTCTAAATTTGCTTTTCTTCCAGAGCTATGTGCTTAGTTAATTTCTTTTTTATGTTATAACTTACGTTTCAAGGAATAACTATCTGTGTCCTAAGATCCACAGGCTGAGCTCCTCCCACCCATTCCGCTCTCCCTGTAACAACAGCTCACTCCTTGGACCTGTCCAAATACTAATTTCCTCATCTGTTAAAGGAATTTTAAGAGACTGCAATATGGATCTTCTCAAATTAGTATCATGAAACAACACTGCAATGTCTCTATGTATCTGGATCAGTTACTTCTTCTCCCACTATGACTTAGTGGCAGGAAGACCCAGAGACAGATGATTTTAGGTGGGTTGGCAGCCTTTCTACTAGCAACCAACTTGACTTCTTTAAGTGACCACTAGTGAAGATAAAAATGGAAATTAAAATAGATGAAACAAAAGAATGATAATTTGACACAAATCATGCATAAAATATTAATAAATTAGAGCTTTTATCTTCATGTTATTTCTTGAAATATGCTTCCCAGACCAGCAGATGCACTTTTGGTTCAGGCTAAATTCTGAGACTGCTAAACTTAACATCAGATTCATTAAGAACAAGGTCTGAATTTAGGCCTAGGATCCTCTTGTTCGAACTAGATTCCTGAATGATCACTGCACACATGTAAGTGTGAGAACAGCGGGCTTATTGTATGCAAAATAAGGTGGGAATTTCAAACAGGATATGAATAATCAAGATACTTAGAATAAATGATTTTCTATCCTGATATATTAAAGCATCGAAAGATGAAATTGCTTTTCCCTTGCTCTTAAGCTCTTTTCTGCTGGTTCCCAACAGAAGCCTCACCTCACCCTCTAGAGACAGGGAAGTGAAAAACACAGCCCTGGTGGTATAGAAGCAAGTTTGCATTAAATCTGCAATTCTCCTTGGCAGTATGTAAAATTTATAACTTACAAAGAAGTAAATTAGTTGACACACAGAAGCATCAAATGCTCAAAAGAACTTGTGTTCCTCAAATTTAAAAGCAGGTCTACAGGCAGCAGCCCAGCAGGGTGGAATGCTGCTTCCTGAATGGCCCTGCAGAACCAGCAGCTGGTGAGTGAGGTGAGCCAGCATAGTGTTTTGGTATAAAGACACATAGAATAGAAGCTGGTAGGCAGGGATACGTTTTATTTCAGAGGGTTTGGGGAAAACCCTAGTGGCTGAACTGTCCCAGGTCACTTCAGTGACAGATACCTTAGTGGAAGGAGGGAAGAACCATCTGATTATGGTGGGCTGCTGGCAGCTGGGAAGCAGACCGGGGGAGTCCTCCTGAGAGGTGGGATCTGGGACCTTCCAGACTGTTCTGGTGGCTGCTTTGGCCTAGCAGTGCAAGCAGGCAAGTAATCTTGACACCCTGTACCCTGCAACCAGGAGTTAAGAGGAGCTAGTGGTGCAGAGCAGAAGGAAAGGGACACGGTTTAGAAGAAGTCAGCTGTACATGGATTGAGGAGAAACTCCAGGTTTTCCCTACCCAAAGGCACCACAGCAGCTAGGAGAGTGCAGTAGAGAGAAATACAGGCAGGGGACATGCACAGAACACTGTCAGCTGACCACAGGTCCAGCTGTATCCCCAATCCACAGGCCAAGGCCAGCCCATACCCTGCACAAATCCTACTGTAAACTTGAACAGTGGAGACATTTTACTTTTCCTTTTTGTTGGTTTGTTTGAGTGGTTTTCCTTTTTTTTAGTCTGCTTGAGGTACTTTTGTGTTTTTGTATTGGGTTCTGTCTTAGATCCCCAATCTCCCAAACAAGTGTACAGCAGAGGTTAAATAAAAAGAGACAAATTGTATGATTTTTAGGGCTTCAGGAAGGTTAAAACCCTTTAATTAACCCCGAGGCGTTGAGGGAAAAGAGAAAGGATACTCTGGATCAGTCCACTTATATTAGGACCAAGGACAAAAAGCAGAGAAACTGAGAAAGTGCAGGCAATGAGCAGGAGCACTTCAAGAACATCTCCAAATCATGAATCAAGTCAATTCAGTAGCACTGTCTTATCATGAAGGCATGGTAAAAGTGAGACTGTAAGAGTAATCGTTGCAGCTGCAGTCCCTACCTTGTTAATTGGGGTTGGAGCCAGAGTGTCCGCAGCTGTGGCCTTATCTTGCCCTTTGAGGTATCTCTGGCCTCACAGGCCACTACAGGCCTCAGCCAGGACCAGTGATTCATAGAGGTTCACTTATTATGAATCAGCTCCCATTGCCAGGCAAGGATGCCTAGGCCTAGGACAGACTCACAGATAAACATAGAAAGCCAATTAGTAAAATTGAAATCCTGCTCAGAGCCGCTTCGCAGTGGTCTCAAACATTTTTGTTTTTCACTATTTGGGTTTCTTACCTTTATTTTTGTTTTGTTCTATTTATCGTCTTTTTCTCTTCCGTCAACTATTCCACTTGATTTTATGTGTTCCTGTGAGCAAATATTGTCTCTTCTCTTTCTGGTTCACGTCAATGTTCACTGGCTTTCTCTTTTCGTTTTTCTCTCTTCTGCTCTTCTCTAGTTTCACAAAATTTGGGTGGTCATCCTGAACTTTACACCCTTACTTCTATTATATTTCTCCTTATTCACCACTCTGTTTTGTCTCCTATCCTTGGAAAATACACTCCAAACAGGATAAAATTAGCCTACCAAAAGGAAACTCATCGGATACAATTGCCTGGTATATGTTGGATTTTGTTATGTAACTGTAGAGTTTTCTCCTATGATTTAGCATACTGAATTAGTACTTATGCAGTTTGTCACTTTTTAGACTGTGCTTGATGATATGATTATTGATAATTGCACTATTTAGCCAGGTGTCATATATGTTGTAGGCAGTTTTTTCCTTCCTATGACAACACCGTGATTGTCTAAGATAATAAACATTACCACAGTCTGGTATCAAAGGATTGGTTGCTGAGTCAAATGGATGGCAACTGCTTGACCTTAATAATTTAGGAAGACAAGTTCTTGGGATATACCAAAAGACTAAGAACAACCTACACCTAGAAGAGCTGAGGAACATGCATTTCCTAGTGAAGTCTCAACACTGGTGATAAAGCTATCTACCATAAGAAGTCTGGAAGCACAGACAATAAAACAAAATAAAAAATGCCAACTTGCAGAAGCAAAATGCAGCCACAGACCTTTGACCCACCCCAAAAAAAAAAAAAAGTCTAGAACATGAGATAAAAGAAGCTGGAAGCCACTCACTGTAAATTTCTGAAACCATAGCATCAAAAGTGAAAAATCAAATAGAGGTGGTTATAGAAAAATAATCTCTCAGGTAAAAAAAAGAAATGAAGGTCAAGATGAAAGACATGCTAAACGAATCCACAGTGAACACTGCTAAAAAATAGAGGAGCTTAGGAAATCAATGGAAACCATGAATTCTCAACAAACAAAGGAATGCAAGTCATGAAACAGATCCAAACAGAAACCCAAGATGTCAGGAACTTTACTGAAAGTATAAACAACAGGTTCAACAAACACAAAGGTAGAACATCAGATGTAGGAGATATGACTGCAGTTAACAATCATAAAAATAAAGGTATATTAAAAATATCAAAGGGCCACAAAAAGTCAATTCAACAGGTGCAAGATGAAGCAAAGAAAAACAACATAAGTTTATCAGAGTCAATGAGAAAGCCATAGATAGTGAAAATGCAAAAAAAAAAAAAAATTCTTCACAGAAGTAATGGAAAACATCACAACTTGGGATAAAGAATTTAAAATACAAATAAGTGAGGCCTATGTTATTTCAAACACCCATGACCAAACTAAAAATACAACTGGGTATTCCCAGTAATCGAGATTCCAAAAAAATCAGCACAAGAACAAATTACTTATAAAGAAAAACTCATTAGGATCAAAGAACACATCTCAAAATGAACTCTCAAGTCAAGGAGAGCATGAAGTGAAATATTTCAGTCTCTAAAAGAAAACATATTATCTTGCTGAATGCACCCTGAAGTCAATGGAGAAACAGCACCTGAAGATTTCACCAAACCAACTCTCCAAAATGCTTTGAAGGATATTTTATTTATTTACTTATTTTACTGGGAATTGAACTCAGGGCCTCATGCTTGCCAGGGAGGCATTGTGCCACTGAGATATATCCCTGGCCACTGAAGGATATCTGAGAAAGAGATAAGGAGGTCCATAATTCCAAGAACACAAATAGAAGGAGACCAGCTGGGAAGGCAAACAATTAAACCAAAAGGTTAACACAAGTTACTACCAACAGGAAAATAAGTAGCAAGGATAACCCAGAACATATCACTTACAATCAACAATGTATATTGTTGCAGTTCACTAATTGGAACGGATGGGCAAAATGAACACTGAGAAATTATGGAATGTCATGAAAACTGTTCTAAGAGGGGAAACTGATAGCAGTGAATTTTCATGTCATAAAAAAGAACAAACACAAAAAACTACCTAATGTTAAGCTTCAAACTCCTAGAAAAACAAGAACCATTCAAACCCAAAGCTCATATAAAGAAAGAAGCTATGAAGGTAAGAGCAGAAATTAATGCAATTGAGATCAAAAAATAACACAGAGTCAGTGAATTGAGCAGTTAGCTCTTTGAAAGATTTTTTTTAATTGATAAAACCTTAGTCAACTTTATAAAAAAGAGAAAGAATAGACCCAAACTAATGCTATCAGGAATAAAAGAGTGAATTAACAATGGACAGGTTCTTGAGGTAGAGATGAATGGTCTTCTGGATTTCCACATGTCCATTGTTAACCTCAAGAACCTATACTCTAATAGATGAGAAATACAGAAAAAAAGAACAAATTCCTAGACATATAGAATTTCTAAAACTGAATAAAGAAGATATAACTATTCGAAAAAGCCCAATATCAGTCAATGAAATTGGTTATGTAATTTAAAAACCTACAACCAAAGAGAAACTCAGGTCTTTGGGGATTCACTTCTGAATTCCACAAGAAATTTAGATATCTAAAGCCACTCCCAATGAAACTCTTACTGAAATTGAAAGGGAAGCAATACTCCTAAAATCATACCTAAAGGTGACTTGGCCTGATAATAGAATCAGAAAAAGACCTAACTGAAAAAGAGAACTACACGGAAATCCCTGTAATGGTCTAGAGGCAAAAATCTTCAACAATATACTGTCAAGCAGAATGCAGAGATCTGCAAAATGCAAATCACTGTGGCCAGGTAGGATTCATCCAAGGGATGCAGGGGTGAGTCAACATACACAAACCAATAAATGTAATACAGCGTACCAACAGAGCCAAGGAGAAAATTCACATGATTATATGAATAAATGCAGAAAAACAGTTGACAAAGTCCAACACCTATTATTTATTTTTTAAAAACCTACAATAAATCAGAATAGATACCCTTTATCACAATCTGATAAAAAACCATCTGTGAAAAACCAACAGCCAAAATCATACTAAAGAATCAAACACTGAAAGTTTTCCCTCTAAATGAGGAATAAGACAAATGTGTGCACTACCACAATTTGTATTCAATATAGTTCTGCAAATGTTAGCCATAGAAGTTAGAAAATTAAAGAAATAAGAGGAATGAGGATACAAAAGGAAAAAGTTAAACTATGATTATTTGCAAATGACACAATACATAGAAACTCCCAAAACTCCACCAAAAGACTTAGATACTTAGCAACTGAATTCAGTAACCTAGCTGGATACAAAGTCAAAACTCAAAACTCAATAACTTTTCTATGCACAAATAACAAAAGCCACTGACAAAAAAATAAGGAAACATATTTCACAATAACATCAGAAAAATGGAATACTTAGAAATCAATGTAACAAAGGAAATAAAAGAACTATACATTGAAAATTGCAGTACTGTGAAAAAGAGATCAAAAAGCACAACATAAAATGTAAAGACATCTCTTGTCATGAGTAGAAAGAACCAACATTGAGAACATGACCGTACTCCTGAAATTGTTACACAGATTTAATGCAATCCTAATCAAAATATCACTATCATAACTCACAGAACTAAAATAAAAAGTCCTAAAATTCATTTGTAAAAAGAAGAGATTTAGAAAAGCAACAACAATTCTAGACAGCATAGTCAAGGCAGGAGGCAATCACAATCCCTAACTTGAAATTATTACAAAGTTACTGTGATAAAAACAGCATGTTACTGGAAAAAAACAGCCAAGCAAACAAAACAGACCTGAGGATCAATGGAACAGGTTAACAAATCCAAACACACTCAGCCACTTGATCTTAGATAAAGAGACCAACACGTTTATTGGAGCAAAGAAAGACTTTAATAAATGGTACTGGAAAAACTGGCTCTCTACATGCTGAAGGCTAAAATTAGATCCCAGTTCCCTGCCAGCCACTAAACTGAAACCAAAATGGATGAAGGATCTAAATATTAAAACAGAAACACTTAATTTACAGGATGAGAAAATAGGTTGAACTCTTGAAGACAAAGGGGCGGGCAAAAATTTCCTGAACCAAATCTTGAACACATAGGAAACAGTGCAAAGAATCAACAAGTGGAATATCATCTTATTAAAAACTTCTGCATAGCAAAAAGAAATGACCAAGAGAGTGAAAAGACAGCCACAGAGTGGGAAAAAAATGTATCTCAGACAAAGGACTAATATCTAGAACATACAAAGAATTGAGGAAAAAATACAGACCCCCAAATTTAAAGACCCAGTTCAAAAATGGGCATCTGATATGAATACATACCTCTCAAAAAAGAAATACAAATGACAAATAAATATATGAAAAAATGTTCAGTATCTCTGAACATTCAAAAGATGCAAATTAAAAGAAAGTTGAGATTCCATTACACTCCAGAAAGAATGACCATTATCAAGAAATCAATCAACAACAAATGCTGTAGGGAAAAAGGAACCCTTCAGTACTGTTGGTGGGAGTGTCGACTGGTGCAACCACTGTGGAAATCAACATGTAGAGTCCTCAAAAACGAGAATTATAGGTTCATTTGACCTAGCTAGTTCCCTTCTGGGTATCTTTCTGGAAAAATTAAAAGAATCAGACCTCAGTAATATATGCACACCCATGTTTATTTCAGCACAATTTATAACACCTAAATCTTGGAATGGACCCAAATGTCCTTCAACTGATTAATGAATACAAATTATGTGTGTGTGTGTGTGTGTGTGTGTGTGTGTGTGTGTGTGTGTGTGTGTTTTAATTCTATGGAGTACTACTCAGCCAAAAGAATAGTAACTTGAGACATTTCTAAAACACCTTGAACCCATTAAGTGAAACAAATCCAATACACATTTGTGGAGGGAGCATAGTAATAAAAGAGTTAAGTCAGATTCACGTGAATGAAGGTTAGTCCCAAGGAAAGTAACTGTGATAAGGATAGAAAGGCCATGGAGCCAGTTCCCTGCCAAAGCTGGGTTGCTGAACCCTGTGAGAGGCTCTCCTGCCTTTTGGTAACAGGCCTCCTTCACCTCTCATGATACAAAACCATTAGGTAGAAAGAGACTTTTGGTGGAGATTTCAAAGCCTCTTGCCTATGCTGTGAGGCACGTTGGCCCAGCAGGACCCCAAAGGGCTGCCACTGCCCTGGCTGTGTGTGAGAGTTGCATGCTTCCCTGTCTCCTGAGGTATTTTGTATTCTATTCTGTCTTATATCACTTCCTTTTGCGTACTATTTTCTGTATGCTCTCTGGTTGTGTTAAATGTCTTATTTCAGCTTACTGAGTGGTGTGTAGTGACTTTGCTCATGCATCAAACCTGGAAAAACTGATAAAGAAGCACCTCAGTTAGCAAATTTACCTTGTCAATACGAAGTGTAAATATCACATTGTTTCTCTGGTGTGGGGAGCCAGGAGTGTAAATAAGACCTAAATGTAAAGTAGATATTGTGAAATGGGAAGAAATTATTCAAAAGGAAAGAGGAATTAGGGAGGGAGGAGAGAGAAAGAAAGGAAGGGAAATGTTTTTTTAAAAGCATAAAATGGAAACAAAATTTTGTAAATGAAGCAGGGAAGAGGGGTTAAATGGAGGGGTGGGGTTAGGAAAAATAGAAGGATGAAGATATATCAAGTAGGGCTGCAAAGTCCTTGTGATGAATGTGATCAATATATGCATTGGAATTGTACCAATAAACTAAATAAATAGATGCAAGCAGCGATACAATTTGCAACATAAGGTATAATTGCTCTTGAAAGGCCAGCCTCAGCGTGGTCTCCAGCTGTGCAAACCAGGGATAGAATGAAAGCTTTTTCTTGGGTATTATCTATTACAGCTCCATGCAGGAGCATAGGAAACAGTGTATTCGTTATTCCAGATTCCATCTGTGTTTTACCATCTGTACAGTATCATCTCTTTCACGCACAGGGTCCATGTTGACCTTGCTGTGTTAGTGGTTTTTGATTTTCATTAAGTTAGCAACAAGCATAGAAATAGTCTATGAACTCAACTACCAAGCATCATCAGAAATTCTGTCTTGTCTTTGAATTTTTCTTACAATCAGTAAGGGAGCCAGAGCTTGGACAGTGCAGTCATCTGAGTCAGGGCTCCCGTGCATCTCACGGGTGACTTATCCAACTGTTCCACTTGCCTTCATGAATACATTTTCACCTGCGGAGCAACACAAACAGCCCCACATCCCCCGATGCCCCAGCCTGGGAAGAAGCTTGTGTGTCATTGGAGGAAAGTAAAATCTACAACTTCCTTAGTAATGCTTGGTGCTACAACACAAAACCCCAGATGCTCACTGTGCTGATCATCCTCTCAATCCCCTTTATTGTACTATTTTCCCTGAAAAAGTGTCAAAGCTCGTTTTCCCATAGTATAATTATCTTAACTGTTTTTATATTCGTATATACGTTATTTGTTTCAGCTCATACTAATGAGACAATGTGATATTTACACGTGTGTCTTATTTATTTCACTAATGAGTATGGTCTCAAGTAGTATCCATATACCTATAAAAGTCTCTAGTTTATCCATTTTTATGGCTGAGTATATAAAAAATACTACATCTTTTTTATATACTCCTCAGTTCATGGACATTTAGGTTGTTTTAAAGATCTGGATATTACAAATTTGGCTGACAATAAGCATAGGTGCAAACATATCACAGTGTATAATGTTTTTAATCCTTTTGGGAAGACACCTAGAAGAGTAATAGTTGGGTTGAATGGGACCTCTACTCTGCTTTTGAAGGAATCGCCACACTGATTTCAACAATGTTTGCATCAGTTTGCATTGCAAGCAGTGGAAATGGGTTCCTTTGGGGATCATATGCCTCATTTATCTGTCTGTCAAATTCTTTCTCTCAACCAGAAAAGCTTTCTATCATGATATCTGTAAATATTTTTTAATGTCATTAATGGTATCTCCTGCTTGCTCATTGACTCCAATTAATCTCAAATTATTTTCTGTGTCTCAGCTAGAAGCTGCTGCATTGATTTCCCATAGTCCCTGGCTATTTGTTTGTTTGTTTTTGTTTTTGTTTTGTTTTTTCTGCTTTTTTGTACCAGGCATTGAACTCATGACTTGTGCTTGACAGGCAGGCACTTAAGCCACTGAGCTAAATCCCTGGTGTGACCCTAGCTATTTTTGAGAAATCTTTCATTTCCTGGTTACTAATTGCAAGCCTGTTTTCAATATGTGAGATCCTGTCCTCACATTGCCTAATCTGCTTCAAATACTTTCAGTGGAGTCTTTACTCTCCTGAATATCTACCAAATCTGCTTTATGGATTCCATTTATTTCTGGTGCTGAGTTTCCGTAATTTTCTTCAGCTCATCTATTTTCTTTTTTGCCTTGGTCTGCTCTAATGTCTCTAAGCATTATGTGTATTTTTGTAATCTCTGTAGTTTTCTGAGAGATTATTTCTGGTCTCATTTTTTCCAGACCCTCATTCAATGGATTTGTTACCACTTCAGAGAGACCGGTGGGAGTCTTTTGGATTGTCCCACCTCATCATCCCCTGGATTTGCCTTTGGTGAACTGGATGTCTGGGGTTGCATTTTGCTTAAGTGTCTTGCTTAAGTGTATTCTCTCTGTCTCTTTTTTAGTTTAATTCCTGAGGTGATGCTTTTAAGTTGCCTATGGTGGATTGCTTTATTGGTAGTATTTAGGACCCTTAGGTGATGATTACTTCTCTGAGGTTTCTTCCAGGCTTAGCTGGACTTTTGGGTTTTGAATCTGTTGGAAGGTCCTACCTCTTCAGTTTGTTGGACATGAGAAGTTGTTGCTTGTTTGGATTGACCTCATCCCTGTTTCTTTGGCAGTGTGCCACCATATTTTCTGTGACCCTTATTTAATATGAGTAATGGGAATACTAGGACCAACAGCTGGTTAGAAAAATTACGTAAATTTGGGCTATAATGATACCAATAGCATCAAACATAGCCTAGAAAATAACAAGCTGAGTTAACACTTAATTTGCCACTTTTAACTGTGTGAACCAGATTCATGATTATATAACAGAATGTAAGCTAAACCAGATAATTATACATAATATATAAGTCTAATAATATGCCAATTTTGCCCTTAAGGGTTCAAATGTAAAATTGACTAAGGAGACAATAGAGAAATGGAAGAAGAGAAAGAGATTAGAAGTTAGATTGGAGAACAAAGGGGGACCATGCCAACTTGGGGACACTGGTGCAGAAGGCTGAAGGGAAGGAGAGGTGGAAGAGATAAAAGGAAGAACAGAACAGAACCACACCCACAAAGAGGTTAGGAACCACTTTCACACTCATATAAAAACTATGAAGGAGAAAGCAGGATCAAAAGAAAAAAAAAAAAAAAAGAATCCACTTCCATGATTCCCTCCAGGTTCACTAGTAGACAACCTGTGATGACAGAGTTCCAAATCATGCCAATCTATCCCAGCAAGGCAGCAGTTGCTTTAGGGTGGGGAAGTGGACAATCTCAGCAGGCCTGCCCTAAGACCAGACTCACTGAATTTGCCACAGTCCAAGAAATTTCCACGGGTCTGCACCCAGCTGGGTCCCGCTAGAGGAAGCTGGCAGCAGTTCTGGGTTCTGGGCTTATCTTGCCCATCTACAAAATAGCTCCCGGCTAATTGCTCTCTCCCCTCAGAAGATCTGAGTCCTCTGCATTCATGGCCAGCCAGTGCAGTCCTCTATGTCCACTGCTCCGTTCCACTGCTGCATCTCTCTACAGAGGCCTCTGGGTTCACCAACTGTCACCTTTACCCTCACCATTACCCTGCATCCCCAGCTTTGAACAACTCCTGTCACACAGTGAGTCCATCTCAGAGCAGGGATGCCACTGGCTACCACCTTCTTCTTCCTTGAAGTTTTCCTTTTTACTCCTCTGTGGACTTCAGTTCACACTTCAGATTCTTCCTGGGTCCAGGAAGCCCTTCCTTCCTGCCTTCCTTCTTGTCTTCCTCATGATGCTCTATTCCAGCATCTGGATGGTGACTCTCAGAGGTTGTTTTCTCTGCTGCTTACCATTCTGACATTGTTGTAGTTAGGGGTTGTGCAGAGAACAGTTAGAATCAGGACATGGCGTTCATAATATTATGAGGGTTCTACTCTGGAGCCAAGAAGTCACACTCACAACAAAGACCAGGGCTGTCCTGAAAAGGACCACAGCCATCCTCAGTGACACGGAGGCTACAAGCTCCTTCAGTGACAAGCACAGTCGGGTACATGCCAGGAAGCCAGCATGACAAGTTCATCCTGGAGACCAAGTGGCACATGTCTTCCCCTTCAGAGCCAGGAAGCAATGCTCTATGTGAGAACAAAAGCTTCTCCAGGAGAACCAATGGCTCAAACAGCAATTCATAGGAGAACCCACAATGCCTCAGCACTTCAATGCAATAATGCATTAATGCCCTCCTTCACCTTCTCCACCTCTCTGTTTATGCTGGCAACTTTCCTCAGGTGGAGCATCTATGCTCAGTGCCATGCTCATGTAATCAGCTGGCATTAATTTGACCACCAGTTCTTAATCCATAAGAGCCATCTTCCCAGAAATCTCAAAACTCTTAAATTTAGTATTATTTGATTTTACTTAAAGTGAGTGTCATTGTATTTGATTTTACTTCCTTTTGTTTGAGATAAATGGATCTAAAATAAAGGAAAACACAAAACTGGAGGAACTATATATATATATATATATATATATATATATATATATACCTTCTTCCCCATTTTCCTGTCATTTGTCCTCTCCCACTTCCCTTAGTTCTAGAAGCTAATTTTTATTGGATGGTCTGTCTATTCTCGGTTCTGTACAATGTGCTTTATGAACATTTTAGCTAATTCATAAAACTGTACTGAAAAAGAGCTCCTTGAAGGTAGAAAAGAAAAAGGTGAATGAAAGGATTGGCTCACTTACTTATTGGTTCATTTACTGACAAATGTCATCAGTATTAATAACTCACCTCTTATGCACCACTGTTCTTGGTCTTAAAATGCAGCAGTGAATGAAAAAAAATACATAATCCTGTCCAATGGATCCTTTCGAGGGGAGAGATGAACACATGCAGGGAAGTATATAAATTTAGATGGAGGAAAATAAAACAAGGTAATGACTAGAAATTGAGGGCTTGCCATGTTAAGTCAGTTAGCTGATCAGAGAAGACATGTACAATTAGAATACTGAGAACTGTGTGAATAAATGGCTGCCGTGTGAATTCAGACACTCTGTGAATCTTACGGGGGCCTCTAAGAATCTGTATGGTCATTTTTTGACCTTCCTTGTAGATTCATTTGTTACTAGTCTCCTCCTCAAGTGTCCTTGATTTTACTTTTTATCCTCATGAGCTGATTATGCTTTTAGTTAGAGCTTCCTTTGCCCAGATTCTGTTTGGCTGTTTTGTTCCAGTGTCTCAGAGTTGGTATTTTGATTGTACGGTATTCACAAGTGCCCATTTTCTGCTGTCTGTACTTCCTGTTAAATGGTAAGATCCGTGAAAGAAGTAGTGTATACTCAAAATAATTGAAAATAGGGACTAAATTAAATGCTTCCATTCCAACATTTATGATAGAATTTTTTACATCAACCTAAAGACGAATGGATAAACAAAGGCCATATATAGCTACAATTTATTATTTAACCACAAAAACAAAAAATCAAATAGATGGATAGGGCTGGAGATTTGGCTCAGCAGTGTAAGCGCCTGCCAGGGAAGCACAAGGTCATGAGTTTGATCCCTAGTAACCCCCCCACCCCCCAAAAAAGTTCTAAATACATGGATAAACCCTAAAAACACTACAAGTGAAATAAACCAGGTGCAAAACAATAAATATGTGATTGCACTTATGTGAAGTAAATTCACAGAAATAGACCTTATAGAGTTTAGGAGACAGGAAAAGGATTTGTATTTTAATGGATAGAAAATATCTTTTTGGAAGACCAATGTATTCAGGAAATAGTAGTGATAGTTATACAACATCATCTATGTTCTTAATGCCACTGAACTATATGCATGAAATCATTACAATGGTGAATTTTGTATACACACACGTAAGCATGATCCATGGAGAGGACTCATGAATAAGGAGTCTTTTTTTCTTTCTCCATTATATTCTTAGTTCTTTGCACAGCTCCTGGTATAGAAAGCATGTGTTTAGCACACATTTTAGCCCTATTTTAAGTCCAGTTCTGTGTCCAGGAGCTATTCTGGTTCTTAACCACTGATCAAGTCACCTATAAAATTTGCATTTTGTGCAAATCTTCCTGGTAACTTCAAGTAGAGTTTGAAATACTTTTCTATCATGCAGAGTCAACATTTTGTAACAGATTACTGTATTTCATAGAGCAAACGTTTGTACTTACTTCTTAATGATGATTTCCTTTCAATTCTTATGATTTACACTAAGGAGAGTCTCATTTCTGTTACCATATCTTCAACACTTTTTAATAGAGCAAAACAATTAATTAGAACACAGCAAAACAGTGAAAACAATATTGGACTTCAAAGACAAGACAGAAGGAGATCACCCATATTTACTGTATTGCATACGGTCATCCTTCTGAGAGATGCTCAGACCTCTGGCTCCAGGTCAGCATTATCAGCCCAACAATACAAGCATTTAGTTGCTTCATGTGCCTTAATTGTTATCAACTCCGGCTGACCTTGGAACCATGTGACTGCTAATGGGGGGTGTGCATGTGGGTGGGTGACATGTCTGATTCTCAGCCCACACCAGTAGGCTCATAGGAGACTCTGACTTTTCTCTCCCTGGTGGGCGTGTGGCTCTTGCCACTTCCCAGGAAGGCTGGCTGTTTTCTGCTTGGCTGGTCCAAGTCCCAGCATTGCTGATTCTCAGGAGATGCTGACTTTTCTCTGCCAACATTTTATAACGCTTGTTAATCACACTTTTTTCTTCCTCCTTCTTTTCTCCTTCCTTGTCCTTTTCTTTATTTCTTCAAAGTCAAAACAAATCTCAGGCGCATCTCCCCCATGCTCCACTGTCACCAACACTTAGAATGGAATCACTTAATTTGTTGTGTGTTTATTTGATTATTAGTGTAAAAGTGATACTGGCTTTTCACAGATGGTTCTAGTATAACAAATATGTGAGATATTTTACATATTTAATTTGATTAAAGAAATTAAAGCAAAAATAATACATGGATATTGCATATGACAGATGTTATAAAATTGACCAAGGAACTCTAACTCTGGGACCACACTGTTCTTTAAGGCCTGGATCCTTCTGCTCATCTGCAGCAAAACATCCAGTCTCTCACAGTGTTCTGTTCCTTTCTGTCACATGCTTGAGAAAGAGACAAAGACAGAGACACAGAGAGGCAGATAGACAGACTGTGAATGTGAATAATGTGTTCTGAATTAATCTCCAAGTAGAAAGTATCCAGGCATCACTGTGGGGAGTGCCACGCAACAGACTATATAGTTCACAGAAATCAGAATAATCAGGTCAGTCTGGATGGAGCAGATGCCTTGTTCTCTAGCAATGCAGAAGTGATGTATGATGGGAAAGTCTCCTCCTCCTATTTACCTGTCTACATTATTTTATCAGTCAGTGTCTTCCTTACTCTTTAACTCTGACCCCATTTCAGTGAGGCCAGCACTTTTGTTGATCCAGCTTTTCCCCAAATCTCAGCATCACCACACTAGGCCTGCTTTATATTCTACTAATTCCAGCATTGTCTCTCTGTCAGGTGTAGCCGATGGAGTGGTGCAGCTGTCACTCCTCCAATGTCAGGGCTGGGTAACACTCAGGTTGACTCCGCTGGTCACTAATTCATAATTTACAACAATCATGAATGAGTTTGTACTTTAACTTGCTTCAGCTCTTAGCCAATGCCTCTGTGGATAAGGTGACTGTCTCTCCCTGCCATTTGTCTTAGTTATTCAGCCTCTTGGTGCTAAACAATTTATCTCATGAGAAAAGTATACAGCTCAGACCCAGGGACCTCAGTTCCCTTCTAGCAATCACTGGCCCCCAACTTCTGAGAGGTCCTGAGGTGTGCCTAAGCTTTCTTTAAATCTCAATTTTTCGAATGAAGCAATTAATGTTGACTCTCTATATCATATTCTTGTAAGTTCTCGGTCAGAAATAAAGGTAGAAATTGATGTTGTTAATTAATGAACTTAACAAAATCATTTGTGTTAGTTTTATAGTATATTTTATTATATTTTATGAAATTCAAGCAACAAAGTAATTCAAGGCATGGTTAAAAAATCCATGGAGTTAAAATGGAAAGCACTGTTTTCTCATATTATTGCTACTCGTGTTCAAATTCATTCCCCAGAAAATATTATTTTAATAACTCCTGGCTTTTAATTTCCTTAAGTGTTTTAGTTTTCATTTTGTTGTTCTTAAGTGGAATTCCTTCAAAAATAGATTGGACTTAAACATTTTGTCTCAATTTTTATATTGTCAGTTCTTCAATATTTTGATTTTAAGCTTCTGCTAAAAAAGAAAATAGAAGGAACCTTTCTTCCACATCCTCCAGCTCTACTGGATCCTCCTCCACACCTCTGCAGATCTCTGACCTGAGGCTAAATGACACTGTGGTCTCCTAGAGCAGGAAGTTGATAGGAATACTAGATCCTTGTGGAACAGTTATTAGAGAATTATTTATTTATTCAATATGAGATAATTTTTTTGGAAAATATGACATCTGGAAAATTGTAAAGCTTTCTTTCTTGATCAATAATTTGTCCAAATTAGTGAAGACAGCTTGATACCTTTCTAAATTTATCTTTCAGCCACAATGAGAGTTGGTTTGACAATAACATGCCAATAACACATCTTTGGGTTTTTTTGCCAGCTGCCACCTTTAATATTATGGTGGGACATTGGACTTAGATTTCTACAGTTGTCAGAATGAATGAAACAAAGCAGGAATTCCATTGCTTGTTCTGCAGCATTTTGGGTTAGTTCTCAGTTATTCACAAGACATAGCACTTTGTTTTGTTTCTTTGTGGCACAGGATGCTAACTCAGTATAAATTAATGCCTATTTTTTTATCTAGAATGACTCAGAAGAGAACTCAGAAGATAACTGGAGATTTTTGGAGGAAGGAAAATTTACAAGTAAAACTGAAAAGGATTGCTTAGTTTATACTGGAAAATATTCAGGAAAAATTGTGTCAAGGAATGTAAGTTAAAAATCCATGTGGAGAACATAAACTAAGAATCGATATGGAGAAAGTCAATAAGATATCTCTATTTGCTGAACAATAATAACTATTTTTAAAGTAACATTTAATGTGGATTAAAACAAAGCCTTTTTGTTGGATGTTGTATTTAACCTATAAGAGTTATACTCCATAAAAGTAGTTATAAAAGTTTTCTTGGGGATCTCTCCACAGTGGAGGAATATGGTGGATCAATAAACAGCAAACTAAAGAGCCTCTCTGAGAGAAACAGCTCAGATGCTGGCATAAAACACGTTGGAGAAGACCAGATGGAAGGGGATGGAGCCTCTCAACCCAGGAAGCAACTAAAGGGGGGCGGGGAAAGAAAAAAAAAAAAAGAAAAAAATATGTGTACAGAACACTGTGGCCAGGTACACGCTCACCAGAGCTGATCCCATTGTGTAGGAAATGCAGCTGGAATCCAAAGACACATGGTCGCTGTGAAGTTGGGGGTTGGCAAGCTCAAGGACCTCAGTAGGAGGAAGTGGTCGAGGAGAGAGTGGCGGAGTGGAGAACAGCACTGGCTCAGAGATCTGTACCAGCTTGCATCACGGTGAGTATGGGGAACTCAGTTCTCTCACAGGAGTGGATAATTGGCCAGGCAACATTTTGGAGTCAGGCAGAATAATCCCAGAAACAGAACTATAATGCACGAGGTCTCCCTGAAGCCATCTCTAACTGACACTGTGTATGCAGTTCACACTAACATAGTGAAGACTCCCAGTGGTTGTCCAGCTCAGAAAGGAAGGGCCAGCCTACCCCACCCAAGTATGAACTTCAGTGGCCATCAGCAGACTGAGTAGGGCAGTGGTCCCTAACCAGCATGCTTCAGAGTAATCATAGACAATACAGGAAGTGCCTAGGACCACCACTGTCCACTAGTCTGGAAGAAACCAGAAACGTGAAAAGAGGAGAAAACAAAAGGAAGTCTCTAGCCTCCATCCCAAACTGTACAGGCCCAGGAGAGGTAAACACAGTAGAGATCGGGGTTACACACTTGCAGTTTCAGAAAAAGCAGACTCTGACAAAAATGATTATCTTTACGACATTATAAAAGAATGAACAGCAGAAATACTAATATATGTAAAGGAAGATATAAGAAAAATAATACAAGAAATACTAAGTACCTCTCAAGAAGACACAGATGGAGGAATGGAGGAGCATAGGAAAAGGAGAGAAACCTTTGATGAAGAATATTAAAAAAAAATCTAGCATACATAAAACAGATTCAAAGAGACTACCAGGGAATTAAAAACTCCATTGAAAGCTGGCAAGTCTACTTGAAAGAAACTAAAGTTGGACTATCAAACCTTGAAGACAGGTTTGCAATGTGTGATCACAAAAGAAAAGATCTCTTAAAACTCACAAGGAACCAGGAAACAATAATACAAAGGCTAGAAGATGACAAGAGGATCTTTAACTTAAGAATAAAACATGTGAGTGAAGAAGCAGGGGTATACACAAATGAAATACACAGGCTATTCACAGGAAAAAAAAAAAAAAAAACAAAAAAAAACAAACCTTCCCAAGCACAGGAAAAGGAAAGGTTATCTAGATATATGAGGCATACAGAACTCCAGCCAGCTACAGCCAAAATAGATCTACACCCAGACATATAATAATCACCGCCCCAGAAATTCAACACAAAAACAGAATATTAAAAGCTATGAGAGAAAAGAAACAGATCACCTATAAAGGAAAATTCATCAGAATCACAGCAGACTTCTTAAGACAAACCATCATATCAAGATGAGCTTGGAGTGAAGTATTCCAAGCCTGAAAGAAAACAACCTCCAATCCAGATTGATGTACCCTGCAAAACTATCTCTCAAAATTAATGGAGAAACAAGATGCTTCCATGACAAAGAGGAACTGGAGGAGTTCATGACCACCAAGCCAATCCTACAAAAAATACTGAAGGACATTCTTGGGAGAGAGAAAAAATGACCATGGTTTCAGTAACAGTGACAGAGGAGGCTCACTAAATGGGGCAGACAGTGGAATGAGGGGAAAAGTAGACAACCAATGACAGAAAAATAGCATGGCAGAGATGGGGCAGAGAAGGTTGACCATAATCGCTAGCATGGATGGCCTCGATACACTAATAAAAAGAAACACAGAGTAGATCAGGAAATAGGGTCCGTCAAGATGCTCTATACAAGAAATATATTTAACATGAAAGAAAGTTTATGGACTGAAAGTCAAAGATAAGAATATAATGCTCTATGTGACAGGGAACCAGAAAAATATGGGGGTAACTCACCCCTCAGCTGCAGATGGGTTGGAAAGACATAGCACTTTTACACAATAGAGAACTACTCAGCTATAAGGAAGAAAAACCTTGAGGCTCTTGTAGGTAAATGGATACAGCTTGAGACCAAGCTTAGGGGTGAAAAGGTTCAAAGCCACTTAGGTAAATAGTGAGCTGCCTCCCTAATCTAAAAACTAAAGCACTTAGTGGGATACAAAATGAACAATACATCCTGGGAAAGTGAAAGGGGAGGAACTGTCTAAATAGGGAAGGAAGAGGATGTTGTTAATCTTGTATCATGATTCAAAACCCATATTGCTTTCATCGCTCTGTTTAGTTTGGTTATATTCTGTTCCAGTTTGTCTACTTGCACTAGATTTGAGGGCATGAACAGCTATTCCAAAGATAGCACGATATACTATGGTAACCATTTTTAATTTCCTATTAACTTAATCTGAAACCCTGTATTATTGTCACTGCCTTGTTTTGACTGGTAGTATTTGAATCCGTTTTGTTCAATCACTGATTGAACTGATTTTATTCAAAGTCAGTCTTGACTGATTTTATTCAAATCTGTTACATTTGATAGTATCAAGTCTGAGAGTATAAGAAACTACTCTGAAGACAATAAGACATTCTTGTTTGACTATTATGTTTTGTTTTTGTTGATTTTGTTCTTGTTCTGCTATGTTCAATTTTATTGTCTCTGATGATACAGGCAATTCTATTGAAAATAACAAGAGACATCATGGTAACCACTGTAGATCAACTTGTATTGTGGTTTTAAGTCATGTATTACATCCATCCTTTTGTTTTGAATGACCCCATTTTGGTTTGTTGTTGTTGTTGGTTTCTCATTTGGTTTTATTCTTTTCAAAATAAAAATAAAAAAGTTTTCTCTATCAGAAAAACATAATAATATGTAACAATAGAGTAAGTAAATATTTCAAAATAATTCATAATAATATATAATAGTAGAGTAGGTGTATATTTCAAAATAAATAGATTTGTGTGTAAGGCTTCTCAGCACAGAGAGATAACAAATATGTGAAGAGGCAGAAATAGTACTACCCTGATTTGATCATTGTACTTTTTTTTACATGTATTGATGCATTGTAATATCCCTTACAAATATGTGCAAATATTATGTACTAGTTAAAACTTTAAAAATTAACTCTTCCATTACCAAATTATACAGCTGGTATTATAGAAAGACATTGCCTGTGAGTGTAGAAATAGTGTTAGTAAAAATGTTTCTAAAAAGCACACATCAAGCCCAGTCAGAGGTATTTATGATGAACAAGTACAATGCTACACGTGAGTATTAGTTTTAAATAAGCTCTTTCCCATTTGAACCTTCTGAGAGTGTGTGAAGTAGAATACGAGGTGTCAGTGTTCTTATTTTCCAGTTGAGGTAGCTAAGCCTGCCCTGGAATGTGCTTCTCTTTAGCTCTTAGTCCTATCACAATTCTCTTGAGGAGAAGGAAACCTTTTTCTTTTTGAGCCTAATTTCTACCATATTTCAAACAGGAGTGAAGATACAAGCATTTTTTTCATTAAGCCTGATTAATGAAAGTCACATTTCTCTTGCTTTTTTGTTTAGGCAACCCTGCTCCCTTCTGCTAATCTGCATGAGATTCTTTTCCTCCGAACACCTTCTTGTAATTCTTATCCCACCAAAATATACTTTCTATCTTTCACTTCTAGAGTTAATACGAAGAGTTTAGGGCACCTTCACTACTGTTAGGTTGATTTCAATGCCACCCACTGTGTATTAACCCTTCCAATGGGTTGTAAATAGAATCAGACTTCAAATCAAATCCTGCTCTCATTTCTACATAGATGACGTTCTCTGTTACTCAATGCTGTACTCTTTAGCTTTTTAATCTGTAAATTTTTTAAATAAATATAGCTCCAGGTAATGGTTTTCTAAATTTGTTTGTTACCCTTCATCTATTTGTTCTATTATGATAACCAAAACAAAAAAAAAAAAATTTGACTCAACCTTCCAGATCACAGGATTTGTGAATGTCCCAGGATGAAACAACCAGAGGGCCTCACATCCTTTGCAGTAGTTACTGGTAAAGAACAGGTGTGCAGTAGGCAAGCTGACCAGCACTGTTCCCTGGCCCTTCCCTCCTGGAGCAAGCACAGGCACCTGCTTCTTCCTCCTGCCTATACCCACCTTTCTCAGAGCTGGAGGAAATGCACCTATAGATGAGAAAACAAAATCACAGTGCAGAAAGTCAGCGAGGGAAGAGAGAGAGGCAAAGAGTGAAAAATGATGGCAACCCCTGGTTTCAACAGTGTTTTCCTGTTCGACTCCTTCATTTCTTATTTTTCAGATTTTAATGTTAATAGTTAAAGATTGGACTTTTAAAATTAATACTCAAATATATGCTTTAAATACTAGTGTCTTATGTTTGTTTTATGTACCACATATTGTTGTTACCCTTATTTATTTGTACTTAAAAATTACTTTCTAGTATTATGGTGAGTACCAAATGTGGTAATAATAGCATTTGTCAGAAAACCCCACTCTAATGAAGTGCTAACTTCACTTTCACTTTTCTTATTATGATCCTGAGGCTCCAGGGATGTTAAGATCAAACAGCTACAACATACCCAACCCAGCTTTAAACACTTGTGTGCTTGACTCCAAAGTCTGTGTTTCCAGATACTATGAAGCTGCTAAATTTATTTATTTATTTATTTTCGTCATCTAGAGACTACTTGCTACATGTGAAGCATAATCTTCTTCAATTTATCTTTTCATATATAAATATATGAAAAAAAAATATATATATATATATATAAAATTCTTGACCCGATCACATTCCCCAGGATCATCAGTGAGTAGCTGAACCTGGAGCTACACATCCAGGGGCTTCAGGTTGGCTCTTTATTGGCCACAGGCTTTTCCTATCTTGTCTTTCTTCAATGCACACCACCCACCAGCACAGGGAAGCAGCCTTTCATGGGCTGGAGGACTGTCCCCCTGCTAGAACTCTGCTGCTCAGTTTCTGGGTATATATTTTGAACAGGATTTTGACCTGCAAAGTTCCTCAATCAAAGTTGTACCCTTTTTACTTTCAATTTACAATGAAACATAGATTTTTTTCCTTAAAAGCTGAATTTTTCCCCTCACAGCCCTTCCTTTGTAACCTACATTCCCCACCCCCACTCACCCACTTTCTGCTTATTAAAAGATAGAGAGGATATAAACTGTGTCCTCTTGAATTAAAAATTACACTTCAGAGCTGGGCCTGGTGGCACATGCCTGTCATCCCAGCTGGGATTACACATTTGCGCCTAAACAGATAATTTAGAGGCAGTGAGATCCTGTCTCTAAATAAAAAAAAATAGAAAGCGATGGGGATTTAGTTCCATGCAAAGAACCAAATGGTGCAAAGCAAAACAAAACAAACATTGTGGTTTGGTGCCAAGATCAAAATATGTGCATAAAATGTCTTTTGATGTTACGTAGGAGTGTGCCTATATCTGAACAAGAGTGATTCTGGGGGAAAGGTGTGTGTGCGTGTGTTTGTGTGTGTGCATGTGAATTCTCTGTGCCACTTAAAATTTAATGAGATTACAAGCCCATGAGTACCCAGGCATGGCGGTGCATGCCTGTAAATCTAGCACTTGGGAGACCGAGGCAGGAGGATAGCTGAATTCAAGGCCATCCTGGGTTACAAAGTGAATTCAAAGCCAGCCTGAACTACCTTGTGAGACCCTGTCTCTAACAGACAAAAAAAAAAAAAAAAAAAAAAAAAAAAAAAAAAAAAACAGAAAAAAAAAAGGTAGCACATGAATAAAGTTCTGATCAGTGCTAAAGTCTACCTAATGTGCTAGATAGGGTTTAGATTTTCCCTATGAACCCCAATACCCAGGAATTTACACCTTGCAAAATCCTCTTTACATGAAGGGAGGCAGGACATTTTCTTGCCCTAGAAGGAACACAGCAGTTGTGACCACTGCTCATTTCTGTGGTTTTGTCGCCTTTGTAGGAATGACTCCTCATGCTGACTGACTCACTGCTGCTCTCCTGAGGCTGGGTGGAATCACGCTGCCATTCTGTGAGCCTTCTATCCATGGGGCCATAGCAAGGAGTACTGGCTGCCTTGGGGGCTCCGTGCCGTCCCCAGACACCGCCAGAGAGTAAAATCTCATCTGCTAAGGACCTGAGTGACTCTGAAGGCAAATTCCTTCCCACTTTGCCCTTGGGATGAACTCACAGCCTGTGCAACTTGCTGATGATAATCAGGAGAGACCCTGAAGCTGGGGCCCTAAGTCCTCACTGTCTGAGTGGCATGCCTCTGGAATCTCTGAAAAAATATGTATTGTTTTAAGCCACTACATTTGTAGTTATTTGTTATGTAGCCATAGATAAATAACAGACACCAAATATTGATTTAATTTGTGTATTTGTATGAAACAAGAGATTTGCAGTTGTATCTTTTTGTCTTGAATACATGAGGCAACTTTTACTAGGTACCTGTGTTCTTTGGAAACATAACTTAAGGTCTACGAGCTAGCTTTGGCTTCCTAAACTCTAAAAATGTAAATAAACAGACAAACTAGAAGGACCCCAGAAAGCACAGTCTTTGTACTGAAACACAGGAGGGCAATAAAGTTTAAATGTGCTAATTCCTGCAGTGAGCTTTCCAGAAATGTTGTCTTGTCTAACTCTGCATAACCTCCAGCATGCTTAACCGTATTTTCCCACAGCACTTTATTGATTCAACATTTTTTTTCACATTGTAACTAAACTATGACTTCAACAAGAATAAATTTTTATTCACCTACACATCTTCAGAAAAATAAAAGCATCCAGTTTGGCTACAAAGCAGGTTTACTAGATTGTCAGATATGTAAATGCATGAAACTACATCAGAGATTCTGAGCACAACAATAGAATGTTTATTGAACTTGACAAAGTGACAAATTATGTTTGTATGTACACTTAACCCCAAGGCTAACTGATGTGCCAAGCATAGAAATTAAGATGAATAAATGCATTCATTTTTAAATTAAGACCAGAGCATTTGAAAATGGAATTTGTCGGATTGCAGACCACTGGATGGCACTCTGATGGTCATTCAACCTTAGTGTTGTCTGGTGACTGGAAAATGTTGTTTATCTCAGGGACGTCCAAGTTTCAGGATCTAGAACAGACCTGACATGTAATGAGCATCCATCAGGAAGGCTTTTTTGAAAGCACATATTGTCTGAAACCTGAATTCTAAAGGGGTTATCTCTGGGAATTATGGCAGATCACCTAATATGGCCACATAGCTTCCTGACTCAGTGTGACATGGCCCATTGTGTCACTGAGGGGCAGAATCTGCTTACTCAAGTTTGAGACTGCTGCTGACTCAGCTTCACTCTTCTGATCACAACTGCAAACTTGCTGTAGTCTTTCACATGTCGGTTTTTATATGAATGATTTTTCTTTTGCTCTTTCTTTTTTATTTAAATGTGTTTCCACAAAGGAATCAGAATGCCATTCAACTGTAGCACAAACAGTGGTCAGTGCATACCACTTTTTTTTTTTTTTAATCTTCCTTCCAATCTTACATTTCTTAAGTCACCCCTTAAGAAACAGCAAGATGGCCAAGGTCTCAGCCTACCCATTAGTTTGGCCACAAATTTCTTTCCGAAGATAATTTTAGATGCCACCAGAGTTAGGACATCTGAGACCACAAGCTGCAGGCCATCACTTGATCTGGAGAAATTTGCTTCTTTCCCACCTATTGGGGAGAAAATTCCAAGTAATAAACTTACTCCAACCTCTCTCCTCCTAGCTGGAGAACTGAGAAAGAGTGGAAAATGGGACTCTCAAACTTTCCTAGTATATTTGCACTGTGAAGGAGGAGAGAGTACAAATGTTTTGCTGAGATATATTTTTCTATTTCTAAAAAGCATAATTTGAACCCCTATATACAGATATTATATATGTATGTGTGTTCACTACATATTTATTGTTCATTTACATGATTAAATTAATTATTTTTCCTCTCAGCAAGCTTGAAACAAGGATTTTATCTCTCAAATAAAAAGTCCAGTGGTTAATGCACTCATACAAACTTTCATAGTGGATTTGCATGGCATTTAAATTCTTGTTTCCAACAATAGAATGAAAAATGCTATTTTTATTGAAAGGTGTTTTGAATAACAAAATATCAAAAAAGTTTATTCAGAAGTGCAGCAAGAATTTTTCTGAGATTCCAAAATTATATCCATAAATGTTTCATTTCAATCTTTCATGTGTTGTCATTTAACCTAAGATTTCTAAGTAATCAGAGAAGTACAAGATGTGTGTGTGTGCATGTGCATGTGTGTGCATTCTGAGCTAGTGGTAGAATGTATGCTACTGGAGCTGCATACATATTTTAAAAATTTCACGGGTATATAATGGATGACTTTCATCAAATCATTTACCTATTCTGAAAAGCTAATCATGTCCATTGCTAAAATAAAGTTGCCAGTATTACTATGCACTGTTTTAAAGATAAGCAAATATGAAACTTCATCACATCAACAAGGAAATCACTTTGAAGGAGTCACAAAAGGGATCAACTCTCCACAAAGTTTACTTGGTAAACAATGACCCGTCCAAAATCCTACTAGCTTGGGAAATGACCATTGTAGCTCACCAGTATGATCTGAAGTACTAGAAGTGACTCTCTTTGGGATCAATAAAGGGAAGTATGTGTGTGGGATTACACATGCCTGTGTAGATGTGCACATAACAGTATGTGGCTGCATAGCAGTATTATGTATTAGTAGAACTGTTCCAATTTAATCATTTATTTTCCCTCATTTATGCAAATGAAAGATCTCCTTCCTTCTAATGAAAGTCATTGGAGTGTACTGAACAAGATTCTATAGATGCTAACATTTGTGTCTGAAATTCCAGCCCATCAAGTAGAAGAGGGACTGTAGAAAGAAGGCAAATGAACTAGAGAAGGCTAAAGAGAAAGAAAAAATTATTGACACAAAAAATGAATGACCCCAAGCTGGTGAGGGAAAGAGGAAAAGCTTCCCAACGCCTGAGATGATTTGTTAAGACCACCCTGAACCCCCCTGTGAGGCAGATCTCAAAGGAGAGGGGCTCCAGGAAGGATCGGGAAAATGAGACCCTATTTTCCCATGCAGTTTCACTTCAGATTCTCTGCTAATGTGTGACTTTGGGAACCCTGTTTCAGAATAGTGCATTCTTCATGATGGTCATGTCGGTGAGGATGTCACCACAGCCATACTCAAAAGGAAGAGGATTTTCCTCCACCCCCAGGACCCCATCCATGCCTTCAGGCACCATGGTGTCTCCATCACAGATGCTATGGTTCCTGAAGATAATCCATGGCCCAAGTGGTATTCAACTCCCGCCCATCTGTGTAAGAATCCAGCTGCTGGGAGGATATAAAAAAAAAGTGATATTCTCTGCATTTCTATAAGGGATGATGTGCTGGCCAGTTTTAGGTGACAATCTAAAATTTGATCAGATTATATTGGATATGTCTAGATGAAGGGAATCTTTCTGGATGAGATCAATAATTGAATCTATAGACCACATAAAGCACATTGTCATTCGTAATGTAAGTTTTCCTGGTCCAATCAGTTGAAGGTGTCAATAAAATAAAGAACAGAAGTTCTCTGTAAGAGAGAAGTCCTCTTATGTAATTGCTTTGATTGGGATACTTTTTCACATTTTATTTTTTATTGCTATGTATTATGCTGTGATATTTCAATATAAATCATGACTTGATCAAATCCAGCCTTCTTTCTCTTCCTAACCTTGTTAATCACTATTCTCTTTTCAAGTCAACGTTTTCTACATATCCTACAAATCAGAAAGGATGTCTTGCTGTGTGTGATGTATTTCATAAGATAATATCTTCTGGTTCCATCCATTATTTTGCAAATGATAGAGTTTCATTATTCCTTATCGCTGAACAATTTTGTTGTGTACATATACCTCAGATTTTCATTTGTTTTTATCATTCATCTGTTAATAGGCACATAGGGTTTTTTCCCTGTCTCAGTTATTGTAAATAGTGTTCTGTTAAATGTGAACATGTAGTTATTATCTCTTTGATATGGGAATTTCACGTTCTTTGGATACATCAAGAAATGGGATAGATGAATCACATGGTAGCTCTATTGCTAAGTTTTTGAAGAACCTGCATATCATTGCTCCATTTTGTTACACTAACTTACACTCCTACCAACAATGTTTAAGAGTTCCCTTTTCTCTACATCTCTTCACCAGCATTGGTTGTTGTTTTTATTTATAATAGCCATTCTAACTTCTATCAAATGATGCCTTGTTGTGATTTTGGTTTTCATATCCTTAATGATTACTAATATTCAGAAGTTTTCATATATTTGTTGGTCATTTCTTTGTCTTTTTTGAGAAATGACTATTTAGATCACTTGCCAATTTTTTAAAACTGGAATACTTGAGGGAGCTGTAAGTTTTTGAGGTCCTAATATAATTTGGATTTTAGTTTTCTATCAGATAAGTTCTCCTGCTCTATAGGTTGTGTTTTTATCCTCAAGTTTTCAGACATCAACTGGAAACATTGATTTTCCCAGGATTTCCTGCTCCCCTTTGGACTGAAAGAGTAACATTAACTCTCCTTTATCTTTAATATGCCCATGGTAGAATTTCGTTTTTATGAGTCTCTGTAACCAATTCTTTATTTGCTTCTTACATTGGCTCTGTTTCCCAGGAGACCCGGACCATCACAAACATTGTTTCTACTGGCTCTCTTTCAATACAGAAGAAGAATCTTAAAATACTAAACTTTCAAGGCTTCCTAGCAGGTATAGGGGACTGTATAAACCATTTGGGGGAACGTTTTTAAATTGAAAATTTTAGTCAGAATTCCCAATAGTGTTTCAGAAAAATGGAAGACATGGTTTTGTATGTTTTTCTCATGTACTTGCTACCTAGAACACAGCATCCAGAATGCTGCCGTGTGCGTGAAAGAGGTACTAACAACAGCAGGGTGAAACAGAGAACCACTGGATATTGCAGCATAATTGAATTGTCAAATAAATGCAAACTCACATTTTGTTGTTGCTGCTGTTATGTCTGTGCACTTTCTTGTGGTATTAGGGAAATCTTTAAATCAGTGCTACTTTTATTTTGTGGTTTTAAGTGTTACTTATACTTGATCCAATTATGGTAAAGTTTAATAATGTATGAAAAATATTTAGCAAGAAGTTAGGGTTTAATAAATTTTTAAAGGGGCATGAAGACTACCTTATCATTGTGTATTCTCACAAACATAAAAGGAGAAGCAACTCAACATAAATCTCAGGTCTTCGAAGTGACGTCTGCTAATGAGAATCCGTAGTTGCCATATATAGATATTATTTGTCATATCCTCTCATCTTAAGCAAATATCTCAGAGGAAAGAAACTTGATGCCTCATTCTCCTACCCTGGCCCAGCTTTCTTGATGCCTAGATGCACAGATTCTTCCAGGATAACAGGCTACTCCTGAAGACCTGGGATTTGGGTAAGTTACTCACGTCAGTGTGCATTCAGGGAACTCGGGACAGATTGTCATATGTGTAGCTCCATGAAATGTGAGCTGTTTGGAGGAAACAGCCTGCTGATTGAAAGCAATGAATCATGGATAAAAACCTAGTAAAAAGTGTTGGTTACATTGGTGCAGAGGGCTTTGTATGTAAGCAACTGGAATCATACCTGATTAAAAGGGCTAAAAAGAAACAAGCCACTAATGAAGAGAGTAAGAACTACTCAATCACATCACTCACAATGAGTTATACAATGTTTGGCAGGGGAAGGTATTCATTTTCTGCTCTGCTAGAGTACAAAAGCCCTTAAAGAGAAGACAGTATGTGTTAAAGCAAGCCAAGGAAAGCTTCTCTACCCAAACAAACAGAATGCAAAGTAAGATGCATGAGAATTCAATTTTATTCATGATCCTACAGATATGATGGTTTTCCTGTTGGGAGGATTCAGCTTCCAGACCAAAAAAATTCAACGAGACCATGTGCCACATGAAATAATAACAAGGATAGAAATCTGTGTGCCAGGAAAGGGGACAGTCAAGGGAGGCCATTGCCAGGCATTTTGTCTTTTATAAGCTGCAATAGTCACCTCTGTTCCCACTTCCTCAGGAAGTGTGCAAGTTTTCTGCAGAGTGTAGGCCAAGTAAAATTACTGAATTACAGAGCAAATGTAGTTAAAATCTAAATTAACCCTGTTGGACATCCCCTGCCTATGGTTGTCCCAAGTTGTGCCCTAGGAGCTGCTGCAGTCAAAGCTGTTTCCACTCAGACAAGCCAAGAATTGCACTTCTCATGGCTGAGACAAAATACCCGACAGCCAAGATGAAGGAAGAAAGGTTTATTTAGCTCATAGAGTTTCAGTCCATAAACGACCAGGTCCAAAGTAGAGTGCCATGGCAGGTCTTGCAAAAGAAAAACAGTTCATGGTGAACAAAAGGTAGCAAAGCAAAAAGGAGAGTTCACAGCTCATTCTGTGCCTTATATCTTAATCAGGCTACTCAGGGAAGTTAGCACCCACACTCTGAATCCCAGTGCCCTCAACCCTAGGATTGCACCATGGATCAATTTCAGTGTCACACTCTTCAGATCCATCCATCTCTGAAAATGCAGCTCCTATGACTGGAGAGGCTTTGGAGGGACATTTAGAAGCAAGCCATAATGGAATATTTACTTTTTATCCCAGTATAATGTCTCACAACTCTTAAAGGTAACTGATCCCAGGCATTAAATCTTTTTATTTAGTAAAACAGATAAAAGTGTTATCATAGATGAAAGGAGGTTGTGCACATCTCAAAAATGGAATTCAGGAAAAATCGTCTTCGTATCACCCAAGAGAGGGAAGTACAAAAAGCCAGGGACTGCCTTCCGAGCAGACTGAGCACAGTGGATGCTGGCTTGTTTCCATCTTCTGTTGACCCTTTTCTAGATAGATGCTATCCACCATTGATACATTACTACACCATGCAGAATCTTTGTGAATCTGAAAGAAAGAAAAGGGAAAGAAAGAAAGAAAGAAAGAAAGAAAGAAAGAAAGAAAGAAAGGAAGGAAGAAAGGAAGGAAGGAAGAAAGAAAGAAAGAAAGAAAGAAAGAAAGAAAGAAAGAAAGAAAGAAAGAAAGGAAGGAAGAAAGAAAGAAAGAAAGAAAGAAAGAAAGAGAAAGAAAGAAAGAAAGAAAAAAAGGAAGGAAAAGAAAACAATGTAGAATTTTTATTTGTATTCAAAAAGTTCTTAGCTCACAAAAAGCACAAACTGGCAGCCCTTGAATCTCACACAGATTAAAGATAAATTTTGTTTGATTGGCAAAACCTTTAAGGCTTTCTAAATACTTTCTCCACAGTTAAAATTCAGGTTACTTTAGTTACTAATCCGAAGTCTGTTTTCCCTTAAAAATGGGAAGGCACAGCATCACAGAACTGGAATATCTGCCACTGCAGAGGGCATAGAACCTCCAGCTTCCCACAGACTTCCTAAGTCACAGCCAGGCTGCCTAATTTATCTCACTATCTGTAAGCACTTGCTATTGCAAAGCTTTGTCTTCCACTGTTGGGTTAAACTGCATGAATGAAGCATTAAACGAGGGAAAATGTCTTTCTTTCTTTTATTTTGCCAGGGTGTGAAAATAACAGGCTTTCCATTACAGGCATCATAGTGAAAAAAGATAAAAATCTTGCTTATATATTATTTACAAAAAAAAACTGGCTCATTCTTTACTGACTTATCTGTAGCTCTTCTGTTTGCTTTATCTTGTATTTCCCCCGGCATCTGCTATTGAAGTGGTATAAATGTTCATGGAGCGAAAGAATGAAAGATTTCTTCAAAGGCGCATGACAGGAGTAGTGAAATTAGCATTAGTTTCCCACCTGCAACCTGAGATTGCCACTTTGAAAAAAAGTGCATGACAAGAGTAGAAATGTATATTATCAGTCTTTCCTCCCTCTGTTGAGATAATAAAGCTGTTTTATGCTTCAGAGGAGAGTATCGGTGTGCTTCTAGCATTTTATCTCAACTAATGTCTTCAGTTTCTGACTCAAGGGAGAGAAAGGACTGACTGTTAATACATTTCTTTATATTTTACAGAATAAAGAAAACACTCTGGGTCAGTGATACCTAGTCACATTTAAAATCAGAAACAACCCAGGGGTAAAACCGTATAAATCAAAGTGTCACAAGTATTTCTCAGTTCACTTTTGAGAAATGAAAAATAGTAGGAAACTCTCTCACAAACCAGTGTGGATAATTAATTGCTGAGACCTGCTTGCATGCCTGCTTACCTGACTTCCTGTTTGTTCTTCCTTCCTTCCTTCCTTTTTCTTTTTCTTCTTTCTTTCTTTCTTTCTTTCTCTCTTTCTTTCATTCTCTTATTCTTTCTTTCTTCCTTGCTTTCTCCTTCTTTTCTTCTCTCCTTTTTGCACCTTCTTTTTCTTATTCTCCTTTTTTTTTTTTTTTTTTTTTTTTTTTTTTTTTTGTTTAATATGAGCTTACCTTTTTTCCTCTCTTATTTTTCCCCAAACCAACCCTGGCCCTTTTTGATAGCTCAAAGAATATTAACGACAGTTATTCAATTAAGAATAATGCTTTGTAGATTTTTGGTTAAAAATGCAATATTTTTTCTTTGTAAGTGTCTTTTCTGATACTTCTTGGCTTATTTGAATGACTGTTTTCCATTCATTTTGTATTTTGTTTTATTATTTCTGGGGTTGAGTTATATAAATTCACACAAGCTAGGGATTTACTCTGCTCTGTCTCCATGCCCATCCCCACTCCTTGAATTTTCTTTATTTTGTTTTAGGGAAGAAACATATGCATCATTTTAAAACATTTTGATCTCATTTTCTCCATTCTCTAGTCACCAAGTATCACAAAGATTTTATCGAGAGTTTGAAGACTAAAGGATTTTATTTGCCTGCATTTTCTAAAGAAATTGATGTTATCCAAAGAGCACAGCTAAGTTCCCATTGTGATTCCTTCCCAAACCCTCCCCTGGAGGTGAGCTGGCTGTCGTATTTGGAGAGGTGCTCATCCTAATCCCCAGTTAGATCCCCAGTATAGAGGAACTCCCCCAAAGCAACTGATAGCACCAGCTCATCGCCTTTTCAAAGATCAAGTCAGTCTGGGAACCACAGCCATGAATTCCAGCCTACCAGCAAGCATCTGCTGCTCATGGATAGCACAGCAGGCAGGCATCTCCACTCCTCACTGCTGTGAAGCCATCTGTCTGTGTGGCTGCCTTACAGAAGATGATTCTGCAGTGGCATGCCTAGAGAACAGACCTACTAGCGCAGGTTTGTTGAAATCAGCAAGCTAATTTTCTCTCCCTGTTCTTCAATAAACTAATACCATCACCTGTTTGTGGCCAATGTAAAATTTTGTATTATATTTGAGAAAATATCCATTAATATTCTTAGGGGAAAGCTTAAAAATAAATGTGTTTATCAGCATCTTACATAAAACAAATAAGCCTCTAATTCCTAATCTGTACAATTTATTTAGAAGAGTGCTTAGATAAGGTGGATTAAATTGCAGTTGTCACATTATCTTTGGTAGTACTTTTCAGAGAACTAATTCTTTTTAATACATCCATAAATTTTGCTGCATTCAATTAGTACTTTCTTGAATTATTGATCAAACACTTAAACTCCTCTAAGGGACTTAATGTCTCACTAATGATGAAGGAGCTAAATTAGAGTAGTATGATCAAAATAGCATTGGATAGCATAATTAACTAGCTGTGTGACCTTGAATAAGTCACCTGACCACAACATCTTTCATTGTTAATAAATAAAATACTTATTTCATCCTGCCACTGGGTTCATGTAATTGCTTAAATGAGATAATACATGAAAATATCTGCTAAGGGCATATGTAAGGTGTATGTTGGCACTGTACACTCAATCTTTATTTTTTTGTTTTAGAATAATGACATAGAATGAGATACACTTGGTGAAGTTGGAGAACATCATTATGTATTTGTAGCAAGGAAGCACCTATTCTATGAACAAAATATCTAACTCTAGCTTAATCTCAATGAGCTGTCAAGTAAAGAACACTGAATCTGAAACTGAGCTTTCTGCAATTGGAGCCACGTAGAAGCTCCAAGGATTTTGCAAAGTGGAGTCTTATTTCAGGAATATTTATGGGCAGTCCTCTTGGACCAAGCAGATCACTCCAGTATGAGGGTCTGCAAGCTGACATGAGCAGCAGACACAGTTTGAACCGGTCAATGTCATCATGAACAGAAGAAGCAAAGATACAATTCAGGCAGCTGAGACACCTGGAATAAAGTCACAGAAAATACAGAAGACTCAAGGACTGAAGATCGTCCGATTCCCTGTATGTTCCTGGTTTAGGACTGAGCTATAAATGTACAAAATAAGAGTTCTACTTTGTAATTTTGAGACTTTACCCAGAAATTTGGCAGTACTGAAAGATCTTAGAGTTGTAGCCAAAACCAACATGAAGAGACCCCATTAAGGTTCTCACACATTTATCTGAGATTCCAGAAAGGACAAATGAGAAGTAATTATGTCTGGCAGAAGTAGAAGACTTAAAACAAGAATGAAATTGAAGAAAATGAAAAGTCTATTAATGATAACAGCATCTACAATTCCTTAATAAATTTAAAATTCTCTAGAAGACAATGTACTTCAGATTCCCCATAACACATCATTACAATGAGCAAAACACAGAAAAAAATCACTGAACAATGATCTGAAATAAGAATATATGAGCCTTACCCAAGGGAAAAAAAGCAGTTTACCAGAGAAACAATACAAGACAAACCTTATAATAATAGGAGACAAGGATCTTAATGCACCTACTCAAAGACTTAAAGAAAATATAATAGTAACATGTAGACTGATGAGGGATCAAGCACACAGCTGGATGGCCCGGTGCCTGCCTAGCAAGTGCGAGGCCCTGAGTTCCATTTCCTGTGCCCCCTTCAAAGTTATACAATGATAGAGAACCTCAAAAAAGGATCCAGTAATTCTAAAACTTTTTAAAAAGCCTTTACTCAAAACTAGGAAAAACCATCACTAAATAAAACAGTCGAACTGAGACTGCAAAAATACACTCAATTTGGATGAACAAAAATCTGTAGAAATTACCCCATCTCCAGAACACAGAGCAAATGATTTTAAAAGAAGATAAAATAAGACTTAGTAAATTGTGCTGCATAGTAAGCAATCTAATATGAAGCACACTGAAGCCCTAGGTTGGAAAAAATTAATAAGGAACATTTTGTGAATAAAGTAGATAAGAATTTTGAAATTTGGTGACAAAACATCAAACTACAAACCCAAACTACATATACAAATTCTCTTAAAATTCATTGTGTAGCATATATATTATACAGAATATATATATATATATATATATGTATATAATACAATTAAATTTAAGTGCACTTTGAATTAAAGATTCAAGGATTAGAAATAAATTTTTGAATATTTTATTTTAAGAATGATCTAAAAATAAATGAATAATATGTTTAAAGAAAATTTTATGTGTACTATAGGCTAATTGATGAATATTAAAGATAAAGAGAAATGCCTTAAAGAAAATAGATAATAGAGAAAATTAGAACATTATGAGAGTGTGCTTTTCATTAAGGAAAAGATAGTATATGCATAGAAGAGATCCACTGAGTAATACAAATGTTATAGTGAAATAAGTATTAGTGTAATTCACTGTTATTGAGTCAAAGAAAAATTATATAAAATTTTAATATAATATGTCAAAAATTAAAATGAATTTATGATAGGATAAGGTAAATACTGATAGAAAGATATTTAAAATATTAAACCCAGAAATCTATGGGTAACTATCATAAAAGTTTTTCAAAATTTTTGTACTTTTAAATTTTTCATGATAACATGACTATACAAGATGGTTATATAACTAATTTCTCTTGGATCATTGAAAAGAAAGGTTTATGCTACTAGCATATTTATACTTATTTCAACAACATTTGATGCCTATACCTTATACTTGTAGCTATTATGAAAATAACAATATGCAATGTATTAATTATTATTACTGTCTTATTTCAAAATTCTTTTTTCCTTTTTTTCTTCTAAAAAGGTAAAAAATAATAAATTGTATAAAAGATGGAAAGAATTTAATTTTTTACAATTATTTCAAACTAAATTTAAACAAGTTGGGTTACTGAGTTCAAAAGTTTCAAACATAAATGTGACTTTCCAAGTTGATAGAATTTTCCACATAGAACTAGACATTAATTTTTACTAGTGTCTGCCTACATGGGGATGCCAGATATGATTGCACTTTATAGTTGTCAGAAACTAAATATCCTGGGAATTAATAACTTATTTGAGGGCAAAACTAGAACAGAAATCTACTGGTCTCAGATATTTTGTATAAATTAGAAATTAAGATATAAAATTGTCTTCTCTATTTAAAGATTGTTATTGATTACAGTTTAGTTCATGTTATTTTATGATTAATTGTGAGGTTTGGTGCAATATATCAAAAAAGAAGGAAGAATATTATTTTAATAGATTTAAATGTATTTTCTTAATTACTTCTCTCGTCACCGAAATGCAGTGGTTGATATCCACAGCTCTAAAGTAGGGAAGCTTTTTGGGGCTCATGGTTTGTAAAGTTTCAATCCAGAGTCAGATGCTTCCAAGGCCACATGGCAGAAGGACAGTCCAGAGAAATGGCTCATGAAGTAGTGCTGCAACAGAGAGAGGGAGGAAGAGAGAGAGAGAGAGAGAGAGAGAGAGAGAGAGAGAGAGAGAGAGAGGAGAGGAGAGGAGAGGAGAGGAGAGGAGAGGAGAGGAGAGGAGAGGAGAGGAGAGGAGAGAAATGGAGACATACCCTTCCAAGTTTGTGACCCATCTCCTGAGATCAGGTTTCACTTACCAAATAACATTTAGCTAAACCCATCAGTGGACCAATCCTTTTGATGAGTACTATATTGCTGCAATCCAATCATTTCCCAAAATTCTCACTTAAGAGTGCATGAGATGGAAATGGTAGCACACTCCTATAATCACAGCATGCAAAAGACTGAGGCAGGAAGGTTGCAATGGTTTGAGGCCAACCTGGGCTAAATAATGAGGTCAAGCCTACCGCTATACTGCACAGGTGAGATATGGTCTCAAAAAAAAAAAAGTTCATGAGATTTTGGGAAATACCCAGGTGTCCACTATTGTATGCTCCAATTTCAGAGTATTTTAATAAAAATATAAATAATATACCAGTAAAAATGAAATATAACAACATGAAGGTCATAAAGCCTATTTTAATTGACTACAAAAAATCAACGAGTTAAGGGTTTTCATGCATCATGTTGAATTTAACAAATATCATACAGTGATTTTACTACAGGACTTGAGAATAAAAAGAACTGGAGAAGTGGTGCCTTGGTTACTTTTCTCTCTTTGTTGAGACAAAATACTTGATGCCCAACACTAAAGAAGGAAATGTTTGTTTCCTACAGTTTTGGAGATTTCAATCCATACTCAGCTGGTTGCAAGGCAGGGTGGCGTGGCTGAGGGGCCATCACAAACAGTGAGAACAAACAAGGCAAAAGAGCAAGACATGCCTTCTTCCTGTCCTTACATTGTATGTTAGCTCCCCCCACCCCCCAGGTGGGTGCAGCACTCACACCACCAATCCCAGCACTAGACAACAAACCAATCACAAACGCTAGATTTAGCTGCCTCCATGACTGCATGAGGCTTAAGGCTAGATACAAATCATAGCAAGTGGTGTATTTTCTTAGTAACCTGCAGAATTTGTGTTTAAAATGGAATTTAGATATCAAAATATGTAATTTAACCATTTAACTGTTTAACTTGAGCATCACTTGGGAGCATGTTTTTATTTTTATGCTTTGACTATTCTGAGCATCACCCCCACAGGTATCATTTCAACCAGTCAATTTTTGTATTGAATTAATTTGATAAAATTGTCACTTTATATTTCTTGTTATATTATCTTCTCAAAATATAAAAAAAAATATTTTGGTCACCCTGTATTTAAATAATTGGACCAATAGGGGATTAATCCTATGTTTAACATAACTCTTGTGCCACAAAACAGGATTTACAAGTTAAAACTGTTCCAGAAGTTTTAGAAACACATCTTACATTGTGGGTTTACCTTTACTTTGTTTTGTCAACACACAAGGAATAGGGATCAGCAGTAGAATATATTTTCTTTCGATAATCCATCTGAGGTTAATAACTTCTCATTTTTATTAGAGGGTCGATGTTAGGTCTAAGGATATAAAAAAAATTTCCCCAAACCATTAAGTATCTCCACATCCACACAAACATTTCAGTGTTGGTGTTTCCCATGGTAAACGAGGTCCAGGCATCAAGGCTGTGACATGGTAAGCAAGATAGGTGGATGCACGCTCGTTTCTCTGGTTTGTTGCTGTGAACCAACACTTGCAACAAATAATCAGAATCTCTTTATGTAGAACTTCTTCCTCTCTCCTTTAACTATAATGGGGTTTGCCATATCACAGTTCTGTGATACATTATCTAACAAAGCACATTATTCAGAAGAGATGGATTTTTTTTATTGTTCCATCTCTCCCTCTGCAAGAGGGCTTCTGTTATGGATTCATTATATTTGCAGATATTTTAGCAAAATTTTAGAGCAGAAGCCAATAAAATGGATTACAGCAGCTAATGAAAGGTAGATTTTACACTGATTATTTATCTTGAGGAAACTAGTATATTGTGTCTGTTAGCTATGTGTTATCTGGATCTTGAGATCAGGTTATTTGATATTTTAAGAACTTGTTAATTACTAGATAATAATACTGTACTGTTATCATTTAGAGAATTAGGACCTATAAGTGAAAATCACATCTTCCTTTCAGTTCCCTAAGAAGAAGAATTTTATGTAATTCAATCCCTTGTAGGTTTTACTCCATTTTTCCTTTTTAAGCATTGTGTCAACATTCTTATTGGAAATACAGAAAGCTGATATTATACCCTTAATTTTGTTGAATGAGCTGAAGCTTTGAAATGAGGCATGACATCCTAAGATTACAGTTCTCCCATGAAGGAGGAACCCAGATTTTTAAGACCCTAAGTCTAAAACTCTTATTATATATCGTGTTACATCTCGTGTTAAAGAACCATTGATTTATGCAGAAGAAACGGACATTTTTTTTTCTTGCATAATACCTTTCTGAAGCTTAAACAATAAAGCAAATAATTTACTTTTCAAAGGCTATTTTTTAATAGTGAATTTATCTTCTGGGAAGAAGCCAAGAGAAGAAAAAGTACACTATCAAGCCAGGGTCCTGGTGCTGGGTGAAATCAGCTCCTAGCTGGCTCTGCATCTTCATTCTCTTCTGCACAGGTTGCCACAGGTGAAAGTCAAACTACTAACCACATTGAGGATGACACCAATATCTTTGTGGAGATTTCTCATTCAGGAATAGTATGTTACCCTACTGCAGAGGCCACAGGAGACAGATTTGGAAAAGGTAAGGGCTACACAGAGATACCTTGACATTCCTTGAGAAGCTCTAGCTCAGGCTCGAGATACCTTGGGGCTATATTTTGTGGTTGGAAGCCAGGTCTGATCAGTGTAACCTTCAGAGGGGGCTCAATCAGAAGGTGATGCAATTGAGTCCAGTGGTCTGCTTCAGTCAGGTCACCATTGCCTACCTCCAGTGGACATCACAGTTTGCTTTAGTGTAGGTTATCAAAATATTCATGCTGAAATCATAGATCTTATTTTGGCTAAGGGTGTTTCTTGGGATCCACAGTATCCAGTTCAAGTTTGACACTATTGTATTTGTTGACTTTATAGCTAAAAACAAAGTGATGTAGGTGTTGCTGTCTATTGATATTCCCCGTACAATATTTAGGTTTTCTGTGGATCACAAACAATGATGCAGCCTATTTCCAAAGAATATAGGCATTGGGCCAAACAAACTGTGATCTCTGCTCCAAAATAAACAGAAGTAACAGGATTATTGGACAGAAGTGAAAATCAATAGTTAACTACATGTAGAAGATATCTCTGCAAAGGCGTTAACCACCATAGCCAAAATGCAAAACTGAGCACAGAAAACTGGCAAATAAAAAAAAGATACAAATATGGCAAACACAAGGCAACAATATGCTTCCCAAAAGACCCAACTTCCTCAAAACTAATTTGGGAATATTTATGGGGAGGAAATCAAAAGCCACACCACAGAAAGGTCTGAAAATATATTAGTAGTGGTAACAAAACAAATCAATAAGATGCTTGGCAAATTCAAAGAAAATATAACCAAGCAGATATTGATACCAATGAAACAACTGAGTGCAAGTCTAAAGAAGACAATAAGAAGCTAGATGAAACAAAGAAATAGATGCAAAGCATAACTGATCAGCTCAAACATGAGTAAGAGTCCATAAAAAGAGTTTGAAACAGAAATTCAGGCGATTAAAGCCACAACTGCACACATGGGGAACAGGAGCAACCAGAAAGAGGACAGGGTGCCAAGGTCAGACCTGGAAGACAAGGTGACAATTGGCGAATTAATGAGAGGCATCTAAATACCAACAAGAAACCATGAAAAGTGAATCCAACAGCAGTTAGATGTTCCAGAGAGGACTAAACTAAGAAAGTAACAGATGGAGGGAGGGTCAGGGAAGGAGGATGGAAACATAAAGACAGAATTGAAAGGAACGAATGATGAAAACAGAGCTTTTGCAATCTTTGTCTTTCCTTTCCATGATGACACAGCAAGAGATACTTGCAAGATGCTAGTATTGTGGTATTGAAATCCTCAGCCTCCATATCTATCAGGCAATAAACTTCTTATTCTTATAAATTCCTCAGTAAAGTATTTTGTTATAGTTGTACAAACAAAGACAATGAAAATACAAACTCAGCATTCAATGGAAAGGGATTCTATATGGAGTAAGGAGAGAGGATTTGCTCCTGGAATGCAAGTATGGCTCGACCCATGAAAATCAGTAAGTGTAACACACAATAACATAATGATACATAAAAAGCACATGGCAACCCTGATTCATTAAAAATAGAAAAATTCAATTTATTTTCACAGCACAAAACACTAACCTAGCTAGGAATACAAGCAAAATATCCCAGTATAATAATGGCCATTCTTCACTGCACACAAGTAACATCATACTTCACAATGAAGTGCTGAATGCTTTCCTAAGGTTCCTAAAGTAGTATAAGGAAAGGATATCTACAGTCAACAGTTTTATTCAAAAAATTCTGGCAGTCTTAGCTATAGCAATGACACAAGAAAAAGAAAAGACATTTAAATCCAAAAAGCAGTAAAATTAACTTTATTCATGGGGAAATTACTTTTATGTGAAAGACATTAATACTTTCACAAAATTTATAAACAAACTTCTTAGATCTAATTAGAAAATGCCTTAAAATGACAAGAGAAAAAATTAACAAAACATTTACTTAAATTTCTATACAGTAAAATTATTCTGAAAAATAAAGCAAATAATCTCACAATAATGAAAGGAATATAATAGGAGTAAATCTAGTCAAGGGCTTAATATGTGTATACAGTAAAAACTATAAAATATTTTCAAAAGAAATTAAATCAGACATGTATAAATGAAAATACATGTGCTAATGGATTGCAGACTTAATAATCTTAGAGTGTTTATAATGCCCAAAGCAATCCCTAACGAAGTCCCAATGATATTTTTGTAGATATAAAAAATAACTTCCAATGCATATACAATCTCAAGGGATCCAAAACAAATAGTAAACTTTGAAAAAAGTAGCAATGTTGATAGACTTACCTTTTGTGAATACACATCATATGATTAAGGTATAGGAAAAAAAACATCCTGGTACATTATCAGAGACTGATATAAAATAGAATAAAGATCACAAATAAACCTTTCCATATATGTTCAAATCACTTCCCAGAGCGTTTCAAAACTACCCAATGAGGAAAGAGAAGTAGCTTCAACACATAGTGTTGGGAAAAATACATATCCATTTATAAAAATGATGTTCATCCTTATTTTACATCAAATACAAAAATTAACCCAAAATGGATAGAGTTCCTAAATATTAGATCTAAAACTAGATGAAAAACACAGAACATGCATTGTATTTGACAATAGTTTTGTGGATATGACATCAAAAATCACAGGTCACGAGAGCAAAAATAAACAAATGGTACTATGGTAAACTTTAAAACATTTGTGTGTTGAAGAATGCAAAAGGTATGAAAAGATACCCTATAAAAAGAGAGAAAAGATTTGTACGCTATGTCTTTACCAAGACTTGCTATCACTTGGATTCTGAGTGATGCTTTCACCACTATGAGTTATTAGAAACTTTAAGAGGTGGTACTTACTGGGATGCCATGAGGTTATCGAGTGTGTTCTCTTAACAGGAAGAGTATAACTCGGCTTCTTCCTCACTCTTCTTTTTCTTTCCAGCTGTTATGTGAACTATTTTAATGGTGCACTCTTTCTATGATGTGCTAGTTTTCTATAGGTCTAAAACCAATAAAGCCAATCAGTCATGGACTGGAACTTTTTTTTTTTTTTTTTTGGTATGAACTGGAACTTTTAAAAACGCTATTGAGGTTATGAGCAAGAGGAAACTTTCTCTTTTGTTGGTGGGAATGTAAACTAGTACTACCATTAAGGGAATCAGTATGGAAATTCTCCAAAAAATTAAAAATAAAAACTCAGTTTAACCCAGTTATATTACTCCTGGTTATATTTTCAAAAGAGTTAAAGGCCTACTATAGTGATACATACACACATATGTGTATAGCATCACAACTGCTAATAGCTAATTCTCTGAAGACAGCCTTCCTGGTCACCAGTGTATAAAAATATCTGTGGGTGCACAATGGATTAGTATTCAGCCACAGAGAGCAAAGAATGTCATTTGCAGAAAACCAAATGGACCGTAAGAACATATTGTTAAATTAAATAAATCAGCCAAAAAAGATTAATACAGCATGGTTTCTCTTATATGAGAAACTGCTATTTGTGATGATTAGTGCAGAATTTGAAGGCAGCCAGTTTAGGTTGTGGGAATGTGGATTGTGTGATATTGGGTTTAAGGGTGTGACTAATTGAAGCCTGTTATGGATTAGAAACTGGTGGTCAACTTAACACCAGCTGAATTAAATCAGCATGGTGCTGAGTGTAGATGTTCCACCTGAGGAAAGTTGCCAGCATAAATAGAGATGTAGAGAAGGAGAAGCTAGGCATTGTGGGTTTCTCTAAGTGTTGCTGTTTTGAGCTGTTGGTTCTCCTGGAGGGACTCATCATGACTAGCTTCCTCAGTGCGAGTTCAATCATCTTCTTCCAAGAAGATTATGAATTTGTCACTGAGAGTGGTTGTGGTTCATTTTGGGGGAGCTCTGCTCCTTACATCTAGCATCGTGTCCTGGCACCGGAGGGGAAAACGTGCAGTTTAATCTCCAGGAGAAACTCATCATGCTGGCTTTCTGGCATGCACACTACTGTTCTTATCATTGGAGAAGCTCAGGACCTTCTTGTCACTGAGGATGGCTGTGGTGCTTTTCAGGACAGCCCTGCTCTTCATTATGAGTGTTACTTCTTGATTCCAGCATAGAACCCTCAACCTACCAGCGCAGCTCCTTCACCCCACTGGCATAGACTTTCTAGCCTCCACCGCTGACCTTTGGGCCTTCCCATGATGGATCCATAAAACAGACTGCTGTGAGTCCTCTCATGGACTCTAAACTTCCAGTTGGGTCTGTGAGAGGCATTGTCATGGGCTCCAGGTTTTCATCCGGACTCATGCAGGACATTGCTGTGGGATCCAGGGCCTTGGCTCAATATTCTGGGGCTTTAGGATTGTGGACAGATTTTCTGCACTTGCTTGTATTAACTCTAGATGACCATCATAAAATACTATCATAAATTCTGTGTCCTGATTCTAATTGTTCTCTTCACATCCCCTGACTACAAGGTCCCATCATGGGTGTGGGTGACACCAATCAATAGACTTACAGAATAGAAGGAATATGAACAGACAGAAGAAACCGAGCTTGCAGCCGCACCTGCTGCCCTTTGCTTGCCACGTGTTCTGCCACACCAGGGCTGCTTCTCTTCTGCAATCCCTCTGTGCCATGCCACCCTGCTTTGGAACCAAGTAACCCTGGACTGAAACTTCTGTGAATTGTGAGCTGAAATAAACCTTTCTTCTTTTAACTTTGGGTGTTAAGTATTTTCCCAAAGCAACAGGAAAAGTACCCAAAATTTCATTTAAGCAAACAAAGAGTAAAATAAAACAGAGATGCTATGAAAAAAAAAATCAGACTCATTGGAGATGGGAGGTAGATCAGGGAAAGCAAGCAGGAAGAAAGGAGGAGGTAAAGGGATCAAAACTGATTGAGAGGTACTACAGATTTTACCAACACCACAGAAGGAATATAAGCATTATGCATTGCAAGCTCAAACAACTGAGCCAAATAAAACTCTCCAAAGTGGATTATCTCAGATATTTGATATTATAATGATAAGCTGAATAAAATGTGTAACATTTTGAATATTGAACAACTCAACATGAAATATATTTGTTTAAAATAACGCCCAACTTGGCATTTTTCCAAAGATAATAAAACTCAGGGTCAATGAGCACATGAAAATTGTTCAACATCAAGATCGTCAGAATGGCAAATCAAAATCAAAGCAGAATTTGAACTCAGACATTTTAATGTGGTTGATATGAAAAATTAGAAATCATTAAGATTGGAGAGGATATAGGTAAAATAGAAAATGCATGCACTCTCAGTAGGACTGTAACGTGAACAATCAAAGGATCTAACAAACTCCCTATGAGTGTATGTCCAAAGTAAAACAAGTTGGGTTTCAGAAGAGTTATTTTCTGTCTCATATCCATACAACCTTTCTTAGTAATGGCCAAAGATAGAGACAACCCAAATGCCATCTAATGGAGGATCAGAAAATTGTCATATGCTATCACATGAATGAAGATTGGGGACATTATGCCAAGTAAAACAATTTAGTCACAAAAATGCAAATGCTCTATAATCCTACTCAAGGCTATATAAAATAGAAAATTATAGCATCTGTCTTTAATCTTAATAAAATGCACTCCAATACCAAGGACGACTGATTTTATTCTGTATTTAGTACAGATTCAGTATATTTGTTTGTTAAGTTATTGCTTTGAAATTATACAAGTGTTTAAGAACATTGTCATCATTTAATAGGATGCATTGGTGTGATAAATTAAGTGCAGTATGATACTAAGTTTTATCCTCTTCTGGATCCATGATTTTCCTTTGGAAATTTGAGATTCTCTTACCTAAAGGCAAAGTCTATTACTGCACTTAACTGAATAATACTGGTAAACAGCCAAGATCTCCTGTACAAGTTGTTGTGGATATTGGTTGCTAATCACTTTTCTTTTCTTTTCTTTTCTTTTCTTTTTGTTTCTTTTCCTTTCTTTCTTTCTTCTCTCTCTCTCTCTCTCTCTCTCTCTCTCTCTCTCTCTCTCTCTCTCTCTCTTTCTTTCTTTCTTTCTTTCTTTCTTTCTTTCTTTCTTCCTTTAATACCGGGGACAGAACTCATGACCTCATGCTTGCCAGGCAGGTGCTTGTGCTGCTGAGCTAAACTCCCAGCCTGTCACTTTCCTATTTATACATTTTCAGAAGGATTGCAGTTGATCAAACAGTATCTGCTAGTCAGCTCATGGCCAATATTTGATTGACAAAGTAGGGGAGAGCAAAATGACTGTAAGGTGGAATCAATGCCTGGGAGCAATGTTTGCTCTAAAAAATTACCTGGAGCCAGGTTGGGCCCTGACTCCAGTTAACAACATTTTAAGTTAACTGTCTTCATCTGTTTTATCATGCTGTTTTAATTTTCTTCTACTAGATCAATCTTTCAATAAAACATTTTTCTGATAACCCCTGTAAGCTGAAATAAATGGTTGTTGTCACAAGAAACCACAAGGTTTTGAGGTGTTTTTTTTTTTTTTTTTTGATATGGCATTATAAACTCAAGAAAATAGAGTCCAAAAGAGGGAACAAAAATAGTGTCCAGCTCTTAAAAATGGTAAGTATAGCTCTATTCATTGATTACAAAAGCTACCAACAGGCATATTTCTTTTAAAAAACAGTTGGTTACAAAAGAACACATGAAATGTTATTATTTTCCTTAAGAAAAATGACCACTGGGCTGCATTTGGAAATTCCGGATGCAGAAATGCCTGGCAGTGTCCTTCCAGGTTAACAATGTCCTTCTCTATGTGATGGGATTATGTAAAGTATATTACTTTCGTCTTAGAGCTTACTTTATGTCAGTTGATGTTCATAATGAACTTTTAAAACATGAATCAAATTTTCTTGCAGCTAGAAATTTGGATTTTGTGTGTCTCTTTACATTTTCAAAATAATTTTGCTAAATAATCTAGCTGAGTTTATCTCTTTTCTCTGCATACGCACTTCCTAGGTGTTTAGTGGGAGTCCTTCAATCTTTTCTTCACGTATTAGTTTTGTGGGTAAGTGACTGGCACCCAGGGGTTTTCTTAATTTACATTTCAGGGTTACAAAACAGTTTCAAGGGCTGTAGGTGGTTCGAGGGTCAAGTATGATGTTCAATAACATTTTTTCTTATGACATAGTAATTAAATGTCCTCGACTAAGGATGTGTCCAATTTAATTATTTAAATGTTCAAATGAGTTAAAATATATGAATGAGCCAGAAACATAATGGTACTTGAGTACAATTTTAATAGACAGTCTACTCGAAAACAAAGAATGATCTAAATTGTTTGATCTTAAATGGAGCCAAAGTAAACAAAATTCTGAATTTAGGGGAAAAATAAAAGTATTGTAATCCAAATTTAAAGAATAAGATACTTATTATCTCCACTTCTTCCAAATTTGTAACTAAATGCAAGTAAGGATAATGATACCTGAATTCTATTGAACAAATATGCCAGTAAGTGGTTTATATGAGCTAGTAAGGCAGATGGAAGCACTGATAAGTACTGGTGAATTCAGGATTTGGAAGATAGTTCTATGAACTTGCTCAATATCTAGGGTTAGTAAGCACTTCATATTTCTGCTTGGCCCTAGTCTCTATGACGCCTTAGTTCAAATTGTTGATTTCTGTCATACATGCATTATTTAATAGGGTTAATTAGACAGAAGCTTGAGGGTCATCAAGATGATATAAACATTCTTTAGAAGAGAGCATACAGATCTTTCCATGAGTTACTTTGAGCTAGCCATAGACAACAGTGAAAGTCCATTTACCTGTCTTTACCCAGTAACAGTGACTGGAATGGTATCTGCCTACTTTTGCATAGCAAATCCATGTCTTCCTAAACAGAAAGGCTATTCTCTAACGTTTTATTTTTCTCTAATGTATTAGTTGAAACTTCCTTTCCTATTGTCATCAATAGATGGGATTTCTTCTTAAAATTCTGCCAGAAATTTTCTCTCTCACACACACACACACACACACACACACACACACACAGTGTATCTAAATTTTCAGTCTCTTTGAGTTTTTGTAGTTTACCACTCTGCCATTTTGGGGGGTTTTGTTTGTTTTGTTTTGTTTTGTTTTTGTTGTCCTCTGCTTACTCACTTTCATAAAGCATGTCTTTTGAGGCATTTAAATTGTGTGTTCTTTAACATTTTACTTTCCCGGCATTCACACCTTTAGCCAAAACACTGTGGAGAAGAGTTTGATGGAAAGGCCTTCTTCATTTTATTCTTTCAGTCCTTGTTCCTGAATGTGACTGTAGGATTGTTGACCTTGTGCGTGAGGTCCTTAAGGAATTTTCTTTCAGATATCCCAGAAATTAGAGAGCTGGGGCACATATCTGCAAAAACTCAGGACCTTCACAACGACACAAGACAAGCTGTTTCCCAGGCCTATGGAAATAAGTCAGGGAATTTTGGATTTCAGAAATTGGAGCACACAGAGAAACAAAGTCCAGGTATATACCTACTATAAAATTTTTAAAGTGTAATTTCTGGATAACAATGAAAAATGGGAATATAATACAGAGAAATGAACCTTAGAAAGACGAACTACAAGGCCTGAATTTATAATTCTGAGGTTCTTTCTCACTCACATATTCATGGTTTAAACTATGCAGCTGAATCAGTGCCTAAATCTAATGTCTTCCTACATGATAGAAAGTTAGAAAATTAAAATTCTGAAAAAAAGAAAACCACAGTGAAGGTGAGTGCTCAAACGTGCACATAAATTCCCAACACAATTTTTCTGTCCACCGAATTATCCATGTACTAACCAGATGGCACAGGAAATTATGCAAAAGAAAGACTTAGGAACTCACGGAACTGAGAGAAGACTTCAGCTGGAAATGCTTAATAGTGAGGTAGAGGTTGGCATTTTATCTGAGCCAAGTTTCCTGCTCTTCAGAGAGCATCACTGTTTAGAGAAATGTAACGGGAAACAACAAGGTGTTAAAAGAAGTAAAATGTGGATATGTTTCTCTGAGAGAGGATGAGGTCATGTGAATTAATGAGAGGAAGTGATCAGGGAAGACTACCATATATAATAGGATCCAAAATACCGAAAGCAACCAGGTGTAACTGAGGATCAGTACTGAGCTGGGAAGGGGCACAGGCCTGCTGGACACTTCATTGCCAGTCAATACTTCTCAACCAATAAACCAACATATTCCCTTTCTATCCCACTTGCATCACTAAAACTATCAGTAAGGCATTTGGAGGACTGGAAATTAAGTCAGATCTAGTTCCTATCTGTCAGTCTCACTCTTGTTGAATGTCTATTTGGTAAAAGATCATGTAGGTTTTCAGTACTTGTGCACAAGGAGTGATGGAAACACAAAGTGAATGTTTGAATTTTTAAAAAATATGACAGTGAAAGACACGTTGTCATCAATCCATGTCAAAATAGTCCCCCTCACTTTGAAAACACTTGTTCCATCTTTTTTGCCCCTTCAGAAGAAGCAGTTCTGGAAGTTTTCTTCCCTGCATACCTTTACCAGGTGTTATCAGACTTCACTGACTGTCATCTCTCAGGGCCTCTCAGGGGAAAGGTGGTCCCCCAGAAATATTATGGTGTGTTCAAATCTGCTTTATTCAACAGGTTTTAGCACTGTGCACTTCTGACTCTTTCCCGAAGTCAAAACGCCCAAGAAAGATAAACATTTTGAATCAGTCCAGGACATTGAGGGGGTCACCGCAGAGCACATAAAGGCATGAAAGAGGATTTCAGGCAATGGCAAGAACAAAGACAGGGGGAGTTCAAAGACAGGGGGAGTATTCTAGAGACACAGTGACAGTATGACAGTCTATATATTTTTTTAAAAAAAATTAACATTCACTGTATTTAGCAATCATACCTTATATATGGTGTCTTGTATACTTATTCAACATCCAGAAACTTCTATAAATTCTTGAGATAATCACATATATTTAAATATTGGTTATTTATTTATTTTATATCTGTCTTTTCTATTAATTTGTGAATTTATCAGTTCCATTGTGTCTTGACCAGTGACTACATTTTTTTAAATCCAATTGTATTGGAAATAGTATTGACACATAAAATTGACTGAATGTAGAGAAAGTGTCCGCTTTATACACAGCTGATCCTGGACTCATCCTGTTAACACCTATCACTTAATTAAGTTTTCAGTTTTTGTTTAATGTTGATTTAATGCACCTTCATATTATAATCTCATTATGGTCCTTGGAAATCCTGTGGTTGACAGAGACAGAGAAGCTCAGTGTTTAAATGACCTTCCCCAGGTCACGCTGTTTGTCCTTCTACAATGAGCTGTCCCCTATGAAGATGCATGTCTGGCAGTGACAGACAAAATTCTCCTGGAGCAGTATTCCTGTACTCTACATGCTGTAGTTCCTCCCTCCTAAATTAAAACGGAAGGTGTTTCTCAGTAACATTAGCATTCCACACACACTTGCTGTGTGCAGCACTGTGCCTAACCATCTCTGCTTCATCCACGCTTTTACTACTCTGTCATCAGATTGTTATTACTATTACTGCTTCCAAGAGAGGAGCTGAGAAATGTGTCTAGGGACACGCAATTAGAAAGCAGTGGAGCCAAGACTCACACTCAGGACTCTATGACTCTCAGGTCTATAAGCATAACAATTACATTTTTAGTGAGCTTCTAACAAAGCCTACTTTCTAGTTCTAGCCATAGCAAGGACAAGCTTGGATTATGTGATACACGGAAAACAGTTTAATTTGAACCCCGAGTCTAAGATAGTGAATCAAAGTGACCAAAGGTTAATGGCAGATCTGCTATCCACGTTACTGGCAGCATTTGGGATGAATGCTATTAACCTTCGATTCTAGGATTTTTTTTAAAAGCTCCTTGTAACTCTCTCTACTTTCTCCCCCCATCCATGTGTTTCCAAATCTGGCTTTCAGAAATGCTTTCTAAGTTTAGTGGATTATCTTCAAGACTCACTCTCAACTTTGTATTTGTTTCCGTACAAGCCTTAATGCTTTCTTTTTCACCTGTTCATTTTCAGTACTTTTAAAACTTAGTCATATAATCTACAATCAGCAATTATTTTATAATTACATCCTGAACATTTGACTTTCTTAGCTCGTGGTTTTACCATAGAGCTCAGAATCTGTTTTAATCATTTCTTTTCTCATTCATTTGATCACTTTCACTATTAAAATATGCAGTTATAACAGTAAAAAAATCCTATTTTTCATACGAAACCCAGTATATTTCTTCAGCAATTAATATCATAAAGACTTGTAGTAGAGAGAGCTTTAATAAGGTACATATTTATTACTAAAGAACTTGTCTGCTTCAATAAATTGTATGAATCTGGACAAAGCATTTATTACTGGACTCACTTTTGTCCTCTATTATATTGTTCTGACTCACTTTTAAATCCTTTGGTAGAGTCAAATAAAATCTCTTCTCAGTCACGGTGCAATCTATATCTGTGCGGAAGTCTGATGATGTCCATTGTTCATGCTGAGTATTTACCAAGTCCTCCCCGTGTGCCAGGCGACAGAAGACATTCTGCATGCACCGCCTCACTCACCCTTCTGCTGGAGACTCAGAGCAGTGTCAGTTCTCAAGGTCACAATAACTGTTCAGATTCATATCCCAGAATTCAGCATTTTATCCACTGATGCTATAGGAACCCAATCATGGAGATCTTTAAGATATGTTTGGCAAATATTATGTTCCAGGAATATCTTGCTGAGAAAAGCAGACAGAAATCCTTGCCTTAATAATTCACATTTTGTAAATGGAGATGAAGAGATATATATTTTATACGTTTGGATCTGTAATATTGATTAAGAAATAGAGCCATTTATTCCCCTCTCTTGGTATCAGTTACCTTAGAGAAGAATGTAAACATGAGATGACAGGATCACTAACGTAATTCTTACCAATGCAGCACCAAAATACTATGTGTCTTCTTATTGTTTACGTTGCCTTACCAATACTGTTTTATACTTTGTCTTAGAGTCTGCATTTTAGTACCAGTCTCTTGACTATTGACAACCAAATACAACTTTTGGGAGCGTGGCAGGGGGCAGAGATGGTGCAAGCTGCTACAGTACTCTGCCACATCCTGAAGGATCCAACAGATCCTCATCTCATCTCCCTGAGCCTTGCCCGTACCTGAACCAGGTTCAGAATACCTTCTACCTTGCCTGTGGGCTGTGTGCTATTTTCACAGATGCGTCCAGAAAGATAGTCAGGAGACAATATAGGAAAAATGAAACATAATTACTAGACTTTGTTACTGACAGCCATTCCATGGTCACCATGAAATTAATGTGTGGGTCTCAGAAGAAGTATTGGTTCTTTATAGATGAATCTATGTCATTCAGAAATGTTGTGACTAGTATTTTCAGCCACTAAAGAAATAATTTTAGGGGACATTAAGATGAAAATAGGAATACATTCCCATAGAAAGAAAAGAGCCAGTAGGCAGTTAGGGAATTGAAAGCACTCTATGTTTGTTAATGCTGCTTTCTTTGCAAACTATAATAATATTTAGACCTCCCAGAAAATTCCCAACATCTTTGTGGCTCCTGTAAACACAGAGATTAAGGTTAAGAGAAGATCATTTTTCTTCAAAAGTCACATATCCTTAAGATATTGGTTTATATAATTTTTGGTATAGATAGGTAGAATGCCAATAAATCTATAATTTTCAAGGTGCCAAATAAAGTAAAATGAGGGTGTACAATCTTTAACTATTATTTTAGCAAACAAAATATTTTGGAGTATATAATTGCAGCTGATTTGGGGGGGAAATTGTATAATATATAATGTATGTATCAGTGGGATACAGCTAGAGAAGAGAGTGAGAGTATTGTTGACTGTGTTTTAAAAGATTTTTGTTATACCCTTATAATACAGAGTAACTTATAAGAAAAGAAGAAAATTATTCAGATATTCTCTCACCTTTAAAATATATTGGCCTCCAACATCTAAAAATAAGTGTATTTATTTTCCTATTCAAATAGGACACAGAACCTCCAAGTCAATTTTGTTCTCAATTTGAATTAAGTGACTTCTTTTGAGTAGAATGATGTCTTTTTGAGATGCAGGCAAGTAAGTGAGGCAGAAGGAGCCTTTTGCTACCCAAGAAAGATGTAAAATTTAAAAATTTGTGTAAATTTCTTCATTCTTCCTTAGGGTGTTAGAAAAAGTAGTCATTAAATTTGTGGCTTACCCACACCATTCCATATTTATGCCACTTCATCATCCTGAATAATCAATATTCTTCTTTATGTCTCTTGAATATTTTGCCTGAAAATAGAGAGTCCTGTAATTACCTTATTACATTACTGAATTTCTCTACTTTTCCACATCCAAAAAAACAAAGAAATCGGTTCTCGAATACATTCTAGCAAAAGATTAAAGCAATGAAGAAACTTCTTGAATACAGAAAATATCTCCAACTCGACTCACTATAATCAGATTCTTCTGTTAGCAGCAACATTTCCATATGTGTTAAAGATTCATTTGCCTTCATACTGTAGAGCAAGTAATAAGCGGTATTTATAGTTTTTAAAAGTCACTGTCATATTTAAGTGAATTTCTGTGACTCAGAAAGATCTGCTATACTTCTAACTGATGATGACTCTAAGTTATGTGCCAATGGCAAGGAAACAAGGTTTTAAAAATAAAAAAAATAACAAAAATTTGTGCTTAGCAGTTGGAGAATGGAGTAAAAAATTAAAGGGGTTGTCTGCAGATCACCTTGGCAAGTACACAGCTTGGTAGCTGTGATTTCTCATTTTAAAAGAAAAGAGATACTTTATTACATGTAATTGGAATTTTAAAGTATATATTCTTTGTAAAGTTCAATATCTTCTTTATGAAAATTAAGGGGTTTTAGTGTTTGTATTATAAAAAGTAATTTTTCAGCACATGAAAAGATTAAACCTTCTGCATGGAAAACAATAATATAGAAAATGTCATTTCAGGCCTTTTATCACATTATTCAACAGGGTCATATAATTGGGACATTGTTTGAGCACAGCAGGTGTTATTGGGTGATTTTGTGATCAGATATCATGATTAACTTCCAGCTTTCAAATCCAGGTCATTTCACAGTATAAAGAACACAGCTCTTCAAAGGGACAAGGAAAAAAAAGTCTTATGAAAGGAGTTATTCTGCTGCAACAGGAAATCTCTGCAACAATCAGAGTATAATCTGACCAGTGAAAATACTATATAACATGAGAAAGTAATGTCAAATAAGAGGCTTTATTGGATTGGCCTCTGGAACAGATAAATGTGCAAACACAAAGCTGATGAAAAGAAAATGTTTGCTACAATCCATTAAATGGATCAATATCAGTTTGTTAACTGTAATCTTTTTATGGTAAATTTTCATTACAAATCATGACCTGCACTTTTAACAATATACTGTCAGAAGTCTAGGTCTGAATGAAATTAAGACTTACTTTCAAATACTACTAGTGCACTTGGCACTGAAAGTCAACTCAAAATGAATTTTATCAGTTCTCACTTTTATGGCCTTTCAAGACTGTTGCACCACAAACTCCAGATCATCCAATTTAAAAATAAATAGGAAGAAACCACAGCATAATCTCTTAAGCAAAGTTTACAATTCACATATGCTATTGTGGGAAAACAGATTTCCAAGCTCATTTCCATATTGGTGCCAATATTTCATTCATACCCATGTTCAACTGGGAGAACAAGATTAACAAATGTCTATGTAAATAATCTTATAAGGAGTTACAATTTATAATAAAAATATGAAGAAAAAAGAAGAAATATTACATAATTTTAGAAAAATTCTCATTTTAACAGAGTATTGTGAAACTTTGTATGGTACAATAAAGAATGGCAATTCCTGCAAATCCCATTAAATTCATTCTTTCTATTGTTAGATATTGCTTCGTCATATGATGTTTCTCCCAAGTAGGGTGCAATAGTAGCATTTTTTAATACAGGAAAGAGAACATTTTATTCACAGATAAAATCTGGCCTAGATAATCACCAAATGTTTTGTTGTGTTTCAACCAGCTGTATGGAAACCAAGATTCAAAAAGCCCCCTCTTCTCTAGTCTTTGAAGACAGTTCCCAAGGTGGTGCTCTCATGCACGGTAGATGTTTTGGGATGGAAGGTGTAGTAGTAAATCCAGATGTTAGGAAGACTGAAATGATGAAGGTCACAAATCCTACACCCTGCTGAGTTTCTATAAGACAAACCAGAAGTGAAAATATGGCTGTAGAACTTAGAACAGCAATAGCAATGTGGAAGAAATGTACATTGAGGCAAAAGATGAGAACTGATGACCTATATGTCAACACATATTCAAATAGGCTTTGTAGGTGTTCTCATAAAACCTCCAAGCTAGCTCCAAAATATTAAACTTACAGGCACAAAGGGATAGGCTTTCTTTGGCAAAAAACTATGTAGAGTGGCCTCTAATAAATTGAAGGAGAAATGAAGTAGAATATGAGAGATGGAGAAAGGAAAGAAGGAAGGAAAAGAAGCAGAGAGGTGAGATAATAATTTTATTACTAAATGAAAGAAACTTCTGGGACAACAGGAAAGCCCAGACAATATTCAACACACTTTCAGCAAGTACATAATTAGAATCATCTATGTAACCAAGTTGATGCTACATTAAAAAAATCTAAAGATGGGAAATCACAGTGCCTGGTGCTAAAGTATCACAGTCCAGACTGAATAATTGGAGAGAAGGCAAAAGACTGACTAGACACAGTCACAAACATGGTCTTAAAGACAGCAGAGATCAACTTGTCAAATAGACATTTGATTAGGACTAAACCAGAGAATCCCTAGTACCTCCATTCTTTCATTCTGTCTTAAGAGACTAAGCTTGTGCAAATAATTTGAACACATTTATTATTTTCCAAACTTTTATTATTTATTAGTCATCTTTGTGACACATAATCATTACATTCTCCATTGAGAATTTTACCAATCAAATCATTTAGCAATTTTAGACCCTGGCTTTAGCATGGTGCCTTGACATGTAAGGTGGCTGTATTTAAATGCTTCAGTTCTAACACTCTGCCTTATTCTTCTGGTTCCCATTCATGTTTGTAGTCTAAAGTGCTGTTAGAATTGCCAAGCAGGAAAACCTGAATATCTACACATGTAATGTAATACATTAATTTTAAGTTTCATGTCAAATGACAAATATTGGTGACAATGTTAGGCAGAGTAGAGGGTGAATGTATTTTTGAATGAAACAATCCTGAAAGTTACTCAAAATTCTGCTGTTTACTAAGAATATGGCATTTAGTGAATTACTGTAATTTTCTATATATTCCATTTTCTTAACTATTCTTTAAAAGTAATGCAATGTGATATTTAAAGGACTAAATATGCTAATATATGAGCAGTGCTGGCCTAGTATTTGTGACAGAATAGGCATTCAAAATGAATGATATTACTTAAATTTATTAAATTTCTATGTAATTATTATTGTTGTTGCTTGTAATTTTCTGTGTAGAAAATTATGTTATCTGTTAATAATTCCAGGTTATTTTTTTAATCTACTGATTATTTTCTTTGCTGTGTAACAGCCTCAAATGTGGTTACATTCCAGGGTAGTCAGAAAATGTGCTTAAGATCACTTTTATTTTCTTAAGTTTAAGATTTACTTTATACCCTGTGATATATCCTACAGAATGTTCTATGTGCAATGAAAATAATGTTTATTTTTCTATTGGAGGAGGAATAGGTTTCTATATATCTGTTAACTCAGTTTCACAATTTCATTATCTTGCTCCAGACAGTTGTTTCTTTATTATTTTTGACATTAAAAAGTGTTCATAAAAATCTTGGTATGATTGTATTCCTCCTACACATTTCTCCCTTCAGCTAGGTCAATATTTCCTTCATGTGTTTAGGTGCTCTGATACAGAATATTCATTATAGATGTAGCATTATAAATCTCTGAGAACTGGTTCCTTTGTGCTTATATGACATTATTGTCTTTAAAAGATTTCTGAAATGAAGACTACCTTTTACTGATTTAAGCACATTCACTTTGCTCTCTTTTGGTATCTTTATTATTTGGTATCTTTATCTCTATTAGGTATCTTTTCCCATGATTACACTGTCAATCATATATCTCAACTGAATTTTTTAAAGGTACCATTTTGATGGATCTTTTAAAAATCTATTAAGCTACTTCCTGGCCTTTGATTAAGAAATTCAAGCTATTTACATTAAAAATAGTGAGTGATAGATTAAGACTTACAATTGCTATTTCTTTCATTGATTCATTCCTAATTTTCATTTATTTTATGCCTTTTTTTTCCTCTTTTCATATTATCCTTTATTATTTGATAATTTTGAAGTGCTTATGTATGGTTCTTTTACTCTTTCATCTATCTTTCAGAGATTTATTTTCTTTGTGGTTACCTTTAAACTCACTCAAAATGTCTCAAACTTATAACTGTATATTTTCAGTCTCTCACAATTTCAATGACATTAGAAATTCAACTCTTTTAAACTCCACATGTACTGTGTATTCTTGTAGTTAAAACACAATTATTTTAAAACTATGTACATTTAATTATCTTTTATGCTTTTTATTATCGCTAACCCTAATTTATATACTATAATTACTGCTTCATATTATTATATATTTACATATATATTTAACTTTAACTGTGAAATTTATGTTCTCAGATGCTTTTGTGTTTCTTCTCTAACTGTACTTTTATTTCAATTTGAAGAAACTTCATAAGCATTTCTTACAAGGCAGGTAAAGTAACATACTCAATTTTTGTCTAGTTGTGATCTATTCTTTATTTTATATGTAATGGATAAATTTGTTTATTTTTCCCCTTTTTTCGAGTACTGGGGATTGAACCTAGAGCTTTCCCAATGAGGTACTTTCCTAGCATGTCTTGTTTTTGAGGCACCAAACCAACAAATTACTAAGCTGCTCAAGTTGGGCTCAAATTTGTGATCCTCCAGGCTCTCAGTTTCCAAGAATTTCAAGGATTACAGGTGTTCATCATCACACTCAGTTCTTAAAAGACATTTTATAAATGTTTCATATTTTGTTGAAATATCTTTCAGTAGTTTGTCTTTATCATCTTATTCTTCTTTTCCATAGTTTTTTTCTGAAAACCACATTGATAAATTTATAAAGTTCACTTTATATGTGATATGCAATTTTTCACCTGCTGTATCAAAGTTCTTGTTATCTGTTGACAGTTTAATTACAGTAGTGGTATAAACCTCTGTCAATTTCCATGGGGATATTAGGAGTTCTTAAAATTTATGTTTGCCATTCTCCCTGTACTTGTAAAGTTTTCCACAATCATTTGTTTCAATTAATTTTGTGTTCCTCTTACTATTTTAGTTTTCTGCTTATTTGGATTCAAAAATTTGTATATTTTTTTCCTTCAATGTGTCCCATAAGCCTTTATAGCTTTCCTAACCAGTTTCCACTTTTTTCTCTTGCACATATCTAATTTCAGATGCGCTGATTTCTCTTTCTTCAGTTTGATCAAGTCTGCTGTTCCAGGTATATATTGTATTGCCTTTCCCATCTTATGCATGGTATTCTTTAAATCTCAAGTTTCTCTCCTTTTTAAAATAATTTTTATTTTTATTGAACTTCCCATTTATTTTTAAATGTTCCTGATTTGAATGATCTGTTTTCTCTCATAGCTGGCTGATGATTTTTTTTTAAAACTTATTATTTTGAAATGTTTTTTGGGGAAATTTTTACACCTCAATGTATTTAGGTTCTGTTACTACAAACCTATGTGTTGCTTTGTTGGTTTCACTATTTGCTCATGTTTATGTTTCTTGCAGTTATTCTTGACAGTTCTTACACTGAAGGAGCGATCCTCTTTCCCCGACTTTAAAAACTGGCTTCAGTAGGGAAACTTGTTTACTTGTGTGTGGTACACAAGCAAGGCTTGCCCAGGAAGCAATGGAATATCACTTCCGCGGTTAAATCAGATCCAGGCACTGTGGGATGAGGACGTACCGCCATGCAATGATCCTCAGTCTGGAAGGGAAACCAGTGACTCTGGCTCCCAGGAGTTCCGTGGTGACTCAGACTAGGGAGAGCATGACTGTGTGGGCTCCAGAAAATTCTGTCGACTGATAAAGGCTGTGGCCATTCTTGGTGGCAAAAGCTGTGAATATGTCTTGTGGTAGAGGACAGAGGGGGCACTGTGAAAGCTGCTGAGTCTCCTTTGATCTCCCTATCCTCTCTATGGGGAAGTCAAGGAGATTCCACTTCTGCCATACTAAGGAGTGAGATGAGAATTTCCTACATCATTTTGCATCGTTATCATCACGTTCTCTGTTCCATGGGGTTGCTGTAAATGATTACTTGCATTCTGTGGCTCTCCAGAGTTATTTTCAAGTGTGGACAGCCGTTACACCCTATTTCTATGTAAAGAATAGGGTTGACAATTCTGCTTCTGCCATATTGCTGACTTCACTTTCTTCTTGGTTACTTGTAGATCTGCTCACAGGAGTTCATCACATGCACCAAATACTTCTGTATTTTCAGATATATTCTCCTCTGTATTATCATATAATTAAAAGGGAAATATATGCATTTAATGTGTTTTAAATTCGAATTTCCAAATTCAAATGTTTTTCAAATTCAAATATTTCCTACTCATGGTGGTTATCATCAAAATCTTTGAAATAGAGGCTCAGTAAATCTTAATGACTTTTCTCAGTCTTTCTTTCTTCCTTTCCTCTTGCATTCTGCATAGCCCATAACAATTGGAATCCCTGAGTTAATATGCTGTATATCCAGCTTTGAAACAGCAGGGCCTTTGAAAGGTGGGGATTTTGAATTTTTGAAGTTCACTGGAGCAAATGAACTAAGTTTTCATTCTGGAAGTAGCTGTAGTATGTATTAAATGAAACAAGAAAATATTCAGAAAGATGTCTTAGCCATCACTGACATTTTAAAATTTCTTCCAAGAAGATACTGTATGAAGCTTTGCTATCTTTTCATATTACTTTTTAGGGTTTTATTTTCCTGATTTTAATTTCCAATGCAAGGTAATTATGATATGATTTGAGCAATAAGTCTACATCCCAACATGACATACAGAAGCCTTGGGAGGAAGCATGGTATGCACATTCAATTCTCAAAGTGATCTTTTCCACAAATAAATCTCATACATGAGTACACATTTTTATAACTCTGGTGTGTTTAAGATCTGCCCTATGAACTCTGTAAACCACTTTTAGGTCCTCTGAGCTTCTTAGTGTCTCAGATCCTCTTTTAAATGATGCTTATTACACCAGAGCACTGAGCTGTAATAATAAGGTGTGTGTACGACCTCAGCTTCTGCTTTCATATCTTGTGCCAATTTTTCTTCATATCTGTTTTCCCCAAATACATCTTTCTCTTTGCTTATTCCTAGGAGAGAAAGTCTTTGCTGGAATACTCATTATGGCTGTTGAAAGAAAGCACGTGGTTAAACGTTCATTACTGCTGTTAAGAAATAACTTTTTGAGTTAAAAATAACGAGGCCATGAGAGCAGGGTGTCTTTCAGATGAAACCTCACAGATACTCCTGTAGAGAACAATTCCACATTGTGTCAGGGCTGAATCACCTGTGCCTTCCCCTGGCATTCACTTCTCAGATTCCATTATGATGGAAATGGGCTGCCAATGGGCTCCAATTGTGCCCAGACTTGAAAAGCAATTTCATAACTGCTTCTAATCTGACTATTTAAAAGCATAACCTCCAGATAAGTCCTCAATCTATCTTCTATATAGAAATAGAAATTATTAATATGAAAAGAACAGTTATTCCCATATTCATCTTGTCACACGAAATCATGAAATCATGCTTTCTCCCCTTGGGTATCTAAAAAGAAGGTGAATGTTACTATAATTAAAAACACACCCATATCTTTGTTACTCAGACCAGAAAAAAGTGAATCTAGAAGTTGATGGCTTATAATCAAATGTGCAAATAATATGCTTAGAGAACATTAAAAGAGTTTTAATAGACTTGCAATTCATTTCTTTTCTAATATATATGAAAGGAAACTTTAAGGGTGGCTGGCTACCTTTAATATATTCACCAAGAAGAATGGAAGTTCACAGTAGTGCAATTTATAAATCTATGCTGCCTGCAAATTTCAGAGGAAAGCTTAAGAGAAAAAATCTTTTATAGCAGAGACCCTGGGAAGGGCTTTTTCTGAAAATACTGAATAGTTTTTCAGCCCTAGTTATATATATTGCCAATCAATTATCCTGCTTCTCCTCTGACGGATTCAAAATAAATTATTACTATAAAATTAATCCGTTTAGTCTATTTTTGTGTGTTAATTATGAGTAAAGACCATAAATGCTTGTGGGACTCAGTTTTGAACATAACCTCTCTGTCCTTCTTTGAGTCAGTGTTTTGAAATCCCTTTGGTTTAGTGTTGTGTCAGGTCTACTGACGTGGTATGATAGGACGGGCTGAGGTGTCTATGATCCTGGACCTGCCTCTGTGCATGAACTCAATCCAAGTAACACAGCCATCTTCTCTCTTGGGAGAAAGCAAGAGTTAATATTTCATAACATACCAAGGATTGGAAATTGATAAAGAATCACTTACCAATGTTCTTTATTGGCAATTAAAAACAGAAATATTTTGAAAATTTAGTCAAATATCTTTAGCACTGCTTTTTTTCTTTCTTTTTTTGAAAGTCTTGTTACACTGTGGAATACTGCTGTAAATGAAGTTCTAAATGAAAAATGTTGAATTAGGATATCATCTTAAACTTCATTTAAAAAATCCTCAAAATCCAGTTCCTCCCCTGATAATTAAAGCCTAATATAGAACATTCGTGAAGGTTATCATTTTCCAATTATCTTTGTTCTGAATGTGTGAATGGCTATTGATATCAAGGATTAGTTTCTATTTAATTATTGCAATCCTTCCATTAACATGCTTTTCTTAATTCCCAAAGTTTAAGCCATTAACTATTCATGATTTTCATCTCCTGTATTTGGGACCCAGGTTAAAATGAATGATCCTGTTTCATTTTTTTCAGATGGTTAATTTTAATAATTACTGAATGCTCCAATAAAATAAGACCTACAGTGAATTTCCCACTAATGATACATGTACCAATACCTGCTGCATTTGTTCTCACTACAAGTTATTTTTGGTTTATCTCCTTGAAGAGTTCTGTAGATCTGCATGAAATGACTTGTGGGGGGGGGCAGAACAAATCTATAAAGACTATTTAAAGAAGTAATTAACAGCACACTTTCAGATTTTAAGTGCAGCGTCTTATTTTAAATTGTTTGTTGTGGTTTTCTGCTAGTTCTATTTTTTAATGAAAGTAGTTTCTAAAATGAGTACAAAATGAGCTCTTCTTGATCCACAGGTTTAAAGGAATAGACAGATAAGATGAGATAAAATAGGCAGGCTGAAAGGCAAGAGGAGAATATTTCAGAAGTACTGAAAGGGTTAGAGAGAAAATAGCTGAACAACCCCTGGAGCAGCCACTCTGAAACACTGCTGTCAATTTGTGAATAAACAAACATAAGAGCACACACAGCCACTTTGAACCCCTGAGCATATAATGCATTTCAAATTTACATATGCATGCATTTTTAATTTAGTTTGCTGGTTGTCACATGTACCAAAATTCATGGCAGTGCTTGGAAACATAATAAATGATGCTCAGTAAATAAATTGTCGGGTATTGGTTGGCAACAGAAAGGAGAGATTTTTTTTTTTTTTATTTCAGCCAGAATCTATGTTCTTTTTTCTTAAAAAGAGTATATTGTACCAGGCGATGTGCAATTTTTCTAATAACAGTAAAGTTGAAGTCTTTGCTGTGATGTATGGAGGTGATGTTCTGAATATATTTTTCTTTGTTTTTTCTTACTTCAAAACTGTTTGCCACCTGAAATTTGCAGCAAGAAGGACTAAGCATCTGACTTGAATTTGTTGGAACTTGGCAGCTTCACACACGTTTGTCCTTGGCAACCTCCTTTTGGTATGGAATTAAACCTATTTGATGTTGCGAATGCTGGTGACAGGAGAGAATGTTTCTTCTGTGTTTGTGGTTCTGTGGGATAACGGGGTGGCGGGAGGGGCTTGCGTAGCTGTTCTCACTTCTACCTGAGCACATCTCTGCGGGGTCTTGCCTCTGACACATACCGACATGTATCATCTCAGCATTAGCCCCCCAAGATCAGCTAGGGAAAGAGGGATGGAGGACCAATGTTTAAAGGCTGTAGGAACAGAGGGGCGGGGGTAGGAAATGTTTCTGTGTCTGCCATCAACACTTTTAAAAGGCAACACAGTACTAGAGAACCTGGCTTCTGGTGGCTGTATGGCTGGCCACAATAGTTCTTTCTGACACTTCCCCTGTGTTTATTTAACCAACTGCAAAATGATTATAATGAAAAGATCATTATGATTCTATCTTAATTATGTGCAGGACTTATTCTAGGTTTTAGTGTTTAAGAGCGCTAATCAAGCAAACCTCTTAAAGTAATCTGCATTACCAGACAGTATTACAAATATGAGCAAATTAAGATATTTTTATACTTCATTTGTCTCACCTAGAAATGCGAATGAGATTTCTACTTACAGTAAGAGTGTAGTAAGCATTACATAACAGAAATAAAGCACTCAGTAAAGTGTGATCAGTGTTTACTTGTTGGCAAATGTGGTAATATTCTTTCAATGCATGTCAATACTGTGTGAGACAATAAATATTTCTCTGGGATACATTACAAAATGGAATGCATCCTGGTTGCATTGGCATAGGTGGGAGTCTAGACTCAACAATATGGCTACTAAAATAAATTCCTTCATGCTTCACAGCAAAAAGGTTTTCCTTTGAGGACCAGTCTTTAAATCTAATGGGACCCTCGGTGATGACGTTACGGGATGTCTGAGCTGAAGGATCCTCCTGATCCTCCAGGAGCTTCCAGTATGTCTTTGTTCATACCCAGCCTTACCTGTTCTGTGAAAAGGGGCTTCCATCCATTGAACAGAATCTGAAGAGAACTCTATATTTATCATGACTCCTTTTCTCTAATCTCAGGAAACTTCAAATAGGACATTCGCATAAGGCAGAGTAACAACTAAATGATGAAAGAAAGGGAAGTGGGAGACATTCAATTATTCACCTCCCTCATGGTTCAATGGTGAATTAGGATTAAAGAGTAGAGTTTGATTTCTTTTAAAAATCTACCATGTTCCTAATACCTTGTTTTGCCATTTATATGTCATTTAAGGTAGATGGTTTCATTGTTCTTAGCCTTAGTTTCTACATATGCACAATAGAAAAATCACAGGTTCTCCACCTGAAATTACTGAGGGCTGATACATGTGCTTTAGCATCTAGCACTGGGCCTGACAGGAAACCTTCTCAACTATTGAAATCAGTTAGAACTAGCCAAGGGGATTAGGTCAGGGGTTTTTTGCTGTGTTTTTTTCATCTTCCTCAAAATGAAAACTAAAATCAAATGGCACAATTTCCACATCTTGTGGACTAATTTTCATCAAGCAGTCAGATTGTCCAATGGCTCCCTTTTTTGAAGATTCCCTGACGTATCTGACTCTGTAATCATAAGAGCTTTATACTACAAATCTGTTTTCTTTCCTTTTCTTCCATTACTATTATGAGACAGATTTTAAATATGAGGATATTTCATTTTTCAATGAATTTAGACACACACATACAGCCATCATAAACAAAATGAGTATCAATGTAAAGTGTGTAGATAGAAAGATATGACTATCTAGCAATTCCCACATGCTTCATATTATTTTCATCTATGTAATGAAACAGTAGGCCACTAATGGGGAATAAAGAAATTTCTCTAACTGTTTTGCTAAACTCATGATGGCCTCATATTGCACATTATCCATATGTAAAGGATTAGCATGTTGCTTACAAAATAAAACAGGAAAATTCTGTTCCTGAACAGGAAAATATCATGTGGTGTTTGAAGTGTTAAATTCTCTTAAGCCTATGAGAGGCCTGTTTCTGAATAAAAAAAGTAAAACTGGAAATACACCAGCCTAATTATGTCATTGTCTTCACTCCAGCGATGGTTTATTCTTACAATTTGTTAGTGAGTTTGACAGATAAATCAAGAATTTATTAAAACAAAGCATATTTTTCTTTAGTTTTGCCAAGCATCAGTGTTAGAGTGGAAAGTACTTAAGGCTCTAAAGCTTTGAATAAAAGATCATAAATTTGAGCTTCTCATTTGATTTAAAATTAGCAAAATTTTACATTCACAACTGTAATTAACAAAGTATAGCATCTTGTGTGGAAATATCTCATTTTGTTAAGCAAATTCTGCTTTGAATTGAAATGGAAAAATAGGGGATGTGAAAAAAATCAACTGCCAGAGCTGGGGATTTAGCTCTGGGGCACAAGCACCTGTCTGCCAAACACAAGGTGGCGAGTTTGACTCCAGGTACCCAAAATACCAACCAACCTACAAACAAACAAACAAAAAACATAGAGAAAAAAATCAACTGCTGCCAAAATGGTACACATTAAGGTGGGTTCCCTTGTCAATTCTGGCTTCTAAGTAGCAAGTAATTCTACTGTTATTGGCATAGGAAGCTATTATGGCATAGGAAGCTATCATGTAGGTTCCCCATTTTTAGGCTGGTAGTTATATTGTGTTAAATTCATCACTAATGATGAGAATTCATGCTTGAAACCTAATTCAATCAAAGTGATTTGTAATATGAAAGTGTCATTTCCTGACTTTGAATGAACAGCTCTCGCTTTAATCAATTTCCATTCATATTTTGACTCTCAAGTCTAATGCTTACTGCTTGATTTTTTTCCCTCGCTGAGCTCCCTCCATGTGAATTTCTATAGCATAGCGGTCATCTTTTCTAACAAACGGAGGCTTTAGTGATATGTCCCTCATAGGTTTTGCTTGGAATCTCATGGTTAATAATTTATATGCCCAACTTAACTGAATTTTGTTGCATAACAGAGAAAGTGATGTCACATGACAACTAAAATCTGCTTCAAGCAGAGATCAGGAATTCTTGAAACTGACTAAAGAATTCAACAGGAACCAAAAAAAAAAAAAAAAAAAAAAAACATTAGGGAATCCCTAGAGCACGAAACTGACTTGCTAAGACTGCTCATTCATCTCTGCAAGAATCACAACTGTGTTTAACTAGAGCACTGAAAGAACTTTCTAGAAGACTGGAAATAATAGCCCATTGAAGTTGCTTAATTATTAACACTATAGCGCAACTCACACCATTACCTATTTTTTTTTTTTTTTTTTTTTTTTTTTGTCTTTTTCCTTTTTTATCGGTACCAGGGATCGAACTCACGACTGCCTGCTTTCAAGGCAGGCGCTTATGCCGCTGAGCTAAACCCCCAGCCCCCACACCATTACCTATTAAAGCCTGAATAATACCAAATTTCAGTGACTCTTTTAGGCAAATTTTTACACTACAGAAAAAGATTAACACAAAACTGTTTTCAAAGTGTAGTTACTTTCAAATTTCGAGTATGAAGTCAGTAAGAATTAGATTAACTCAACTCATTATAGGCTTTAACAATTAATTCTTCAAGATATACCAAAATAATTTTTAAAAAGAGATTTTAATACTTCTTTGGACAATTTTAATACTGAGAGCCTCAAGAACATTATGGAGTGGGTCATCACAGTGTGACATTTTTTACACATTTATTCTAACAAATACCTTTCCTGAGAAAGGAAAGGAAAGGAAATTAGTCAACTGCTGTATGGAAAATAGCTGAATTTCTTCAGTGTGGAATTCTATGCCAGATTCAGAGATATGTTAGAAATTTTCCCATTAAGCTCAAAACTTTTGGAAGGAACAAAATTCTGAAATTAATGAGATCACTGGGACTATTGGAAGGAGTTGGGAATTAACTGTCATACAGGAAACCTGCATGAGCCTGACTTCTCAAAAGCAGTATTTGCTTCTGAAAGTACACATGAATGGAACACGGTGTTAGAGGGAACACCAGTGGTCTGACTCCTCTTTATCCAATCATGCCCATCATTTACAAATGGTTTCCCCGGTGTCAGCATGATAAACACTTAACTGAGCATTTAGCACATGTGATACCCTGTGCTAAACAATCAACTTAGTCATTTATTTGACTCCTAAATAGCTCAGTGAAAAAAATACTTGTTATCCCAGTTTTTCATCAAGAAAACTGAGAGTAATTAACAAGCCCAAATCCTTAGAGATAAGGGGCAGAGGCAGAATTAAACAGGTGGTCTGGCTCTGGATCTTAGTTTATTAAAGAATGCTTCACTCACTCACCTAACAGCTCCCAGTTATCTATGTTCAAGTACTCTTTAACACTACTTGAGACCAGTGACAGAGTTTATGCTAATTCACTCTTTGTGCTTTATGTTTGTCTAGGTAAGGTAACTCAGTGTTGTTCTTCAGGGAGTCTTCAAGTTGTTTATAGACTTGCTCTTTTAAGAGATAACAAAAATCATCCCAAATGATTTGTTTTTATTTACAAAATGGCCAGTTTGCTTCTATCTAACTGGAAAGCTAGGCTGCTGTTATTTGGAAGAAGATGCTAATCCTTTTCATCCTTAGAGAGTTCATATTAATAGATCATTTGTTTAAAATAGATTTCTAAACTTTACTGCTGCTCACAAATTTGGAGGACAATTTTTCCTTCTTCAGTGATCATCATTTCCTTCTGCCACATTTCCTTCCCAGAGAGTGAACTGAACTCATGAGTCCATCTCGGGAACCCACTCACGTACATCTTTTCATCCACAGTTTATACTTCCAGTCACCTCAGACAACTTATCTGCCTCTCTGTGTTCTATCCCCTCTGTGTCTTTCCTTTCTTCCTGTGGTAATACTGTCCTTATAAAAGTAAGGTATGTCCTAAACACCGTGGTAGGAAACTAAGGTTTCTGTAATAAGAAATTGATATTCTTTATATCCTGCAAGATAATAAAATAAGATTGATAATAAAGCCTATCATTATACTGTACAAAGAAATTATGCAGGGACTGGGGATTTAGCTCAGAGGCATAAGTGCCTGCCTTGAAAGCAGGCAGTCGTAAGTTCCATCCCTGGTACCGATTTAAAAAAAAAAAAAAAAAAAAATATATATATATATATATATATATATATATATATATATATATGCAATAGGATCTCAGAAGATCTAGAATTACTAGATATTTGCAAACTGTATCTTGGGGAGTGAGGGTCTAATTTTGAGTGCTTGGCAATTTCCAGATCATAAATAATTTCATCCTAGTGTATTTCAAGCTACCTAAGCCATATTCCTAGATGCAGAATTGCAGAGTGATTTTTATAATTTGCTCTCCTAAACTGTTATGAATCATACTATCCTCTCTAAAAGACTCACTGTTCATGGATGTCAGAGGAAACTGTCACATGGAGTGGATATTTGATTTCTTTTGTGAATTATGAATTGTTATCTGCTAGGCAGATAAAAGGAAATTATGTCTGCCAGGAACAGAACAGCAACACAAACAAATGAAATGACTTGAAACCAGATAAAAGGCTACAGCAATAGTTCACATAAAGCCAGATGAAGGGAAGAGAAAAGAAAGAAAAAATTAAAGAGGCGTTTTCAAGATAGGATCAGCAGGATTTAGTAACCAATACTATGAGAGGCTAGAAGAAACAAAAAGGAAATTGATATTAATTTCTAGGCTTCTAGCTTGGCAAAATATATGCCTACCACTAAATTAAACAGATCACATAGAGTCTGAAAGAAGAATTGTGTGTGACACAGGCCTAAAATTCAACTACAAAGTCACAACTGTGTTGCAGCAACTATTTATAAACTTCATTCAATTGAAAAGTGAGACACCCATCCAATGATGGTCACAGTGCTTTTGCAAGTTGTTTCTATTTTAAATATCACCCCTGGCCACAAATAATAGCCAACTTTGAAATACTCATTAGGTTGGAGAGTTTTCAATTAAACATTTAAACAAATGTGTCTTGAGTATAACTATTTGGAAATATTTTATCTGAAGTTCGGAAATGAGAACAAAACTCAGTGTCTTTTTTGGCAAATACCCCTGGAGTCAGCTTCCTAGGTGGTGTGGTCTTCTAACTATTGAGGAAGGCAGGCACATTACTGGTGTTTACATCCCCCTCACTACCATTTCTGTTGTGACCCTCCTCAGCCTCAGTTTTATTTATTTATTCAGAATCTTTTGACTTTATTCATCTCAACTTGGATTCCAAGATTTTCATTTTCAGTTATGTGTCATTTGCTTTTATTCCCATCTTGGTACCTCATATTATTAGAAATTTTCATTCTTTTTATCATTTTAAAATTTATCTTTTTAAAAAAAACATTACTAGTACATATCTATGTTCTATAATGTTTGCATATCTTAAGTGAAAAAAAATCACAAAGTAAAAACAAAGGATAAGTAAAATAATGACTTGCATCCTTGACCTACTAATATCTCTGGCCCCACAGCCAGAACTGATGATTCCTGCTTTGCTTTGGGCCAGCTGGCACTGCTATCTTAACTACCACAGACTGGTGACGTGGGCAGAAAGCACCTACTTCTGGTTCTGGAGGCTGCAAGTGCAAGATTGAGGTTCTTAGAAACTTGGTCCTGTGGGGTCTCCTTCCTGGGGTGCAGGTGACCTTCCTGCTGTGTACCCACACAACAGAGAGTGGAGAACGATTTGTAGTGTCTCCTCTTCAGGGGTACACTAACCCCACAGAGGATGATCCACCCTCATCCACTCTCATGACCTAATAATCCAACAAAGACCCTTCCTTCCATGTGTACCGAAAGGTTGGGGCCGGAATTTCAGCACATCAATTTTAGAGAAGCACAGAGGTCCAATCTGTCCCACTGAGCTGAGAATCGCTGATTTATCATGCTGCTCTTTCCCTAGTGCATGATACTGTTTGCCTCTCCTTCTCATCCTGCCCCTTCCCTTAGTTACCATTTTCCTTGATTCTGCCTCCTAGTTAACCTAAATGCTTGCATTCTTCCATCCTTTTTTGTATATTCCTGATGTCATTTACTCATTTCCATTCCTTATTTTCACTTTCTTTACCAAAAGATTTTTTAACTAGAATATTCTGCTAACAATCACATCTCTATTGCCTCTTTTATTCAATCTAGTCTTTTGGAAAGAAAATTGTTTTTCTGCTTTGCTTTAAGAAACATTACTTTTATGAAGAAAGTTGGATTTTCAGTTTGTACAGTCCTTCATGATCTAGCATATGTATTAGTTTCCAACATGCTACTCAAAGTGTGATGTGTAAAATCCCCTAAACCTTTCCTGCTTGTGTGTGTTTCACTAACAGCTTCAATTGCCTGTTACTTATTTTTGTATATTTGTCTCAGTGTTAATTAAAATTTATTCATCCATTAAGACTTTATGTTTAACCATTGACTTCCCTAAAGGTATCAGAAAATATGATTTTTCCATGATTTTATACATGTTAGTTTCTATGGTATAGGGAGAAATGACCATTTTTCCCAGGGTAGGTTGAATGATAATCACATAATGCAAAATGTTAGAAAAAAGGGAGGGAAAAATATTTAATTATGGAGAGAATCAGATATCTTATTTTCTGAGATGACCTTTGAGATCTGAGATACTTTTGTCAGTGTTTAAAGCAATCTTCAAACTTGAGAAGTGTAGAACTAAATGTCAGCCTCATAAAACTATCCACAAGGAAGAACTGTGAATACCCAGACAACTGACCGAGAATTATCAAAGGTTTTACCATCGTGAGAAACATTGAGTGATGGTTGTTCTGGTCTAGATTGGGAAGAATAAAAAGGCACATAGTCAAAGTAAGTTTTCGAGCTTTTACTGGAATTCACATTGCAAAGAAAATAAGTAGCATATTATGCAGTGTTGTTGAATTAATATTGATTTTTCATACCGGTGTTGGTTAGGCTTATTAGAGAAATCTTGCTACTAGCTGATGGGTTCCCCAGGATTTTTTTACATGTTGGTTTTTTGTGACTTAACATTAATTAGCTGTTTATTGCTTCAAAATTATATATATATATATATATATATATATATATATATATGGTGATAGAAAGACATAGTTCACAGGTTAATGTTTCTACATATGTTGTATACAACATAAGTGATGCAAAACACACTAATCCTCAAGCACACAGTTAAGCAATTCAAAGTTTCTGCTAAGAGATCAGAGCACTGATTGCAGTTGTCAGTGAGATGGAGAGGACGCTTCCGGGCTCCATCTCAGCCCCCCGGTGTGCACACAGACAGGCCGAGCCAGCCTGAACTTCCTGCAGTCACAGAGCTTCCTGCCTGCCAGCTCACCCTTCACAACAGTAGGGGTTATTTTTGTGGAGAATTCTTGTTCTCCAGCACTTTCAGTGTGCTTACCGATGCACTCTGCCTTCACAAGCTTTGGTCAGTGAAAGTTTATATGTAGGAGGAGAAATGGGAAGTTACTAAGTGGAGGAGTATTTATTTTAATTATTTTCTATTTCTGTGAGTTCGAAGAATTTCTTGACCCATTATGAGAAAATGAATTTAAAGCCAGTGGTGGCTGCCACCTTACGATGGACACTGAATGTGCTGACCCCTGGATAGAGCCTCCTGGTATATTCGATGAATTATTCCTATGTATTGTATTCCAGCTCTCTTGGAATGGCATAGAATTTGGGGTGAGAAAAACCTTTCCGTGATTCAGTACATCACTCCTCTCCTACCGGGGGAGCCTGGCACACCTGTACATGGGATGTCTGTGTTTTTCCAAAGCAAGTTTTTGCCTCCTAATTTCACACTTTACTTTTGAATACCCCAAAATGAGCAACTGGGTAATATGTACAATCTCTTTAGAAAAACTTATGTTTGATGTCATTTTTAAGTTTTATCCTTTTAAAAACTCTCTCAAGAGCACTATAATTCAAATTGATATTTTTTTTCTCTGAATTATGGCAAATCAATTCACAACTTGTATGACTGCTTGGAATGTTTTGATGTGAGGCTCTTGTTTACCCTGCCTCTTCCTGCTCTACAGTATTTTTAAACTTGTACAGTTCTCATTTTTAGTGTAAGGGAAAATATAATTTTGGAAAACAAAGAAAGTTGCATGTTAAGAAAAGAGGAGCATTATATAGTGTGGCAGAATCTAATTGTTAAGTTTGTGCCCATTTGTTAGAATTTTCCTAAAATGTGGCAAGTCTAATGTAAGAATAAAACGTATGCTTTATAGATCTATTTAATGCAATCTACAACCCAAATTATAAACAAGTAGTGTTTTTCATGGTGCACTTTCCTTCTGACATGGCCTGCCTACTTCTTAAATGCAAAGTTATTTTCTGTAATAAAAAGTGGCTCTAGAATAGGATTAATGTGAAAGAGTTTTCCTCAAACACAATACAAATCATAATCCCTTCAATTTAATTTTCTCTTTCCACGGGATTTGCAAGGAAAAAATTTAATTTTTCCTGAAGACAAATGTATTAATGTTTAATAAAAACAAAATCCAATGACAGTGTTAGTAAAAACTAGAAAATGCACATAAAATCTTTCTGTATTTGAATAAGATGCCTGAATTGAATAGCAATGACCTCTAGGCATGAAGTATGATATGGGTGAAAGAAAATTTTCAGGCAGAATTAAATTTTTACATAGTCAAGTAAAATGTTGAATGGAACTATGTTATAAAAATAGATCAGGCCTATTATCAGATTTTTTCTATCTTTGTTCCTTTTATTTTGATGATTTTGAGTTAGACCTTTTCAATTGTATTATTTCAAATTCTTAGGTCTGTTGTGTATAAAAGTCAAAGATTGAAATGGAAGACAAGTCAGTTGAGTGAAAATTGCCCTGGGTCTGATTAATCAGGTAGCTGAATTAATCAGGTTAGAATAGTCTGCAGCAACTTATGAAACCCTGCCATCTCAGGAGACAGGAAAAATAAAAACATATTTATAGGTCATGAAAAAAATCCAATTTGGTAAGACAGTTCCTTCATATAACTTCTGAATATAAATTGTCTGATATCCCAAGTCATTGCTGGCAGATATGAGAAACATGGGAGATGCAGAAAAACGTTTTTAAAGACTATTTTTAAAACTATTTCTAAAGGTCTGCTTGTGACTTAGGATTTTTTTCTTCTATACTTTATTAACTAGAGATTAATCATACAGCTCTGAAAGCATAATACATGGTGAGAAAATTAGTGTCTTCATGTGTCTAAAGGAAGAATGCCAAAAATATCTGTCTTATATTCTTTCTAGAAGGGTTGTTAATAAAATATGATAGGTTGAGCATGTGGTACCCGGTTTTGTAGCCAATATGGGAAAATTCAGACTGATTTTATCAGATTTCATAAGACAGATTATCCCAGTCTTATCAGTGAAACACCTGGATAATGATATTCATATAACCTCATAAATTCTGCTCTTTTTATAAGTATAACATGAGCTACATTTCAACATCTTGCAAGCAAGATACACTCTAATTTATTACTTTTAGGCTAACTAGCCTAACTAATGCTTCCTAAAATTAACTCTATTAACCAATCAGTCAACCAGTGCTCAATAGGAGATAATTTACCATATCCTTACCACTATAATGAAGTTAGTAATCTTTTACTCATCTTTCAAATTTGGTCCTGGTGTCACTGGTTAATGAAGTGTCTCCATCATGTTCTGTTCACACTTTCATCAATTTGCATAACTTCATGGCAGGCATGGTGTAAACAGTAATAGCAAAGGCCCTGAAGTTAGAATCCCCAGGTTTAAATTCTGGTCTTTTCAGTTACAAGTTTTGTAGCACTGGGTAATATGTAAAATCTCTTTATGTCGCAGTTTCTCCAACTTTAAGTATGGGGTGATATAAAGTCATTATAAGGAAAAAAAGGTCAAAGTAAAAAGATATAGAGTAGTAGCAGTCATCAGGCAAATGTCAATAACATATATTTTGCTACCATAATTATTTTATTTTTATTACACTTTCAAGAGCTCATCAAGAACCAACATAATAATTGCATACTGAATTTGTCTTCAGTGCCCAGAGAATGTCTAGCACATAGTAAGCACTGATTAAATTTTAGTTGACCAGATTATACTTACAATAATTGTATTATTAGCTGTAATTATGCTACTATACTCCAAGCCTGGTTTTAAGTGCTTTGCAGCTATTAACTAAAGTAATGAATGAGTTGAAGAAATAACATATCCCATAGGATAACTAATTTTGTGGTTATGCAAATATTGCAAGATCTCAATAGAATGATAAATAAGATGTATTTCCTATTGTCACTAAGTTTAATTTTGATATGTAGTTGGTCAGAGGAGTTGTAGAGCAGAATATCTGAAAGTGCTGAGGACTGCAAACTCTGGTCTTTCCATTTCAAACATTTAATAAGACAAACGGAGTACCAGTGAATGGATGAGGGGAAAGAATTTTTTAAATAAATTTTGAATTCCAGCTTAAATAAGACCAGGGACATTGGAGGAATTAATACACAAAAAAGCTTCTTTTATTTCCACGTCCATTCTGTTAGCCAAAATTGAACACATAATTGTACTATAATGAAAAAAGAATGCACCTTCATAGTATTTAGGAATAAAATTAAATAATCTTGGAAACAGGAAGTCTAAAAAATTCATTAGAGATCAGTAAAGTGAAAGAATGAAACAAATGAAAACTGAAGACTGTTGTTGGAGGACAGTCCCACTGCCAAGGACTTGACCATGGCCATGGAGGTACAAACACTGATTAAAGTAAAAGGGGAAGAAGGCGTTCCCAGTAGGTGCAGGGTACGGCTGGGGTATAGAGGGGAGGCTCAGCAGGAGCCTTTCTTGGAAATTAGCTACAGGCTGTGAGGAACTCAGTCACATCATAATCAAGCAGCCCAGCTCTTGGTCACGCTAACACTGCAGGCGAGAGTTCTTGCACCTTCCTTTGTAGAGGTCTCTATTGATACACACCTAAAATAGCTCTGCCTGGAGGCTGGAATTGATTACAATGCACCCAGTTTGCAGATAAACAGATTCTTTATATCTGAATCTGAATCAATACTTTTTTTTCAAAATCTTACCTTGCATAAGAGGGTTTACTGATCTAAAATGAAGTTGGCATCCAAGTTCTGACACTTTTAACCAATTGAACCATATTCTGCATCCTGGTTGTCTTCACAGTTCAGCTTTAAATTAAGTCATATTATTTAAAAATGGACATATGAATCATTCTGAAATCCTGAGTCGAGTGCAACCAGCATCATATACGTGTAAATGGCATTTATTTGTCTCTTGAATCATGGATATTTTGGGGACATATGTTATTGCTGTTTTTTTACTCTGCACACAATGTAAAATGAAATCCCACAACATTCGTGAGTGTGTGTGTGTGTGTGTGTGTGTGTGTGTGTGTGTGTGTGTTCTACTGGTCAATAAAGGAACAAAAAGTTATTACAGGGGCTGGAGATTTAGCTCAGTGGCATAAGTGCCTGCCTTGCAAGTGTGTGGTCGTGAGTTCGATCCCCAGTACCGATAAAAAAGAAAAAGACAAAAAAAAGTTAATCTGTAACACTTTAATTCATATTTTTCCAGTTCCCTGGAATTTATTTCTGTTATTATTAAATTACCATTTGTAAATAATTAATATTCCCACCATGCCCTGCTTATAAAACCAATGGTGAGCCAAATTCTGTTTACAGTTTTCTTCTGATAGGATAGAAATATCCTAATTGCTAATAGAAATATCAATATCCTAATTGCTTCAAAATAATTATCTTTCATGGCAAATTTGATATTGGGGAAGAACCACACACACCATGATCTTTTCTTATAAGACTGATTTTCTGTTTCAAAGCTCATGACAGCAGCACTCACATTTTTTTAATCACACCTTATAAACACACTTAGGAGAAAGGAATTCCAGAACTACTTCAGAGAGTGGCAGGGGCAATAGAATAATGATGTTTGAAGCAAAAAGGAGTATTTTGATAGAGGTTAATGGCAGTATGGCTTTCCAGTAATAATTTTTTAAATTTATTCACACCTTATTTATTGATCACAGAGTAATTATTAATACTGAAATTTTGCTTTCTTTTAGCAACCCCTTTAATAATATAACTTTTGTAGCACTCTGAAATACATGTCACTGTCTACGTTATAGAAAGAAAGTTAAGTAATCTGTCTTAATTAAGAGTACCTAGGAAAGTATTATAGTATTAAAACTAATAACAACAATAACAAAAACTAGAAAAAGAAATTCTGAATTTGTGATAGCTGAGGCTCCAGGGGGAAAGTCTTGTTAATGTCTACGTGGTTTTCCTTAAAGTTATGCAGATCGTCCTAGGCAATCATACTTACAAAACAGTATTTCAATCACATATCTAGTAGAGGTATGAGGGTCTCAGGAACTCTAATAACTGTGACTATCATACTAGACCCTACTATAGCGTTTTTGTGAGTGTTATTTACTGTTCAATAAAGAATCTAAGTAGCACTACTTTCAAAATTAAGAATGTAGGGATGTAGATGGTTTTATTCTCTGATGAAGTTGCAACAGAAATGCTAGAAATCATGGATGAATGGTGTGTACTGTGTGCTAATACATTGCTCCATTTTTTATTTTATTCACTTAATATCTCTTTACCAGTCTGTGTGAATGATGTTTTAGTCCATTTTGTGTTGGTATGACAAAATGTGTGAGATGGGGCCCATACAAAGAAAAGTGTATGGTTAAGGAGACCAACATGTCCAAGATGTACAGCCACATCTGCTGAGGTCCCCTGCTGGATCACACCATGGTGATGACTCCACACAGTGTAAGCAGGTGAGTAAATGGCAAGCGATGTGTGTGTGCGTGTGTGTGTGTGTGTGTGTGTGTGTGTGTGTGCATAAGAAACCACAGGAGACACTGGGCTTGCCTTGTAGCAACCAGATCTTTTACTGAACAGTCTAGATCAAAAGATCAAGTGCTCATTTCCATAAGAAAAACATTCCTTAAAGACCTGGATACTTTTCAACTTTATTACTTTGAGGACAGTATCACTTAGAAGTCTCTAAAAGAACAGATTCAGTAGAAAACATAATTAGTGAAGGCAATGCATTGTTAGGATTACAGATAATAATCCCTTATATCAGAAGGGGAATAATCCTCTAGGGCTGGATATGCACTTATAAACCAGAAGATCCCCTAAGGCTCAGCCTATGCAGGTAAAACCATGGAATAAGAGCCATCAAGGATGCAGCACCCATCCAAGATCAAAAGTCTGGAAGGTCACTATAGAGTCCCTGGTGTAAGTCTGCATTGGAAGCCTGAAGCAACTGGAGACCAACATTCAAAGATAATGGAAGAATCCACAGCTCTTCCAAAATGGAGACATTCCCTTTTTTCTCTCTTGTTATTCTGTCCAAGCCAACAGTCCACCTATGCCATTTACATCCGGGTTGGGTCTCCTTCCCTTGGGGTGCTGGTTCATGTGTCAGTCACCGATAGACGCAAGCAGAACCATGATTTACTAGTTAGTTAGACATCTTTTAATTCACTCATTGTGACACATTATGAAAACATTCACAGGAACCAAATCTCAAGATAATTTTTGTAGGAACAAATCTTTAAGCAGTATCACATCATACACACACACACACACACACACACACACACACACACACACACACACACACAGTTTTCTAGCTTACAGAAACACTTCTAAATTCCTCTGAAAAGAAGAGAATATGAAAAGGTAGCACTCTTCAGGTACCTAAGTTCTCCCAATTATGACTCCTAAATAGTACATAAACCATGGCTTGCAGTATTTCTCTTTTCTTATCCTTATGTTAGAGGTATTTACATTGCACTTACAAGTATAGCATCTTGACAGTAATGTAGATTGTATGTCAAGAGGAGATCTGGGAAAAATGTTACCATCCAATACATGTGATATGAAGAATTATCTTTTTTCAACATACTAACATTGGAAATTAAATTTGATTGAAAATGTTTTGTTCTCACTGTACTAGATACAGCTGATCTCAAGTATTCATATATCAATATATAGCTAATAACTGACATTGCATATATAAGTAATTAAGTAATCTTAACAGTTCTCTTTTTTTAACAGGACTACAGTACATTGGGTCCTGCAGCCAAGGAAATCACCGAGCTGGATGGCTGCCTGCTTCAGTCTGAAGATCAGAGACAGTAAATAATGAAAGCTGCTGTCTGTCACACAACTCATATTATTAGGAGGAGGAATATTTATGGAACCCTAAGCAAGCCTAATGTGAAGGGAAAAGTATGAAGACAACAAAGGTGTGGATAGAAATATTAGTAGGAGAAACTGCAAGCAGTTCACTAGCTGAAATGTAACAAAAATACTAAACATGAATATATGCAAATATTCTTTCAAACAGCTAATGTGTTGAGTTCTAGAAGTTTGTTTACTCTTGGTCAGGAATTTTGGTAGGAAAATGTGTTCCAAATTTCAGTATTAACAGTTATAATTCAGTTGCTTGGCTGATGTACGAAAAACTCTTTTTCTCACAATAACAAAAACATAGTTTCTTCAGTAGTAATAATTCTGCAAAATTGTAGGTTGTCAGGCTGAAGTTTGACTTTGTTGTTTATCAAATGTTGGAAATACCAGCAGCTTTAAGAGGCTGAAAATCCAGAAGCAAAGACTGATATTCATTGCAAAGTCAATCTCCTTACAGTTATTTTTTCCACCATTGTTATCCCATTCTTGCGTGTAGATTGTGCCTTGTGATTCATGATCATTTCTGGAATGGTGGAAATCATGAAGATGTTCTGCACATCATGAGAACAAAGGAATGGGGGAAATGTTGGACTAAGCCATGTTAGAAGACTTTTCAAGAGGTTGTACAGTAGCATATTTAGTATGGTTCATAATAAGGACTGTTAGCAAATCATGCTCTGTACGTAATGCTCAGGCAACTAAATTATTTGTCAGAAAACTAAAAGTAAAAAAAAAAAAGAGAGAGAAGGCAGGAAGAGAAGAAAAGAGACACAGAGAGAAAGAAGAGAGCGAGAGAATTTGAATGTATTGAAGACCTGCTCGACCAAGTAAGAAGTAAAGAAACTAAGAATTACACAAAAAAATATCCAACAGTGTTAGTCAGGGACTTGGGGCTGTTGAATTTCATTTCTTAAATCAGCATCTGAGAACCAGAATAAAATTTGTGACATTTTCATGAGCACGGCTGAGTACCAAAAGGAAGAGTGTTGATACATATCTCATTTTCTGTGGTGATCATGACGAAGAGTCACCCAAGGACAAAGATACAGAGGACATAGACAACTCCCTATGTTTAAGAAAAGGTCCTGCTTTAAACCATGTTAACCTCTAGTTAGAGGAAGTTTATCTGGAATCTCTAGTGCTGCAGCATTTGTGCTTGTCAGAAGCCCAGGTAGATTGTGTCTTAAGCCTTTTCCTCAGAAAGCCACAACAGATAACTACGCACATTTTAGCTTAAACCAACCGAATTCCATTCTTCCAGAGTTCCAGAGCCCCAGAACCCAGAATCGAGTTGTCAGCAAAGCTCACTTCCTGCAAATAATCTAAGAGAGACTCTTCCATGCTTCTTACAAATCTTGGTAGCTCCAGGAGCTCAGAAGTTTATGGTACTAACTCCGGGTTCTGCCTGCAATTTCATGACACCTGCTCTTCTTCCTCAGTTTTAGTCTCTTCTGTCCCTCAGAAGGACATCATTGTGTTTATAGTTTGCCTTGCAAGTTCTAGTGATATCTTATATAAAATCTTTAAATTACTGACACCTCCAAAGTTCTTTTTCTCAATAAAGTAGCATTCATAAATACTGGGGTTTATTGCAGAACATCTTTTAGAGGGCCACTCTTTAACCATCATCAATCAGATTTGGATAAGAATACTCAGCTATGCAGTCTGTGTGCTGATTACAGCAGATTTACCTTAAATCTAAAGTTGGAGAAACGCAATTGAAAAAGACATGGAATATAATACTCAGCAAAAGGAAGCTGCCATAACAAATGAATTGTAACAGAATGTTGGTTTTAAAACAAGAAACATTATTAAAGACAAAGATGATGATTTCATGAGCATTAAATAATGCATGTGTGTTTACTGAAACAACCTCCAAGCTTTGGCAAGCCACATACTAAACTGGAATGATAGAAAGAAGATTAGCACAACCCCTTGCAAGGACGACGGGCAGATTGATGAAATTCTCCAAGTTTTGTTTGTTTTTAATAAAACACATATAAAGAAGAAAGTATGCATACCCATGATTCTAAAAGCAGATTTTCTTTTATTTTAAAGAAAAAAATAACAGCAATGAGATTTTAATTCTTTGCTTTGAAAACATGATATGACCAACCCCCCCCAAAAAAAAAACAGAGAAGTACAAGAAGTCTGAAAAATAAAGATGACAGACATTGACAAACACATAGCTGAGGAATTTTAGAATGCAAACTGTTTCCAAAGGTATGTTATATCTTTGAACAAAGTGGACTGTGTGCTGGGGACCTGGCTCAGCGGCACAGCACCTGCCTGTTAGGCATGAGATGTTGAGCTTTATTCTCGGTAATTAGTTAATTAATTAATAAAATTCCCACAACAGGGACCACATGCTAAGACATCATCCAAATCCTGACAAATGTTTCACAATTAAAATACCAAGAGCAAACTTCTTAAATATTTTAAAATACAGTTAGAAAGCACTGACAGAAATTGACAAAGATTTGTGTCTTAAGCAAGACACATCTACATAATTCAAAGGCGAAAGATGATATCACCATCAAAATTACTTTTAACTGAATGACAATATCATCACTGCATCAAAATAGGACATTTCATAATCAAGAACTTCAGTCATAAAAATAATTACCTAAAATCCAAGGCCTGAAAATGGGAGCTAGCGCTTATAACTGTATTTTAGGTCCTGTAAAAGTTACAGGTAACAGTGGAGTCACCCAGCCCCACAATGCATTTTGAGCTGTGAAAGTTTACTTCCTTTTGAACTCTAAGCAACCTACACTGCAAACTGTAAGCTTTCCCCTCATGTTCCTTGTAAGAACAGTTGCTAGGTTCAGTGTCTTAGTGGTAGAGGTTGTCTCTTTGGCACGCTTCCCTTAGGAGTAATGCGATAAAATAGTTTAATAGCAGACATTATGGAATTAATTCTGCACCTCATTTGTGAATGCTAGAAAACTGATAACCCATTCACTGGCAACTATTTTCTAACGTGAATTTTCTGCCTTTCTGCTGATGGGCTTATAAGATTATTTTAAGGGGGGCTGGGGATTTAGCTCAGTGGCATAAGCGCCTGCCTTGCAAGCAGGCAGTCCTGAGTTCAATCCCTGGTACCGATAAAAAGGAAAAAGACAAAAAAAAAAAAAAAAAAAAAAAAGATTATTTTAAAGATTCATGTTTCTGGCTCATTCATACTGGTATATGAAATGATTTGGCTTTAACATTTTTTTTTTTCCTGGAAATCTTGATGAATTTGTTTTTTCAATCTGTTGGGCTATGATTTTTAAACTCTGAAGCAACTTTGAACAACTTCTAAGAGCTTCAGTTTTAGGATAGAGAATGGCTTTTGCCAGAATTATACTTCCAGGCTTCTGATGTACAAGGCTGAGCACAGGAGCCTGAGAATGAGCCTCGGTCCAGTTATGAATGCTTCTGAACAGCATCTCTGTGTCAAGCGCTGTTGTATTCTAGGCATGCGTTTGCATCAAAACTGTGAGGACCAGGGCTTAAGAAGAGCCTTCCATCTACTGTGAACAAAGGAACGCTGGGCCTCCTCACTCTCTTTGAGTTCCTGATAAAATGCAGGGGAGAAGATCAGCTCTGCACTGAAGAATCCTCACTGCAATCTGTGGGTTCCTGTGGTTTAGACAAATGCCCCAACAGGCTCGTGTGTGTTCATTTGTTGTTCCCTGCCTATGGCGCTCCTAAGAGGCAGTAGAATCTTCAGAAGGAAGTCTGAGATGGTTACTAGGGTGCAGCCTTGAAGGGAATACAAGACCATACCCCTTCTCATTTTCTCTTTGCCCACACCCTCCAGGGGGCACCTTCTCCCACACACCCCTCCATAATGTACCTCTTTCCTCAGGCCTAGAAGCAATGGCCTGAAGTGGCTGAAACTTCTGAAAATGAAGCCCAGACCTGCCTTTCTTCTTTGTAAACTGTTTATCCGGGTATTTTTTATAGTAATGGAATCTGACTAGCACAAAGGTGGAAGCTTGCTGGCTTTTGTGGCTTTAGATGTTCACATGTACAGTGCCTTTTCCACAAGGCTATTCTCAAGATTTTGTCTGAGGAACATGAAATTCTAAATACCCTTTAATGTGTTCCAGGAATGCGTTCCATAGATCCTCATCCTGAGTGCTCGTGTGTGTCCAGTTTATTAGCATGTGCATTTGTACACACATGTGTGTTTTCTGTGCTCTACTCATACTGGCAGTGTGTGATCCACCCAGATTAGCGTGACCAGTTTATGTAGCTCCTGAACAAACACATGGCAGGCAGAAGTCCTAGTATTCAGGCTCAGGCTTGTCTACATCAGCAATCTACCACCTTCCTCTTTCTCCACATCACCACCTGCAGCTGGTAGCAGATTGAATCATGTTTCACTTTTCTTCAGAAAGGTAGCTCTTACCACTTCCTACTCATTCAGCAAGAAATTAGCACTTAAAATTGCTGGTGCGAAATTAGCACTTAAAATTGCTGGTGCACATAGTTATTTTCTAGTTGTGATTTTCTGCATAAGAAAAAAATATTCTCCTAGGAAATTAAGACCAGATTATCAGCTTCTTAGATTACATGTGTGGGTATTTGTGTTATGTAGTATGCTTCAAAATAGGGCTAAAACAACACTGTTTCATGGACTACATTGTGTTCCCTCCAAGTCAAATGCATTACCCTAACTGGCAAATTGACAATATGACGAGACAGGGTTTTTCAAGAGATGATTACAGTACAATAAATAAATTCATAATGTCAAGTCCCTAACCACATAAGCACAGTGTTCTCATAAGACAAAGAAGAGACATTATGAAAGTCTACATACAGAGAGGTCAGATTTGGGGACATAGGAAAAAGTGATATAAGAATAGAATGAGAAGGAAGACATTTTTAAGGCTAGAAGAGAGGGCCCTGGAGAAACCAGGGTGACTAGGGCCTTTGATCTTAGACTTTCAGCTTCCCAAACAAGAAGAAAATAAATATATTTTGTTTATTAAGCCATTTAATATGTGGGATTTATTATGGAAGGCATGATGCACACTGTAAAATCCAAGGAAGGAAGAGATTGTGGCAGAGGAGGAGTGACATGAAAGCAAGGAGGAAGGAAGGAATAAAGGAAAGAAGCAAACAAGGAAAGAAGGAAGGAAGGAAGGAAGGAAGGAAGGAAGGAAGGAAGGAAGGAAGGAAGGAAGGAAGGATGGGCCATTAATGAACCCACATCTGGCTCTCACTGTGGCAATCACAGTTAAGTGTACCCCTATGAATTGCACATAAAGAATGTGTGAGGCTTTTCATTTGTGTGACCAGTCTGCTGTTCTAGCAAACCCTTTCTCACAGAAGATATATTTCTCTTCCACTGCGACAGTCATCAGCAGAAATTTTGGCCAATCTTTGTCAGATATGAGGTGCTTCTTTGTGTGGTCTAGTTTTCACCACACACCATGGACCAATGGATAGACGTTGGAATCCTTTTCTCATAGAATGAGTTGTATGGAGGTCTGGTATTTCTTACCTCACCAGAACTCTGCAGTTTGTGGCCATCTCACAGATTAGTTCCTATCTACTGCTCTTTGTAGACCTTGTTTTACATACTGACAATATCTCTACTACCTGTAGGAATTGTCATGAGGTTTACATGAGCCACTGACCAAAGTACTTAAAGCAGTAGCTGGCATATAAAAGTCATTACAGAGAAGCTAATAACATTGTAATTATTCACCATGAATTTCCAAAATGTGGCTTCATAGGAGAATGATAATGTCAGCAAGGTGCGCTACAGTTACAGGTCAGGGCACAACCCTTTCCCTAGAACTCAGGTGACAATTCCAGAACAGCTCACTGCTGCTCAGAGCCAGAATTTGCTGACTGTTGGTTGCAACACCAACTGGTATCCTGGAGAAGAGAGGTCCTGTTTCTTGATACCCACTCATCACCAGGCTCTGAATGTGGAGCAACACTCAAGTATTCTGAAATCTCCAGTGTGTTTTGGCACCCCCAAAACAATGTTTCTAAGGCCCTTTCTGCCAAAATATGTGACTGCCTTTCCAGGAACTTCCATAGATATAAAAATTTAAAAATAACCATGGAAGGCAATATTTATATAAATCAACTGTAACCACAAATAGAATTTATTCTTGTAAAGCAAAACTCTCTCCCCATTTCCCATCTGTGGAGACATTTAGAGAATAATGTGTGCGAGTTCAGCAGTAATTGAGAATAATAGCAGTGTCAACCTAAGGACAAGTGATAAATCTTAGTTTGTTTATGACTTAGAAGTTTTATTAATGTTTGATTCAAAGAACGCGTCTGAGTTGTAACTCAATTATGCTAGAACAATTCTTTAACTGCCTAAATTGAAAAAAAGATTCACAAAATATCATTAGAGTCTTTCTCCCAGGAAGCATAAAGTAAACTTTGATAAGAATCAGACAAACTACATGTCATCCTGAATCATGTGCGTTTTCAAGGATTCTCTGTACTTTCTCTTATTTTTAAAAAATCATGTATCCTAGCTGTTTTAATATGAAGTGATGACACAAAGGTTACTCAAAGAGAAGCTGAATGAAAACACCAATACATACATGATTATCAAAATAGTGCAATCGCTATAAAATGGTATTCTAATCAAAGTTCCGTGGGGGAACAAAGCTATAATGAATATACCTGAATTTTTTCAGAATGGAAACAACATGGTATTCCTTTTTTTTTTTTAATATTTGGACTTAATTGTATCATGGTACTGTGGCTTAGGAAGATTACACTGGTGGTATCTATGTGCATACAAGATTAAGGACCATGGTCTTAACAAGCGCCAGTTTGGCTGAGCTGTTTTATTCATGGTAATAGCAGCTGTATGAATTATCCCAGGCCAAGGCAATGGACAATTTTCATGGTAGGATTTCTGAATCACATTATGAAAGAAGATTAGATGAGTTTCCTGCGGTTTCTTGAATCAGAACAGAACCCTACATAATGGAGGAGTAGGAGGTATTAAAATAGTCATATATATAGAGAGAGATGCATCCTTTGTCTCTCTGAATATGCATTTCTTGAAAAAATTGGACACCACTGACCTTCAACAAGATTAACAAATATAGTAGGTACCGAAGAGGGAGAGTTAGGAAAGTGGTTCCTAAACAGGTCTGTGTGAGAAGCACTCAGTGAACTTGTGATTTGCATTCTTGGGTCCCAGGTCCAGATCTATTGCTTCCCTAAGTGTGGGACATGGCATAGTCACAAGTAGATTTAAGAATCTGATTTACTACTTTTTCCTTGAGGTTACCTGAAGAACACTGAAGAAAACACTGGGTCAGGACTTTTTTGGATTTTAGATTATTAGAATGTAAGAGAAGTGGGACAAGACTCAGGCATAAGAGAAAATAGACTAAGGCATAAGAGAAATAGATTGTTATGCGAGACAGTAGATTTCCATTAAAACATTGCTTTACTATCAGAAAGGAACTTCAGGATAATTTAATTATCACAAATGTTGCACTTTACATCACAATATTTCAGCAGATTGTTGAGGGAGAATCAGAATGTAATGAGAGAGAAGCACATATAGGCAGCTGTCAGTTTGTGGAAGGACCCACTTGCTTAGTATGATTGGTAACTGGCCCAGTCCTCAGCCAACTTGATGGAGAGGGGATTTTCAACCCTACTAGAATCTTCTTTCAGTGTGGATACACAATATGACACAATATGTCCTCTTTGCAGCAAGACATCAATACACATTAAATTTAATGAATCCTACTTGATATAGAGGAGGAAGCATTAACAAACACTATCTTAGATAATTAAATAATTAGATAAGTAAAAGAGGATTTAAAGAAAACACTATTGAACTCCCATAATAAATTGTATTTAGGGAAAATGGATTAATGATGGAAGGAGGTAGGAGGGCTAGGAGCTATATTCGAACTTTAAAAATAAACTGTTTGTCTTAGTTTTCTTAATAGCTTGATGGCACAGTACCTGCCTGGTACATGTGAGGTCGTGAGTTCAATTCCTGCTACCAAAAAAAAAAAAAAAAATTATTTTCTTAACAGACATATCTTCTTGTAATTCATAGGTTAGCATATCAGTTATTTGCAAAGTCCTCCAAATAAGAAACACCTGAATATATAGGATATAAATAAAATTTTCTCCATTATTTACAAAAAAATGAAAGAAAGAACTGTAAGTCTCTTTCTCTGACTTTCTCTTTTCCCGTCTCTTAGAACACCACTACTGTTCTCCAGAAAGATGACTTCTATTACTGACTTCATCACACAACCTTTCCCTAGTTCTTATAGTGGGAAAGCCTCTAGGAGAACTACTAGGAGAACTACTCTACCAAACCCCAAAGCTCCGTGTGGAATGTATTTAAAATATCTAAGCCCTAGGACATTTCCTCATGTAGTTTGGGTCTCTCTCTTCTCTTATGGGTGCATCCCTTCACAGAAGCTATTACCCCTAGGGTAATTTAAAAAGGTGAATGATTTATATACTTGGGAAAAAAAAACCAGTATATCCCTTGGGATCGTACATTATATTGGTCCAGTTTCTTGTACACATCTGGTTTTTATACCTACACAGTTTTTAAGGACATTTTTGTAAATGGTGGTTAAAAAAACAGTAGAAAAAGAATCATTACATGTAGATTAAGCATATTAAAACATCCTACTTTTTAATTTTTGAATTGTTCTATTTTTGAAACACAGTATATTGAGCACACATTTACACAGTAGCCACTAAGTACATGACACTGTGCTGCGTATGACTGTGAGGTGTTACGTGATTAATGTTGAAACCTTGAAAAAGTTTCATTTAACTGGAAAATATAAACATATTTTGCTCTTACACATTCTTTGTTAATGAATATTAAGTATATTGTAGTATGAAAATTATCATACTGAGAACACTAATCATAAATATTTTATGCACAGAAGATAACATAAATGTTCAACTGGTGATCTCCAGAGGAATGGATTCAAATTTAGATACACATTCTTAATAAAAGGGCATATGAAGGCAAAATATTCATAGGTTCCTCAATTTTCTCTTGTTTAGATTAGAGCTAACCTCTTTGCAGACTATACACACTTATCCATCACAATGAGTTTGTTTGTTACTCTTTAGCAACTGCTCCGTTCCCCTTCCTCTTAGCCTCTAACAATCACCAGCCCATACTTTGGCTCTATTAATATGCCTATTTCAGATCTGTCATGTAAATAACATCCTGCAGAATTGTCCTTCCTTGACCACTTAGTTTACTTAGCTCTATGACCTTAAGAATCCTCCATCACATCTTACAGAATGCTGTCTTTATTGAGGCTGTCAAATTTTATTGCTTGTGTCTACCAGATTTTCTCTATTCATCTCTGCAGATAGACATACAGGTTGTTTTCACATTTTGACTGTTGTGAGTTGTGATGTAATGAACAAGGGCTTACAGATGTCTCTCTGAGAACCTAATTTTAATTCTTTAGGATAAAGTGAAATTGCAGGATCACAAATGATAGCTGTGTTTTAAAGTTTTGAGGGCTATATGTCTGTTGTTCATAAAAGCTGCATCATTTTTGCATTTGCCGAGGTCCAGGGATTTCAGTTGCCCCCCCCCCCATTCTCCCCAGCAGCTGATATTTTTGTTTTTGTTATTATAGTCATGTCCTGGTTAACTTTCTTCTGCCCCATATTTTAAACTTCTGCCCTGTTGCACAGGCAAATAGTCAAGCATGCAGAAGTCTTTTCAAGTTGTTTAAGCAACAAACAAAACCAAAATCAACCACATTTTTCTATCTTATTTTCTTCTATTACTTCCATTTTATTTCTGACTTACAGAAAACCACTCATGTGAAGTGATTTCACACTCGTATTCTGCTTTTCACCTTCCATTCCCTACTCAACCTACTTGAGCACGTCTTTTACCTTTTCCACTCCAGTAAAACTGCTTTCACTAAGGTCAACGGTAGTCTTCCTTTACATTAAGCCAATATACTCTGCTAGGTCTTTCTTTTCATTGGTCTCTGAAGAGCATTTGAAATATTTGAACATGTCCTTCTTTGAAAAGCTCTTTCTCTTGGATATGGTGATATCACAGACTCTGGCTTTTCAAGTGTCAGATAAAGCTGCTCCCAGTCAGGCTTCATTTCCCCCCCTAATTTTCTTAGCTGTTCTTTCTATTTCAACTTTGATTTACGATATTTTTTTCTTATTGATTCATAAAATGCTTCATGTTTGGGATTGAAACCCATCCTTACAAATTGAATATGATAATCTCCTAACTCTTAACATCTCAGAATGTGAGTGAATATGGAAGTGGCGATTCAGAGAAATAATGAAGGAAACAAGGTTTCTTGGGTGGGCTTTCATCCAGCATGACTAGTGTTCCCAGCCATGACATTTGTACACAAATATGGCTCAGCACAGAACCAACACATAGTGAGGACACAGTGAATAGCCAGCCAATAGGGAGAATCCTCAGCAGAAACCAAATTTGCCAACCCTTTGTTTGGACCTCCACACAAAGGATCTATGAGAAATAAATGCTGTTCAAGCCATTCAGACTGCAGTATTTTGTTAATCCTAGACAATCAATGTGCACACACCAAAGCATAAAAAATATCAAAGCATTCGGTTCTAGAAAACACCACACATTTACATGTAATCATCAACTAGGCAGATATAAAAACCATCCTCTGCCTATGAAATGATTTTCCTAAAGTAACTTCTGTCTGGACTGCTATTACCACAGATTAGTTTGGCATTGCAGCCCCACATTAGTTAACACATGTTGTAGTGACTTTTTTTTTTTTTTGCCTTCTGCTTTTTCAGTTAAAATCATATTTCTAAGAGTCATCGTTCTTACTGCATTCAACAGTGGTTTGCTTTTCATTAAATTCTTGCATGGTGTTCTATCATACAAACACGCAACAACGTGAGTCCAATGTGTACGCACATTCGTATTACTTCCAATGTGGAGTGCTGTAACTAATGACTGAACACATGTCCTGTAGGAAGTTTCATGTTCATTTCACTGTGGTTATTGTATATTTCTATGCCAAACTTGAGCTGTTCTTTCTATTGGACAGAAATGGAGGAATGAGTCACTGGGTCTCAATAGACCCATGATTTGCTTGAAGTGGTTTGGTCAAATACATTCCACAGCTGAGTATAATAACTGACACTATAATCTGTGTTATGTGAGAGTCTTCCTCATTCTACTGGCTTATCAATACTGTTAATTTTGTGGTGGGAGTACTGTAGTAACTCTTTGGTTGTGTTATAACCACTAATGTTACTATTCATCATCATAATACCATCTTATGTGAAGTATTGTTTCAAGTTTTTTGTCTACTTATGTAAGAATTTGTCAGAATATTTTTAGTTAGTTTTCAGGAGAGCTTTATAATGTCTCATTGTAACGGTGTCCTGTGTATGTGAGTACAGGTAAAATATTTCCTTACTTTGTGACTTCTATTTTCATACTCATATTGGTTTATCTCTTCAACAAAAATTATTGTGCTATTTTGTGTTTTAACTGTTTTGCCTTGTATGTTATAATATTTAAGTATTATTTAAAGCAATAAAAATCCTAAATTTTATCTGTCTCAAGGTCATGAAACATAATTCTCTATCTTTTTCCTCTTAGTTTGATTGATTTAAAGCTCGTGTATAGACATATAATGATTTTATATGGTATGAAGTATAAATCAAATTTTATTTTTATAAAAACCTCAACTGATAGGGCTCTACAATTTTGGCAATGCCACCCTTTCTCCCAGTGGATTTTAAAAGCATGTTTGTAATAAATCATACAATCAATTCTGTCAGAATCAGTTTCTGAATCTTGTTTTTTGTTTTTCTTTTTGCTATTTTAGTTCCCTTGATTTATCACGTTGTACCATTTGTCAGGGCCACAATGTCTTGATTACTATATAAGCTTTGTTATCTGGCAACAGAAGTACATTGTTAAGATTCCTTTTATTTATCATTTTCATTTGAATTTACTTTAAGTTGACCTGTAATTTTCTTTTCTTTTCTTTCTTTCTTTCTTTTTTTTTTTTTTTTTTTAATTGGTACGAGGAATTGAACTTGCACTTGCAAGGCAGGCGCTTATGCCACTGAGCTAAATCCCCAGCCCCTAACCTGTAATTTTCAATAAAGTTAGAACAAAAACCTTATTGATGTGTTTACTACAGTAGCAGATTTATAAATCACTACAAAGAGCATTGATTAGTCTTATAAGTTTCAGGAGTATGTGGCAGTTTTCTATGTATTTTTTTTTATCTGTTCTTTGTTTTTTATTCACAATTTAATTCTTCGTCTACTGTGAAAGATTTCCTCTTACTATTTATTTGTCATTTGTGAAAATACAGGTTATTTCTCCATACTGACTTTTTATTCAGAGACCTTAGAAAGCCTCTGAAAACAGAATATTCTTTCCAGGAGAGGAAACTTACTTTGGATGGGCTCTCTTCTTTTTTGAACTTCACTCTATTCCTTAATGTCCATTTAGGGCTCTGGACTATGTACACCATGATTTTGGAAATTTTCTCAGCTTTATGTGGCTGACACAGGTTTGCAGGCTTCTTCTCAGTGTTACAGGGACATTGGTGGTTTCTGCTTAATTTTATTTATCATTTTCCCTGGTTGGGAGGAGCAGAGCAATTCTGACTGGAGGGGAGTATTCTTATACATGGCCCTTATTCTCTCTGAGTCCTGAGCTCTATGCAGTGAACAGTTTTTCTCCATATCTATTTCGAAATGCCATTTCATCCCTGAAGGCAGTTCACATGGACTAGATCCACTGAAACCGTGAGCTCCACAAAATTCACTCTCCTTTAAATTCTAGCGGTATTAAGTTCTGGAGTTTTGTCTCACAGATTGAAAGTGATTAAGGTAGCCTACAGGGAAGCAGAAGTCATCTCCTTGTAGCCTTATGTTTGTGAATTTCTGATTTCTTTCACTCCTGTATATAACCTAGGGGATCTTGTCTTTGTGAAGATGTCTATGTTTATTTTTCCAGACCGGACTTACCTTGTAAGGTCCATGTTACTGTAGAAAATAACTCTGCAGGATGTCTAACCATCTCAAAGCTGCAAAGCAACTCTAAGTTTGCAAGTCTAGAAATAAACATGTTTATTACCAACTGATTCTCATGTATATCTTGATGAATGGCAGAGCCACCTAGGTGTGCAGTTGTCATGTTTTCCTTCAATGCCTAAGCCTGGGAGTCTTCTTTGAGTTTCTTATTCTAGTTTATACCCTCAATCTAGAATACTGCCCAAGGCATTATTACTCACATGCATACAGGTCTACAGATGTCAGCACCACTGGAATGTTGCTACACTGTCCTACTCACTGTACTCTTTGAGAAACCAGTCCTTCCTGCATCTACTTTCAGCCTTCATTCTTCAAGGACAATAATCTTTTAATTTAATATGATTCAGCCTTGTTTCTCCTGCTAGAAATTTTTATGTTTATTAGGCATACAAATGCCCAGAATGTTTAAAATAAAGGCATTAAATCCTGTGTGACTCAGCCATATCAGTATAGTCAACTTTCTTAGAAATATGCTTTCTTCAGTATACTTCAGTTTAAGTGGTCTAGTGTTTAAATTTACGTCACTTCTCTCCATTCTACAGCTTTCTACATGTGCTATTACCCTGAGGTAGGAGTCATTCGAATGACTCCTACTTGACTGTTTTTCAGTTATAAATACAGGGGCATCAGTGTTGTTGGAAGGTTTCATAAATCTCCACTCTAAGGTTAATTTTTCTCTTATACAAAGTATAACACTTTTACCTGCTGCACCATCAAGAAACAGTGTTGTTGCTTTTGTTTTCTAGAAAATTTCTAACACACACAAGAGAGACAGTAGTAGCATAGTTCTTACATACTTATCATCTAGCTTTGAAAATTTCCAGCTCAATGACTAACTTTATTTCAACTATGTCTATCCAACCCTCTCTCTCTCTGTGAATATTTGTAAACAAATTCTTTAAACATTTCAAAACGTGGAACTTTCAAAAATAATCTTACAATTTGTCATACCTAAAAATCTACAGTATTTTCTAATATCTTCATTCCAGTATCTTATTTTACTATAAAATGCCTAGCGTTGTCTCTATGTCTTTGTTCTCTTTCATTTACTGTATGTCTCTCTTCTCTTTCTCTACTCTGTCTTTGTTTAAATGATTCATGATCTAAATCATGAACAATAACAAAATATGTGTACACTGAAATGATTTAGTGTCTCCAAACCCTTTTTATTTTTAAGAACTCCTAAGATAAGTGTCCTGTTAATTCTTCTGTACTTTGCATTTTTGTTTTTATAGCAGTCTCATGAGAATATTCACATATGTACTCTCCTCTCTGTGACCTTTGGGTAGCTATAGTGATAAACTCTTTTACCTTCCTGGGCTAGACTAAAGTATTGCAGGGTTACGTATGAATGACGTTTTGAGAAGATGCTTTTATCAGTTCCTTAATTTCAAATGGTGTGGAACTGTTCATGGATGCAGGATCTCAAAGCAAGTCAAGCTCTCAAATCTGAGAGTGGAGACCAAGAAAACAACTTCACATGCAGTGTGCCCGCCCTGTTCCATCAAATGCCTGCTAAACCTTAAGAGAGTCGTGGCAGTGCAGCTGAGGTCTCTAACTCTGAAGTGACTGCTCCCCCTTTGGACTCGAGTTTATGATGTAAGATGTCACTGTGTGGTTTATAGTTTAACATGCTCAGTTAACTCTAATGGGCTTTTTTTCATTCCTCAGCAGATGCAAATAATTTTCATGATTGAAGATAAAAGTAAACTTGGTGTGTCTTTATCGCTTTTTTTTTTTCTGTTGTTTGATCTATATGCTGCCAATTTAACCCAAACATAATGTTTTTCTAACCTCATCTTAAATATAATTTCTACTTTTCTTCTCTCAGCATGCAAAGTTAGGACCAAGTGCAAAAGAGGCCCATTTTACTCTGCTGCTGTAGGTCCATTCCCCACTAAGCTGGTAAATCATGTGACAACAAGGCATTTGTCAAAAACACATTTATTGAAATCAGAATTACTTTATGTGCAAGGGTTACTGTATTAGTTTGCCAACTTTTACTAAATGATTCATCAAGTCCTGATTTGCTAGAAATGTATCACAAAAGGCACACATAATAAAATTAAATGAAATTCTCCTACCTTGCCATAGTGCTGTGTAGGAAATCTAATTACATATCATTGTCATATCATAAATATACCTATGCTGAACTCTGAAGCTAGATATATGCTGGTGTATTTAACAATGTACATAATAAATAATGATTGCATTTTCTTACCCTTCTTAGTTTCATAAAGTTAATATTTTATTATCATACTCAAAACTCCTTTCTCGGTTCTCTCCTGCCATTGAAGATATGATGATAAAAATGCTGTTCAATAAAAGTGACATCTCCAGTTGTCTCCAGAGTAGTTAACTGAACTCAAGAGACTGAGAAGTCTTACCTTTTACTTGCCTGTGAGGTACTCCTTGTCAGTATTTTACCATATACTTCTGTAAAGCCAAGAGAGATCTTTACCTAATCAACCTATGAAATTAAAACTCTTTAACTGCCTGAAAACTGAGAAATAAACTGTGAATTTTTCCCAAAAACTAGTAATATCTTCCACAGAATAAGATAATAATAAATCTCTCTGTTTAATAACTGCGCTGCATGATTTGGAAGGCTGAGAAATGGTACATTATCTTTGCAAAACTCATTGTGAATTCTCTTTCACTCCTTTTATGAAAACTTATTCTGTAAGTCTTAGCTACAGTTTAATGAACCTTTGAACTTATAATTTATATAAATAATCATACTTTCTTTTTGCTTCAGCTATTAGGTAACTATTTTGCTATACCCAATCCTGACATCAAAGCAGAAATTCAACCTGTTTTTTTTTTTTTAATATATACCACCTTATATTGAATTTGTTTCCTTTTTCATTTTTTTCCTAATGTCTTTGTAAATTATTTGTAAAACTAGAAGTATAAATTCTAAAGTATCTTATTGTATGCAATCACTATCTTCCAATATGCTGTGCTAATATTTTATTTTATTTTATTCTGTATTCTACTTGGGTTGTTTGTTTGTTTGTTTTGTTTGTTTTTGGATGGGGTCTCATCAACTGAGAAATTTCCAGTTTCAGTAGCAAATGAGTAGATGTCACTATAGATAATAATTTAAATATACTATTAAAATAATGATTAAATACTATGGCTAACAAAATATTTGATGACTTATGTGATATTGAAAAGTTCCTGGAAGGCAAAGTTGCCATAACTGTAGAAACTGCAAATGGATATTTCACTAAGTCTTACCTATTAGAGAAAAATTCATAGTTAAATTAGACCCTAAAACATACCTCGAGACATTGATGGATTCTTTGGGGTATATTACCCATCAACAAATAAAGAAATATAACCAATTCTACATAAATTTTCCCAGAAAATTCAAAAGGAAAGAACATTTTCTAGTTAATATTAAAAAAAAAAAAAACTGGCAACCAGAGACATTACATTTAGGGCAAAGGAAAAACAATATTTTTCATGAATATAAGTTAAAAAAAGTCCTCAAAATAGCACAATTTACATTTTTTTCAAAAGATAATACTTATTGACTTAAAAGTAAGACTTCAATTCAGCATTCAAAAACCAAAAAACTTTAATTCACTGTGTTACACTCATGTGACAAGGTAAAAATATAAATATATATATAAATGTATACTGATGCGTTGTACTCCATTTAATTGTATGGATATATACTTATTCTAGCAATGCAAAAGTTTACCTCTTTTTCCAGATTCTTAGCAACAAAAGGTATTATGTTTTCTTTTATATGACATTTTAAGTATATAATTGGCTTAGTAAAATTGCATTTTGTATTTAGTGCAATTGTATTTTTGTATTTGTCATTAATTTTATGTTAGCGTGAGCAATTTTTGCAATCATACTGTCATTTTATTTCTTTTCCTGATGACTTTTAGTATAAATCTGACTACTTTTCCATAAGACAGATAGATAGTCTTTTTTTAAGCGTTTATAGTTTTCTCTCCCACGTTAGGGTAATTTGTTTTTGTTATGTGAGTTTTAATTGTTATTCAATTTTGCTATTCAAATTTTAACTTTATGGTAGTTTTTATATACAAGCATATCATCTTTATATTGAAAATGAACACCTTGTAAAATGTCTCACAAAGCTAACAAAAGTAACTGGAAAAAATACAAAGGAGCACAATACTCTAACATCATGTGTACTGAGAGAAAAGGGTCGTACAACACTCATGGAGTTAGGCTGTAAGCAATTAGCAGAGGAGATGGTTCTGTCTCAGCTAAGACGGTGTGTAGACATTTCATTTTAAATTATGCTGCAAAAACCAGCCAACAAAATAGAACACTGAGAGCAGTAAGAAGATGGTCTCCACGCAGACAGTCACCTACTTTAACTGAGACGTACAATCACAGTGAGGAGCAAGGAGAAGGGAGTTTGAAAAGGTAGATTGAAGTCAGGGCATCAAAATACCCAGGCAATGCAAAGCTATTGCAAATCTGAAGATGTGTAAAATAATACAACCTCTTCCTTGAAAAGTCTAATCAAGTAGCCAAATTGAAAGTTTCTGAAGATGTAATCTATTCGTGAAATCAGTCGTTATTTCTGAGGTAACGTGTCAGCCTCTCTACCCATCAGCAGCTTGTCTCTTCACAATTGCACACCTTAGGCTTTTGTGATAGGAACTAAAGGGGCTGCTAATGAATTTAAGGTTCCCTGTAAAAGATGAAAGAAACTAGTCACAATACCCAAACTGGTAGCTAGGGACCTTTCCTCAGGAATCTCTACTTCACATGAAAAGGAAGCACCAATCTAAACACTGGGGAATTTCTGCTCTTCTAGAGGGACACGTAAAGGGATAAAGGTCTCTCTGTGCTTTCTCTGGAGCTCACTTTGGGAACTAGTGGGAATAATAAAATCAATGTTTTCAGCCGAGGACAAGATTATGCTTCAGATGTGTATCGGCTGAGTTTCTTTCTAAAACTTCCTGAAAGACATTTAACCACTTCTACATTAAAAATAAATCTATAATGTAAATTTAATTTGCTAAAAAGCTTATGAAAAATAACCAGACCACATAATAAGTGATGCTAGCCTTGAGTAGAGAGTACAGAGTAGACAATTGGACCTGAATGCCTTTAACATTCCGCCTGGTTCCTGCCCATGCAACTTCCACTCTTACCAGGCTGCAGTTTATTTAAAAAAGAAAAAGAAAAGATGTTCCCTTTACCTGTGAAAGTTGAGAGACGATTTATCATGGATGCCTTTGAAGGTTCTGACTTTCAAAGTTCAGAGTTGACATTATAATTTAGCACCTGGACATCCATATTCATTTCTTTTCACTTGACATAATTAGAACAACCTCATGGGAAAAATGATTTCCAGGAGATAAGGCATTTGAGTGACAGATGACATCTGGGAATGTTTTAGAATGAAGAATCTACAGACACCACTTCTGCCTCCAGCCAATAAGGGAGAAAGTCTCATTTTACAGGGTCTCATGTTGCAGAGTACGATTCATAAATAATAAGGAGAAAGGAAGAAGTGTTTCCAACTATGAAATGGAAAAATGTAAGGGGAAATGCATATAATTTAAAAACAATCTGATAAGCAAGATTCTGGGGGAAATGGCAACAAAGGCAGCACTAGGAATCTATTCTGTCACGTAAGTAACAATCACACGTAGAATCTGAAGTTACATTATTATGGAGCACTCAAGTTCACTGAAGACTTACAAGCTCCACAGGAAAACCTGGACAGTGTACATGATTAGATGGAACAGTTTCATGTCTTTGATCAGTGGCTGTTATCGGTTACTTCCCTGTGACCCCCTTGGCTAGCAGTTAGGCATGTGTTCCTTAGGCACTTTGTGCACAGCTGCTGGGAAACGGGATAGGCAATAAGAGCTTGTCTTCCAACGTTTTGGAATCTTTGCTCTGATGATGAAGGTCTGCTCCTAAATCGGAAGCCTTGAGCTCAAAGGCTATAAACCATTGCTGCTGATAGCCTGGCCTCCTCGGGTTAAAAGGACTCCAAGTGTGTCCTTTTTTCTCCTTTCTTCTTTGCAAGCTAGGTACTGAAACCTAGGACATCCAGAAACACCCAGAAAGAGTTAGCAGTGGAGTCTGTGGCAGTCGGTTCTGCAGAGAAGCTTCGAAACGTGGTTTAATGTCTGGGTCCCCATGGAGCCCTATTGCACCAAGTTCACCAGGAGATTTGGGTAGGAATGGAGTTGATATACTGCATCATTTTATAAACCTAGGAATGCTGATCACAGAAACAAAGCTTGACAGGGTTCAGGTCCAGGGCCTGCTGGCCAGCCAGCTCACTTGTGTACACAGGAGGTGGGCCCTGCCTGTCAGTAATAAGCTGCATTAGGTGGAACGCAAGTGGCACCACACGCTCACAGAAGCCCCGTTTCCCTGCTGCATGACACACGTCTCTGTGTGGCAAGGTTGTGACACCGGTACCACTCTGTGCATCACGAAAAGGTAAGCTTTACCAGTTCTGATCATTTCAGCATTGGAAACCCTATGCAGAACAACTAGGCAAGAAAACATTATAGGATTTCTGGGTGCCATTATCTTGTGCGTCAATGTTGGGCTGCAAAACAGGGAATTACATGGACTCAGTCAACATGCTAAAGTGAACAGCGTTTTTATTCAACGATAAACAACAATCAAGAAGTAAAGGCAAATGCTTCACTTGCAATAACATCAAAAATATTAAGAATTAATATAATCAAAATGAAGGGCTTGCAAAATTAAAATTACAGAGTATCCCTGAATTTCAGCCCAACCACGTACAAAGATATCCTATGTCCATGGATTATTGTCACTATATCAAAAGGAATCAATATTAAGTACAGAGTGGATGTAGTTTCTCTTTGATGCTTTTAGTAGAAATAAAAAACTTAGTAGAAATATCACAAACTTTACATGAAACCTTACAGCTCAGCCAAATAGATCTTGATAAAGAAGAAAGAAAGTGGAAGACACTTTTATTTCAAAATTTAACTACAAAAATACAATAGTCTATCAGTATGTTAATTACACGAAAAAAGACATGTAGACTAATGAGGTAGCTTAACACAAAATTAAGCTCTCATGTTGATCAAATGATTTTTAACAAAGCTAACAAAATTGTTCCATAAAAAAGATCATATCAACAAGGAATTCTTTTTTCTTTATGTTTATTTTTTGGTACTGGGAATAGAACTCATAACCTTGCATTTGCCGGTCAGGTGCTGTGCCTCTGAACTATATCCCCAGCTCTTCAACAAACAGTTCTTATAAATGCTATCAACATGCAAATGAATAAGGGAGAACGGTAGCCTAATACAATGCATAAAAAAATACAATGCAAAAAAAAATAGGCCTATAACTTAAACATTAGAGCTAAAACTAGAAAACTCTTAGGAAAAAATCATAACATGACACTTTCCAAAACTTAATTTTGCAATTATTTTTTGGATATGACATCAAAATCATGGGTAAAAATAAAGCAAATTTCACTTCATTAAAATTAAAAACATCTGTGCATTAAAGGACATAACACTGTGTAAAAGGTGCTGATAAAATGTTAGAAAATATTTTCAAATTATATATTCTTATGAGTTGAAGTGCAGAATCTATTGCAAATCAAAAATCAGTAACAAAAGGAAAAATAGTGAAAAAATAAACAATTGAGCATAGACAGCAAACAAGTTCATTTGAAAATAAATATATTGTGCTGGGGATTTGCTCAGCGGCATGAGTGCCTGCCTGCCAAGCCGAAGTCATGAGTTTAATCCCTGGTACCAAAAAAAAAAAAAAAAAAGAAAGTAAATATATTAATGTTAATAAATACAGCAAAACAAGTTGAGCATCACTATTAAGGAAATGTCAATAAAAATCATAGCATGATCCCATGTCACAGGGTAGGATAATGTCTATAAGGTTAATGTCTATCAAAAAGATAATCGATATAAAAAAAAAAAAAACTTAAGAATTGCTGAGCCTGCAGAGTAATTAGTGATATAAAATGGAAATGAAGAAACAGTGCAGTGATTATTCAAGAAATTGAAAATAGAGCCACCAAATTAGCCAATATTTTCATTTATGGGTATATATTTAAAGAGCAGAGAGAAAAATCCTGAAACATATTTGTATGCCTGATGTTCACAGCAACATTATTAATAATAGCTAAAACATGAGAGCAATCTAAATGTCCATCACCAGGTGAATATGTAAACAGTATTTTATATGCATACACGTATATGCAAATGAATACATCAGACATATCATTTGTGTCATCCATCTTTACAGTATAGCTTGCATATAGGTATATATATATATATATATATATATATATATATGTCTATAGATATATGTCTATAGATATATATAGTATGTATATGTGTTTATATCACATATTATCATATATAATTCATATGCTACAAATATGCAGCATGAGATCAAAACCTGATGAATATTTAAGTGAAAATATTACAGTTAAAGATAGTTTGCTATCAATCCCTCTCAAAGTACTCTCCTTTACTTCAAACTTATTCCATCGTTCTTGTCCATGTGTCCTTTACCGTAATATGCTTTTTAAATGTAAATATTCACTGTCTTTGCCTATTACACCATGCATGCATGCATGTGTATGTTATCACAAATAGTCAAAATCATACTTAGACCTGTAGAGATTACATATAGAATGGCAGCTGTCCATGGCAAGCAGGGGAAAGTGAAACTGAGAGTTATTGTTCAGTATGTGTAACATTTTAGTTTTGCCAGATGGAAAGAGTCTGGCTATGCCAAGTTAGCTGTGGTTGCCTAATAATATTAATGCAGCTAATATCATTGAATGGCAGTTGTGAAAGCAGTTACAATGGTTAATTCTTTGTAATACATACTTTTCCTAGGGGCTGCGGATTTAGCTCAGTGGCTTAAGTGCCTGCCTTGTAAGCGGGAGATCATGAGTTTGATACCTGGTACTGATAAAAATTAAAAAAATACAAAGAATAACAACAATACGTACTTTTCCATAATTAAAAAAGAAGCCCAAAAAAGAAGTTCCTCCAAAAAGGTAGAAAGCACGTTCTTCTGCATAGATGCAAACTTCTGTAAGAAATAATTTCTATGATGAAAAATTAAGAGGGAATGAATCACGGTTGCAGTGAAATCACAGAAGCAGAGAAATATGTCATTGTTGAGACTGGTGATCAGGTGATTGAAATTGAGAGGGTGTTTCCTTGCTAATCGCTTTTTTAAGCATGTGTTTACTCACTCTGTGCCTCTGGATGCATTGACAGGACAGACGTTCACTAGATTCATCTGATTCATTTTGGAGCTGGCTCAGATGGCAAAAAAGGCTGTGTTAATTGATCTTTCAGTACCATCAAAGGCTCAAGTTCTAGATTAAATCTCTGACCCTTTCTGCTTCTCTGGAATTTGAGATCAGCTTTGATGGTAAGAATGACATAATAGTGAATATTTCCTAATAAACATTTTGAGGTATGTATTATCAAACTTCTATTCTCTTGTGACAAATTAATACTTTTAATTTTGCCACTCAAAAATTTTTTTTATGTTAGGTACTGTGTTTATAATTTCTGTTCAGTTGGATTTTAAGTTTCTTACTGTCAGCAACTCTAGAAAGCAAGGAAAGCTGATAGATGAAGACTATTTTTGAGTGAACCATGTTTTGGAAAACAAAATTGGCAAAAAAAAAAAAAAAAAAAAAAAAAAGTACTGAGTATCTTGAATACAGGAAGACAAGTTAGAAAAACTGCCTGGGCAGATGGAAAGGAGGCCTCAGGAAAGTAGGAGTCTACCAACAGCCAGACTGGCAAGGAAGAAGGAAGGGTCAGAGCAGAAGGGCCAGCTGGCTCTCACCTCAGGAGCTGTAGATTTTGTCTCCACTCTGCTTGCTGTCCTAAGCTAAGCCTTGCAACCAGTGTTCCTGGGTTACTCAGTAATCACAGGCAGCTGCAAAATGAAAAGACATATCTATGACACAAGTTCTTATGATTTGTGTTGAAAGGAGGAAAAACTGAGAATTAGTGAAGCAATTCACAATTTCACCAAATAATACCCATTAATGGTAGTATTTGATTTCGCATCTATAAAGAAGAAGGTCTTAGTTTTAAGTAAGATATACTGTCAGGCATTATTTTAGACAATTTGGGTCAAAGAAGTATTTTTTTTTTTCATAATTACACTGATTTCTGCAGGCTCTAAGGCTATGTTTTATTTATCCTGTCAAGGAAGATCTTTATTCTGTCACTAATTGTAGATGTTCACACACTTAATGAAACATTAATGAATTGAACTCTGGTTTTAAAGCAAAAAAAATACACATTTAAATACAATCTTATGAGAAGCAGTGCTAAAAAACTCAGTAATTTTGAAGCAACAAGAAAAGGTTTAGAAAGAAACCCATCAGCTTTCTCTTGCTGAAGATCAAACTTTGCAACACTGTGCGATACTACTGTATTACAAATGAGTTCCAGCAGTGCCTAGTTTTCTTAGTCTTGTCAGGTTTATGCCTGAAGTGGTTCTATTTGATCATTGTTGTGCTAATAGTTGTGAGCCAATACAGAGCTGTGACACTACTGAGCTAAAATAAAGAGAGGAGAAGGAGGAGAAAGGAAAAGGGGAGAGAGAAAGAAGGAGAGGAAGAGGGGAAGCAGGAGGGGAGGGGAAGAGAGAGACAAAAAGAGACAGGGGGAGGGAGAGAGAGAGAGAGGAAGAGGGGGGGAGGGAGAGAGAGAGAGGAAGAGGGGGGGGAGGGAGAGAGAGAGAGGAAGAGGGGGGAGGGAGAGAGAGAGGAAGAGGGGGGAGGGAGAGAGAGAGGAAGAGGGGGGGAGAGAGAGAGAGGAAAAGGGGGGAGGGAGAGAGAGAGAGAGAGGAAGAGGGGGGGAGGGAGAGAGAGAGGAAGAGGGGGGAGAGAGAGAGGAAGAGGGGGGAGGGAGAAAGAGAGAGAGGAAGAGGGGGGGAGGGAGAGAGAGAGGAAGAGGGGGGAGAGAGAGAGAGGAAAAGGGGGGAGGGAGAGAGAGAGAGAGGAAGAGGGGGGGAGGGAGAGAGAGAGGAAGAGGGGGGGAGAGAGAGAGGAAGAGGGGGGAGGGAGAGAGAGAGAGAGGAAGAGGGGGGGAGGGAGAGAGAGAGGAAGAGGGGGGGAGGGAGAGAGAGAGGAAGAGGGGGGAGGGAGAGAGAGAGAGAGAGGAAGGGGGGGGAGGGAGAGAGAGAGGAAGAGGGGGGGAGAGAGAGAGAGGAAGAGGAGGGAGGGAGAGAGAGAGAGAGGAAAAGGGGGGAGGGAGAGAGAGAGGAAGAGTGGGGGAGAGAGAGAGAGGAAAAGGGGGGAGGGAGAGAGAGAGAGAGGAAGAGGGGGGAGGGAGAGAGAGAGGAAGAGGGGGGGAGAGAGAGAGAGGAAGAGGGGGGAGGGAGAGAGAGAGAGAGGAAGAGGGGGGGAGGGAGAGAGAGGAAGAGGGGGGGAGAGAGAGAGGAAGAGGGGGAGAGGGAGAGAGAGAGAGAGAGAGAGAGAGAGAGAGAGAGAGAGAGAGAGAAGAAAGAAAAAGAGAAAGAGACTCTGTCTCATATAGATGATATTGATTTGTATTAGAAGACCAGAAATCTGTCAGGAAAGTAAACACAAGCACGTGAACCCTTCTTGAAAATCAAGACTTAAGAATAAAGGAAAATGTGAAGCAAGTTCCTCTCCCATGTGTGCTTGGCTACTTCGATGAGATCAAAGTTCTATTCCCAGGCCATTACCTTCAAGGTTGATTAGTTTCTGTCATTTACATAATGCATCAAGGTTAGAAAAGAATTCCTTTTAACTGCTTACTGAAACAAGCTCCTGGATGAAATTTGAATCTCATCAAAGAACATGGTTAAAATGTGAGTTCCTAATTCAAGGAAAGTGTATAAATTATTAGTGATCGTCCACAGGGCAAGTGCATACAGAACAACCATTTTTATAACTATAAATACAGAAGAAATGGAAGGGAAGAAAAGAAAGGCAGAAGGAATTCATGTTCTTAAGTATTGCCATATTCAAGAATGTTATGCAACTCTTGAACAATTGTATATACATAGTATTTTATCTATGAAATTATTGTAGGTTTATGGAGGTGTTCTCTGGAGTTAGTTCTAGAAGGGATTTGAGGAATTCATTATTGTGTCTCTAATATTCACAGTGAGAAATTCAAAGATCAAGGAAACTTTTAAAATTAAGATTGTATTAGTGCCATGATAGAGTTAAATATTAGACTTTTCTTATATTGCTGTCTTAGCAAACATTTAGCAAACCACAGTGAAGACCAGTGAAATTTTTAGTTACATTTTCATTCCTCCTATTCTGTTTATATGATGCATGATTGAATATTATTTGCCATTTTTAGAATATCTCCTGGGCATCTTTTGAGTGTTAAGTGCTATTGTGGAATGTAGAAGCCAAGCCCGGTCTCTGTCCCTATTGAATTGACAGTGAAGTGGAGGCTAGCTATTAAACAAAATTTCTAAGTGTAAGTGGGATTTTGTAAAATCTTTGTCATATCAAGCTGCATTTCTACCTTACAGATGATGAAGCATAAACCCTCTAGGAAGTCACTAGACAAAAGTTAGAGTCCAAACCTGGGTTTTTCAGGACCCCAGGCATCGTGGTTTACACGTGTATATGAAGGATTATAGGCGCCTGTTCTTTCTTTAAATTTAGGTAAATTTATTGCAATAAAGGAGACACACTACTTGGAGAGGGGAAAGATTGTACTCAGCTCCCAGAAGCAGGAGAGGAGCCATAAGAACTGGGGGTGAACCATGATAAAGTACAGAGAACATTTTGAGGAGCTTGGTCAGTTTGCTAGTTGGAGCATTTACTCTCTGCTTTCCTTCAGACTGGACCATGGAGACACTACTTTTCTCAGTCTTTAAATTTCAGAAGGGATATCTCTCTTATCATGAGGATGAGGCTCCTGAGTTGTAACACTCAAAACTCCAGGGGAAGATTTACATCCCAAAAAGTTAGAGAAAGCATTTGCTATTCACTTTTATAAGTCAATATATTAAGGAAAAAGAAGGTTGGTCTACTGTTGGAAAGAAATTTGTCTACAGTTTTGCCAGACTAACAGGAGTCAATCTTGGTTACAGTGTAAAATAAGGAGATGATGAAAGTCATTGACCCTCTTCCTAAGAAAATGTCCTGCAACGTGAGAATTTACTCCTTTGCCTAAACAATCTCCATTGCCACTAGTTTTCAACTTAAATCCTCATTGCTGAAGCCGCTTTTCCACTATGTGGAAGAGCACACTTTTCTAGGGATGAGAATAGCTGGCAGTGTGTCTCCTAAATGACAAACACACCAAAGACTTTGGCCCAGAAAGCCCATATGAGAATATCAGCATGTAAAGTAATATGTGTAGCAGACTCTTTTCTGTAATAATTCTCTGACAGGCAAAGATTAGGGAGAACCACAGTGAAACTCAGTGAGAGATTCTTTGAAAAAATTATGATTCATGCACAAAATGAACATTTCAGACCTGTGTTTTTAAAAGTTCACTATGTGCTAAATGTAAGATTTTTCAAGATGTACCATTAAGCAATTAAAATTATGTGAAGAAAACTTCCAAAGAATTTACATAGATGCACATATACATATAAAGGACTGTGCCAATAAAAATCTACTTTGTAGTCTAATTGTCCTAAGTCCAAACTTCACCAAGCAGAACAGAAATGTTTTAAAAAGCCCAATTGAGGAACATTCTACAAAATACCTGACCAGTGTTGTTAAAAGTTGTAATCAAGTTGATAAAAAAAAAAAAAAATGAGAACATTCTAAAGACCAGTTACAGCTGAGAAGTATCTAAGCTAGGATTAACTAAATGTGACTGAGACACTTAATGGGAGCCAGAACAAGAAAAGGACTTGAGATAAAAACTACGGAAATGTGAGTAAGCTACGGAATTTAGTTGGTCACAGTGTGCTGATCCTGGCTGTAACTGTGGCAGAATGTGCCACGTTAGCACACGGGAATCGTGGTTGGAATATGTGGCAGCCTTACTGCGTTCACAGTTTTTTGTAAATCTAAAACTTCTTCAAAATTAAAAAGCTTATGTTTAAAAAGGCAAAAAAGGACAAATAAAAAACAAACAATGGTATAGTCAGTATGTAAAATGTGCTACTTTTGTGCAAAAAAAAAAAAAGAAAGAAAAAGAAAAGCTGAAATTAAATTCATACATTCACATCTTTGTAAACTCTAGAAGGATGAATGGAAAGTGATAAACAGCACTTAGCTCTGCAGAGGAGGATACAAATCCAGTGGAGGAGAGACAGTGATGAAAAATACCGCTCTCCCTTAATTTTTCAATTTTTCTCTGAGCCATAAAAGTTTATTACACAGTCACCGCAGTAAATATTGTGCAGACACGCCATTGAACAGACTGCAATTAGCAGGACATTGAGATGTGTGTGTTGTCAGACTCCTAAACAGGGCTCAGCCCAGAGGAGGAAAAGAGGAGGCTGATAAAAATGAGCCTCCAGGCCTATTTGTACCCACTTAAAGACATTAATACTTTCTAATCTCCTTAGAAAATCTTTCTGATTCTAATTTGTGCTATCTGGCAAAGCTGACTGGTCGCCCTTGGCAAGCCCAGGCCTCCAGGAGGAAGGCTTTAGCAGCAGTGAGCTGATATGTGCTCACACTCAAATGCCAGTATCATGATGGGCTTTCCCTGTGCCCAGCCCTCCTAATGGGAGAAGCAGACCAGTTACACTGGTTAGTTCTGGAGCTGAATGGTCGCCTGCATGTGTGCTCTAAAGACACCTCCTTCTTTGGAATGCAAGTTTCATAGGCTCTGACAGAATGATGAGGGAAGTGCTCCCATCAGGCTTGGTAAAGGGAGCTGATTCCATGAGAACTTCTTCCATCTGTTTGAGTGAAACCACATTAAAGGAAGACTGGACTCTCTTGCATCCATTTCCAGGTATTCTTCCTTTAAAAAAAAATACTCTGGCAATAAATTTGATCCCTTGGGGAAAAATTCCTTATAGGTGACAGGACCCAAGCTATGATCTAAGAACCTTCTTCCCAGCTGCCTAAAATATATCAACCCTTACCCTAGGCTAGGTGGAAGAACAGATAAATTTACAGTACTTTAATTTAGTATTTCAGTGGGATGAGTACAGCTATAATCGTCAAGAAAAGAACATAGTGAAATATATTTTTCCCTTTTCTCTTCAGTTCTGAAGAAATCTGAATCATTCCAGTTTAAAGCACAATAGAAGGCAAGAGGCTGAGTTATAAGAACAAAACCAATAGCTTCATCAGGCATATTTCCTGGTTACTGTTTGCTACACAGGCATGGTTCAGATAAAGCCTGTGTCTATGAGGATTCTGAAAACTTTGGGGATTATTATTATTATCTATAGGATGATGGCACACACGGAACATGCATGGAAAGCAAACTCAATGATCTTTGGAGAGTTGAAAGTGTGGATCCCATACTTTTCCCTCTGGGATCTGGGGCAGCTTGAGAGTGAGAGGAACCTCATACCACAGACCCTCCAGAGTCACGGGCTCTGTGACATTAAGAGCTGGGACTGCCATTTCTCCCAAAAATCACTGTCATGCTATTCCAGAGCTCTCTTACCTACTCTGACTGGCCCATTCCAGAAGGATACCATGTCTACCACATTCCAGGCTTTCTTTACTCATGAAGACGTGGCTTCTTTAAACAACAACAAGAAAAAATCTGTTAGCTGATACATATCGAGTTCTATATCCTGTCAGATTGTGCAGGACTTCTGTCGTAGGGAGTTAACTGAGTGTATTGCACAAAATACCACACAGCACACTCTTAAAGGCTCCATTTTAAAATATAGAAACTGAACTCCTGGAATACAAACAATCTGGTTATTGTCAGATACATGGCAGCAACTGCATCCATTCATTTGTTCTGATTTCCTGCTGATTAATTTGAGCAAAATATGACAAATCACTTAATGGTAGAATGATCATACTTTTGGGTGGGAGGTGAAATAGACATGTTTAATTGCTATGGTTGGACAAGGAATATAATTTGGAACTGTTCCAAAGCAAATAAAGCATGCCACCACAATATTTAGTGCATACTCTTAACCACTCCTCAAATTGTCTGTTCCAGGAAGAATGTATTCAGGCACAAGACAAGAGGTCCCAATGAGGCAAAATTTAAATTTCTGCTGAAAGGTGCCAGCATGAGAGAGCAGGAATTGAGGATAAAGAAGGGCTGCCTCTTTTATCACTGATGCTGGAGAAGCAGCTGTCCTTTAAGTGCACTGGCTGATCAAAAGGCTTACAATACACTGTGGATGACTCACTCCGGTGACAGGGGGAGACGGAGGAGCATCATTGGTAGGTGGGATACAGGGAACGTGTGGTCTGCAATGGAAAGTTCTTGGTTCTTATCTTGGAAACTTTCTGTGTTCTGGGGAAATGCACATAGTCACCACTTCTCAGAGCTCAGGATATTAACAGAGGTGGGTGCACAGTGAGTAAATGGCAGCCTATTTCTCATGCACCTCTCCAAGCCACGTGGCTAAAGGAGCTTTTCTCCAGCCGGTGCCTCAAGTGAGAAATTTCAGACCTCACGGGAGGCTGGCAGAGGGGGCGCTCGAGGCATGAGAACATCACTGGTGTTCTTCTAGGATCCAATCCAAGGCCACCTGCCTTCTTTCAACTACAGGCAGGTCTTCACTGAGGTGATACTGAGAGTGACCTGGATGCATGTCCATGTGAGGCTGGGGAAGAAGGATTAGAGGGCCAGGAGCAATTCAAGACTCATCCTCCTGTGATAAAGCAGCTTTCACTGCCCCAAGGCAGATGATTGTGCTGTGATTATACTTAGTCAATACTCTTTTGGTTTTTTTTTTGTTGTTGTTGTTTTGTTTTGTTTTTTGTCTTTTTCCTTTTCATCGGTACCAGGGATCGAACTCACGACTTCATGCTTGCAAGGCAGGCGCTTATGCCGCTGAGCTAAATCCCCAGCCCCTTAGTCAATACTCTTAACTACTCCCTAAATTTGTATCTGACTTTGGATAAAAACTGTAAAACGTTTCCTACAAAATTCCTCTTTTGATCTTAAAGCCAACAATCTGAAAAAGCAAGAAAAGTGTTTTAAAAACATTCAGAGACTTTCAGATTGTTAATCGCACTAGTTTCTATTAGTCTAAAAATGTGGTTATATACATGAACTGTCACATGTACACTATATTCATACATATGCACATATGTATATGTGATTGCACATCATTCATTTTTATTGATAAAGTGTAATATCCCATGGATACACAGTTGTAAAACAAGCCTATGTATACATCCATTCACTCATCTGCAAGACAGGATGAAAAACCAAGGTGAATGTTTAAGTTAAAAATGTTTAAAATTAGAGTAAAAAACACATTAACATTAATTCTCCTCAAAGTACTCCACACACACACACACACACACACACACACACACATCCCATCACACTTTGTGAAGCAGTTCTGAAAGTCCTGTTCTATGAGTGTCTTTAGTTGTGCTGTCGTGGCTGACTCTGTATCTACAATCAACGCAAATCATTTGCCACTCATGGTCATTTAGATTTTGGGGAAGAGCCAGAGTCACCTGGAGCCAGGTCAGTGAATAAGGCGATGAGAGAACTCTGTGATGTTTTTTAAAATGTTGCCTTCTGTTGGAAGGTGTTTGGCAACTGTATTTATTTTATCACAACTCATGAAAATATTCAGGAAAGAGGATTTCCAAAACTGCTTCAGAAAGTGATAGAAACAATGGCATAAGTGTGTCCAAAGCACAGAGGAGCAGTCTTCCAGGGAATGATGGTGATGTACTATTCCAGAGTAATGATTAATAGCATCCTGGTTCCTCTTTAAAGTGTCCTTGTTTGAAAGATTACCATACATACCATCACTGTAGCACTTTGGGGTATCTGGGAGACCGACTGTCAGACTGAGCTGAGTGAAAAGGATATTTTCTTGGAATTTCCAGTAATTATCATTTAGGGGGAGGAAAAATAGGACAAACACAAACTCAGCTGGGATGTAGGTCCAACAGTAGCTCTGTTGGGTCCTTCAGGGAGATCTAGGCTCTGACAGTCCATCCATGTGTTCCAGGTTGATTGAGGCACTGACTCGACTGCATTTCAGATGCAGCGTGACAAACTGTGGTAGCTGTCTCCTGCTGCAGGATTCCTGGGAAAGTCTGATCGCTAGCAGGTAGACAAGCAGATCTTCAAAATAATTGGAATCTGGTGCCATTTCATCACTGTTCTACCCTCACTGAGGTGTGGTTTCATGAGCCCGGAGCAAATCTCTGGTGACTACACTGGTTGTAATGCTTCACCATAAAGGATAGAGGAGCTTCCTCTAAAAGTAGCCACTGAAAGATGCTGAGTGGGTTGAAGTACACTCTAATGGACCTGAGGATATGTGTGGTCACAATGGTTAACAAAAGTCACTTAAATTGTATTAGGTTCCTTTCTGTAACTCTCCTGTAATTATGTCTTGTAACTGTGCAATAGGACAGAAGTTTTTTGATGCCCTTCCAGCTGAAAAGGTTCTCTGCCAAAGTACAGCCAAATTTTCTACTGTCTATTTCTTTCTTTGGAAAGATGAATATTTTAAATTCATGTACACTGTGTATATGAAAACCAGCAGGATCAAAATACCAACTTCATACAGAAAAAGTGGTTTGTTGATTTCTGATGACTATGGGGCTCAAGATCCTAGGAGAAAGTTCCTGTTTCTTTCAGCCTCATGTTCCCTGATTAAGGAATTTTAGATTTTAATAACTTAGGAGTGAGACATTGAAATATAGGAAGGATATCCAATATTTTTCACTGAAAAGATATATATATATATAGCTGACTTTGTCTCCCATTTCACTCTACCTTTTTCTTTGCTCTTATTCTGAATTTCTTAATGTATTAATAAAAATAAATGCTGTAGTTTTGCCACTAATTCTAAAAGCAGATAATTACATCTGTTTTAAAGATGAAAATGCCTAGACTCAAATATACTGCATAATTTGTCAAAAAGTTGTTCAGATCTCTCTAATTCTGGACTCACTTATTAAATCACTAAGGTATCCTGTCTACCTGATATAAGGGATCCAGATTTGTAGACTGGCAATCTTGCAAAGCAGACATAATCTCTGTCACTAACCTACTTCACTGTCCCTTGGGAGAAAGCCAGCTCATTTTGCTAAGACAGATTGGAATAGGAATGCTTTAGAGGAGGCTTTTAAAGGACTCTGGTTCACTCTGGGTCCTGATGAAATGTGGGTTGTCCAACACAAAATCATTGATGTCGTAGTCATAATTAGTTCTTTTCAGGGTGGATTGCACAGTGCTTAAAATAGGGTACAGGATAAAATATGTTATTTAGCAAAGCATTATTACAGCTTTAGAGAAAAATGACCCATCATTTGTCTTTAACTTGTTTTTCCCCCCCTCTGGTCCCTAATTTGTACCTTGGGTTTCCTCATTAATTTTATAAATGGGATTAATGACTTCATACCAGCAAAGAACATAAAGTACTTAAGAACTCGAGCCATATGACACATTATTGTAGCAGCAAATGAAGTATTTAGCATTTATGTGTTGTTTTATTTGCAGTGTGCCTATTCTGATCACACATTCACACACACATTATAATCCTAGTGATTACTTTGTGCTGTTCTATTTGTCATGCTTGTATTTGCAGCATTTAAAATTTGTAACATTAAGCAATATTAATGCTCATAAAAGCTTGCAGCTGCGTGCCACATGTGGTTGTTTCAGTTATTCATAGAGAATCTACCTCCTTTGTGGAAGACCTTAAACCACCAAGGGGGCAAAGATCTGCATGATACCCTGGTGTTACTTGATACAATGAGTGGTGAGTGACTCTCTTTAAAGGATTTTCTCTATTAAGAGTTTCCTATTTCTGGCTGCAAATTTCACAGACGTTAAATCTAGGTTTTTTTTTTTTTATTTTTTATTGTTAACACGTTTTATTAGTGTGTTTTATTTATGCATATGACCACTTTCATCATAGTACCTGTACATGACTTATCTCAATTCCTCTTTTTGATCATTTCTCTACCCTCCATTCAACTTTTCTTCCTCTCCTTATAATAAAAACCTTTCCTTTCATTTTTCCCTTCTTTTCTTGTTGCTTTTTCTTTTATGTTGTCATTTCATCCTAATTGTTAGAATTTGAGTCTCTTCTTTCCTTTTTTAAATAAGGTTGGCTAAAGGTTTATCAATTTTATTTAATATTTTAAGGAACCAACTCTTCATTAATTCTTTGTATTGTTTGCTTAGTCTCTATTGCATTAATTTCTGATCTTTATGATTTCCTCCCTTGAACAAGCTTTGGGTTTGACTTGCTTTTCTTTTTCCAGGAGTCTGAAGTTCAACATTAGTTTGTTTATTTGAGTGTGTCCTATTTTTCTGATGTAAGAATTCTCTGCTATCAGTTTCCCTCTTTGGTCCATTTTCATTGCATTCCATAAATTTCAGTATGTTGCTTTGGCAACATCATATAATCATAGGCAATCTTTAATTTCTTCTTTAATTTCATCTGTGACAAATTGGTTGTTCAGTAGTGTTACTTACCATGTGCTTATGGAGATTTTGTGACTTCTTTTGTCATTGATTTCCATTTTTATTTCACTATGATCAGATAATATGCATGGGATAATTTCAATTCCTTGCATTTACTTAAATATGTTCTATGAGATAGTATATGATCTATTTTGGAGAACATCCCATGTGTAGCTGAGAAGGATATATATTCTGATTTTGTGGTGTCAAATACTCCATAGATATCTACTGAACCTATTTATTCAGGGTTTGGCTCATTTTAATAATTCATTTCTAATATTTTGTCTAATCGGTCTGTGACAGTGGGATATTAATGCCTCACATTACAATTATTATAGTGCTTAGTTGATCTTTCATTTGTATTAATATTTCATTTATATAGTTAGGTACACTGGTACTTGGTGTGTATATATTTATGATTATCCTCTTGGAGTATTATCTTAACAAGCATATAGTGATATTGTCTCTTTTGATCACTATTGGCTTAAAGTTTACTTTGCCTACAAGTGGAATAGCTTCCTCTGCCTTTTTTCTAGGTCTGTGTGACATGAAGAACTGTTTTCCATCCTTCCACTTTTCAATCTATAAATCTATTTTTCAGTAAATGTGTTTCTTGTATGCAGCATATTGTTGAATCATGTTTCTTGATCTGTTGCTTTTAACAGGTGAATTGAGACCATTTATATTGATCATTATAACTAATATATATATATATATATATATATATATATATATATTTATTTATCACTGACACATTATTTTCCTGTTGATTACCTGTCCTTTCTCTCTATTTAATTGCTTGCCCTTTCTATTGGCTTCTTTCTACCTGTGGTCTTGGATTGTGGTCTTTCTTATCTCTTTCTAAACTATCCTTCAGAACATTTGGAGAGTTAGGTTGATGACCTTGAATTTCTTCAGTTGTTCTTTATCTTGGAAGCATTTTATTTCTCCAGTGATTTTCAGAGATAATTTTATGAGTTACATCAATCTGTGGTGGAGGATGTTTTCTATCAGGACTTGAAATACTTCAAGTTCTCATTGATTTAAAGATTTCTGTTGAGAAGTCTGCTGTGATTCTGGTGGACTTTTCTTTATAAGTGATTGGGTTTTTTGTTTTGTTTTGTTTCCTCTAACAACTTTTATTATTCTCTTCTCATGCCGAATTTCTGGAATCAATTATCACAAGCCTTGTTGTAGATTTATTTTGATCATGCTGATTGGAATTCTATATTCTTCACTTAATTGTATGTCAATTTCTACTTCCAGGTTTGGAAAGCTTTCTGTCATTTCTCCTGTGAACATGTGTTTATGTCATTTGCACTCTCACTTTCTTACTTACTGATCAATTTTATGTTGTTGCTCTTCTACCCATCAGTTGTTGGATTGCTTTTTTGTGGTACCTTGATATTCTTACCAAATCTTCCCATTAATGGTGGCTAGCAGCAATCCTGAATTCTCGGTCTGACATTCCGTCGTCACCTTGGTTCAGTTAGCTGCATAGTTTTGACAGAAATTTTAATCTCCTGGATATCTGCTTGAATTTGTTTCATGGAATTTGATGCCATTTCATTTCTATGTTGGGAATTCATGGATTCTATCATTTTTCTAAACTCCTCTATTTTTTATTAAATCTGTGTCTACTCCGGCTTTACTGGGCAGGTCCTTCACTTTGATTGTCATCTCTTTTGTTAGCATGAGATACTATTTCTACTCTGATTTAATCCATAGTCACATTCTTCTTTCTTCTCCTTTTCCTTCTCCTCATCCCTCTCCTCCTCCTCCTCCCCTTCCTCCTCCTTCTTATTTTTCTTCTTCTTCCCCAAACATTTCAGAAAGTTCAAGTGGGTGGCTGCTTCTGATTTCCTCTATCTCTTTTCCCCTGGACTCATCCTGGTTGGGCTGGAGGTCTTGGGTTGGATTTTACTTCTGTGTCTCATCATTTTAAAATTTTTCATTTAATTTATTTTCTGTTTTGATGCTTATAGATTGCCTATGGTAGAGAGCCTTATAATTAGTATCAAGGCACCCCTATGAAATGTCTATTCTTCAGACATGTCTTGTAGGTACATCTGGCTCTTGAGCTTTGAATCTGTTCCGAGATCCTACCTTCCTAACTTACTAGGGATGAGTAGTTTCTGTCTATTTCACTCAGTACCCAGTTCTTTGGTACTACACTGTACTGCTAGCTACAACACCAAGTAATCACAGCATTGTCATAGAAAAGAAAACAACTGATTACAACACTTGTGGTATACTGAAGTAGTACATTTAGTAATAATAATAGCATCATGCATGGTTTAGAAACTGACAAAATGTGGTAACTTTTAATTTGGAACTTGTAACTATAGGAAAAATATATATAGCTATATAACAAAATCCAGTGTAAGCCAAGAGCTTATGTGTAATGATTTTCTTCTTAGTTGAGTGATTTTACCCTGTAAGAGGAAATGTGAGACAGATATGGAACAAAGCAGAAATATAAATGAAGGACAGGAGAGATAGAATGAAGGAGAAAGCAAAAGACTGTTGAGTCAAAAAGACTAGAGACAGTGTTCTTTCACCTGAAAATATAAGAAAATCAAGAAAGAAAGTTGAGAGAAGAGAAAGCAGGAGAGAAAAAAACAAACAATAAAAGCAGCGTTGGTCTGTTTCTGTCTGAAGGTGTCACAGCACTCTCGTAACTAAACAAAGAAACAAATCAAACAGAAAAAGAAAACGAAACAAACAAACAAAGAGAAAAAGAATAATATGGTTCCACTGATGTCCACAGTTCTGTGACAGTGTCCAGCTCAGAGACCAAATCTGTACCGGGAACCCTACGGACCCTGCGGTAGGATTGGTGCTGGGGGTGGATTTGATCTTGGTCTCTGGGTGCACAGGCGGGGGCCAGTAACTTCAGTTACTTCAGCCAGTAACTTTCTGTATGCCCTTTGGTGTCCTCCACTCCTTACCCTGTTTGTCTCTGCACTGCTTTCCAAGTTGCTGTGGTACCCTTGCACAAAAACAGTTCAATGCTGTTCCCAGTCCTGTGCACAGATGACTCCTCGTGGTCCTTGCACAGCCTCCTCTGTTCTAGTTTCACTGGCACATCTCTGTCCTCTGTCACCACTTATTGCAGGGCAGGGTGGGATGGGGTGTTGTGGGCTGACCCAGGGCTCCTGCCCCTGGAAGTGGAGGCACAGCTGAAAGCTGCTCATTCCCACTTTAGTTTCTTTTCCAGCAGGAAGAGCTCAGACCTTTCACTCATTGCTTTGCCACCACCCAAAGCTACTTAAATTCCTATGCTGGAGTTCCTCCCCAAGCTACTGGTCTAAGGGCTCACAGGGTCCTACTGACTGTCTTCACTATTGCTGCTGTGACCCTTAACCTTATTGTCCCTAGAGGTGATATCTGGCCACTCTGGTGCATGACAAAAAGCAAAAAACAAGGAAAGAACATAGTCACCTATCTGGGAGGACTCTGACCCCTGGCTACTGGGTGCCTTGCTGAAATTTACTGCCAGGCCACAACATTCTCTCTTTAGTGGAAGGCAAAATTGGCATCGTGTCTTACATCCCAGATCTGTTCCGTGAGGCTTCAGTTAGCTTCGCTGTTTCTGTTCATCTGTCCTTTGGTTGTTTGTTTGTTTGTTTTAACTTACCAGATGGCAGTACTGCTCTGCCCCCAGGCAGAAGTCCCCCTGGCAGAACTGTGGGTTTCTTCCCCATTTTATATGTCTTATTGATGCAGGGAAATGAAACTCTCAACCTACTGTATGTCTGGTCCAAGTTCTCATTCTCTAAAATTGAAGAATGAATTCTAGGAATGGAAGTTAATGTCAGAATGAGAGAAAGAAAGCTTCTGCCTGAGAGACAGAAGAGGACAGGAGTGGGTTGCCACAGGCTCTGTCATTTTAGGGATTTTTATAGAGCAAAACCATGAAGTGAGACGGGTCTAAGTTGAGAAAAACATGGGAGCTCACAAGGAAGGCACAGGGTGGGACACAATGATGGCCAAACAATAAGATTAGTTCCTCAGGTAAAATTGATTAAATCCAGGAACAAATGAGGAAACAAGAAAGTAGGAAGCAGGCATTCTTAGAGAGCAGAGACTCTTCCTTTAGGGTTTCCATGCTGACTCCTGGCTTCCTCAGGGTGATAGAGACCTATTTAGAATACCAACCCTTAGAATATAGGCATGTTTGTTTGATCTTATTTTGTCTTGAGGCCTGGCTCCCAGCAGGAGGTGTCTGCCTCCCCCATACTTGCAAGGCATCTGGTCTTAGAGGACCTATCCCTGTCTGACTGCCTGTAATATTTCTATCCAACTAAGTTGCTTGTAACACTAATGTCTACATTTTGTTTGATCTGCAAGTCATTTATTTCAACTTGATTTTGGCATCAAGTTGTATGTTCCTCCCTTTCTTCCAATAACCTGTATTTTTAGTTGGTTTTCTGAGTCTCTCCCACATGGTTCCTACTCATTCAGCTACATGGAATCCCTAAGTCACTTCACCTAAGACTTTACTTTTCTTCACTGTTCAACTGGTCAGTTCCTGGTTATGGATTATCTGGGGAAGGCTGTAGTGGTGGTGGTAAAGATGAATGTGATGATCCTGGGTAGGTGTTCTACTTATGCATTTTCTCTTAGCTCAGCATTTAGCCTTTTGAGTTCTTCATTTACTTTCTTCTCACTTTAGAGAGAGAGAAGCAGAAACTACAAGAGTTTAAGTTACTTTCTCAAAATTGTAAATGCGGGAAAACCTGTTCAGACTCAGACAACTGGGCACTAAAACAACTCTGAACCTTAAATATTGCCTGAAAACACTGTGTCACCATCACTAGGTAGGAAGAGTTTTTGAGCTGATCATTGAACACAGATAGTGATGGCTCAGTAAATCTATGGCCTGCTTTTTTCTCTCAAATTGCTTTGATACTCAGATATCAAAGCCAAGGAATTACTGGTTGCAATACAGTCCTTTGTGTTCCCACTTCTTTTTGTCCCTCATTTTTTCCTTGTAAAAATATTTGCCACTTTTCCAGTATTGTGCTTTTACGGTTCCATTTTTTAAATTTACAATTTTCAATCCCATATCCTAAGAAAACTTAAATGGTTTTTGAAGTGCTGTTCTTGAATGATACATTAGTGATAATAAGATAATATATACCAAGTGGCCTTTTATTTTTCTGTAAGGAATAGAATTTTATTGAAATTTGGGACAGTGAAACTTCTTATTTGTTCAACTCATCTTGTGCTTTTTACCTGTCGTCGCAGTAGGTAGCTTCACCAAAGTTTTCCCTAACACAACATGCAAGGTAGATTTGTACTTCATTCTAGCAACTTAATGAATTGCATTTGCAAGAAAATCAGCATTAATGTGACTATGCATATATGTGCTGTAAAGGGTAATGGTAAACCTGAAGGAATAGTCCTCTAAGACTGGAATTTGAATGAAAACCGCCATGTTTTGAAATGGTCTTAAAGGGTTGCAAGTATGGGGGAGACAGACACCTCCTGCTGGGAGCCAGGCCTCAAGATATTAAGTGCTTCCCACCTCATCTAAAATTCTGGTCTCTGGTTTTTTGTACTAAACACTCAATTCAGTACCTAACACTGAAATTCGCTGGAGTGGAGAGTGAAGCATATCTGTGCTGATTCATTGCAGAGTGAGTGTTTCAGACTTAGGGAATTTATAGGTACATTTCCTTCTTGAGAAAAGTTAACTCTTCTCTCCCTCTGCAGTAGTAGGCAAGGACCAACTAGTCCTTTCTTCAGAAGTGAGAATCCCCTTTTTTAAACACATAATGTATGCTAGGCACATGTAAACTGATTGCATGAAAGATCTGTTGTTCTTTTTCTTTTTTCGAGTTGGATGCTGCAACACCAGTTTTTAAGGCAGACAGAAGAAATAACCTTTGGAGAACTCATTTGGCCATTCTTAGCTATGCCACAGCATTCATCACTCTGGGAAAGGAGTGAGGTTGATGCTTTGCTCAAGCCTCCATCATAGAAATTTTCACACACAATTTGAAGTTGCCAAACTTAGGGACAAATACATTGCTGTTTCTTCCAGATGTTTCCCCTAAGTTTGTGACATTCACTTGGGTCATACCCCCTTTTCCTATTACTACCCACCTTACCTGAGTTGAGAAGATTACACAGTGCTGGTTTTTAACACTTCATACCCCCTAAAAATGTCAAAAAATTGAGGGCAGCTTGGCCAAGACATACTGAGTGATGCAAGAATGTGTGTCTGGAATTTAATGTCCCACAAAGATTACTGCATTAAAGGTTTGATGCCCAGTGCATTGATGGTCAGTGTTGAAATCTTTGTGACAATGACTTGATCACAAGGACTCTGACCTTATCTGTTGATTAAGCTATTGATGGATTCATCATTTGACAGTATTACTGGGAGGAAGTGGAAATTTAAAGTGACAGTGTGTCCTGGAAAGGTATTATCTTGCCCCTAGTCCTTCTGCTCTCTCTTTCTCTCTGCCTCCTTTACATCATGAGATGATTGTCTGTTCTACCACAGGATCCCTCTCATAATATTTCTGCCCCACCAGAGATCCACAAGAAACATGGCCATGCAACCATAGACTGAAATTCCATAACCATGAGTCAAAATAAATCAAAACTGTAGATTGACCTTCTCAGGTATTTTGTAACAGTGAAAGAGAGCTCAATGAGAAAGTGTCACATGTATTTTTTATGGTGCTGGCCCAAAACTCCAAACAGTCTAATCACTCTGCTTCTCATGCATTTGTGATCACAACTACAAATGTCACTTGATGAGGTCTGAGTCACTTTCAGAGGTGCCATGATCTGGGACTTAGCCTGTTATCACTTGTTTTACCAAATCAGACGAGTAAGTTTTTCTCTGGGAATTGTAAGGCTCATAGAGGCCCTGGGAGAGTTCATCCAAAAGGCTACATGGTTAACCGAACATTTTATCTTCAATAGGAAGTGAATGTAAAAATTCAAATTGAATAAAGGTAGTGTAGTGAGTCTCATAAACCTTTCCACAGCCTTACCTCTCTTTGCATATGAAAGCAAGCTATTCATGTGATTCGTCCAGTGCTAATTTGAATTATGCACTCTATATTTAAGATAGATTAACTAGTCTCTGGTAGTAGATACTTTTTTTTAGAAGACAAGGTTGTATTTAATTTTAATTTGTTTTTTATTTAGTGCTTAAGATAACAACTGATCAGGCATCCGGCCAAAGAAATAATGTGATAAAGGAGTGCAAACTACTTCCAGTGATATCCAATGAGACATAATTGGTGATATCACCAACACCTTGAATTGCATCAATTTTCCCATCTAGTTGAAAACCTTGATAACACTCGTGTTTTCACACTATTTCACCTTTTTAAAAAAAAAACAATCTGTGTGGTGGGAAAAAAAGAATTAATCTCAATTTCCTTACCTGTATCCCACTGTTCTGCTAAATGAAATTAATTTGGGTATCTATGACCCCTACCCACACCATAATAAGTGTTAGGTACTGCCAATTACATTGGGCTCGCATGTACCATTATGAGTTACACAGCCAAGAGATTACAGCAGCAGAGTCCCGGGACTGGAACCTAATCCATGCTTTACTTGCCAATTTAACTAGGCAAAGTAAAGAGACTCCTTTGCTTAACTTACATAAAATAACCCAATAAATAAACAGCAGGTCAGCTACCAAGTGCCAGGCACAAGGTAGAAAGTTCTATGGACTGAAAGCTTCAATATGACCAACATGCATGAAAGACATTTATTTATTTACCCACCCTGAAGATATGGGAAGTGAGTTTCAGATAAGTAACGTAGCACGGTAGGATCCACGCCTGGGTGCGTGTTGTGCTTCTGTACAACTCTATCTTCATTTTACCTAGGCTATGAGGGCTCTACTGCAGCTTAGAAATGGCTTCCTAAGAAAGTTATCTTTTCAATGAAGCAAAAATGAGGTGTTTTGGGGCTCTCTGGAACACAAGGAGAGGGGAATACCATGCCTTAGGAAGATATAGAGCTGAATTCTTTTAACCTTACCTTGTTTTTCTCATGGCTTCTGTGTCTCTCACTCCTCCACTGCTCCGTTGTAATTTCCTGAGTTGTTTCCTCTAAGACTCTACAATAGCTCTGTGTGCACTTGGCCTCATACTCAAACCCCAATCGTGACTTTATTTCACCTTTCACATCCACTGTTTGAATTGTATATCTATGTCCCTTCATTCAAATTCTCACTTCAGGAGTCCTACTGACTTTTTTTATTTTTGGTGTTTTCCACTATGAGCTTTAGCTGGAGCTGGTTTCTGCTGGGGTTAGCTGGGGAGGAGAATGGTATAGCATGTACCCTAAGGCTATGAGAATAAGGAGCTCACACAATGGACGCAGCCTGTTACTTTCCACAAATAAGGGAAATGCCAAAGGCTGCATACTCAAATTTGTATCCTTAGCATGAAGTTGGAGATGGAGGAAGAGGAGGAGGAGGAGGAGGAGGAGGAGGAGGAGGAGGAGGAGGAGGAGGAAAAGGAAAACACTAGGCCACTTTTGTTTTCTAGTACTTACATTACTACAGTCTCTAAAACCCTCTCACAGAGTGACGCCCAGCAGCTAGGAGACCTGCAGTGCTCCTGGGGAACTCTTTGCCTTCTCTGAAATGATGTGGGACTCTGATCCCACACATTATTTCAACCTCCCTTTTCATTGGTCCCCTCTGTTGCAGATCTCTGCAGACTCATTCTTCCTCTTGTGTAGCTTGTATAAAATAGCAGTAGATTTTCAGAAGGGCTTCCATGCTTCAGGCTAGCATGGGCTTAACCTGCAGCTTCTCCTATGCGTCCTTGAGATCCTCTAGGTAGGCCTGGCCAGGCTATGTCTCCTTTCTTGGTCTAGTATGGGAAATTTACTCAATTTAGGAGGGGATTCATGATTTTTTTGCCTTTGTATCACTTATTCAATTAAAAAACACTTCAAGATAGCCTATATCATTATCCCCTCTTTATAGAGAGTGGCATGAAGTTTTGAGGAGATAAACATAAAATCTAAGATAACCCAGAATCTGGGGAACCAAAAAAATGATTCCAACCGAAACTCTGGAACATCCACCACTATGAACTGCAGCAGAATATGCAATGGAGCTGACCAAGAATAAATGAAATTGTGCTCTTGTATGTGAGGTACTATGAGTGTGCTTCTTTAGATCCATGTGTAAGTTTTCTATCCACTCAAGCTCATGTTTCTTGTGGTGGGAAGATGACTGTTCAAAGGCACAAGTGAAGTTTCCATTTGCTTGTTGTAACGTATGCAACAAATCAGCACACATCATCTACAAAAAATTACTCCTTATGTGTATGTGTTACTCAGTTTCATTTGCTGAGTATAAGGAAGTTTAGAGTTCCTTCTCTGAGTGTTGGACTAATTGGCAATTATTGGCCCCTATTGAAGCCTAGATTTTATTCTGAAGCAATTATCACTTCTACAAACAGAAAGTGTGATTGTGTGTCTCACACACCTCCTGATAATTAATTTATTTCAGACATGTAATGCTGCTACTGCTGCTATTGGTGTTGATAATTTGGTATTTCCAATTATCATAATAGCAGTTATTGTTTTACCATGCCCCTCCAAAGTCTCCAAGTCTCTGCTCCTCTTAAATAGAGCACTATGTGATTTTAAAAAATCTTGGTATATGCCATTTTCATTTTTAAAATGTCTGTTTTTCTTGCCACCTCAGTAGAGGCTGTTAATAACATGATATTTGTGATCACTCAGCAATTCATAAAAATTAAAAATAAAACTTTGAAGACAATTTTAAGTTATATCCCTTTTACCTCTTCGCAGCCTACAAGGAGGTGATCCATGAAGCACTCATTCCATTATACTCTAAAGAAGCTGCCATACCTAAGGAGAAGCCATGGCTGGTCCTAAGCTACACCTAAAGTCAAAATTATGGTCTATATTTAGCATTCTTTTAGCTAACATCTGAGTCTTTGGCATGTTAAGCTTGCCAGTGCCTCACTATACCAACATAAGCACATTTGCGCGCGCGCACGCGCGTACACACACACACACACACACACACACACACACACACTCTCGTATGCACACATTTCTCCTGTTACCCATTGCTGATAGATTAAAATGACAATCTCTTTCTCATAACTCATACTCTTGTAGACCAAGAACTGGGGCAGGGTATGCTGAATAATTCTTTTGTTCCATATGACAATTGATGGAATTTGCTTCTGGCTACGGTTGGCAGAGAATTAGATGGAATAGGCCACTTTTATGTTTGGTACCTTATTTGGGAATGATAAAAGTATGAGGCTCATCTGAAGCTGTAGAAACAAGATTCTACATGTGATACCCAGCATGCCAACACCAGGGTGGCAGAGATTTTATATATGGCTCATGACTCCAAAAAAGGCATTGGGTGATACTGAGACATCCACACAGAAGTCACACATTATCACTTCTGCCTTATTGAGTTGGATGCAGTCCTAAAATCTACTCAGATATTAGTATATAAATATCACTTAATAACAGCAGGAATATGACAATTTGCTTTGAAGTTGATTAAATCATGTATATACAATTCTGTTATATTCCAAATCCTAAAGTCTGTGTATATGCAAGAAAATGCCCAGCAAAAACAAGGTCAAATTTCATGTCTTTGCCCAGTCTTTTATCATTGCTAAGTAGCTTATCTCTCAGTTTTATAAGATATAGCAAAGAAATCTTTATATCTAAGCTATACCATAAGGATTTTTATAGCTAAAGATCTGATTTTGGTTTTGCTGATTTTGAAAGATGAGACATTAGGTAAAATACTTGCTGTTTTAACCTTATTATCCATGTTATCAGAATAGAAATGAAAATTCTTTCTTCACATATTATTCTGATCACCAAACAGGATGACATAAGCCAAAAGTATTCAACAGATATGACTTCTTTTATTGATGTTTTCATTAGATGGGAATGTATGTCTTGTGTAGATAGCATGCCTGTGTTTTAAAAGTAATTAAAATGCACACTGGGCAAAAATGGTGTCATCTTAACTTTCTGGGAACCTGAAGAAGAAATACCAATCCCATCCTTCTCACACTGCATTCCATTTAATGTAGTGTTTCATTATGTTCCCTTTTTTCATGACTTTGCCTTATCTCAGTTTTGTCAGATACTGTGTGATCTCAGGGGTGGCCTAGTGATGGCAAACCTTTTCCAGATGAGTGCCCAAGCTGCCACCTAAAATGCACTTACTTATAATAAAGTTCTAACACTGCAAACAAATCTGGATTGTCTTGTTATTTTCAGGGAAAAAAAGAGCACACACACACTAAGTCACACGCTAACATCTTTTTATCTTAAAAGAAAAACAATACCAATGCCAGGGATTTACCACTACTGCTCTAGCTCAACATAATGGTTGAACTCAGTCATTGGGGAAGTAAATTAATCCCTCTCCTTCTTCCACTGCACCCACAATGTCTCACACACCACAACTGAGGCTTAAAAGAGCTCTTCCACAGTAACTCAAAAAGATCTTGAAATCACAGAAGACATTGAGGTTAAATTTCTGATTGCTTAAATTTTGATATTCCCCCAATTCTTGCTAGTATTTCCCTCCTGATAGTTTTTGGAGGGAGCTGTCATAAAATTTAGTGCTCCTCTGCAAAGGAGTTGGCTATCTGGCCCATGTTTATACTCCAGTAGTTTAGGCTGCTGCACTAGGGATTAGCCCGCCTTTATGTAAGGATAAGATCAAGGCTTTGGTAGAAGACAAACCTGGAGTTACATTCTGGCTCCAATTATTAGTCATTTTTGGCATGGACAATTCTGGCTCCAATTGTTAGTCATTTGGGCATGGACAATCATTAATTTTCCAGACTTTAATTTCTTCCTCCATGCAACTGATTAGCAGTAGTTTTGAGATTAAAAGAAGATATCACTCAGCTCAGTGTCTGGCAGTAGGGCAGTATCTTCTAAGTCATTTTCAATAGAATGACATCATCTTTGTAGCTGTAATTAATGATGATAATAGTATTTAGAAGCGATAGTTAAGAGACTGTAGTCAAGAACACCCAAATAACTCTCACCCATACAGGGAGTGTCCTCTTTAGTTTCTCTCCTGCAATTTCCCTAGGAGTTTCCTGAAGGTTACTTGGATACCTGCCCTGCAGGGAGTTGCTTCTGAAAACCAGGTCAAGCAGAGCAGACTGTGATTGCATTAGCCTGGCGCCTGGATCAGCAAGGCCAAATCTGATCATCAGTGAACTCAGAAAACCTGTCTTTTCCAAGACATGGTCCAATAACTCTCAAGAGAAAGGGCCCGTCTCATGTTCTTCAAACAACTGTTTACTCATAATTGACAGAATCCAAGGACATTTGCATCACCCACACTCTAGTTTAATGAAATATCTGATACACAAAGCCAGCAATGTTCAGATGGTTATTGATTCCACCTTTAACCCAGAGACAAGCTAATTTCCTCTGAGTAGGGATTTCCTTCTGACAAAATGAGATGAATACCCAAACTTTTCCTGGGTTCATCCAAAACATGATGCAACAATTGCTTAAAGCAACCAAATATTGTCCATTTAAGCATTTGCAAATCAAGGAAATAATGTTTATAAAAGTTCTACAAAGGGAAAAAGAGTGATATTAAATCTTGAGTCTCCTGAGCCAATATATGGATGCAGGCCACCTTTAGAATTCTCCCACAGGTATTTGGCACAGACAAGGAAAAGCAGCCAGCACAACCCCCACATGCATATGAGGGGCCACCAGGATGCTATGGTGGTTAGTTAGTGAAAGTCAGGAAAACCAGCCAGCCACATCTTAGAGAAGCCAACTGTGTACCTCACTGCCTTCTGGGGAACCTGGGTTAGGAGAAACCTGGGTGCCTAGCCCATCCTCCTACACTGTGGATAGGCTGCCAACATGGAAAGTACCAGTGACCCTACAATCTGTTGGTCTAGAGGAACCCAGGAAAATGTCAAGATGAAGGAGCAGAAGGTGATCTCTGGTCTCCAGCCAAAACAGTATAAGTCAAGGAGACAAGGACATAGAAGAAAGTGGAAATTTCACACCTAAATTTCTTAGATGACGGCAACTGAAGTAAAGAAACACTATATGAGACTGTAAAAGAAATTGGATCAGAAATAATCTCTCAGGTAAAAGAAGACATGACAAACATATCTAAAGAAGACATAAAAAAGAAGAGGAGAGGAAAGAATGAACAATTTACAGAAGAATTGGAATGTGTGAAACATTCAAAGAGCTATCCAGGAAATTAAAAACTCTATTGAGAGCTGGCAAAATTGCATAAAAGAAACTGTGGACTTTCAGGCCTTAAAGATAGGATGGTAGCTAGCAATCATGAAAAGAAAGATCTCAGAAATAACAAGGAACCAGAAAAATAGCACTGAAGTGCTTAAGAAGACATAAAGAAAAATAATTTAAGAAGGAGAGGTGTCATAAAAAAATAGCAGTCAAGAAAAATGACATAATGAGATTATTTACAGAAGTAATAGCTGAGATCTTCCTAAGCATATGAAATGGACCTGACATACAGATAAGTGAGGCTTGTAAAACTCTAACCAACCATAACCAAAATAAATCTACACCCAGACAAAGAATAATGAAGATCCCAGAAATTAAGCATAAGGACAGTATATGAAAGGCTGTTAGATAAAGGAAATAGATCACCTATAAAGAAAAACCCATCAGAATCATGACAGACTTATTGATACAAACCATTAAGTTAAGATGAGCTTACAGCGAACTGTTTCAAATCCTGAAAGAAAACCAAAATTGCTTTTCAAATTTTATGGAGAAATAAGATACTTCCATGACAAAGAATAACTGAAGGAATTCATGACCACCAAATCAGCCCTACAAAGGTATACTGAAGGGCATTCTAGAGGGATAAAAATGACCCTGGTCCCAGGAACAGCAGCACAGTGGGATCACCAAGTGGGGCAGAAAACTGAATAAAGAGGAAAAGTAGGAAAACAAACATGGCAGAGAAGAACCAGTGTATACTGACCATAACCATTAATGTAAATGGCTACAATTCACTAATAAGAAACAGGCAGAGCCAATCAAGAAACAAGATCCATCAATATGTAGTATACAAGAAACACATTAGCACAAAAGGAAGTTCATAGACTGAACATCAAAGGAGAGAAAACAGTGCTCCATTCTATAGACAATCATATAAAAAGCAGGGATAGCTTGCCCATCAACTGCAGAATGGGTAAGAATGACACAGCATTTTTATGCAATGGAAAGCTAAAAAGCTACAAAGAAGGATAATCACAAGGTTCTTGTAGGTAAATGGCTAAAATTTGTGATTATGCACTTGGGTGAAATGGTTCAGGCTCACATAGGTGAACATAATTTCATCTCCCTAATATAAAAAGCTGAAGAAGTTAGGGGATCCAGAGTGTACAATGGGACTCAGCTGCAAGAGGTATCAAAAGGCTGTGTCAGAACCAGGAGAGTGGCCTTGGCTTGCTTGGCACCACCACTGGTAGGCCCTTTCCCAACACAGGCCAAGAGAACCAGAAGATCTGCCTCTGCCTGGCAAGCGCCACCACCAGAAAGCCCCTTCTTCCAGGCACCCAGTGCAGGTTGAGGGAGACAGACAGATCCATCTCTGCCTGCTGTGCACCACCACCAAAAGGCCATGTCCTGCAGGCAGCCAGCATGGGCAGAGAGAACCAGCAGATCTGCCTTCACCTCCAAGAAGATGCATTCATAAGGCTCCTTCCTGCAGGTAGCCAGCAGAAGCAAGGACACACAACCAGGTAAGCCCTGTGCATACATAGGCCACCACTGGAGGCCCTTGGTTCCCTCAGGCAGCCATCACCCAATAGCAGAATCAGACAAACACACTCCTATGCGTCTGCCACCATCGTGGGAATCCCAATGTAGACACACAGGCTGAGAGAAGAATCCCCACCTCCATGCACCCCTGATCAGCAAAGCCACAGTGTAGCTGCATAGGTCTAGAGAAGCCTGCTGCATGCCCTGCTATCTCCCTGAAATCTGGAATTAAGGAAGCCATGTCCCATCCCCCTACATTGCCTAGGGGCAGCCAACGTGGGAAGTGCCTGTAACCCCACAACCAGTTTGTTGGGAGGAACCCTGGAGAATGTCAACACGAAGGAGCAAACAGCAAACTTAGACCTCTAGCCCACACAAAGTAAGTCTTGAATATACAATCATGGAAGAAAATGGAAGTCACACACCTGAAATCTCTGAGAGGTTACCAACTAAAGTTAAGGAAATAACTTCATGAGACTGTAAAAGCAGGCAAATCAGAAATAATGTCTCAGATAAAAGAAGAAATCACAAACATATTGAAAGAAGTGTTCAGCAGGTCTAAAGAAGACAGAGACAATAAAGAGGAGCATACGAAATTGATGGAAATCTTGAATGAATGTAGAAAGGAATTACAATGCATGAAATGAATTCAAAGAGAGATCCAGGAAATCAAAAATTCAATCAAAAGCTGGCAAAACTGCTTCAAAGAAACTGAATATAGACTTTCAAGCCTTGAAGACAGGATTGCAGCTAGTGATCATGAAAAATCTCTTAAAAATAACATGGAATCAGAAAATAACACCCCAAAGGCTGCAAGATGATGCAAAGAAGTACAACTTAAGAGTAATAAGTGTAAGTGAAGCAGACCTCAACACAAATGAAATTAAAAGGATATTCACAGAAGTAATAAAACTTCCCAAAAATGGGAAATGAATCTGGCATGCAGGTAAGTGCATCATATAGGACTCCAACTAGCTATAACCAAAGTAAATCTACACCCAGACATATAATAATCAAGATCCCAGAAATTCAGCACAAGAATAGAATATTAAAAGCTGTTAGAGAATAGAGACAAATCACCTATAAAGGAAAACCAATCAGAATCACAACAGACTTATCAACACAAACCATTAAGTTAGGAAGAGTTTGGAGTGATATATTTCAAACCCTGAAAGAAAACAACTTTCAACACAGATTGATGTACCCTGAAAAAAAAATATCTTTCAAAATGGATGGAAAAATAAGATACTTCCATGATAAAGAACAACTGAAAGAATTTATGACTACCCAACCAACCCTACAGAGAGTGTTAAAGGATCTTCTATAGGGAGATAAAATGATCATGGTTCCAGGAACAGCACCAGAAGAGAATCACCAAACAGGACAGACAATCGAGTGAAGGGGAAAAGTGGAGGGCCATCAGCAGGAAGATAGCAGGGCAGAGACAAACCAATGTATGCAGGTTGTAACCATTAATGCACATGGCCTCAGGTCAGCAATAAAAAGGAACACAGGGAGAGTGGGTCAAGAAACAAGATTCGTTGATATACTGTACACAACAAACACATTTAACTGGAAAGAAAATTCATAGACTGAAAATAAGAAAGATATGGTATTTTCATGCAGTGGAAAGCTAGCCAGCTATAAAGTAGAGTATTCTCAAGGCTCCTGTAGATAAATAGACACCACTGGAGATCATGTTCATGGCCAAAACAATTCATACTCATACATGTGAACCCTAGCCTAAGAAAAAGAAGTTAACGATATCCAAAAGCAAAACAGTTAATGTAAGAGCAAAGGGGAGGAAATACCTTGGAGGGAAAATGGAAACTACTGTCAATTTCTTATTGTCTTATCTTGAATTCTTGCATTGTTCACACAATTTTCTTAGGTTTGGCTTTGTTCTGTCTTGTTTTGTTAGATTTTATGTTGTCAGATGGTAGGGACAGCTATTTTGAATCTAACAGGATATATTAAGGTAATCATGGTTTCCTATTATATTGCTTTGAAGTCTTATAATGCTTTCATTCATTTGTTTGACTGGTTTTATTCTGTTTTGTTTGATTTTATTATGTGTAATGGTATAAATAGCTATTTTGAAGAAAACAAGACATGGTAGCCATTGCTGATTTACTATCATCTTGCTTTGAAGTCCTACCATGCTTTTGTTCTTGTGTTTTGCTTGGTTCTATCCTGTTGTGGTTTATTTTATTTTATTATGTGTGATGGTATAGACCAGTTTTGAGGAAAATGAGATATCATAGTAGCCATTGTTCATTTCCTGTTATTTGGTTTTGAAGTCTTGTAATGGTTTAATTCTTTTGAATGGTCTTATACTATATTGTTATGTTTGATATTAATGTGTGTGAAGGCATGCTCACCTATTTCAAATAAAAGAGACATTATGGTAGCTACTGTTGGTGTCTGGTTGTCTGGTTGTGAAGTGCTGTGTTGCTTGCATTGTTCTGCTCTGATTTGCTTATTCTGTTCTATTTTGTTATATTCTCTTTAAAATAAAAAAGAAATTAAAAACCAAAATATATAATGGATATTGTGAGGAGGACAGAGTAGGAAACGTCTAAAAAGGGAAAGTGGTAGCCATTATTACTTCCCTGTTATTCTGTGTTAAAGTTCTGTATCATTATTGTTTTGATTGGTCTTATTCTTTTTTTGGGGGGGTTACTATATCTGATGGCAGGTCAGCTATTTTGAAGATAATGAGGCATTATGGCAGCCATTGTTGATTTCCTATTATCTTGTATTTGAACTCCTGTATTGCTTTCACTGTCTTGCTTTGATTGTTTTCATTCTATTTTATTTTGGTTGGCTTTATTCTCTTAAAAATTAAAAAAAAATAAAACTTAAAAAAACAACAACAACAACAAAAAAAACCTTGTGTCTCCTACTTCAACTTACATTCTCTACCTTTGTCAGACATGCTATGCTGTGAAACAAGAAAGGAAAGGTTACAGTTTTTCTGAGTCCTGTACAATTATCATTAGGAATGTTATTTGACATATTCAAGCAAGAGAGATGTTATATCTTAAATAAGAACTTAGCCAAGATACCTAGTGTATTAGCAATTGCCATGCTACAAACTACAACAAATTTAGAGCCTTAAACATTCTCTACCTACAACATTGTAGTTTCTAAATGTTTTAAAATTCAGATACAATTTTAGTAAGTTCTCTGCTCAGGGTCTTGCAAGGCTGAAATCAATATATAAGATAGTATCCTTCGCTAGGATTCTTGCAATTCATGCACTTTTCAGTTCTTTGCCGCTGCAGCCCTGAGATCCTTATTTCCCTGATCATCAACAAGGAGCTTCTCTCAGCTTGTGAAGGACACAAACATTCTTGGACACATAGGATTTTCCCTTCCAAAAGCGAGAAAAAGAACTTCCCACATCTTGAATTCTTCTCAGAGTTTTGATCTCTCAAATTGTTTATGTCACATTTCTGGATTGCACTTAAAGGACTCATGCAAATTTTGTCTGACTCATCCAGTTAATTGTCCTACCATAAGGCCAAGTGAGTGAGGAACATTTGTATCCATCAAAGTCTTTCATGGTGTTACCTAGATTAATATATTGCTGGAAACCTGGCAGATGTGTGCATTCCTTAGACTTCTGACTATCACACCGAGAATAAGGCTTATGTGAATGCCTGGTTTACAAATTCTCTCTAAAGTTTTGTTAAACGATCTTGACAACTTCTGTTTCAGGAATTATTTTAAAAATTGCTTTATAATTCTCATGGGTGGTCAGGAGATATACTAAATATATACCTTGGGCATCATTAAAAGCAATGCATGAGAATTACCTGCAAAACATAGTTTGTGGAAAAAAGATGGAAATTGAGAGCATAATGTTAAGTGAAGAAAAAAAGACATTGTATGGTACTCTTATATGAGAAACGTGAAACATGAATTAATGAAAGAGTCAAACGACGCAGAGATGTTAGGAAAAGAAAAGTGCCATTTTTGTTCAATGCAGAAGAAGATAGGGGAGGAGGGAGAAGGGAGAGAGGTAAAGAGACTGAAAATGATCAATATATGCTATATTTGTATGCCAGCCCCCTCAAATGAAAGCAAAGATGAGGTGTTTCAAACATACACTTTATGTGCTTTTAAATACAAAAAGGTAATTGCAGTGAATGATAGTAACAAATTTAGTCACAGTAAATAATAATGCAAATATTTATATAGACAGTTCTTACTTTCTTGTTAGATCTTTCTTTAAAAGAATTTTTTAAAAAGAAGAGAAAGAAAAGGGAAAAGGCCATATACTATGTTTTTTGTGTGGAAGAAAAGTATGCTTCAAAGGTCTTCAAGTTGGGGAGGGGAGGGGTTAATGTTAAATATACAAATTCATGAGACCTATCTCAGGATCACTGAAAAGCCTTATGGAGTTTGAATTAGAAACCTGAATTTTAAACAAGCTTCAAAAGTGATTTGTTGGCATTGAGAGTGCTGATATTTCTTTCTGTGTGATGAGAGATCAATTACTATAATTTTTGAATTCTTCCCTTGCACCTTTCCTCACTGTACTAGATAGAAATGAAATGATAGTCTAAAGCTACAAAGAATAAACCAGGCATGCTGAACTTAACCAACTTCACTCCTTTCCCAAGGACCTGCCTGTAAGACAGAGTCTTCCCTGCTCTTCTGCTGGGACAGATGCTCGCCCTTCTACCCTCATTAATTTGGGGAGGTGGCTCCTGTCACATGGATTACAAATTGATTCTTCTGTTTCTGGGGTCATTTGCTAACACCATTAGAGTCTCAGATTAGGCAACATAACCCAGGTTAGCCAGTTTATAAAAGTAATCTTTTGAGCTCTTCTCTTTCTTAGTCTTTCACTGTATTTCTCAGTTCATTCAGAACCCAGTAGGACAGCAAGGTGTCATGCGTTTGGCTTCTGAACATTTCCACCAGTTTGCACTGGGCATTCTCTTTCCAAGTTTACTCATCTCAGGAGTGACCCTCTCCAAGCCAAGGTTTCTTTGTTCTGGCTACTTCCACTCCTTTGTCCAGTTGGGAAGAATCTGACACTCTGCCCTGTGTGCCACCAGCTCTCCTTCTGCTACTAGTCCATCATGCAGGTCATTAACTGACCTCTCCCTTCTCCTTTTATGACATCCTAGCATAGGAAAGATCATTTTCCCTTCAAACAGAAAGGTTTTTTTGTTTGTTTGTTTGTTTGTTGTTTTTTTTTTTTTTATCCCGTTAAAGCTTGCTTTGAGTTAGAATAACTCTTAATTACTTCTGACCATGTGGGAGGCCCTGAGGCCTCCTCAGTGAAGCCCCCATAGGACACAGGACATAGGGCACAGGACACAGGGCACAGGGCACAGGACACAGGGCACAGGACACAGGGCACAGGGCACAGGACACAGGGCACAGGGCACAGGACACAGGGCACAGGACACAGGGCACAGGACACAGGACACAGGACAGCAGCAGCTCCTCCTGTGTTCTTCCGTTAAGGCAAATACAGGTCACCTTCATGAATTCTGTATTCTTCCAGAGCATGCCATTTACAACTGTTTGAAGATGAGCATTATTTTCAGTAGAGAGGTAATAGACATGTTTTTACATAATCATTTAATTGTGAAGGTTTTCCCTTTAATCCTTTGAAAAACAAATAATACCAAGGCAGGCAAGTGATAAAAGTTTAAAGTGAAATTTCTTGAAATATCTTCCTATTATTTTAATCATGTAACTAATACATATAAATTCAAGAAATACAACAAAGAAGAACAGAAGAGGAAAAATGGAGCACAGCTTGTTGGTATGTGGCCTAATAATCCCAGCACTCAGGCAGGCTGAGGCAGGTGGATCACAAGTCTGAGTATGACTGGGAAACTCAGTGGAACCCATTCTCAAAGTGAAATGCAAAAGGCTAGGGAGGCAATTAAGTAGTAAAATGCTTCTGACCTCATCCCCCAAGACGAAGAAGCAAAAGGAAGAAGAGGAGAACCAAGAGGAGGAAGAGAAAAAATAGAAAAGAAAAAGAGCATAATAACATACTTACGGCTATACTCAAGACACTTGAAATAATTTGGAAAAATTAAATTTAATAGTTACAAAACATCATTTCGTGACATTTGCCGGGATTATTTAAAGATATTCAAACATAAAAAGTTCTACTATGATATCTTAATTATACTCCAATGGATTTACTAATAAATATTTTATCACTCCCAATTTATAAAATGCACTGAACATTTTATGTAAAAAGGCTTTTTGCAACAACAACAACAACAACTATATATATATATACACACATACATTTAGGATGTATTCCAATGCTAAAATTACCAGGTCAAAGGAACAACTGATTATGTAATTATTTAATAAACATTTTACACAGTATATCTAGCAGCTTTTGTCCTTTCCCTTTTGATGCAGTTATATTCAGTTTGAGTATACTTATCTATAAATAATGCCTGTTAGTATGAAAATTATATAAATCATTGCAATCTTCTAGGAACAGCATTAATGGTTTGCAGTCAGGACTGCTTTGTCTTACACACACCCACAGGAATGAGGAAGTAGAAGAGTCACAATCCGAGTAGCAGGGTGTTAACCCAGCGCTGCACCTGCACTGTCTCTGAGAAGAGGGACTGATGTTTTTTACTGGTTTAGGGGTGTTGCCTCCTTGGTCAGACGTTCCTCCATCTAAAGTCGGTGCTCTTTTCCTATTTGGTTGCATATCACTTACTGACCAGCAATGGCACTCACTGAGATTTTCAAGCCCATGAATGCCAGGTTTGCTATTGTTTTCCTGTAAATTTTACTGTCTGAGACAAAGCAGAGACTAGCTTGTGGGTGAGGGCAGAAAAATAGTGGGCACTGTGAAGAGCTTAGGTAAAATGAATCTCTGAAGTTCTCCCTTTCTGTGTGTGTGTGTGTGTGTCCGCGCGCGAGTACACGCCTTCCTCCCTCTCTCTGTGTCTCAACAGTTGAGCTGACCTGTCTGACTCTGTCTCCCATCCCGTATATCTGAGGATCCCACTCATACCAAGCCATGTCCACTGCTATTTCCATACTGATTGCTGTCACTCTGTTCCTATCCTCTATTTTTCATTTGCTTGAATTTTTTTTTCATATTTTAAGAGTTACTTGACCTGATACATTGTTTATTCCGAGGAGACTCTACAAAGGTCTCATGTTACTCTAATCTTTTAAGAACAGTGAGAGATTACTTCTTGTATTATTCTGTTCAGGATGCTTGTGTAATGGACATGTCTGAAACACTGGAAAAGCAAAGAGAGGTTTATTCACAGTTCTGGAAGGTGAAGATATTATCTCTCACTGAACAGAAGGAGTAGTTTTCTCATAACTTACTATGAAAGATGTGCATTCACTATGCTTCAGAGTGTACCCTATATATATCAGGGATTGAATATCTGCAGAAAATGTGGATAATCCAGCAACTCCGATTACTGTGAGTAATAGACTTTTCATTGTTTCTGAGCCCAAAGTTTTGTGTTTTTTACCAGTGTTAAGAAAATTGTGACTGGCTAACATTTTAGCTTGCAAGTAAGGTACGGCCTTAGAATCTTTATAGTTCATGACATTTCTGTGGCATACCATTCGTGTTTTTGAGGATTACATCATATCATAGGTAGGTATTCAGAATCTAAAACTAGATTGCGTTGGTTAGAGATTCAGTTCTATCAGTTACACCTGAGAGGCTTTCCGGACTTTCTACCTCAGTTTAACAGTTTCTAAAATGATAACAGCAATAGTACCTAGTGCCTAAGCTTAATGAGGAGAAACAAGTGAATATGATTATCATTGCAACACTTGATAAAAACGTTTGTTTTCATTGTTGTTTTGTTTACTTTGTGTGCATAATCCTTACATTGTCAAGTGAAATCTAAACTATGTGATGGTAAGATTTTCCATCTTTATTTCTCCATATCCCTGGCACATCCATGTCTTCTCTGGTCCTCTTTCTCTTCCTCTCTCTCCCTCTCACTCTCTATTCCTCTCCTCTCCTCTCCTCTCCTCTCCTCTCCTCTCCTCTCCTCTCCTCTCCTCTCCTCTCCTCTCCTCTCCTTCTCTCTCTCTCTCTCTGTCTCTCTCTGTCTCTGTCTCTGTCTCTCTCTCTGTTTCACTTTCCATGTATTTTATACACCTCTGTAAATACAAATTCTCATAGTTTTAAAATGAGTAACCATATAAATGAATAAGCAGTGATCTGTTTGAACTTCAGGGAAATAATTTCTTCCTTCTTTCCTTCCTTCCCTTCTTTTTACCCTCCTTTTCATTCAATCACTTAATATTTGTTGAGCATCTAGTGCATTCCAAGAATGGGGACACATGAGGAATATGACCTACAGCAGGGAAACCAATATGGGAGGACTCATGAAGAACTTCCAGAATGTAAGGAGAACTGTGGCATACAGATACACATGGGAGTTCCAAGTACACACGTGAACCACCCCTGGACAGAGCTTTGCACATGCTAGGAAGGAATAGTTGTTAGGTAATTCCTGACTGCAGTGTTCTTTTCACAGCACGAAGGAATTGAGGATAAATGAAACTATAAGAGATGTAGGAGCAATGCCAACATGGGAGGGTATTGTGAACAAGCTAGCAATGATATTGTGTTGTTTTGTTTTGTTTTGTTTTTGCATAAGAAAGGGCCCAGGATCACATTCCTAACAATCCTCCATCACTTTCTTTGGCATTTAAGAACAATTTCTAAATTCCTTCCCTTGCTTCAAAGGGGCCCACAGAATCTTTTTTCAAGAGCTTCCTTGTGCCATTCTCTCTTTCTCCTATGTTGATGCATATCCTTAAAGGAAAACAAAAAAGAATAAGTTAATTTTTTTCATGTAATTACTATTTCCATCCATGTCTGCTCTAAAGAGAACACAGTTGAAAATATACTCACAAATATTTTAGCTGAGTTAAATACTTTTACTTGGTGCCTTTTTAGGCGAAATCTTGGCAGCAAGCCACTTGTGGTTTAATTACTAGCTCATATTAAAACACAGCAATTTAATTGCAATTAGTGTTAAAAATTTATTCATGAAATGCCAGAATATGTGTTTATTTCCTATAAACCATTTCTTCTAGCCTAGTACTGCATGTGGTCTATTAAAGTATAAAGTGCAAGATCATTAATCTATAATTCCTCCAGTGATCATGTTTTGAGATTGCAATTTTTGGTCTTTTCTTGGGATTAAATTGTAAAGCCTTCTTGGGTCTTTTATCTATAGCTCTTTACTTTATCTATGATCTTTTAAAGACTCTTATTATTACTACCTAAGCAGGTGTTACTGCTATAGGGAAAATAAACCTGATAAGGGTTCATATGATCTGAAATCAAAGAATGAATCTGAGGAACAACTGAGGTTAAGAGTAGAATATATTTATTGAGAAAAAAAAGCTGTCTAAGAGAGACAGAAGGATTCCTGGTGGATTTTCAGACTCTGTCTTTTCTAAGGATTTTTATAGAACAAAACCACGAAGTGATGCAGGTCTAAGATGGGGAAAACATAGGAGCTTTTAAAGTAGGCATGAAGTGGGGCAGAACTATGGCCAATCAATGAGATTAATTCCTCAGGTAAAATTGGCCAAATCGAGGCCAAATGGGGAAGTGAATCACATAGGAAACAGGCATGATTAAAGAGCAGTGATTCGTCCTATAGGGATTGCAATGGTGACTCTTGGCTTCATCAGGGTGATAGAAACCTGTTTAGAATATCAATTCCTGATGCTTTTCCTTAGGAAGAATGTGGGTATATTTGATTTATATTTTGTTTTGATGTGTGACCCACAGCAGAGGTGCCTTTCTCCCCAGCAGTTGCAAAATATCTGACCTTCTACAATAGCTCCTTTGAGTGCCCATTCCTGTCTGACTGCCTATAATACTTCTGTCTAACTCAGCTGTCTGTAGCATTACCTGGTCGGAGCACATCTGGCTTTCTTTGCATGTGTGATCGAGGTCCAATCTTGAGTTAGCTTCCTTGTCTCGCTTTGCTCCTCAAAATTAATTCCAGTATTTAGTCGTTGTGAAACTGCAAACATACTTGCATGCTCTGAATTATTAAAGTTACGGAAGCTTTTACAAAGAGCAATTTGCACAAGAGTATTTGTACATATTTAGGTTGCTGTTTTGTTTTGTTTTCATAGTCTACACTAGTGTATGCTTTTGAGTGGTCATAAGAAGTGGTCACAGTGATCATAGGAATATCCCTAGACAGAGGTTTTCCAGGAATGCTTCCTATAAAAATTTATTCTTTACCAGCAAAATCTATAAATACTGCTTTACCCAATTCAGCCATCTACATATCCCCATAGATCATCTCTGTTGCCAGCAGGGATACAACAGTAGGGATATAAGAAAAAAATCCATTTATTAAATTTTTCCTACTAATGTAGCAGAAAATGTTGAGAGAGAATTCTTCAGCTCTGTGAGAACAGACAAATTCATCAAGTCTTCAAGAGACATGGGAGAAGAGCACACTTAATCTAAAGGGCTAACATCTGAAATGCTCCAAAATTTGAAACATTGTCAATGCCAACATGATTCACAACTGAGCAAGTATGTGTTAGGAAACTTTATTTTATGTACAATATATTGAATAAAAATAGCATCAGGCTACATGTCTGTGTATATAAAACATATAAAAATTTTGTATTTGCATTAAGGTTCCATAACCAAGACACCTCACCTTAAAATATTAAAAAAAAATACAAACTATGAAACATCTTCTCATGCTTACTCCTTTAATAAGAGATACTCAACCAATACCACCACTTTAGCTACAAGGAGAAAGTGTGACCTGGAGACAAAATTCCTTGCCCAAAAGGGGGTCGGGCAAATCAAACCTATGTTTCAGTATCCAAAAATTCAAAGAAAAACATCACTTTCTGTGAGTGTTTTCTGTTTAGCATTAATGTATGGAAAGCAAAGAATCAATAGTTCAGAATAAATTTTCATTTGATTTATCTTTTGTTTTGAGGTCTGAGCCATAGCAAAGATGTCTGCTCTCCCTCTTTTCTTCTCTTCTACTAAGCATAAAACTCCTTGAGAGGCAAGGAGAAAAAATCGAAGCCAATCAGTAATGTCTCTTGCTTGTGTCACTGAGATCGCCTTGGAGCTGCCCAGTTTCAGGGAATTTTGTTGCTGTTGGATCTTGTCAGAGTTTCTCTGAAGAATCAACAATTGACCAAAGGCAGTTCTTTACCAAAGTGTTCCTGCCCTCTCTGTTTATTTCCTCCCTCACCTAAAGACAAATTGCTGCACTGATACAAAAGATCTCCCCTTGCCTCAATTAGGGATACTTTGAAGATACCCCCAATTTAGAATTTCCTGTGTATTTGAGGTCTATATGAAGATTGGGTCATGGTGCAACTTCTAGCCCTGTATATTCTTGCATCTTTACTCTTACATACGTGTCACTATGAAACACATTTCCAAATAAGATACATCTATCCCGAACTACATGTCAGAGTCTATTTTCCAGGCAGTGTATTTTTCACACTAGAGTCAGAAATTATCTTAAGAAACACTTAAAGAATTTAAATTTAAGAATCACATGCCAATTGAAACAGAACTGATGTCTCTGGTATGACTTTGCAGCAGCTCTGGTTGACTTTGACCAGTGTTGAAATGGGTGAGATTACTGTGCGAACAGATGTATAGTCAGGTCATTAGCTCTGGTGTTTAGAAATACAAGATGGTGGTCGTTATAGGAACAAAGCAGACGGCTTGCTTAGTTCTAGCACTGATCAAGGTATTAAAGATACACAATGAATTGCTGAGGCCAGTTAATCACTAGTCTTAAAACAAGGATGATTTGGTCTGCAGTGAAAGGAAAGAAAACAATGATCAAGGAACAGTACAATCCTAATTTAAAAGGGAAGCAAACATCCACAGAGATTTATTTCCCAAAATATCAAGTCTTCTCTGTCAGGGAGAGCCCTGATTACAAGGGAGAATTGAGACCCAAAAAATTGTATAGTGTATATGATAGTTAAAGCCATAAATTCCAGAATAGTGTGCTACTGAGAATTGGGATGTGTATATATGGGTAAATAAACTCATAAATCTTGAATCCCCACACATCCCTGAAGTAAGGCTACAGAAGTTGAATATACTTTTCTCTTAGAGGCTAGTGGTCCCATTGTTTGAACATAAATAAATGTCTTCTGCCTGGCAAGAAAGCATAAAACCCCTTTGCAAATCTATTTCATTATCCCTACTGGTTCCAAGACAAAATGTTATGTTAAGTGACAATATAACTAGTTAAGGAAGAAGTCTCAGTCTACTCAAGAGGACCATGCTAGCCTTTAGATATGCAGGGCCATGGTAGCTCATACTGGAAGTAGTCTGCAGACTCTGTGAATTATATTCATGATTTATTATATCTAAGAAGCAGCACACACAGATGGGTAAGGTGTAGGCTGCTGATATAAAAGTATTATGCCAAGAGACAGTATTTAACCTACTAGACTTTAAGAAATGTTACTAATGTGCTACCAGTCTAATTCTTGAATGCTTTGAGACTACCATGGCTGAAATTGAGGCAGAAATTGTAAAGCTTTTGAAATAGATAAAGGAAGAAATTATTAAAGATTCAATGATGCAGAAATGATAACATGCATGTATTGTCAGTGACCAGCTAAATTGTTTTACAAGATCTTCCACAAAATTAAAGGACATGCTGGGCTGGGAATATAGCTCAACAGCACAGAGCCTGCCTGGCAAGTGTGAGGTCATGAGTTCAGTTCCTGGTACTAAATGAATAAATGAATAAATAAATAAATATAAAGGAAATGCTGGTGCAGTGCAGTCTGTGATTATTGAGATGCTCATATTACATATTCATTATAAGACAGGAATGATAGGGGAAAAAAAGATGCTATTTCCAAACTGAGTTGCTGAATAGTTGGAATGACAGGTTTTAATAGACCCAGGAGCCTGATTGTCCCACATTGCCAAACTGGGACAAGAATTGCAATGAGTGTTAAATGTCAGAATGATAGCTAGGGCAGTTTAATTCATACAGAACTATAAAGGGAATTAGAAGAACAAAGTTTCTCCAGGATCAAGAAAAAGGCAAGAAACATTTGATATTATAACCTAGTAGTCAGAAACATCACCATGGTATCTCTGTTAGAGTATAAAACCAGGGTTATAAATGAAGACCTGGACAAAATCTGGCTCAAAGAAGCTCCAAGGGTGCCCTCAACCCTTGGTCTTCAGCAACATAGTAGAAACAAACATATGTGCATGTTATATCTTGCATTGATTTCACATCCTGTGTGGTAAGACCTGCCATAAAGCAAGTAGACTAAGATTTTAAATTGAAACATCACTGCCAACTCATACAGAACTAGGACCATAATGAAGCCAGGGAGGTGAATAGGTCATAACATTTAGGGAAAAAAAGCTCACTTTCAATAACATGTACCTTAGTTATTGCCCCAAGAAGGAGGCAAAAGGCAGAGATTAGAGGTATAGTTAAAATTTATGAGATGCAGGAGAGATGGTCCCTGTTATACTGATACTTAATGGCCCTACAAAAGGTAATAAAACAGTATGATATGGCATGATAATAGTGAATTGTTGAAAAATCCACCCAAAAAAGAATAGATTCACTTGCAAATCTATGTCAGATGAAGTATCTTTGCTTATAGAGTATGAGGACATCAATCTGGTAAATTCATTCTTCTCTATCTCTACCAAGAAGGAGTATGAGAAATATTTTGCAAAATAAGTAACAGTACGTATTTAAATTTATGATCCAGGCCTAAGTTTGTTCTTTTGTTCTCCAATATAACCAAATCTCAAGAAATGTCTCTTGTCAAGATATTCTGCAAAGCATCATGTTGTTCCATTATATGAACAGCATGATTCTAATCAGATCAAATAAATAAGAAGCAACACATACATTGGAGGCCTTGACTAATTCCTAGATGTCAGTCAAGCTAGGGGGTAAGCCTTACCACAGTTTAGGGACCAGACACAAAAATAGCATTTTTAGGGATCAAAACTCTGAAAATAATGGAATATCTGTTCCAAAACAAAGTAAAATTTATGGCTTCTTGCATCTTTCTTCATTAAGAAACATAGTACTTAGAAGTCCTCTCCAGAGTCCAGAGGCAGTATATTTTAAGCGTAATAAAATTATTTATCCTATTTAGCAAGTCACCCAAAAGCCACCCCTGTCTGAATAGGTCCTAGAGCACATGACAACCATGAGGCCAATTCACAAATCTGGTGCAGATTCTAACAGATAACTTGTATTCTTTGTTGTCATATTTATCTGTGACTGGAGAAGACACTAGGTGGATTTTAGATCAACCCTGCTGCACATTAATTCAACTAGGTCAAGATACCATGAGAGGGCTTCTTAACTGTACCCAAAAATCAGTCAGGAGTGAGCCAAAAGGTAGCTGATTCATTAGGCTCCCCAGACACCCTGTCAACTACCATTCTTGCTATAGTGACTTAGACACCTGATATGTCCTAATATGTCCTTAGACACCTAATACGTCCATCCAAAGAAGACAGAAAAGTAATGAGTTCATGAGTGAATTAGCCCAACATATTGAAGCATGGTGGGAACAAATGAAAGATGCTCCTAAGATGAACAGTTGTGGTCCTGAAAGGTGACAGCGAGGGGAAATGTTTACAATTGATAACAGGTTCACTTGGGATACCACATAATCCTGATGAAAAAATATGTCTGGAGTTGTGCATGCATATATGCTTGACTGGTTGGTTGTCCAGGGATCTGAGATATAAAAGAGTAGAAATCAGAGAAAAACTCTGGGCACAGGGCCTATTTGATGTTGTAGAGTGGACAGTCTGCAGGGATCAGAACTTAGGACAGCGGCAATAGTCAAGTAAATCCAGTGAGGGAAGACACAGAAATACCAGTGATACTCACTCCCCAGATCAGTCAAAGTAATCAGATCCATGGATATCTACAGGAAGGCACATAGAGACTCAAAAGCAGAACACAATTAAGAAGTAACAACTCACAATGAAACACTACTCTGCTATAAAGAAAGATGAATTTGATTCTTTCATAGAAAAGTGGATGCACTTTGAAAACATATTGTAAATGAAATTAATCAGACACATACACTGAAACCCTTGATGGTTTCTCTCATATGAGAAATCTAAAGTAGAAGTCTAGGAAAGAGCAAAGTATTAGATAGAAGGGGATGGTGAGACAGATCTCCTCCAAGTGGGAAGGGTACCAGATCACGGGAGTGGAGAAGAGGCAGAAAAGAAGAGGAAATTTAAAAAGAACTGAAATATGTTATGTGCATGTACCTCACAGCTTAGTAATCACTTTGTATTGTAAACATCCATAATAAATAAGGTAAAATTTAAAATAATCCTCTAACATGGCATTCGCTTTTTTATTATTTTTTAACTGTAATCTTAGGCACATCAGTGGAAACCAAATTAAACAACATAATCACAAGACACGAAAGAGTCCTTATATTTTTGTTTTCTTTTGCTTTATGTTTTATTTTCTTCCTTACTGGTTTTGTTCTCCCCTAAATTATGGAAAGAACAAATAAATGAACATGTTGGACTAATCTTAACATTTCACTAATGATTTGAACAAATTAAGGCAGATGTTGCTATTGCCACTTCAAAGACTGCAAAATATGGGTTCGGAGATCTGAGTTTTTCCAAGTGGTTGTAACTGATAGCTGTTATATGTCAGTGGATTTCATCCTGTGACCTTTGTCCTCTCTTCTCTCAGGGGAAATGAAGCCACACAAGGACCTCCAGACCCTGCCCTAACCAAACTTCTTTTTGATTTGTTCAGGCAGATCAGAAAAACATTTGTCTTTTGCAAGGTAAGAGATCCATTTTGCCTCAAATGTTTGCTTTCTTCTCAAGCAAAGGGAAAACAGGAGTTTCTAATAAAATAGTAGCATCAACACTTTATATTTCTAGATAAGAACTTTCCTCCCCATTCATCAACAATGCACAGACAAGTTTTTTCTCATATATGTATTTTACTTTTATCATTAACACGCAAAATCAATACTTATTCATATTTATTTATTCCTGCATGTGTTTGATTCTCCAGAGAATTTCACTGTGGATCAGCTTTCTGCTTTGTCCTCAGAGATCCACAGGATAACTAAGCGCCCTCTTTGCCCCTGTGAGTCTCCCATCCCATGGAATGAACAAGTATCTGGGCCAGACATGCCACAGAGAAGTCAGTGTTGGTCAGTGATGATGAGGACACTAGCAGAAAGGAACTCATGGGCAGAAGTGGAAAGAAATATGGAACAGCGATTCTGGATGGCAGAATTATATGTGATAGGGAGAGGCAGAATCCAACTGATATACCAGGATGAAAGAGTAGAGATCATACAGGAATGCTGAGCATCAGTTTCCAAATTTCACCAGGGATCAATGGGAAGTCTTAGAAAAGCTTTAACCTGTGTCAGTTACTACTCAGGGTCTGTAATTACCAAACAAAAGAGTCCTGTTTCTGACATTGCCTTGCTTTAGTCATCTAAAGGAAAGTCATGTCTACCATGGGAAAATAGAGCAATTCATATACCTCTGTGTAGAATTTCAAGATGCTGTCAGTGCAGCTTTCAGTTAAAACTGACCACGTGTGAGTATATTTTAAATTAAAATAATTAAAAGGAATCTTGGACATTTATGACCTTTTCTCCCCTGGGGAAAGTAAATTGGATTAATATTTACCATTCCTCTATATACAATAGGTTGCATTCTATTAAGATAATTGTACTCTACATCTATCAGATCTGAAATCTGAGCACCTAAACATGTAGCTGCAATTCTAACATGCATTCTAAGTCTAATACCCCGTGATTATGTAGGGCTGCACATTTCTGAACTTTCCACTTGTGGAAGATGCATTTCTACAACTACAGCACTTGAAAAATGACTTTCTTGTGTTTGTTACACTACTGACTGTGAATCAGAATTATCTGGAAATCCTGGAATGTCCTGAATTCCCAGAGTGACAGAAGACCAAATAAACCAGAGAATGTGGAGATGGAAATAATGCAGTAGTATGTATATTTTCATTTCTCAGGTAATTCTAGTGAGCTGTTAAGGTGAAGAATAACTACTGTGTGTTTATCAACCATGCATAATTTATTTTGTTTTAAATTGTTTTAAATATACCTGCTATCAAGGTTTCAAGCGATAGTCCTTTAACTAACTCCACGTAGTGCCTATAACTTGGAAGACGTGGACCTTCAGGAGACATGCAACATCCAAAGTACAATGAAGGGTCCAGTGGAAAATCAAAAGATCCCAGTAATAAGTAGCTTTCTGTATACCCTCAGGAAGTATATTCTGAGTAAAGAGGTGATCATACATTTTGGTTTATCTAGAGATGGTCATAACTTACTCTTACTTCCTTGGAGTTATTACTGATGGCAACTCTTTCATTCCCAAGTTTTTTTAGTTTGGCTGATGAATTCATACTCCAAAATTAAATAAAGCAGTGGGAGGGTACAGCATGGAACTGAGGAAAAGCAATTATGGATGAACAGCTGTGGAAGAATTGATCAAGACAGAAAGAGAAAGCCTTACCTAGTAAGTGCTTAGAGTCAATAACTGTCATACTCAAAGGCAAGAGAGTGGAAACTCCAGTTACACAAAGAAGACTTAAGGAAACAAATCCATAATTAAACATATCAAGTTGAATAAATTGGAATAAAAATGATTTCTGTGAGTATGAAAAGTAAAACTTAACCACAGTGGCATATCCAAGCCACTGTGCAAAGTTTTCCTCTCATGGAGAAAGCTATAAAGCTCAAGCTATGCTCATTCTGTTAAAATACAGAGCTCCAGAGATCCGCCTCTTGCTCCTTGATTTATTTTATTTCAGAATTTATTTTATTTCAGTTCAAGGAATATTTTTTCCTTATCTGGGGCTTTTTCATCCTCAGTTTCCCCTCTCCTCAATTTGTATCATATTTTTCAAGATTTTCTTCTGTTCAGCCTCAAATACTAGTTTAAATGTCAGAGCTTCAAGAAAGCTTTCTCCTTGACTTCCACACTACGTTACCTCCACAAGGTGTGAGATTTGGGTCATGCCTTTGTCCTTGCAGCTGGCCTGTGTTACCTATACTACTAGACTCACATAGAGTTAATCTTCACTCTTATTTTCTTTCACGGCTTCCTAATATGGCTTAAAGTTGGTCTAACTTCAATTTATGGCTAAGTCCTTTTGTTTCTGCAGTGCTTGAATTACAGCTTCAAAGTAGGCAACCATTAGAGTCACCATTTATTTTCAGAGCCATAAAAATATATTTTGCACAAGCAAAATGGAAATTTTGGCCACTGCTTTGATTTTTTCCCCTCTTCCTGCAATAACTGTGTTGTGATGAGGTTGTCACTTCCTTGATTGCCCGCAGCCTGCTCTGGATTCCTGTGTTGGTTTCCTCAGCATTGATTGGCTCACTAAGGCTTTTAGAGAATTTTTGAATAACAAGATTGTCAACGCCAAAGTAGTGTGATTTGCTGAGTGATTGTAAGCTTTATTCCAGACAATAAAATAGCCATGCTGGTAACAGTGTCACTCAGCTGTACTTTAAGTAAAATTGTAACCAACTGGCCAGAAAAGAAGTAGAGGGAAAAGAGCTATTGTCTATCTGACACTTTTTAAAAGCCTATACCTCTCCCTCACACTGTCAAGGCCACCATAAGAAATTAATCAGTTTACGTTACAATTACTAAATATTTACGGGGAATCCAGCTCTGTAGTTGAGTCTATGATACAATTTAGATCTCTAAGCCCTATTCTCTTGAACACCCCTATCTAGCTGTCTCAATATCTGCACAGGAGTCTACTACGTAAAGTTGGCAAACAAGCTGAGAAAGTTTTCTGCCACAGCACACATCTCTCCACCGCCCTCAGGATTAGCAGCTCACCTGCTGTAAGTAAGCAAAGAAACACTGCATACACAACAGAGCCCCATTATATTTACATGTAAAGTAACTTTGCTGTCCTGCTGCTCTGTGTTCAATGGATGAGCAAGTCTGGGAATATCTCTTGTATGCTGGCCATGGGAAGAGGACCATTATGCCGCTGTTACACACATAGCCATGACTGGTCTTCCCGGTCACGCAAACTCACTCTTCCAATCAAAAGACCTAGAGTGCAACACCATGCATCCCTCCCATACTGTCCCCTACACACACCTGAGTTCAGGTTGAGGACATCTGCAGTGCTGTACTCTTGGACAACTGACATTCTTAGCGTTTCTCAAAGGACACAGAGGGTAGGGGTAGGAATTGCAAACACAGGCCTTTCTCACTGTGAGAATACAAATCAACAAAAGAAACTCTGTGCATGAGTAGTTTTCTTTCATTAGTTCAAGAAATCTGGTCTCATCTCTCTACACCTTTGGACTCATTTGCAATCAATCAATCAAAAATGTGAATTGGTTTCCTTCTACTGGTTGTTTGTGCTTGGGTTTGTGATCAACAGTGCCAGCAAAATATGATAAAGGCGAGTCAAGATAAAATAGAGTTTAGGTGATCATCTCCCGAAAAGTGATAGGTCCTGGCTCTAACACTAATGAGCTGTGTTTAAGCCTGAGATTTCTGTCCTATAATAAATCAGGTGACCAAACTGCTCATTTATTTAAGACATTGTTTTCATGTATTTGTTGCTAGCATAAGTGTTACTTGTGCCAAATTTTACTCTTGAAGGTGTTCCCATTTAAATGATAAACTTTGCACTCACTCAATATTAGGGTGAATAATAGGATTGATGAGAGAATCAAATGGGATAACAAAGTGAAGACTGGAGATTACCAAAAAAGATTCTGTATCAGAACTACGGAAGTGTTCATACTGGCACTGCCGTTAATTAGCTATGCAACTAAGAACATGTCACACAGTAAACTGGACCAACTGTGAGCTGGATATGGGGTGGTGCTTGTAGGCTTTTTATAAACATTAATCATGAACCTATGGGAGCCAAGCATTCAATTAGCAAAACTTTAAAGCCATACCCATCATAATTAACATGGATAAACTACTTTCTACCAAAAAGCGTAAAACCAACATTTCTATTTGTAGAAGAAAAATGAACAGGCATCATTGGCCCTGAGGATAATACCTAGGAATACTTAGCATTTTTAAATTAAGCTATGGATATGCAGTCAGTAAATTTACCTTGGGAATTTCCCTCTCATAATGGAGATGATTTTGATTCCAAAAATTTTTGCTATCTGGCTTAGTTTCCTCTGTGAGAGGACTGGGCTGGCCATTATGTGTAAGAAGTAATAAACTGTGTTCTCCACATGGATCCCATTCATACTTTGACTTTATCAGTATTTTATCATCTGCCAGAAAAAAATAATGAGATTCATGTATCAATAAATTTCACAAATAAGACAATGCCCAGCCCTGCAGCCCATCTATCCCATTTACCTACCAATGGCAGCACCAGTTAGATTGCTTTGAGTGTCTTATTCTCAAAGCTAATCTCGATAATATTTTCCTAACAGTGTGGGAGAGATGTTGTTTTGTGTTGCGTGCCAAGTGAATCCTGGTGGTTTTTAGCGCTTAAAGAAGAGGCATAGCCTTGCTTTATTCCGAGTGAGTTGTTCCATAGATTGAAGGGTAGTAGTGGGTTTTGGGTTATATTCACTCCCTTTTCTTTCCTGTGTCCCAAACTCTCTTGACACCGGCAACCACATGCTCTTCTCAGTCTGATGGTCAGAGTTGTTCTATGATCTCATGGACTAGATGTCCCCTTCTATAACTATGGGACAGTGGAACAGTCCATTTGTTTTACTCTCATTTTGCTCCTGAGAATAAACTCAGAATCTGTCCAATCTTCTTAGCATATCAATCAGCAGTAGGATGTGATTTTTTGTGGGGAGGAGGCAACATAGAAAGTAGCTACTTGACTCAGAGCACATGGATCACACAGATCCAGGCCTTCCTGACTCTTCAAGAAAAATGTACCACTTCTTGAGTCATAGAAAAACCCATGAATCTTGGACTTGCCCAGGTAAAACCTAGAACAAACCAATCACTTTCACTTGGACAAATTATTTATATTTTCCAAAACATGCCTTCATGTTGTGCAAATTGGAGATAAAAGTAATACCTCCTGATTCTGCCTGGCACACTGGAAAGTGTACGCAGCACTATCCAACCCACAGAAACTTTGGTGCTTTGCTGGGAGACTGGTAAGACCCTGCCTGGCCTCCCACATCACCAGAAGTCATGCAGGGAGGTTGCTCTGGGCCTTTGTGGACCGTGCCCAGTGACTCCCCTGCTGACTGCAGCTGTCTGCCTTTGGGCTGGCATGCCAAAAGTGCACGCAGCATTCTCCAGCCCATGGGGAAGGTTTGGTGCTTGCTCCTAGCCTGGTAAGGCCCCACACAGCAATCCCAAGTGCCTGGATCCATCTGGTAAGGTCTTTCTAAGGACCTCCACTCAACTGGGACAACTCCCTGCAATAGGAATAGATATTCTCAATCCAAAAAAACAGCTGAGACCTTGCATTCGGCTTCCTTAAGGGAATATAGGACAAAGACAAAATTGAAAGAGCAAAATACAATCTGAAACCTCCAGCCCATTCCAAGCAAGCCTAGGAGACATGGACATAGAAGAAAATATAGGCCGTACACCTGAAACTCCTGAAATGATAGCTATTCAAGTAAGAAATCAGACCAGAAATAATCTCCCAGGTAAAAGAAGAAATGATAAATGTAATGAAAGAAATGCTGAACACATCTACAGAAGACATAGTTAAAGATTAGAAGAACAATGCAAAAAGAAGGAAATATTGAATGAACAATATAAGAAACAGAATGCACGAAACAGCTTCAAAGAGATATACAGGAAATCAAAAATCCCATTGATAATCTATGAAAAACCAACAGCCAGCATCATATTAAATGGCCAAAAACTGAAAGCCTTTACTCTAAAATTAGGAACAAGACAAGATGTCCGTTATCACCGCTCCTATTCAATATAGTGCTGGAAATACTAGCCAGAGATATTAGACAAGAGAGAGAAATAAAAGGAATAAGGATAGGAAAATAAGAAGTTAAATTATCATTATTTGCAGATGACATGGAAAACCTCCATTCAACTCCATTGAAAGACTCCTAGATATAATAAATAAATTCAGTAATGTAGTTGGATACAAGGTTAATACTCAAAAATCAATAGCATTCATATACACTAACAACAAACTCACTGACCAAGAAATAAGAGAAGCCACACCCTTCACAATAACACCCAAAAATTTCAGAAGAATTGAAAGCATCATATCACAGTGATATATGTGCACATGTTTGTAGCAGCACAATTTGTAATAGCCAGACCCTGGAAACAACCCAAATGCCCATCAACTGAGGAATGGATGAAAAAGATGTGGTACTTTATACAATGGAGTACTACTCAGCTATAAAGAATGATCACATTGAGATATTTATAAGCAAGTGGATGCAACTTGAGACCATACTCATAAGTGAAATAAATCACATGAGTAAATATCATATACTCTTCCTAGTGCAAGAAATGGTAAGAGTACGTAAGATACAAAATCCTCAATAAATACAATGAAAGGATAAGAATCTTTTCAAAGAGGAAAAATAATAATATCTCAGGGAAAAGCAGGGAAAAAAAGGAAGGGAAAAGTAAAAGTATGTAAGTTTGCTTAAACACACTTAGGATAGCTAAGATGATTGTGCTACAAATTCTATAAGTTTGTAGAACAAAGCAATTAATATTCATAGGATTGGATCAATTTTGCATGTTTCTGTCAGGTGACCTGAGGAACTCTTGAAGATCATTATGTAAAATATCAACCTTAGTTCTGTTCCTGTCACTGTGTTTTGAAGTCCTGTATTATTATTGTTTTGAGCTCTTTGCTATTATTATTTATTTGTCTTTTTTGTTTAATTTTCTAGTAATCTGTTATGTTTTAGTTTGTTTTTCATTCTAATGCAGAAAGGATAGATATACATGTAGAGGCTCATAAATACCTAGAACTTCTCCTAAATAGTTTATGAGAATTTATTATATTATGTGTGATGAAATGAAGATCTATTTTGAAGAAAACCAGACATTATGGTATCCATTGCTGTTTTCATATCATCATGCTGTGAAATCCAGTAATCCAGTATTCTTTGCTCAGAGTGGTTTTAATCTGTTTTGTATTGTTTAACTTCAACATATCTGAAGGGATGGACACCTATTTTGAAAAGAACAAGAGACATTATGGCAGGCATTGTTAATTTTAATATTGTCTGGTTTGGTAGGCCTGTAATGCCTTCATCACTCCATTCTGATCAGTTTTGTACTATTTTGTTTGTATGAATTCATTGTGTGTGAAGATATAGACATACAGAAGAAAACAAGAGACATTATGGTAGCCACTGCAGACCTCCTGTTCCTTTGTTTTGAAATATGTGTCACACCGTTTTCTTCTGATCTGCTTTGTTCTGCTTTGTTGTATTTAGTTTTATCTTTTTTAAAAAAAATAAAATTTAAAAAAATAAATAAATAAAAATAACACCTCCCTGGGAAGTGCTTTGAGTGGATTAGCTGTGGACCCTGTGTGGTGCCTGATCTGCAGATTCAATTGAAAATACAAGGTGTGATAGAAAAATACAATTTCCTAAATTTTAAAAATTTTAACACAGAAAACGACAGCTTGACACTAACCCAGCGATTTGATCATCGCGCCATTTTGTGAAACAGGTCTGGAGCTCTTATTTTGTGAATGTCTTTTAAACAAGATATGATAAAATACACAATGAATGCTATTGCCAAGTGCTGTCCAACAGAAAGGCAGCCTCGTAAAACTGCTACCCTGCGAGCTCACCCATCTTATTCACCCTATCTAACTCAGGGCAAATCTCTCTGTTCCGCAAGGTTAAAGGGATCCTGAAAAGTCAACATTTGGAATGAATTCAGGACATCAAAGTAGTCATGTCAAAGACCCTCATAAAAGGGCTTCCTGAACCGCTTCAGAAAATGGTGACAAAAAATGGGACAAGTGTGTTCAAAGAGAGGATAAGTGCTTAACAGGTGATCAACGTAAATGTCTCTTCTATAGTATTTTTGAAAATTTCAACGCCATCAATTTTATCATAACTCATGCTTGATAAGTTACTGTTTTTTCCTCCAATATTAATACATATAAATGGTTAATTAGTACATAATTAGTGTCATACTGACTTGAAAGCTATTTCTTCCAGTGCCAATGAATCACTAGAAACAGTAAACTACTTGCTTTTAAGGCATTTTCAGTGCACTATTGCAGACATGCCCATGATCTTCAGAAAAACCCCACTCACATTCAGCACATTTGAAACAGAAGAAAAACGACAATTAGGTAACATTTCTTATCATTTTCCTAGGAACAAACATGTAATATATGGACAAAATTTCTTTGAACTGTAGTTTTAAATATCTTCAGAAGGAATACATATAATTTTACAATCTAATAGCCAGAATCTTACAATTTTACTTCTTAAAACACATCATGTGCATTTCTTCTCGCTCATTGTGGTAGCTGACTTTGTTTCTACTTTCTAGATGAAGGGCTCAAAAGTCAGCAAGCTTGTGGCTCACAATAGCAAAGCTCCCGTACACTCTCTCGGTCTGCATCTCTTCCTACTTGTCACATTGTTTTCCATCAGTGACAGTTTTTTCATAATGAGATAGATAATAACAATGATGATAATGACATGTTTTCAAAGTGTTTTATATCTGGAACTTTTATTTTTATTTCTGCAAAAAGATCCTTTCCTTTATGTCTAAATATAAATAAGAGGTCATGTTACATGATCTAGAAAAAAGAAATTGTTCTTCTGATTTTCCTCCCAGGCTTTTTTTTTTATTTCACACTACAAAATACTTTTTATTGCTGTTTCCTTAACTGTAAATAAGGTTACAAGAAAGAGTACTCAACTGAAACAATTATAATTGGCTAAAATATAATCCAATAACCTCATTTCACCCATATTGTCAAAAGAGTTAATTGGACTTGCAGAGCTACCAGCTAAATAGGTTTCTGTGTGCAAACGGTGAACCCAATTTTCTCTAAACAGTCCACAGCAGGACCAGTGTACTTTAGGGAGGAAGAGAAGATTCTGGGGGTACAAAGCCCTAAGACATCCATTCATGTTTAATTATCTGCTCCTACTGGTTGAGAAAGGAGAGAGAGAAGAGATTTATCTGTCAGTGAGTTATATATGCATTTAATTGAAACAAGTTAATGGTGAAAAGAAGTAAATACACTTTGTACCCAAGCTCAACCTAAGTGAGCAAAGAGCTCTACTCTGCCTCAGAATCCTGTTAACCATTGCACCTGAGATCTATGCTGTAGGCACATTAGTCTGGGAGAGCTGTTGAATTTTGGTGTCCATGGAGCTGTATTGTCAGAGCATGTCTACATAATGTTTTCTTCTTTCAAAATTCAGAGCACAGTAATTTGTTTTCATGCCTTGCTGGCTTAGAAGTTGTGCTGGCCGGGTATGAGGCTCCCTCCAGGAGAGTGAGGACAACTGTGTATGTGACTGCCCTTGAGTTCCCAGTGTAATCCCCATGCACACTGCAGCCAGACAGGTCAGGGAGCACCTCTAAGCCTTCTTTGTCTCTGAAAAGGAGTCAAAATTATGTCTTACTTCTTCTAATAGGATCACGAGATGATTAAATCGGAGTGGATTCTTAAAAGTTTAAAAAATGTGCAAATACTTGTGAGAAACTATTGAACAAAGCCAAATAACAATGTAAATAAGTATAAAAGAGAAGAATTATCTTCCTTCCAAATAGTCATTTTCTGTTACTCTTAGAATCTAAGTTAGATCTAATAGTAAACTTGCACGTGCCAAATATTTGTGCTTAGTTCGCTAAGGAAGGTCTCTCCCTTGGATATGTTCTCGTTATGCTTTGCTATATTAGAGTTTGCTTGTTTTGGCTTTCCAGTACTCTCATAACCAGGGCTTTGGCCACATCCCAAGTGCTTCTGTTGTTATAGTTATTGTTTTTGTTTCAGCTAATTAGTGAGCTTCTGAGTTACTCATTTTCATGGGCTTAGGTAACAGGACTCAGAAAGAAAACGGGTGTTGAAACACAAACTCCATTTTCTTTCCAGGAAAGAAACATTTTGTCTGCTTCCAAGACATTTCTTAAGTGAGGAAAGGAAAACTAGTACTGGTCCTTCACCAGCTCTCTGTACTAGCAGAACATTTGGCCAACACCATGTGTTTGAACTTATCTTTCAGCCTGTCAATCAGCTTTCAAGTCCATTTATGTCTCTGGACAGGGCTAATGCACCTACCTGCTGTAAGGATGTGCCTTCTACATTATGCTTTATAGAACTATGATTGAATTTTATCTTTCCAAAATATGTTCCTGTGTCAGTATTTATTGGGAATACACACAGCATTATAATATGGTTGGAGGGGTCAAAATAAAGGCAATTTCATTTGTTACTGTACAAGCTATGATTATTATTGATGTGTGGGGCTCCATGTATTCCTAGTGATAGATAACTATGTATCCAAAGTACTTAATGAGCCAGGTTAAAGGTTAAAGGAAGCAGTGCATGGATTTGGTTGGCAGGAGGTGAGGTATGAGTTGAGCCTGGCATTGCACAGAGTGAAGTGGTTGGAACACAAACAGGATAAAATACAAGCCAGGGGATGCTCAGGTGGAGCCCCAGAGTGGTGCTACACCGCAGAGCTGTTGAGACCTTTGAGTTTGGGGCCCATATGCTACTCCTTTCACTCTTTCCTTTAAATAAATGTAATCCATGTGAGTGAGTGAGTGAGTGATTTGGATTTTTCATGCCCTCACCAGGCATTCAATAGTTTTGACTCGATTCAATCCTTCCTTTTGGAAGAGCTATCTAGTTCTTTTACTGCCTAACTGTTTTTGTTGTGTTTTTTTGTTGTTGTTGTTGTTGCTGCTGTTCAGAATAGACCCTTGATATTCCTTCCAAAACAGACTTGCCTCTTCAAGGATTTTTGCCTTGGACCACAGATCATTAGGTTAGTTTTTTCTCACTCTCTGGAAGATACAAAATGTAGATGTTGTCATTAGTCATGGGTTTGGTCATGAAGAGAAAGCTTCTCTGAGGGAGAGGAAAATGGTGAGGTTGATAGAAATGAGAGTGGGGATGAGAAAGGCAGAGAAAGAAAAAAGGGAAATAGGGATGGGGGAGAAAGGCAGAAAGAGATAAAGTCCTGATGGCCCTCTTATTTCTAAGACCCAGCCACCATGCAAACACTTTAGGGCTGGCAAATAAAAATAACACTAATGGGTATTTTAGCAACATCTAATATGGAAACACAAAAATCCAGTCTATGCTTGTCTGTAATTATCATTCAATTTAATGGAATTCACGATGCCTGGAAGCCCCTACTCATAATGCCCTTAACGTGTTTTGTGCAGTAAACAACCTATAAAATCATTCATAGCCCCTAAAAGTCCCTGGATCTTAATTCTTGTTTTAGGAGATCATTTGGCTTGAAGATTTTCATCTATTTCCCAAAAACCCCTTTCATTTATTTGTTACCAGCCAGAACAGCCTGGGCTACTCACCAAGACCAGGGACCACTAGGATGGAGCTTACAATCTCGAGAAATGAGTTTGAAATTACATTCTTTCTCCATATCCTCTGTAGTGACATAAACAGGACAATGCTTTTTTTCTCAATAAGCTTGGGGAGTAACAATGAATATGAGTTTAAAATCTGTGCCAAGAGCCAGTCCTATTTGCCTTTAGTGTTGTGATTTGAATATTCTCCAAGCAAGAAAATGTAAGTGGGTTCCCAGCCATGAATACTTTTGACAGCTACACTAAGCTAGGACACCAAATAATGCTCCCAGTCAAATTGAAAATTGCTTTGTACACATTACACTGCAATATCAAATGAAGTCATAACGCAAACAAAACGCTCACAGCAAGAATGGCTGTTTCTGTGCAGGTTTGGTCATGCCCCACAGCTTCTACGAACAGAGAAAGGCTTCCCCAAGGCTTAGGAAGAGGCCAGGACATTAAATTCTGTAAGTTGGGGAAAAGGTTTACTAGAGAAATGTTTCAGAGTAAATTATTGAACAATTTGTGAAGTTTTTTTTTTTTTTTTTTTTTTTTTTTTTTTTTTTTTAATAAAGATGAGCATAATTTAGCTAATCATCTCAGGGATAAGAGAATCCATTCTACAATAAAGGAAATCTGGAATAAGTTGTCTGACTATGGAAATAAGAGGGGAAGACTTTGCTAAGAGCACAGACATTTATCCAATGGTAGATAAAAGCCTGCTACTGAGCATCTTCAGAGGATTGATTTAAATCTCTATTTTTTCCAAAATTAATAAAATAGCTTTTTCAGTATTCCTCGTCATGATTTTTCCCTTTTGAATTCTGTGAAGAGCATCCTTTTGCTAAACCAGAGACACTATATAATTGTATGGTCAAACTACCTTCATTCAAATCCTCATTCTGTCCTTAAGAATGGCCTTCATTAAACCAGCTAACTTTTTACAATCTTGCTTTCTTCACCTATAGATAGAGGGTTGAATAGCACATAACTTTCAGTGTTGTAAAATTACAATGGGCATATATACATACATACATATATATATATATATATATATATATATATATATATATATAATTATTTGTGGCTGTGGAAATAATAAATATTAGTGGTTACTATAATATTATGCCTCTAGCTTAAAAACAAACTCAGGATTTCCTATGGCTTCTAGAAGCTAATCTGTACTTTTCAGCATAGCACTGACTATCATTTAAGTCCTGGGTTCAACATTGTATATCAACTCTCCTTCATATCCTTCACATTCATTTTAACTCATGGAACTCCTTGCCCTTTCATTCCATTATAGAACCTCAACTTCACTGTCACTGATTTAGGTCTGTCAACCCTGTCCCCTTTCCTACTACATTTGTCCTTCAAGATGCACCCTTGAAACCCAGTGCTTAAGCATCTAGGGAATCTAAAACTCTTAATTTGAACCACTTGTTCCACCACTCAGGCAAAAGGTGTTCTTGGGAAAATTGTATTAACTTTTGTGCCTTAGTGTCTTCAGATGCATGACGTATTTTCTAGGTCACAGAGTTACCCAAATCAAGTGAAGTAACACATCAACAGCAGTAAAACAGTGACAAGTCTCTGGTAAGAACCTTAGTGCATATAACTATCATTATTTTCCACCACTAAGCAGTGGTGACACAAAAATCAGCTATCACAACTCTGTGTATCTACCATGTCATTCTTTAGATTGATCTCTTTGCAAATTATTTTTAAGAGGTCTGCCTTGGAATGGAGTATAATCTACTTGGATGCAGAGGTCTTTATCATAGCCATAAGCAGTCGGCAGGAAGTATAGGTCTTTTGAAATGCTAAATAAAATGGCTATTGTAGCTCCAAACAATCAAGATATAAAAAATTCCTAATAGAACAAAAATGTCCAGTCTCCTTCTCAGTTATCTGCCTCCACCCACCCCCAGCAATCACAGGTCTGATCTCTGTCCCTAGAAACTTGTTTTATGATTTTATGCTACATGGATCCTGATCTCTCACTCAGAAAATGTTTTTGAGTTTGATTTATATTAAATGTATCATGAGTCATTTTTTCTCTGTGTTTGCTTTTAGTAGCATCCCATTATTTAAATATCTAATATTCTAAATTTAGTTTGTGAACATTTTGGGTAATTTATAGTTTGGGGCTATTATGAATAAAATTGGCGTAAACATTTCTGTATCAAGTATTTTTGTAGACACATGTTTCCATGTTTCTTTGGCTATGTGATAGATGGATGAATGGTTAGTTTTAGATATACCTGACAAAGTGTTTTCTACCTCAGTGATATCATTTTATACACACAGAGTTATCTCTGTATGCCAATATTTAAAATTCCTCATTTTACTATTTATTGTATCAGCAATGTTCAGTGAGGTTTTATTGTTTTAAATATGTATTTGCTGATGATTTGTGACATTATGTATTTTTATGTTTCTGTACTTGTGTGTATATATACAGGTGTGCATTTGTGACTTTTATGCATAATGTTCATTTTAAACTTTTATTTAATCACTATTTTGGCTCAGTTTCAAAAGTTTTAATGTGTCGCATTATCAGTAACATTCAGTTGAATATATTTTCAGATTTTGTTTGTGATTTCCATTTGACTAATGGGTTTAGTGTATTAGTGTTCAAATACGTGAGATATTTTCCAATAGATTGTGTTATTTAATATTAATGTATTTATATAGCTGACAGAGAAAGCACTTGATAGAATTTCATTCTTTCTCAAATTCATTGAAATTTCTTTTGTGCCCCATATATTATATCGTGATGCATATTTCATGTGTTCTCAAAATAAATGTGCATTATACAGTTGTCAGGTACAGTGCTCTGTAAATGTTATGTTAATACATTTATTTTTGATAAAGCTATTTGTCATATTGACTTTCTGATTCCTATTAAAACAGCATGGATAAAAGTACAATAAGTCTATTTCTTTTAAGTTTTTCCAGTTCTTTTTTATATATTTTTGAAGTCCTGCTATTAAATCCATGCACATTTAGGAATTTGTATATTCTGGTAAGATAGAAGCTGTCATTATTTTAATGATATACAATTCTCACAGTTTAAAATTCACACTTAGTTTTTTTTTTGAAAAGTTGTATAGGCATAAGCTCAAATACATTTAGAATTCTCTGATATACCCACAGACTCTAAGCACTACTGTCTTTTTTGTCAGCCACTCACAACCACTATTCTCATTTCTGTAACTTTGGATTTGTCAGTTCCGAAATCGATTATAAATGGGATAATTCAATATGCTGCCCTTTATGTATGCTTTCTTTTGCTCAACTTAATGTTTTAAATATTAACCAAAGTTAAATTATGAATTGGTATTTCATTCTGTTCATGGCTGGATAGTATTCATTCTATGGCTATACCATGTATATATATATATATATATATATATATATATATATATATATTTTTTTTTTACTGATTGTCTTAGTTACTTTTCTCTCTCATTGCTGACACAAAACACCTGATGTCCAAGTTAGAGAAGGGAAGGTTTATTTCTTACAGGTTGAAGGTTTCAGTCTATACTCAGTTGGCCTCAAGGCAAAATTACATGGCTGATGGCAGCAGTTCATACCTGCCTGTAAATCAAAGCACAAACCAGGTAAAAGAGAGAGATGTGCCTTCTTCTCGCCATTACACTGTATGCTGGCTCTACCCCGGGGTGGGTATAGCACTCACACGACCAGTCCAAGCACTAAACAATGAACCAATCAGAACACTAGATTCAGCCATGTCCATGATTGCATGAGACTTGAGGGTTGGAATCTGACATAAACCATAACATTGATTAAACAATTTATACATATTTATGTTAAGTAAATACTTTGGATATTATCAGTAATGTTAAATCAATACTTTGGATATTATCAGTAATACTGCTATGAATATTCACATACTGGTTTTTGTATTGACATATGTTTAAATTTATTGTCAGTAGAGTATATAACTGGGGGCAAATCCTGAGCCACATAATAACTTTACATTTGACATTTTAAGGAATTGTGTAGTTTTCAAAGTAATCATGGTTTGACAGTCTAATTAAAAACATGTTGAAGCTCAAAAGCTTCAAAATCTTCATTGATATTTTTGTTATATATCTTTTATATTTATATTATATATTTTTTAATTTTAGTCATATTAGTTGGTATGAGGTTGTTATGATTTTAATCTATATTTCCCATGTGGCTAATCATTTTGTCAGATATTTGTATATCTTATTGATGTACACTTGTATATTCAATATTCTGCCATTTTTCTATTGCTGGGATAAAAGAGTTCATTTTTAGCTTTTCTGTATGCTTGCCTTATGTTTCATATATAATTGCCAAGAATGTATCCACTCAATGGGTTGTCTTCTCACTTTTGCAATATTGTCCTTTGAAATATCATACTGCATAATATATGTTTACTTAAATGTCAAGTATAAAAATAGTGATTTAAAAGTTAAAGGTTCAGATTTGAGGAAATGCAATTTACATATTTTTTATTTGTTTGAGCTTTTGGTGCCATGTGCAAGAATCTCTCACCAAATGCAATGTCACAGAGATTTAAGTGTATTATTCTTTCTTTTAAGAAATTTGTACTTTAAAATTTTTCACTTAGGTGTTTGACAAATTCTGAGTAACTTTTTGCATTTTGTAAGGTAGAAACTGACATTATCTCATTGTTTGTGAATTAACATGGGTTCTAACATTGTGTGTCCAGATTTTTGAATTTTCTTGGCACTTTTGTGAAACACTGGTGGCTAAAAATTTAACGACGTTTTCTATAATCTAACTCTTATACCTATACATCTGTCGTTCTCTATATGCTTATCTTTATGCTATGATGATGTCCTGATTAATGTAGATTTGTCCTAACTTTGTGTCATGAAATCCCGCATTGAGTCAGAAAGCACTGTTTTGCTCTTGGTACATTGCAAGGCTGTATTGGTTATTCTTAGTTCTTTGCTTTGATAGAAATGTTCATAGTTTTGTTCAGGTTAAGATGACCTTTGCAGGTTCAGTAGGCACACCTGGAACTTTGAAAAATACCACATGGAATCCTCACATCATTGAGGAAGTGTTATCATCTTAACAAAGTTTTTTAATTCGCATTTAGCTTGTCTTTCCATGTACTTAGGTCTCCTTAGGTGTCATTCAACACTGTTTCTCAATACATTATGTAAGTATTGCAGAATGGGACTTTGTGTTGTTTAAAAAACTTTCCATTTAATTTAGCTTATCTAATTTTCTGATATCTAATTGTTAACAATCATCATCTTTTTGATTTCTGTGAGTTACTTAGCAGTATATCGCTGATTAGAGGTTTGAGGCATCTTTATTTTTAATTACTCAGCATTACTAACAGTATCAACTTTATTTTTGCATTTGTTTGTATCAAGGATCTGCCTTTTGGACTCATTGTTGGTGATTTCACAATTTTCTGTATGTTTGTAAATTCTTTGTCATGTCAATTACTTTTTGCATATTATTATTGCTTTTATCTTCCTTGTTTTGGGCGCAGTGCTCTTTTCTTATTCTAATTTATTTTGGTGCATGGTAAACTTACTGATTTTGAATGATGCGCTGGAGAACTTAGCTCAGTGTTGCTGCACCTGTCTGGCAATCAGGAGTTCCTGAGTTCAATTCCAAATACGTTCTCCAAAAAAATACCAGAGTGCTTCATTATTTTTAGTATATGCATTTACAGTTACACATTTTTCTCTCACTAATGTTCCTGCTCAGTCCTGTATGTTTTATCACATCCTTTCATCATCTTCACTAATAGTGGGGATTTGGGCAAAAAGAGACATCAAGATATGTTACATACATGTATAATTACCTATAATGAATATGACCATTACATCTAAATTTTCCCCTAAGCTTAATAAAATGTTATGTATTTTCTGATTTACCTTACAGTTTTTTTTTTTTTTGATCCGTTGGTTACTTAAGGGTATATTCTTTGATTTTTATGTATTTAAGAATTGTAGAAATTTGCTCTAGTTATTCTTTGCTTCTATTTCGTTTTTAATAACATATGTTGGCCATACATCCTAGTTACATTCCCTGTGTAGAGCTGAGATATACAGAACATCTTAATTCATCCTTTTCACCTCCTTCCTTCCCCCTCTGCCTACTCGCTCCACTTCTCAAGCCCATTCCCTTTTGCAAACCGCCTCTCTTTTTCTTATTATAAATCTTTTATTTTGCCTTTTATATCTATTTTCAGTTTCTCGTGTAGGGGGAAACCATGATATTTAAACTTGTGTGTCTATCTTATTTTGCTTTGCGTTATAGTCTCAAAATGCATTACTTCCTCTAGAAATGCCTGAAATTTGTCTTTTTTATGACAGACTAGTACTTCATTGTGTATCAATACTGCACTTTCTTTATCTCTTCATCTGTTGATTGATATAGAGGCTGCTTCCAGGTGTCATTAATGAACATACTCTGTACCATTGTAGTCTCTCTAAATTTAATGAAACTTACTGTATGACCTGATCTTGCTGTTGTTAAGTGGAATACCTCATAGCTGTCTATCAGCCTATGTAGTTTATAATGTGGTCCCGGTCTTTATTTTCCTCATTGATCTACTTGATCTATAAGTTATTGAAAGTGGAATGATGAGAACTAGACAGTTTGACAATCCTACTAGCTTTTGCCAACGTGTGTGTTTGTGTGTGTGTGTGTACCAGGATTTGTGTTGAGGGGGCCTTCAATACACAGGCAAGATGTTTATGCCTCTGCACTAACCTTAACTTCTTGATTTTGCAGAACTTTGATGTCAGGCAGCCATGAGAATAGCCCTATGTGTTTTTCTGGGTATGTGTTCACAGCTGGTCTTTCACATTCCCAAAGGTTTATCACAGTAATTCATAGTTGCCTCCCATGAACCACTATGTTATTTCTATTTTATAGTATCCTTATTTCTTTTTGTTTGTTTTAAGTGTGTTTATTTTTGTTCCAGTTCATCCCTCCAATTCATATAGATGCAGTGTAAAACAAGAATATACATTCATGCATATTTATGATTCATGCACAAACATACACACATTCCTGCATAAAAGTGAGCACTGAGTCAACTCAAATAACAGAAAATATCGTGGTGATCAGAGGTCAAAATTTGTGTCAGGGAGGCTGAGGGGTTAGGCTGCTGTTAATTAAAGATACAAAATTTCTGCTTAAGAGGAGGAAAAAATTTAAGAGATGTAAATCATGATGGTTACAGTCAATAAAAATGATTGTATGCACAAAAAGTGCTGAGAGCAGATTTCAAATGTTCCTACCTCTCCCAGAAAAGAGTATATGGAAAGTTGTATATACTGACTAGATTGTTAGTTAACTATATATATATATATATATATATATATATATATATATATTCAAAACAGTATATTGTAAACAGTAGAGATACACAATTTTTGTTACTTTAAAAAATGGATTGATGAATGGAAATCACCGAGAAGTTGTTAAACAGATCAAATATGAAGAATTTAGGACCCAAACTTTCGAAGGTGCCCCAACACTACCCTGCTGACTCCAAGGACCTCTCAGTTCCTGGTTTTTCTTGTGATTCTGGGGATGTTGGTTTTCAAAGTTACTGAAGAAGGACAAATGGAAACAGAAGTAGAACAAGTTAAAATGGAACAAATTTTAGTTTTCAGTGTTCAGCCACATCTCTTTAATAAATGCTCCTCGCTATTTTTACTCAGGGATCTGAGAAAAGTAAATGTTGACAATTTTTGCATCTGAACTTCCTAAATTATGCAAGGGAGATCTGTCACCAGTCCTTACACACACTATTTTCTCTGATTTCACCCAGATAAATTAATGTTTATATCTCCATCTGGGTGCTTCGAAGTTTTTACTCTTATCCATTATTCTAGCAATCTGATTTTGATATGGCCTTTTTAGGTGATTTACTTGATTATATTACTTTAGCTTTTTCCTATGTAGATTAATATTGCATAAAATTTAAAAATTACTGGATATCATACCTAGTAATATATTTAGCCTAGTGCTCATACTTCTCTTCCTTCCATTCCAGTTATCTGTATACAAAAAGTCAGAAACTGTCACCATACATTTAAAAATTATTTATTTTTTTGAGACAGAGTTTTGCTATGTAGTTCAGGTTAGCCTTAAATTCGCATGCTGCTTTATCCTCTTCAAAACTGAGAATCTGAGTACCCACAACCATGCTCAGCTTTAGTCACTCTTTAAATACTTGCCAGTTTCTATAGTAAGATTAATTATTTCTTTTTGTTACATCTAAATCTTTTGACATTTCTTTAACTTCTTTTTAATTTTAAGTTATATTATTTTTTCATACAAAGGGATTTAAGTAGATTAGTTTTGTTTTGTAGTTGTTAAATTTTTCTCTTGGTAAAGGATAAAGTTTTTATTTTTATTTTTATTTTTTTATGTTTTTTTTTTTTTTTTTTTTTTTTTTTTTTTTTTTTTTTTTTTTAGATCTGGACATATTTGAATGTTACACTTTGTAGTCAGGGGTTGTGAGGAGAACAATTAGAATCAGGACACAGAATTTACAATGTTATTTTATGATGCTCACCTAGAGTTAACACAAGAAAGTGCAGGAAATCTACCTACAACACTAAAGACATAGAATATTCAGCCAAGGGCCTGGATCCCACAGCAATGTCCTACATGAGTCCAAATGAAGATACAGAGCTAATGACAATGCCTCCCACAAGCCCATCCGGAAGTCTAGAGCCCACAAGAAGGACTCACACCAGTTTCTTTCACAGATCTGTGCTGGAAAGGCCCATGGGTTAGCAGTGGAAGTTAGGAAATCTATGCCAGTGAGGTGAAGGAGCTGTGCTTGTAGGTTGAGGGTTCTACACTGGAACAGAGAAGTCACGGTCAAAACAGGGCTGTCCTGAAAAGCACCATAACCAACTTCTGCAACACAGAGGCCCTGAGCTTCTCCAATGGTAAGAACAGTAGAGTACATGCCAGGAAGCCAGCATGACGAGTTTGTCCTGGAGATTAAGCAGCACGTCTTCCCCTCCGGAGCCAGGAAGCAATCTGGACATATGGACCAGAGCTCCCTCAAAGTGAAGCACAACCACTCTCACTAACTAGGTCCCCAAATCCTCAGATGACAATGGTTGAACTCACACTGAGGAAGCCAATCATGACACTCCTCCAGGAGAACCAAGGGCTCAAACAGCAACACATAGGAGAACCCACAATGCTTCACTTCTCCTTCTCCACAGCTCTATTTATGCTGCCAACTTTGCTCAGGTGGAACATCTACACAGCACCATGCTGATTTAATCCAACTGCCATTAAGTTAACCACCAGTTTTTAATCCAAAACATTACATATTGCAAATATTGTAAAGATTTGCACTTATAGTTAAGTCTACCTTGATACATGATTGGATAATAATAAGCAGTGATTTAATAAGCAATTAGATTACTAAAGAAAAATACTTGATTCTCTCAACTCAATAATTTTTAGTTAACATACATTTAAAGAGACTTATTTCTTGGCTCTTTTAATATTGAAAATACATCTCAGGTTTCTTTTCAGTGTTCTGGATGATCAACAATGACCCTTCACTCTGAGTTAATTAGAACTTGAAAGCTTTCCAAGTCCTCTGAGGTGTTTAGTTTTTTTTTAGTTTCTTGATAATTTATTCCCTATTTCATAGGGTTTCCTATGTTTCTTAGTGTCTACTCCAAATATTGGAGGGGCACAAATTCACATTTCTAGTGCTTTTTCTCCAAGAAGAAATGTTTTTAAAACTCACCACCTTAAATTCAACCTGTTCCAATGACACAGAAGTCTGACTTCTACCTCAGAAACAACACAGAAAACCAGCATCACCACCATATTCCATTGTGTCAGCACCTCAAACTGATCTAGAAATAGCCATAGCCGGGACAATTGTAAGGTTGTCTTTATTAGGTGCCTCTTTATCAGGAATGAAAATCTCCACTATATTGGTCGGTATACGAAAACCAAACTGAAAATAGTTTCCTTGACTTTGTTCTGGTTTCTGGTTACCAAAAATAGAGCTTAGTGTATTTTCCAGATAGAAAAATATTGGATTGGAAACCAAAAGTCCAATCTCTCCAGTTGTTTGAACATTTAGATAGTTTTATTCCTCCACCCCAAAACATCTTATAAAATTATCAATGTAAAATTTCACTAAAAGATTAACTAACAGAAATAAAAGCAAAAGCATCAGCCTCTTTCTTAAACTCTTTGGCTTTCCTCATTAACCATTCCAGAAACAATTACTTGTCTTTCTTTCATCTGTTTCTTGCATTCATTAATTCCTTGGATTTTTCTTTCCAATGACGATTCAGACCTGTTACACTTTAAGAAAAATTGTTTCCTGTCTGTCATCCCTTTGTACATTAATTATACTATCTAAAGAACAAAACAAAGGACGTATTAATCACAGCATACAGCCAGAGAACTACAGTGTGATGACACAGGAAAGATGTAACAGCATAGTGGTTTCAGCCCCAGACTCTAGATTTAGGAGGACATTGCTTTGGTGACAAGTGCCCAACTTAGCCCTTTGCAAGTTGCATAAATCTCTAGATTTCATTTGCATCATGATTATAGTGAAAGTACCTACTTCCTAAAAATGTCTTAAAAGAACCAAATTAGATAATGACAGTGAAGTGCTCATTTTAATACATACTATGTCATTTTCATGGTAAACACTTAATGGTATTAGTGTGATAGAAAAGAAAGATAAGGTGAAATAAAGAAGAACAAGGATAGAAGAAAATAAAGAAAGAGAAGTGGAGAAGCCCTGAAATGCCAATGGTTATTGAGAATCGTAGGAGGCTTTGCTTGGGCGCTTAATTTTTAATAAGGGGGTTTACCTCTGTCTTTGCTAAGGGATGACACTTAAACCTCTGCTGTTGAGTAGGGAGATGTATGACTTCTTCACTAAAGAAAAATTGGATCTGTAACTTGTTAATTGTATTAGTTAAGTATCTTGAATGTCTCTGGGGACTGTACCTAGTAAACCATTCTGATGCCTTCACATGGGTGCAGTTTAATGATAGTTGATTACAAAATTAATCACATGTAACTGTATGTATTTATATGGTCTCCTGGGATGTCCATCAAAATTAAACTTCAGGAAAATGACAGTACAAAGAACAAAGGAAAGAAATGTTTCCAGGGGGTCTTCTAAAAATAATTAATCTCTAGGGAGAGCTGTAGCTAAAAGCAAAGCAAATGTCCTAGAAGACTTTTTCCTCCATTTTTATCTCTCTCTGTCTCTCTCTCTCTCTGTCTCTCTGTCTCTGTCCCTCTCTGTGTGTCTCTTTCTCTGTGTCCCTGTGTCTCTGTCTCTCTGTGTCTCTGTGTCTCTCTCTTTTCTCTCTGTCTCTCCTTCTCTTGTTCTCTGTTTCTCTTTCTGTGTCTCTCTGTCTCTCTGTGTCTGTCTCTCTCTGTTTCTCTGTGTCTCTCTCTTCTCTGTGTCACTTTCTCCTGTTCTCTCTGTTTCTCTCTTTCTCTCTGTCTCTCTCTCTCTGTCTCTCTCTCTCTGTCTCTCTCTCTCTCTCTCTCTCTCTCTCTCTCTCTCTCTCTCTCTCTCTCTCCAGGGTACTAGTATGAACTTAAAACATGATAGAGTCAGCCGCTCTCACAACTCACATTCAATCCTAAACTGATGGGTGCTCCCTCACCTCATAGGAGAGAGAACCCTTCTACCTCCTTTAGTTCTTTTGTGGATTATTTGCCTTATCTAGAAATCAACTAACACAAAAGCCAATAATAAAAAGGAAAGCATAAAAATTTTATTAAGTTGCATGTATTTGGGGTAGCTTCATACCAAGGTGCAGCACAAAGAAGTAATGCTCACATGCACTTTGAAGAAGGAAAAAAATGCCTTTGTGAAGGAATGACAAATCTGAAGAAGGGCAGTCATCTCCAGGGATGCTGCTAGGAAATACATGGACTTCAGAAGCTGATGAGCGTAGTGGTTGCTTCAGAGTTGGCTTCCTCAGGTTCTCTTAGCCTGCACTGCAGGTCTCTGATCTCTAGTCTTGTCATGTGAAGGATATTCTCTCCAAAGAGGTTTTATAGCTTGCTGAATGTGGGGAAAATCGTATCACACTGCCCCTTCTAAAGATACCATTCATTGAATTATTTGATCTTGAAATAATCAATGCACAAATAAAAGGTCTGTGTCTTGCCAGCACTTACCTCACAGGTTAAGGCGTAACCAGGGAGAAGTATGCTGCTGTGCTACGTCTTCCAGAAAGGCTTCCTCTAATTAATGCTCCAGACCTTTCTCGACAAAAATTCTGGTACAGAGCCTCACTCTCCCAAAAGACATCTTAGCCTTGAAAACATACCTGGTGATGGAATCAAAGTTTCTTAAAGATAAGCAACTATGAGTATTGTGATAGCCAATTCTAACAAATCAGAAATGTGTTTTAGCTCAGAGTATAAGATATTCTCAACACATGCATGTGAACCACATCACAATTTCTTATAAATCAATTCAATAACTAGATATACTCCATGAGCTTCCCAAACTGTTTGAATCCTGTTGAAACACCAAGCCCTAATTTGGTGTTCTAGAAATTTCACTTTCTTTCATAATGGCTGGAATAAAATTTACTTAGAAACACAATTTTCTGTAAATAAAACACTAACATCACATGGAGATTTAGTTTGAGTTTGCTTCGCTATATTTATTACCAAGAAAAATTCTGCATACCTGTGTCCTATTTGAGAGAGCTTCTTATTAAAAATTGATGTGCATCTTAGGCCAATTTATAACAAACTTTTATGTACTTTAGTTTGCATGTTACATGCATACATGTTATATATTCCATATATAGATGATACACAGATATATGTATAGATGATTAGATACATACAAGATTATTTTTGTGCATTGCATGCAGGTAAATTTATGTGTATGTGTAAAATTTTTCCCTTTCTGGGCAAAAAGCAAAATGCAGCATAACTGAAACACCAGGGAGAAGGGCAGTTTTATTGAAAAGTTGTGTTTTTGACCACAAATGTGTGACTTCAAAGTACTATTCAGGTGATGAAAGTCACATCCACACTGGATAATCCATATAAACATTTCTTCTGCTCTAATCCCAGAAATCCAATTGACTCTAAGAGAGGCATGCATTTTCTTCCTATAAATCTCTGTTGTCAGCATATTCTTCATTGATGCTACCTGCACCAAAAGCCACTTATATAGAACTACCATCCTTGCCTCAGGACACACAGCCTAATTTTTGATTAAGGAAGGTGATTATTGTATGTCAGGAATTTTACATTTCCTTTAACAATAAACATGCCAGATAGTTCACTGTATAAATTAAGAGAGAAAGGCTCAAAATATTGCCTGAGGAGACAATATTCTACAAAGCAGAGATTAGTTTATTATATTTTTGAAATTCTGCATTGCATCAGGACAAAAATAATGGGGAAATGCTAGATTGTTATTATATAAGCCAAAGTAAAAAATAACATGAACAATATTACACAGGCAAAAATGACTTTCAGAGGCAGAGCAATAAGGAAACCTGTGTCTAACTAAATTCTCCTGAAACAAAGCACAGTAGTAAGGATACAGCCTTTATGTTTTCTAACTGATGTTACTGAAAGGAAAAGCAAAGTAACCTGCTCATAAAGAAGGTAATTTTAGACATTGTGGCGAGGTGTCCCAGGGAAACTGAGATCTAAGGTCCCGACTTCCATGAGGACTGCCTTTCAAAGAGAGTTCCTAGGTCATTGAGAAAGGCATTCCTAGATGTAAAACTGACAAGACAGTTATTTAACAGTATATTTCTCAATGAATCACACACAAAAAAATTTACAATGACCTGATTTTGAAAGTAAGTGTTTTTAAGTAAAGCAGAATCAGATGTCCAGCAACAGAATGACTATGTCCAAAGTTAACTTCACAATAATGCACACATTGAATACTCATCTGTGCGTGGCATCTTCTGCTCCAACTTTATTTTGTTTTCTTATCTCTTTTATCATTTCATTACTGGTACAGGAAAACAAATACCGTAGACAAAACATGACTCATGGAAACTGAAACACTATTCATTGTGAGACAGTTAATTTTGTACAAAGCTGAGTTTTTGTCTCATGAAGTTGAAGAATGAAATCATAGATAAAATGGATGCTAGAAAAGGAAAGGATAGAGGCTCTCAACTTAAGAAGGTGAATGCATAAAATCCTGTAACTCACTGTGTATTTAATAGTGGAAGAGTGAATGTGTTCACACTAAGGAAGGGATTGCCCTTCTCCATTTCTGATTGTAATAGTGTGTCTAAACTGTCCAGCAAGGCAAGAAAAATAAATGAAAAAAAACTCAGGTCAGAAAGGAAAAAGATGAGGAAGTTTGGGAGTCTTAAATACTAATAAGAGAAAGCTTGGTAGATACTCACTAGTAGGGGATATGACTATAAAATATGCTTCTATTGTTTTTGCCTTTTTCCTTCATGTATTTTAGAGTTTATATTGGTGCATTCCACTGTCTTTTGTCCCAGTGTTTGCACTATCATATTTTAGGTAAATACTGCATGATGTGTGCTTAGAAGCAATTTTTTATGTTCCTCGTGTTTTTGCATCTAGAGAGCCACAGTGCAAATGAAGAAATGGCTGCAAGGTGAAATGGACTCTTGAGAGTGCCCGGGGGATTTGGCTTTCACCTGCTGAGCCCTCCCCTCTCTGCTCTCTCTAGAACTCTGCCCAATCCCTCTCCTTTTCTCCTGGCTCTACCCACCTGTCTGCTTTGTCTAAGTTCTTTTTTTAGGTCCTGGTGAACTCACAGAAATAGAACAGAGCAAAGGTGAGCAGATTGCATTTCACACACCACACTGGTCACTAAGTAAACAACTATTCTGGGTAAACATCACTACCCTGAAAATATGACCTCAGAAGATGGATATGTGAAAAGGGAGCATATTATAGAAATATGAGTAGTGAAAGAAGCTTTAGATGTAACTAAAGATTTGGAGAAATAGTAGCAGGGGAACTCAGTTTGTTATTTATCAAGGGATAGTGTTATCTGATCTAGTATATTAAGAGAAATGGTAAATACTGAAATATTCATAAAGAGAATAAAGCAGGAATGCTGATTTACAATCTGGAACTCTAGTGTGATGAATACTATGCTTCCAGGACGAAGGAGATGAATACATGGGCACGAGCAAAGGGAAATGTCTATCTTCAACTTTGCAATAGTTTTGTTTTTCCTTTGAATTTCTGTAACATTCACTTACAAAATGAAAATACAGGAACTATAACTGTACACACATGTACTTTCTGTAGTACCTTGGAATTGTCTATGGATAAAAAATAATTAATCTAGAAATTTTGTCTTCCATGCATATTTTTGTGAAAAAAATCAGAAAGTATCCTATTGGCAGGGCCCTCGGGAGGAAGGCTGGCAGCAGAAGCCCACTGAAAACCAACTTTCCTGTCCATTAATGCTATGTTCCTGGGCACACAAAGAACCTGATTTCCAACCAAGGCCACATTTTGAGAAAAATTCCCTGACACATAAGACTCAGATGTACCAAAATGGTCGCAGAAAAGCCTAACAATAGTACACAGTGTCTTCAGAAACAAAGTTTTGTGCTTATTGTGATGGTTAAAATATGTTTTTTTTGCCAAAGTTCATGTTAAAGTTCATCCCCATTGTGAGATACTTTGAAGTTTGTAGCTAAGAGAAAAATTGGGACTCTGCGTGGATTATTGAGTTCATATGATGAGTGGGTTCATATGTTGGGTCCAGAGTGGGCCAGGTAAACAGTCTAGTTTAGTTAAGACTCCCGCTCACTCCCAATCTTTCCTCAGGAGATGATCTGAGTCTCCTCAAGATTAGAGCAGCAAGGAGGCTGTCACCAGATGTGGATATTTGACCTTGAATTAGAACTGTGAGCTAAATTATGCCGATTTTCATTGTATTTTGTCCAATCTGCTGTGCTGCACTATTAGCAAGAAAAAGTTCACCCAGATACTTGTAAAGATTTTAGTGACCCTCTAAAATTGTCTTACTGCTAAAACACAACTGGTGATTCTTTTTCTTTTAAAGCTCAGTTCTCTAAAATGCTGATGGTCACATAGGAGACAATAAATACATTAATTAAATTTTCAGAAAATCTAGCCAACCATGCTGTTGAATTCTTTATTTTGAAGATGTATGAAAAAGCAAAAGAGAATGTTTCTGAAAACAAATTGCCTAGAATGTTAACAGTGTAAATTGAGGATTTTCTTTATAAAGGCATGAGAAAGATACAAGCTGTTTTCCGTTAGATACACTTTGCTTTTGTATTCTAAAGAGGACAATTTGAGAGAGATCCAATAACCTTTATTAACTGACAGATAAATCAGTTCATCCATATTCTGGAGTCACAAGTATTGAAGTGAAAGGTGAAAATCTGTCTATGGGCCAGAAGGACATTCAGGAAACAGATGAAATGAAGAATAAACAATCAGTTAATAAGGTAGTGGTCTAGTTATTCTATTGTAAAAAAATTTCATTTTTCATAGGCTTACAAGTTATTTTTAGAAAAAAAGCTTAAGTAAAGTCTTGGTTTAAAATGATAAATTATGTTGTGAAAACAAGTATTTGAAGCACAAATGCAATTTTATGGACATTAATGCCTTAATTAGTACAGACTCCACTCTCAACAAATTATTACCTTTGGTGGATAGAAGTATACATAACCAGGGCTGGGGATTTAGCTCAGTGGCATAAGGGCCTGCCTTGCAAGCAGGCAGTCATGAGTTCGATCCCTGGTACCGATAAAAGGGAAAAAGACCAAAAAAAAAAAAAAAAAAAAAAAAAAGAAAGAAAGAAAGAAAGAAGTATACATAATCAATTCGGTCATTATTTCACTCTGCCTTAGATCTGGGTGGTTATTGGTCCCTATCTATGATACATGTTTATGATACACTTATTACTAACCTCTGTATAGTTAAACAGGCTGCTGGGTATTCACATACTCTTTATACACTACACATAAGACCTTCCTTAATTTTTGATTAGAACTATTGTTTGAAAGCATGTGGATTTAGCTAATTTTGATGCATGGATTCCTGGTTGTTTTAAAGTATTTCTTCATAAAACTGCCTCTTACTGTTTAGTTTTATATTTTAAAAACCTGTCTATTTTTGCATTGCAAAGTTTCTAAGGCTAGGTTTCCATTCCTTCTTGGAGAAATCTGGATACCTGCAAAGTATTTTGAAAATTTTGCTCATGCTGTAACTCTTTGTTTCTAGACAGAGTTAAATGTATAAACATAATACATTCTGCTATTAGAAATTAAAAAGATCAATATTTCTTTTTCCCTTTTATATTTAAAATGGAAAAACTTAGAGCATAACTTTTATGTCCACCACCTACAAACATAAAGCATTTTAACTGAGTTCCTTCTAAGATGAAATTTTTTTTAATAAAAAAGTAAAGAGAAACTGAAGGAGGGGGGAAAATAGAGACAGGAGAGAAGGAAGAAAGGAAAGAAAGAACGAAGGAAAGAAAGAGAAACAAATGAAAAAAGAAAGACACAGAAGTATTTTCCACTGTTTTTGCATTTTGGCTCTTGGAGATCATAAGCAATATCCATCATACTCCCATTTCCAGCTGTTAACAAACAGAGGTTATATCTAACAGAAGTTAGGAAGTCTACTCAGGAGAAGCCCCTATATTAAGGTAAAAATGGGATCATACATCATGTTAGTGGTTAACTAAAGGTCCCGTGTCTGCTAGCCATGCTCTCTAGGCCATCTCTAAGATGACTGATATGCTGGCTGGGAGTGTGAGGCAAGGCACATGCCCCCTGCATGCTACTCAACATTTTTAATGACTGCTAATCTCTTCAGTCATTTCACCTTGAGTTTGTGGTTTCCCTGAAGAGTGTTGTTCTCTGTATGTTCTGATGTTCTGGCATTTTCCGCTGGCCTTGCTTATCTTAGCAAACATGCAAAACAATGTGAGGGTGGTGATGTAGTAAAAGAGTCAACCCAGTTTTTATGGAGTTTAAAGCTGACCACTGAGCTTTGGCAGATTGTTGGAAAACTTCATACAAGAAGCTCACATGCTCTGTGGTGCCATTCATTGGTAGCCATACATAGCTGCTATGAACAGTGGTGAGGTCATCCTGAGTATGTCCACCCTTCATGCCACCAAAACAGTCCCCCCCAGTTCATCACACTTCTCTATGGAAGTTCATTGTTCTGAAGTCCAAGATTCTGTGCTATGTAAGGAAACAGAGACTTCCTGCTATGCACTTAGAGAACTTGTTTAACAAGCTTCAAAAAACTCAATATTACAGTACAAGCCTTGTGAAAAGTAGACTTTTCACCTGTCTGTCATGTCTTCTCTTCCCTCCACTATGTTCCTCTTCTTTTTCTAGTACACTCTTATCTAACTCATCCCACTCGCCTATCACTTGGCCCATTTTACGCTCAGTTTCTATTGCAGACTATATGCTAATGTGATTTAGGAGAAAATAACTATTTTGGCCCTTGGGAGAAAATAACAGGTTTCAGCCTTGAAAGAGCATTGCTTCTGGTATTTCTACCACTGTCCTTCTTGTGTCAAAGAAAATTCACTGGCTCCTTTAATCAACATGTCCCAACTGGTCCTCCTGTTACACTTTAAACAATACTCTGCGGTAATGAGCATCCCAATAAATGGAAAGAATAGATATTCTTTCCTTTTTTTTTTTTTTTTTCTTTTTAAAATCTAATTGTCACCAATAAATACTGACTTTGAATTCAGTGCTGTTTCTCAAACTCTCAACTCTTTGTGGATCACAGAAAATACTCATCTAATGTGTGTATGTGTGTGTGTGTGTGTGTGTGTGTGTGTGTGTGTGTGTTTGTGTGTGTGGTGTGTGTGCTCAGAATTGAACTCAGGACCTCAGCCCTGTTAGGCAGGCATTGTGGCACTGAGCTAAATACCTACCCTAGTCTGCTGCTTTTTTCAATTGATCTACTATGTGAAACACAAAAGTTGTCCTTTTTTATCTAACCCTCATTCTCATCACTACAGTTTTACAAAAGGGCAAACAGGGTCTGGTTTCTTCCTCATTTAAAATCCTATAGTGCCTTCTTACATCCCAGAAACAAAGCTCAAACTCCTTAACTGGAAAACTTGTCAGATTTTTCAGAGTTAATTAAGTCTTTCCCTGGTCAAAAGTGTTTCACTTCCAGTGATCACGCACTGGCTGACACACTCCTTTCCTTAGAATGTATCACAAACGCTTCCTTACATCCAGAATTCAGGTGGAGAATGTAAACCAAGGCTCGAAGATCACCTAACTTCTCTACTATAGAGGCAAATTGTATTTTGCTTATGTTTTAATTATTAATTCTACATTACAGTATTTCTAACCCAATATCAACTTGATATTTCCCTAGACATGTGAGCTCATAATGGTAAGGATTATATTTTCGTTTTTCTCTTTTGTAAATTGGCTTACAGTCTGACATTCTTTCTCTCCCAGCCCTCATATGAGAGATATAGGGATTCACATGCAACATATGAATCCCATAGTCAGCATATTATACATCTGTATCATGATTTATGTTGGTGGCCCCAGGCCTCAAGCATTTACATTGTGCATTTGTGATTGGTTCATTGTCTAGAGCTTGGCTTGGGGGTGTAAGTGCTACACTGGCCTGGGGGTGGAGCTAGGATGTAATATAATGGCAGGAAGAAGGTGTGTCTCCCTCTTTTGCCTGTTTCCTCCTTGCTGTTTGCAGCAGCTGTGAACTGCAGCCCAGCCATGCCCGCCTGCCTTGGAGCCAACTGAGTATGGACTGAAACCTCCAAAAACTGTAAGAAATAAACCTTTCCTTTCTCAACTTGCTGCATCAGGTATTTTGTCTCAGCAACAAGTTAAAAGTAACTAAGACAATGTTTGCATATATATGTATGTATTAGCTGTTATAATAAAGCTATCATATATGAAGCAGCTCGTGCACAACAGAAATTAATTTCTTGTGCTTCTTGAGGTTATGATGACCAAGAAAAACAAGATTGGAAGTCTGTGGGTTCACTTTGTAGATTCTAGAAGATGCTCTTTTTACTGTATCTTTACCTAGCAGAAGGAGGAGGGCATTCATAGAGCTTCGGTTGTAAGGAAATAGAAGCCGTTACTGAGGGTCCAAGCTTTGTGACCACATCTCCTAAAAGTCCCACCTCTGGATACTGAGGACTTGAGGATGTGTCTCAGCATACAAATTTTGTGAGACCCATACTTTTAGCATCGACTGAGTAAGAGAATAAATAAATTTTAAAATAAATAAGCAAATTTCCACTAGAAGGAGTCACTAAGGCCAAATTTGTCCACGAAACAAAGGTTTTCAAGACATTAGAAGTCAGACAAGAAAAGGCAGTAATCTTTCCAAACGAGAAAATAGCAGGCGAAACCTGATTAACAGCTGACCGCCTGGAGACAGCATCTAAGTTCTGGCCCAGCAGAGCCTACAGTCACCTTAAATGGAGACAGTCACAGGGCGCCTGAGTGTTGACAATGCACAGGGCACAATTCAGGAGAGGAGGGAGCTGTGTGTAGGAGTTACACATTTAGAATTTTTTATCTGTTTACTGCATTGTTACTAAAATAATATTTTTAAACGACCCTCCATGTTTGTGATAAATTTAGCTTTATGTTATTTGTATAGATCCTTCAGTTTTCACTTAATCGTTAGAAAGATGTATCTTTTCCCATCCTTTTACTTTTAGTTAATGTTTGGCCTTATATTTTAAGCAGGTTTTATATAGACAAAAACCATAGTGCTTTAATTTATGAGCCAAACTGCTAGTGTTTTGCTGGACTACTCAGACCATTTAAATTTAATGTTATTACTGATAAAGTTGCATTTGAAACCTACTTCTTTTTGTTTCCTGTGTAGCCATTTACTCTTCTCTCTTTCTATTCTTAGGCCTTCTCTTGGACTTTATGTATCAAAATGCTTTTTATCTATGATCTAAGATACTTCCCTGAAATATGATTATTTAATTGTTAGAGAACAAAAATCAAGCATTACTTAAGAATAATGTAGAAAAATACTTGATTCCTCAGTTAAAAGAAGTCTGAATACCCACTAATTCAGGCATGAAAAGGAAGAGATAGAAAGTGCAGAACTGTAGTATAGATGTAGATGACAGAGATGTAGGTAAGGGCTAGAACTGGAGATATGATTTTGACACTTGTATTCCTGGTGTATGGAAGACTATGTCCCTATTCCTCTCTGCTTAACTTTCTAACATAATGTTGTTCTACAGCGTTTTGGCCTTTCTATGTGGTAAATCAGGTTGAGAATCATACCTTTTCCCACCAGTATTTTTCTTTAAATATTGCTAAAATTCACCTTCCTCTTTCTCCTCATGTCTTACAGAAGGCAAAATACAAAGTTCTAAATTGAAGGAAAAATCTTTGTTTCCTAATAAAAACTTTCTCTGAAATATATGAGAGCAAATGAGTTTAAAAATCAGAAAAGAAAACAAAGTGAGACACATTGATGACCTTTGTAGAGGAAAAACATTGGGATTCAATGATATCACAGAAAAGCACACTATCAATAAACTACTTCACATGAGTTTCTACTTCTACAGGTGCTTAGGTCCCACTGGGAGCTAGTGTCAGTATGCTAAACTGATAGTGAGTCCTCTCAGTTTCCGCTATCAGCAAGAGTGATGCTATGAAGCCACTAGTATACACTGTTCATACACTGAGATGAACAAGGTTTACCAAGTCTACCTCAGTGGGCTGTGTAATGCAATTTGTTCACCATGATGCTTACCAGGATACACTAAGTTTGAATAGATTTTCTGATTTTATGTTTTAATACATGATATAAAGTGAAGAATTTCTCATTGTAGAGTTTATGGGAGAATGGTGGGAGAAAGCAGAGACAGTGAAAGACAATAATAACTAAATTACAAGTATTGCACACAAAATGAGAGAGGGATCCCTGAACTGAGTACATAACATATCCCTAAAATATAGAAAAGCAGGCATATGTATACCTTGTTATAAAATGCATCTTCACTGTTAAAATTAATAACATGCTTTTCTAGGGTTTGTAATTTAATAGCTAATTAATAGGTTGTTAAGAAAGTCCAATTAATTCCTAATGAACTTTTGTATTTCTGCTTCTGACCAGAAGCAGAAGCTTCTCACCAAAAAAAAAAAAAAAAAAAAAAAACAAAAAAACAAAAAAAAAACAGTAGTTATCATTAAAATGTTTTCACTGTTGTATTGTGTCCTAGAAATTTTCAACTAGTCTATATGAGCAATAAACACTTAGGTAAATAATGCAATGTTCTCCATAGTTTATAATTTAAAAAAAATATGATCCCTGCACATTATGATTCATAAAATATGCAATAAAATGTTTTGAGATTGAAAAATAAGCAGAAAATGTATATTCTAGACAGGAAAAATAATACTGATATTTAAATAATGTCAAGATCTCAACTCATTTTTGTGTCAAAGAATAGGCGTTTAATTTGTTCTGTTTGATTAAATTTTGTACTGCTTAAGAAATAAATCCAAGGGTGTTGAAAACAAATTCAAAAATTGAAAATTGTGCAAAAGTGACTTCATTGTTTCATCTGTGCACCTTCATTGTCAGAAAATAGAAATCAAAAGCAAGCATTAGCCACCTTGAGATACATAGTCTTGCATTCATTTGGGTGTGCATAAATGGTCTCAGTCCCTATTTCTTGTTCTGGTGAGTGGAGCTGAATGATTAGTAACATTTCTGAATTCTCCTTAAGAGAAATTCTATCACCCTGAACTGCTAATATTTAAGCATATGATGGTAACCTAACATGTGATTAAATTTATCTCCCATGGAAAAAAAGAAATGGCTGTGATTCTCATGTGAAATACAACTGCACAGATCAATGAGAGTCAACAAAATATTTACTACTGAATTTCACTTATATAAATAAATATAATGTAACTGACATGTATGAAGTTCAGTTAGTCTGAAAGTTATTCCCCTTCAGGGAATTTATAAATAGCTTTATGGTGTACCAAAAGGATATTTTTGCATTAATAATTCGTTTTATTTAGTTATTTGGTAAGTTAAAGGTTTATTTTTATGGTTAGACATTTCATATGCATCAATGAACACATTTTTCAAAAATGTTATACTTTAATTAATGTCTTAATTTTTATTTAAAAGAGAAAAATAAGGAGAAAGAAAGAGAAGAGAGAAAAAAGACTGACTTTGTGAAGGAAATAGCTGACAGAATAAAAGAACTAAATCTTAAAAGAACATATACATATGTACCTTGTGGGCAAATATTCCTAAAAATTTGATTTACTATCCCACAGTGATCAGAGTTTTATATATCACTTAGGAATACTTCGTGTGAAATGAAAATTTCAAAAATTTTTTAGTCTTGAATAATTGTTTACCATCAAATTATGCAATCAATACATAATGCACTATCAACAACCTCATAGCTTCAGTTTTCAGGTTGTTATAAACACATAGAAATATAAAATAAAACAAAATTTTCCCTAAGAGGCAACTGCCATGAATGATTGGGAAAACAGAAAATCTGACTCAGGAGTAAGAAATAGCTAAGTCTCAGCCAATCAGAGCAGCTAAGCTGCAGTTAATATGAGATGAACAACAATTATACTGTGCTCATATTAAACATACACTGACTTGCAACCAGCCAGCTGTCTATCTGATATTTATTTTGTATCCCTAAATGCTTTTCAACCGCATTTATCCCCATGATACAGGGGAATTAAACTCCTGACCTACTATATGTCCAGTACGAGTTCATGGTTTCTAAAATTGAAGAATGAATTTTAGAAACAGTGGAGGAGGTTAAGAGCAGAATATATTTATTGAGAGAAAGAAAACTGGGAGAAAGACAGAAGGGGTCCTGAGAGGGTTGCCAAAGATTCTGTCTTTTTAAGGGACTTTTATAGAGTAAAATCATGAAGTTAGATGGGTCAAAGGTGGGGGAGAATGGGATTTTGCAAGGTGGACATGAGGCAGGACAGAACTGTGGTCAAACAATAAGATTAACTGCTCAAGTAAAATTGATTAAATTAGGAGCAAATGGGGGAGCCAGTCGCGTAGTAAGGGGGCATGCTTAACAGCAGTGACCCTTTCTGTAGGAGGTGGGATGCTAACTCTGGACTCCCTCAGGTGGCAGAGAACTATCTGGACTGTGGATCCTTGGGATGTGGGTGTGTTTGCTTTGCCTTTTGTCTTAAGATCTGGCCCTCCTCAGGAGGTGATTGTCTCCTTCAAGGCCAAGTATTTGAACTTCTGCTCTGGTTCCCTTGAGGGACCAGCCCTGTTTGATTGCCTGTAATATTTCTGATTAACGCTGCCTATAACACTCAGACCTTTCTGACTCTGCGCTGGTAATGAGAGCCACGCAGTCCTGGAATCACACAGGAAAGTCAATCAAATCCTGTACGACTGGATTCATTGCAATTTTGTATTTTTACTGAAATTTAAATGAATTCATACAAGAATGAATGCCTGTTCACACATGAAAATATAAACTGATGTTTTTGAGAAGAGCTATGCCATTTTCCCTGTGTGTGATGGCAGTAACTCAACTCAGTGAGAGTCATGCTCCAGCCGAGCTAACAGCCAGAGGAGAGAGAACTCAGTTCTTCAGGACTCCTCTGATTTAGATCCCAATAGCTATTTCAACACTGTGACCTACACTTCTGGCAGAGCTGCTCTAAACTGGAGTTCCCATGAGCCTGCCCCTTGGGGTCTGTTTTTCAGAGTGGCTCACAGAATTCGAAGAAACACTTTACTTCTATTTAGCAATTTATTGCACAGTATTTTACGAAGGACAGAGATGAAGGGCTAAAGAGAACATCCACATAGTTGAGCATAAAGAAGGGTACTGAGTCTTCCTCCCTCAGCAGACACACCAACGCCCAGACACATACATGTGCACAGCTATCCAGAAGCCTGGTGTTAGGGGGCCTCTGTGCATGCTTAACACATGAGGTAAGTTAAATTACTGCCTGTTGGTGAGCAGTTTTAGCCATCCTTCCCTACTAGGATTCTCTCATGCTAAGGCCTAAAAGTAATGATCCCAAAGTACTTAATGAACATTCCAGAAAATGAAATTTTTGTGTCCAAATATTATTCTGTAATTTAAAAGGGTCAGGAATTGTCAGATAATTAGCTGAGAAAGGGAAATTCATAATTAGTCTCTCAAATCCAGCTACACTTAAAAGTGAGTGGGTACTCTGGCTGGAAGGGAGATTGTTGGGTGGAAATGTTTGAGTGGAAGGGAGGTTGTTGCATTTCACAATGCCAAAGTGCAGCAGTCGGGAAAACTGCCACAAGATAATAATGCTATTAAATTACAGGCATGGAGCGAAATAATACACACAGGTGCACGTTCAAAATTCAATCACTGCATAAACACAGAAATAAAAAAACAGAATACCCATTTTCCTTAGATTAGAATTCCAAATAATAGAGTGCAGAACAATGTGGAAGCTTGAAAATTCTAATTAGAATACCCCTGTAACAAGTACCTCAAGCAGCACACACTGAGCAAGAGGAGATGCAGGATAATTACACAGCTTGAGGGTACCCCTGAGAAAATATTTATTAATTAGTATGGTGGCTTTAATTTAACATCACCAATTTAATTGATATTCCCCTGTATTGAAAGTAGTGCTTAATTCCCTTCTCTTTGAAGGTGGGTGGGACTCTTGTGACTCACTCTTACCAAATATAAAAGTTAAATGAGAAAACATTATTCACAGAAATATAGAATGGGAAGAAATGGAAGACACTGCACAGAAACGACTGTACCCAAACAATCCAGTCTAATGTCACCAGTCACAACACAAATGGAATTCATGCTATAGGAACACAGAAGATGACTGGAAAGAAATTCCAGCAAGCAAAGCAAGAACAATATAAATTACAGAAATAGTACTTGGGGTTTAGCTCAGCAGCACAAGTGCCTTCTTGGTAAGTGCAAGGTTGAGAGTCCAATCCCCGGTACCAAAATGCATAAATACATAAATAAACAACAAAAATAGCATGAATTCTTGGGTTTATACGTACTATATATCATTTAATAAACAGGTGTTACTCCTTTCTATGATCATATTTTCCTCAAATATCAATAACATCCATCTGCAGAGATATTGACAAACAGTTTAAAAAATATTCAACCATTATTCTTGAAAAGTGTCGAAGTTGTAAAAGGTAACGTGAGCGACAGAACACATGAGGATTGAAGATATTTTACAGTCATAATAACTAAATGCTATGTGTCACCCTGGATTTGATACTAGAGTAGAAAAAGAACATGCATGAAAAAAACTACTAAAATCTAAAATGAAATGAAGTTTAGTTGATCACACTATGTCAATATTAATTTCTTGGATTAGATAGAAATACTATCTAATGTGAAAGAAAGAAATAGTATTTAATATGAAAGAAACGTAAGTGATGTATAGGAATTTACTATGAAATTATTCTGTAATTTCAATTATTTAAAGTAAAATTTAAAAGTTATTTTCCAAAATGCCCTCTGAATTTGTAAAATTCTCTGTGTGTCTTATCTTTCATATCTTTACTATGACAGTTTTTGAATATTTTATTGAAGACTTTTACATCTATGTTCTTTGGGGATGTTGGTGTAATTCCTTTTGTTATACCATCCTTGTCCAGAATTGGTTTCAAGCCTCTTAAAACACTTTGAAAGTGTTCCCTCTGGTTCATGTTTAGGAAGACTTTAAATGTTAATTCTGCTTACATATTTATTTAGAAGTTACCAGTCAAGTTTTTCCTTACTAAACTGATAACAAATGGCATGGATGGATATTTGTTTCTTTATGTATAATACAAATGGAACATGTATATATTTCATGCAAATCTGTATTTCTCAGCATTGGCAGTTTTGAAGTTTTGAGCCCTTAGAATTCTTTGCTATGCGGCTTGTCCTTTAGATGGGAGAATGTTTGGCAACATAAATTGGATTCTATCTACAGTGTGAGAATAAAAACGTCTACAGACACTGACAAAATACCTTTCAAAGAGTAAAATTTCCTTTCATCTAAAAACAACTAGTGTAAATTAATCTTAACATAGTCTTGGCTATCAGTATTTCAAATAGAAAATAGATTGTTGGGTATATTTCCTATACTCAGACTAACTTTATATTTAAAAAATGATTGACAAGATGGTTGATGATGGTAAAAACTCTGTGTTGTTAATTATTATGTCCACACCACCTGGCATATTGTCATTTATTAGATATTTCTTTGTAGATTAATAAAATCTGAATGCAAAGAAGATATTCAGCGTGCAAATTGGAAATGGTGATTGTACTTGAACTTAGAGTTTTGTCCTACAGCAGTGACTAGAGTGTGAGCAAAGAGAACACTGACCAAAATAAGGAAATAATGCCATGTTTTATTTGCCATTCAATTTTATCTTTCAGTTTGTTCTTTCTTCTCTAAAGCTGTAATCTCATATCCCTTACCCAATGGCTTGTTATTACTGCTACCACAGTGACTACAAATAGGGTATATTGTAATCACAGAAATCCAAAAGTGAACATATTAGAACCTTTTAAAATAGATGTAGTGATCTACCCAATATTACAATGTGTTTTTACCCTCTTCACGTAGTTATACAATGTGGATCTCAGACTAAGGATGCAGGCACAGGTAAGGGGTAAATTATATGTTATATAAGGATATTTGAATTATACTCCTGATCCTTTTGGATTCCATCATAATATAAGCACTAATCTTTGTATAGTTGTCCTACCATGTTTCAAGTAGTCCTCAAAAAATTAAAGTACTTCAATCATGTGATACAAGAGCGGTGAATCTTTAATCCACAAAACCATGAGACAAACATGTTATTATGGATTAAAGGTACCAGAAAGCCCCTTCTTTTATTCCCCTTCCTATTATCCCACTCTGACTGCTCCTATGTTTTCTAAATTTTAGAATTTGAAGGTTCCCAGACCAGCGATAGCAACATCCTTTACTAGGAACAAACTGAATAATATTTTATTCCTAAATGGTGGCTCATTATGAAGTTTCTGGAGGAGAATAAGCCATAGAAGCCAAATCACGATCCGTACAATTTAAATTGAATGTCTTGAATTATCTCTCCAAAGTAGATATGAGTGTTATATATCTTAGTGTATGTGCATTCTTTTTCCTTGTGGATACATCAACTAAATAAACCAAAAGCAATACCAGCAATGTCTTTGGGGCTTTGTAGCTCCAGGAACACCTATTTCTGGGGAGAAAAGAACCCCAATTGAAATTCCAGTTTTGGTGGAAATACTCTGTTATTAAAAGACATCCCTAAGCAGCAGCATCTCTTGCCACAGAAGAGCATCTTGGTTTTAAAAATAACACCTGCTGAGCTTTGTAAAATCTGCCTGGAAATGATTGTGTGCCATTTGGGCATTTGCCTGTTCACTTAATCTCTCATGCACATATTGCTCTACAAAAACATAATTTACTGTTTCCATTTTTCTCTTAATTTAAAAATATTATTGGCTTTTGAGAGTAAACAGAAATAATAATTAGTGAAAATAATGGTTGCAGCATGCTGGAAGATCTGCAGTGGAGACTGGAGCAGATTATTTTTAAAGAGCACAATACTCTGCGGGGCCTTCTATTAAATGGCGAGGTCTGGATTGCCAATGCAAGTGCCCCTGTGTTGTGACATTTTGACTCACTCATGCTACAAATGACCTTACAAAGGTCCACAATGCTTTGTGGCCCCCACTATTATGGTTTTCATATTCCACGACACTTATTTGAAGAAGCTAAAGCTTGCAAGTCCTCATTTTTTGCCACAGAGACAACTTAGGCAATGCCAAACCAGGGAAGAAGTGGACCTAGCCACCCAATTGCCAGTTAATCTGCCAGTGGACTAAGCGTCACCACAAGCCCATCTCAGTTCAACTGACCCTCATCAACTGAGTTTAAAAGCTATCATTTTAATCACCCATATTTGATTATGATTTGCTACACAACAATAGGTAATTTATATAAAAGTGACTTGCCCCAATAACAGATTCAGATCTGGTGTCTATGCTTTGGCTCTTTTTCCTAGAATTTCAAGTTAAGAGAAGCAAGTGCATCCTCTCTGCTCCTGCATCTATCACTCAGGACCTATTCCAGTGCACAGAAAAGAGTTAATAAATTGTTTAATCAGAAATACTCTCCCCATGATACTGTCTTAATGTCACACTATTTCATCATCTCTTAAGTCCTAAGAAAACTGTCGTCAAAGGCCATCTCCAATGTGCAGGTGAAATCAGAAGTTCTCTCTGGCAGGTGTAATTAGTTTCTTCCTTTATTTGTAACACAAAGCATGGTGTCAAGGAATCTCCTTTTCTTCCTTCTCTCTTCTCTCCTTACAGCCTTTACTTTGTCTCCTAAGTATAATTCTATTAAATTTCTCTAATCAACCCAAAGCAGCTAGTTTAAATTGCTGTTAGAATCACAGTGCTGGCACTATAATTTTAAAGATGTTTGTTTTCAATAGGAGGGAAAATCTTTTCCTAAGATGAAAATACAGCAGTAATATAAGATGCAGAGCTCTGAGGTGTACTTTAAAATAATGTGCTTCTGAACAAGGAGAACATTAGACCTGCCGTCGGGAAAAAATGTTCCTGAATGGGCTCTTGTTTGGAAGTAAGGATAACACTTCCTTGGTAAGTTTTGTCAATGGTAGACTGTGGTCCTACCACACTCACAGATAGCAATAGTGCTCTTACAAACTCTATAAACATCAAGAAATGTGACAAGTCCCAAGCTGTCATGTAATGGAAAATGTCAACGCATTCTCTGGAAAAGCTAAACAAAACAGTGTGAACTCTAAATCAATACAGAAACAAGCCAAATGTTCTTTAGTTATTTAAAAAATGATTAACTTTTAAATGGCAGTTTTTAATTGCAGGTCACAGTGAACTGAAACATATAATAAGTATCAAGATTATGTAAAAGAAATTTAATATCCTGTTTATGTTTGATTAATAGAATAGACTTACATGTAGATCTTAAATTAAGAGTTGATTTATAATATCATCCTGTAAAGAAATTTGAATTTCTAAATGTTTCTGATATTTTCTAATATTCTGATGGAAAATAGCATCCCTGTATCATATGCCTCTGAATATGGATTCTTTGATCAGCAGGTATTAAATAATATATGAGCAGGGTTCCTTGTTACTGAGAAACAATGCCTGATTCTCATACTTTAAAGAAGTACAAGTTTACCTTGGCTCATGGTTTTAGAGTGTTCGGTCCATGGTAAGCTGGATCCAAGACAGAAATGGCATGATGGGAGGGCTTGGTGAGAGGCAGCTGCTCATCCAATGGCACCCACGAAACAAAAAACACAGGAGAGAAGCCAGAATAAGAATAAACCCTTCTGTGTGTCTCCCACAGTGACCCACCACCAATTAGACCTCACTGCCCCAAAATGTATTCAGCTGTAAATTTCTCAGATATCCAGAGATGAGGATAGCACCACTGATCCAGTTAACTTTCAAAAACCCCACGTTTGAGACATGAGACTTTCGAGAAACATTTTATGTCTAAACTATAGTAGAAAGGAAGATTTTTATAACTTTATTTTTATTGCACCGGGAATCAAACTCAGAAACTTGTGTTTGCCTGGCAGGTGCTGTGCCACTCAGCTATTCCTGGCCCAAAAGGAAGGCTTTTATAATAAAAGCTTATTGTCTCTTATCAATATACACTTAAGGTTACTCTTTGCCTTTTTGTTGCTTAAGAGATAATTGCTAAAGAATATCTTATTTGTAAAATTTTAGTTATTATTAAAACTGATATATATCAATATACAAGGGTTTAGTTTATATAATTTAAAAAGTTTGTGTGTTTTTCTGATGTTATGTGAATTCTTCTATAGATACTTGTTAGGAGTCGTTGGTCTCTTATTGATGATGTTTAAGTCTCTTATTCTCTTTATAGTCTGCTGTTCAATTATTTTTATATTATTTAAAGACATTTGAGTTTCTAGTTTTATCTCCAGTATATGATGAAGTCATCACTCCAATCCTGTAATAAGAAAAATATGAAACAGGCTAAAAACCAACAACTGTATATTCATCAGAGAGTTAAAGTCACAAGGTACACTATTCTCCTCAAAACTCGAGACAGGGAAATGGAATTATGACTTACTGGGAAGTAATCAGTTGAAATCAGGTAGTTTCTGGAAAACTTACACTGTGTTGAAAAAATCTAGAGGATGGACATCAGCTAGATGGAGAATTCAAAACTCCTGAAAGCTAAGTGTTAGATCACTGTTTTTATTTTTAAATTTGCCTATTGAGTTCTACACAGTAACTATCAGAGAAAAATCCCATCATGCTTCTAGCAAATTTTAGTAAAAGTATTCATTGTAAAATATTGTTAGTGTTTTCTCTTCCAATCTTCCACTAAGGGTATCCACTTTGTGAGACCTTATTTGATCTTCAGGGAGAGAAATACACAACTCCACACTTTATGTCATTTCTTTCTCACCTGGGGTAGAAGGAGATGTTAAGAAATACTAATGAATGTTACATCCCAGGGACATAGTTGTACTGGAGATGGGGGAACATACCACAGGACTGTAAAATTCCCTGCCTCCTCCATCTCCACACTATCTCATCCACTGAGCTCTTAAATAATAATGAGAGTTTGGTACCTGTAAAAGACGTATTTTGGTTGTTTGCTGTTTATGCTTAGATTTTGTAACTTGAACAACTACATCTAAGGTAACAACATGTAAATATTAACTAGTTGTTTCTTACTGTTATTTTTTGAAATTCTGTATTAGTTCTACTTTTTTCTGTTTTGCTTTTAAAAAAAATTAAAAACATACGTTGCAGCTTCCATTTAAGAAAAATACCTAGGGAAAGTTAAAGACAACCAGATAGTAAAAAAGGGCATCAAAGAAAATTGAAGCCTCAGATATCTTTAGTTACAGCCAACAAAAACCACTGTGCAAATTTTAGGCAGACAAATGTGAATCTTATAGCTCTAGCTAAGGTTCTACTTGTTTAAGTTCCTAAGACCCATACTTACCATATTCAGCCATCAACAGAATGGTACAAGGTGTGCTCAAAAGGAAATAAATTCTTAGTCTCAAGAGTCAAAGTGAAAGAATCAGCAAATGCAGCAGATATTTCTGAACTATTTAAGCCAAAAATTTAAATAAGTAAAATAAAACGCTTAATGCTTTAATAAAAATGGACTGTTCAGAAGAACAGATTGGTACTTTAAATAGAATTCAAAAATCTAAGGCAGAATAAAAAAGAAGTGCTAATAAAAACACAGTAACATAAATGAAGAACATCTTTGATCATCTCAACAGTACTCTAAGTGAAAGCAAGTAAACAGTAAGCTTCAGATATGTCAATAAATTGCTCCAAAATAAAGTGCATTTTAACATGCTGAACTTTAATTTTCTCTCTCCTTCCAATAACTCCACTTTTTCTTGCCTTCCTTCCGCTGCTCGATTGATAGGTGCATGTGTGCTTATAGTGGAATAATACCTTCAGCATTAAAAAAAAAAAAAAAAGTATTTTGTTCTTCTATTTTTTTTTAAATTTTGAGACACCAAGTCTTGATAAATTACTAAATGGCCCAAGCTTAGCAGAAACTAGTATCCTCCTGCCTTATTTTCTCAGAGTGCAGGGATTATAGGCATGTACTACCGAGGAGCCCGGCTTCTCTGTTTCCTCAGTAACAAGTTTTCTAAGTATCTATGTAGCCCAACACTATAACCACACTAGTCTTATTTAGGTTTGCATAGTAGTTCCCTTTCTATTCTTTTGCACTCAGTATAGTTTCTCTGAGTTAGAGTGTGTTCTTTAAGCAGCTTAGAGTTGAATCATTTTTCAAATCTCATTTTTCCAACACTTGGATTTTTAAGTGTGTTAACATCGGGGTTTGCAAGGGAATAGATTTAAGACAGGACACATAACTTATAGAATTATTTTATAATATTTACCCAAAAAACCAAATGTGGAAGAGTTCAAGAGATCTGCACATGCAAAGAATCCAGCTAATGGCCAGCATGTCACGGCAATGTCCTTCATGAGGCCATGAAGACATGAAGCCCATGGAAATATTCTCCATGAGTCCAACTGGAGACCCAGAGCCCAGAAAATGTCTGTTGGAAGTCTGTATCATGAATCTGCACTGACAAGGCCCAAAGATCTGTGGTGGAAGCTAGAAAGTTTTCACATGCAGGCTGAGGGATGTGTACTGGATTTAGGAAGCAACACTCATAGTAAGAACCAATGCTATGGCCATGCTAGGTTTATTTAGGTTTGCACAGTTATTCAGAGCTCCCCCAAAGAGAACTGCAGCCATCCTCAGGCTGGTGAGGACCTGAGCTCTTCTGATGATGAGAATGGCAAGTTCATATCAGGAAGCCAGCATAACAAGCTTCTCCAGGATCAGCAGCACACCTTCTTCCCCTCCAGTTCTCTCTTCATGCTGCTAGCAAGGATCCTCAGGTGAGCCTTCCACACCCAGCATCACGCTGATTCAGTTCAACTGGGTGTAACAAGTTGACCATTAGTTATGGTTAACCACAGAGTGTTAGCAATTTCTACTTCATATAACTAATGATAGTGGAGAATATACACTGGACATTTTAATGTTTCTTTTTGTATGCCTGGAATTCTTCATTGTTAAATTTCTCCATTACTTCATTTATTTTTTGCTGAATAGAAATTGTTGAGGGTATAATTTTAATCACTCAATTTCCAATATCACACTTTCAAACTCCACAATTTTTCTTATATTCCTTTGTTTTAATGCAATTTATATCTCTATGTTAATTTTCTCTATTTGACAAGATACCATTCTTACACCTCTGAAAATTACTTAGATTTTTCCTCTAGATTATTTTAAAGAAAATATATAAACTATTTTAAGTTTTTCTAGCAACTTCAATGTGCAGGAATCATAAGCATGATTTCTTTGACTGATTTTATTTCCAGTTGATAAAGTGCAGTTTCCTGCATCCTTGCATATTTCATACTTTTCTTAAAAGTGACAACTTTGTAATCAAAGTGAATTGAAACGAAGGATATCATTTTCAAACTTCCGGGCTGATTTTTTGTGGTCTGTGTTCTTGGTCTCATACAGTCAGCCACTGAAATGTTTGCTTTGTAAGCTTAGTGGCCAGCTAATTGTTGTAAAGGAGTTTTTTCTTAGAGGCCTTGAGCACCTAAATCACTTTCCCTTTGCTGAGGGGCTCTGTGTGTGTTGAGGGATATCCCCAATCCTCCATCACTTCATGTCTCTGCATTAGTCATCTGCCCTGTGCAGAGCCTCGAGCCAGGTGAAAAAGAAGGAAAAGTCAAAGCCCTTTTCAGATTCTCCTGGACATCATCTCAATGCTTCTATAATTCTGACCGTCTAGAGACTCAAGACCACATGAGATCATTCAAAAAACTTCCTGCATACTGTTCATTCCCTGAATTTTCTTCACGAGTTTATAAAGGAATTTCTAAATTTATAAGGACATTGATTGTCCAGTTTCCCCTTTAACTCAACTTATTCGTGGGCTCGGTGGCCACAGTATGTAAGTAATCACTGCTGCTTATTTGCAACACAGAATGTGTAGAACATTCTGACATGAACAAATCCATACTAAAATGTAAGACAGGAAGACAAGCCTTGTGAAGGTACAGGCAACATCTGCAGAAGCTCCAGTGAAAAACAAAGTATCATCTTATTGAAGATGACATTTCGAGGGAATCATCAGACCTATTTATCCCCAACCCAGTTTGTCTCCCTCCAGTGACCAATGCGTTTACGTGTTCTTAGTGCTATGCTGATTCTGAGGATACTGGTTTTCAAAGCTATCTTGGACCCAAAAAAAAGAGATGTGAGAATAAGGCAAATGAAACTCTGCCAAGCTCATTACACCTACAAGCTTTGTCCATTTTGCTTAAATAAGAGCTCCTCAGGACTTTGTTTGCCTTTGGTTAATTTTTGGTATTCTGAAAATCTCGATTTTGACAAATTTATGCCATTTTTCTCTCTACTGTACCATAAAAGCAGATTTTTAGCAATTTTTAATTTTATTATCTGGACATGCTACTTTTGCATACTAGGTTCTTTCAACTTGTCAAACCCATAATTAGATATGGTTTTAAATGTTTATTTAAACTAAGCTCAGTAGGCATGGATCATAACACAAGTTTTCATATGTTCTTGTGCAGTGGGAGTCCCCTGTAAGAGCTAAGATAAGGAAATCTTCCCAAAGTTACTTGAGTATTTCTCATTTGAAAGAACTATTGTTTGTTTCCAATCAGTATTTTATAGAATTTACTTTGGGAAATGCTGGGAAATGTAGATTTTGATTATTCTCAACAAGGCAGGGTTACTAAATAAGCAGAAATTCTATCAGTGAGTTATGCATCCTTTATATACCAAATAGTAAAAGTATCCTGTCCTAACACAAGAGGATGCATCTGTGTAAGTGAAAGTCTCGTCTCTTCTCAACTCGTTTCTATGGGCTTCTTGGTTTAGTAGGTCATTAATTATCAAATCATACAATAATAAGAAAGATTTCTATTATTCCTACTAATTGGAAAAATGATTAAGCCACTAAAAGTCATTAGCATTTTAATAAATTTAAAAGCTTTTTAAAATGGTATTAAATCCCATAAAGAAGATGTGGCAGTGAGCACTGAAAGAGCTGTCTATGTTGTCAAAGTATAGTCAGTATTAATTAATTATCTACACTGTGATTTAGGGTAATAGTTACAGAACACCTGCTATGTGATGAGCAGTGAAACAACAGCACTAGTTACAGGATTTGACAGGCAAAATTTTAAAATGTGATTATTTGATGAGCATTGTGAAAAACTTCTTGCCAGTAATTTTCAAGCTTCAGAATTTATGTGAGGTCTGTCTGAGCATGGGGTCTTACACAACACCCTGAAGTGCTGGCCCTCCTAGGCTGTTCCTGCAATGAGGCATACTCATGGGTGGCATCACATTTGACAAGGTGACCCTTGTGATCCTCTTTTATGAGTTATTTAAGCTTGAAAAATAATGTCCAAGTAATACAGTTTGTAACTGGTTATATTGAAATGGAAACATATAAAACTATTGCTACCAACCCCAACTATGAATAAATTTTATTTAGGACATCAAAGTGATATCAAATACTAGTAAAGCTGAAAAATTATTTGATAAAATAAAACATTTTATGAAATTTCTTGTGATAGAAAAACATACAGCATGGTGATTTTTATGGCTAATACATTGTGTCAACTTGAGCGGTTTTATAAGTTTAACCAAAAGACTAAGAAGGTATTTGAGGTTCTTACTTTGTAAATATTCTCATCCTGTGCAAGAGGACAGTGAGGAGGTTTTGTGAGTGCAACACCTGCCCTAGGGGTGGGGGTGGCCTGTGTACAATATAAAAGAGGACAAGAGGTTTACTATGCTCTCTCTTTCCCTGAGTGCTTTTGCTGGCTGCTGCCTTGAAGTGTTGCCCCATGCCATTCCACTCTGCCTTGGAGCCAGCTGATATGGTCTGAAACCTCCACAAAATAGAAGATGAATAAAATTTCCTCCCTTAATTTTGGATGTTGGGTATTTAGTCTCAGCAACAAGAGAAAACTAATTGAGACAGAATTTAGTACCAGAAGAGTGAGGTCATTGCTGTGAATATACATGACCAGGTGGCTCAAAAGCCTTAGGGAATGCTCGTGGGAAGAGTATGGAAAGGTTTGGAGATGTTACCTAAAAGAGTAGCCCTGGACTAACTTATGCTGGTATTTTGTTTGTTTGGTTGGTTTTTGTCTTTTTTGTTTTTTGTCAGTACCAGGGATCGAATTCACGACTGCACATTTGTAAGGCAGGTGCTTATGCCACTGAGCTAAATCCGAGCCCCAACTTATGCTGTTTTTATAGGAGATTCTGATCAGAGCTCACAAGATAAGAAAACCAGTAAAGACCAGACTCAGAAAGTTTCTGCTGCAAAGGACTTCATTGGGTGCTGGATTTCAGGTGATACATGTTATGGCTTGGCAGGAAGTTTGTCTGAATTTTGCCTGTGTCCAGAGATGGCCTGAGAAGGAGATTAAGGGCAGTGGACTGATTAATCTGGTACAAGAAATTTCCAGGCAGTCAAATATTGAGGCAATGGCATGGCTATTGTTGGGGGCTTTTAGCCACATTTATATTGAAAATCAGGAGCAAACAGCCCAGCAAGGTGATTTAAAACATTGTGAGCTTGGCCAGAACAGAAGCTCCAATAAAGCTGTGGACTGTAAATGTAAACCTGAGGACATTTTGATTGCTGAGAAGGAACAGGGAACTAGAACAGGTGGCCTGAAGACATCACAAAAAGAAGCAAGTCTCAAACATGTGCAGCCTCAAGACTGCAAAATTGAAAGACTTTGTTTTGAGTCAAAATCTGTAGAGCACTATATTCCAAAATGATTGTAGCTGCACAATGTTCCAGAATGGTGACAGCATAAGAAATTTGTTCCTCAGAATTGGATTCAGAGTGCCCAGTGATCCAAGCACTGGACCCCTACAGCCAAGAGAGAGGAAAGCCTGGCTACTGCTCCAACTGGCAGCAGACCTTAGCATCATCCACATGGTACTGCTTTTACATGCATACAGAATTCATGAATTTTGAGGTTAAAAAGTTTTCCACCCTGATCTCAGAAGGCCTGGGAGGCCAGGCAGTTGCCCCTGAGAGGGCAGTGTGTGAAGCTGGGAGTGTGAAGCCAAAGTGCAGCTGAGACCCCAGAAGTTTGGAAAATTCAAGAATGTGAATTGTTTAAGGAAAGCTGCAAAGAGACAACAAAACAGGTCTAAGAAAGAAGCTGTGGGAGCTACAACCACCAGAAGTGCTGCAGGAGTGAAGTCATACAAGCCCTTTGGAGCTCATGATTTGGCACAGATTGCTTCAGATGGATGTGCAACTATAGGACTTAAGGTTTGCCCCACTTGATGCTGGACTTGCTTTTGTCACAATCTTTTGTACTCTCCTATTTATAACTATTGAAATAAAAATGTTTGTTTGGTGCCATTGCATGTTCGAAGTATTTAACTTTGTTTTCATTTGTATAGGGTTATGCGGTTAAGAATTTGCCTTCCATCATGGAGGAGACTTGGTACTCGAACTTTTCAGCAATGCTAAAAATGCCAGGACTTTGGCAATTCCTGTAGATGGGCTAAATGCCTTTTGCATATAGGTATGTGTATGAGTCTTTGGAGGTTTAGGGGCAAGATGTTATGATTCTAAGGTAATATAATGTTGATAAACTTAATACTGGTTTTTAAGGATTGCTAAACCAGTGTTACCAGATAAAAATAAACATGCCTTTGTATCTAGAGATCTATTTTAAAGAAATGTGTTTGCTTGCCAAGTTGACCAGGGGCAGATTGTTATGACTGATACATTGTGTTAACTTGAGCAATTTAGAAGTATAACTAAAGGACTCAACAGGGAGACTGAGTTATTACTTTGTAAATATCCTTATCCTGTGCGAGAAGACAGCAAGGAGATATTGTGAGTGCTACACTGGCCCTGGTTGGGGAGAGGGGTGGCTGTGTTTACAATATAAAGGAGGAAAAGAGGTTTGCTCTGGCTGCTGCCTTGAAGTGTTGCCCTCATGCAATGCCATCCTGCTTTTGAGCCTGCTGATTATGGACTGAAACCTCCACAAGGTATAAACTAAATAAACCTGTCCTTCCTTAAGTTTAGGTGTTGGGTCTTTTGTCTCATCGATGAGAGAAAAGTAACTGAGATAGTTTTGAAATAGAAACCATTAATAAATGTCTATTGCAGAAAACGAACATTTAATGAAATGTTTCTACAATTTATGCTGTTATTTACTTTACACAATCACCCTATGATCAAGGCACTATTACTGTCTGCTTCAATTTATAAATGGGTTAACCAAGGTTTATAAAGAACGTATTCCATGCCTAACTCCCACAGCTTGAAACTGAAATATGAATGTCCTAATTTGAAAATTATAGTGCTCGACCCTCCCCCTGGCCAGTCTGGAGGTTTGATTTTTTATTATGGCTCTTTAATGGATTCAGATTAGAGACCTTGGACAACACTGTTAGCTTTTGTTTTCTCACTTCCCATTAAATAATTCTCTGCTCCTCAAATGGCCACTTCTATTGTGGGTAATGGCTGATGCCAGAAATGATCACACACGTGGGGCTGGAGCAAGGCCAGCTAGAGAACAAAGAACATCTGGGCAGGTCATTTTTACAAGCTGATACAGCCCAGAGAACACCAATCCCCACAACAATCCAAGTGATGAGTTGCTAGGCAAAGGGATGTCACCCGACATTATCTTCTAAATGTATAAATAACTGTACTACAGAAGCTAAGCAGTTCCTCTCTTCCCATCCTGAGAGAGGTCTCCACTTGATCCCAGATTTCTGTTTCTTTTTTTTTTTTGTTTTTTCACCTTCTCACTGCCCTTTATATTCCTCACCCAAGGAGGTTTGAAAACCATGAGGGGCCATGGCATTCTATGACAGCAGGAAGGGAAATCAAACAATATCTTATTTTTATTAAACTCTCAATATACATTTATCTCTCTGTATAATTTTAAATTATTGATTATAGTAATTTACAGAGTATTATGTAATAATGTGATATATGTATAAATGTGTAATGATCAAATAAGAGCCCTTAAAAATTTTTTGTCTTAAACTTTTTTCAAAGAGTTTGATTAACATGGATTCAACGTGATGTTTAAATATGTATGCTTAATGCATTGTGAACCAATCATATTTTATGGGAGTAATCTCAATTGAAATGAAAATTTTTTCACTGTTCAGAGCTGATGCATTACATTCATATCTGAAGTTTTTCTTTGTTTCATCTGCAGAGATTCTCATCTTTTTTTCTGTGTACTCATTCCTTACAATATTAAGAGATATTACTCTTGAAAAGATTTCCAGTAGTATTTGCTTGGATTCTTTTAAAGTTAAACTGCACAGAACAAAACATCTCATTATATTGGAAGCTGTATACTCACTGTGACTCAAGAAATAGTGTAGCTTCTGCATTCAATCCTAAAGTTATTTAAACCCCCCCCCAAAGTGTTTTTTAAAACATTTAAATTTTTCACTGAATGCATACAGATAGCCCTTCTCCATCCTTGTCTCTGGCAGGGAAGTCTATATTTGTAATCCTGTGAAAAAGTTATTGGATTCTAGTTGAGGAAATTGCAATGTACCGCTTCCACTGCAAGAACAAAGACACTAACACGTATTTATAATTATGAGGAGCCAAGAGGTCCAAGGTCTGGCCAGGATGAAGATTCATCTGAACAGAGGCCTTGACTCAGGCCTTAACACAGATTTTAATAACTCATGAAGATGAGGGTGGCTTAAGGATGCGTGACTGTGAGAATGATGGTAAATATGTGAATACTGTGAGCTGGGCTAGCTAGGAGGACTGAAATCACCTCTGCAATATGCAGAGGGAAGTATATGCAGAAAGACAAATCTGCATAACACAATTGAGGTAGCATTTAATGTTTAGCTGGCAGTGCATCAGCTCTGATGTGCAAACTTCCCTGCCCTGGGAAGTCATAGCCCTTATCTTGAGGTTTGAACCCAGCTGACAGCCCTGGAGTAGTAGCTATACATTCCATTGGTCTCAACCATGGATTGATAGGAGTCACAGGGCAGGGAAACAGTCATGGTCATCTGTGCATGTGACCGTACATCAGCACCGCAGCTTACTCTATGTACATTGCTTAGATCCAGATGCAGGGAAAAGGAAACAGCTTAGCCAGCTCTGTACATTCCAGTACATGGAGACAGGGCCAGGTTTAGCCAAAGTGGAGATAATTGCTCTTTGTTCAAGAGAGTGGTCCAGGTGTCCTCCATAGGTCTTTATTATCTTATCCTCCTCTCCTAGTTTTGTTGGCAACACTCAGCTTGCTTTAGAAATAGTACAAATGGCAACACATAAATTTCAGCAGCCCCCTCAGAATGCCACAGAGCCTCTTGGTGCTAAGGAAAGGTGCTCGGACAAGGCACACTGTGCTCTTCTGAACGCATAGTTTGCTTCTTCTTTCAACTTCAATTTTCTCTTGTTGGATTCAGTAAACATCTCAGCAGTCACCAGTTTTCTCCAGCCATCTCACCTAAACACAGAAGCATGAATTGCCAAGACTCACTACAACTGTTCATTAACCACTGTTACTGTTTATCAGTGACAAAGCAGTTACACTGACTCTTAAATACCGTGAAGTTCAGTGGGAAAGCTGCACATTCAAAAAGTTATTTGCTTCCAAAGAGTTAGTAAGACTTGGCTTTACAGAACACTCTGATTACCTCCTGACTCAAGGTAATATGCACTTCGCACCTTTTATGTACTGGGCAATACGCCAGGTAGGCATGTTTAATACTCACAAGTTTAGATATTTCCCAGTGTATGGAGCGAGGAAGTGATGAGTCTGAAATAGAAACATAGAACTCCACTTGCAGAAGGCATCCTCCTTCTTCAGCCACAGTTCTGGTCAACACCTGGCCCTTCCCAGTACTAGAATCACTAAAGATTTTGAGCTGAAAGGTATACTCCTATTTAAAAGAGTGTAATAAAAGTAAGGATTAGTCATTGTTAACAGCTAGACACACGTCATCTTTTCCTAGAGGCTCATTATTGGCACACGGGAACTATTCTCTGTGTCCCTTCATTTCCCCTTCTCATTTACTCATTCTCTCTCTCTCTGTCTCTCTCTGTCTCTCTCTGTCTCTGTCTCTGTCTCTCTCTCTGTCTCTCTCTGTCTCTGTCTCTCTCTCTGTCTCTCTCTCTCTCTCCCTCCCCCTGTCTGACCTTATAATTGCAAGTATCCTGAAACCTTGATTTCTCGCTAATGCTTAAAGCAAAGTCATACCTGCCAATACTTTCAAGACAAGTAATTCTCTGCTTACACCAGAGCCCAGATGCTGGCCCATCATATTTATGATTCTTAGAAGCCTCCTTGTCTGCTTAAGTAGGTCAATGAAGCATGTTCTTAAATCCTGCTAGAATATTAACAGAGTCTTAGTGTCAAACATTTCAGAATTTTGGTATCCTGAGGACCTTATTTTGAGAAACATTTGTTTCTTCTATAAACTAGTAATGAGGATGCTTATTTTGAATCCAAAAGCATTATTTTTTAATAATTACCTATAACTGAAAAGACCAGGACACAGTGTCAGTGTTCTACTTAGGGCTCTTCTGAGCCACATTACCATACCATTGCATGTATTTTACATTCTCCACTTTATTCTAGGTAACAATATTACCAAATTATCTACAGCCACATTAAAATTACTTCTTTTTATCCAGACTCCAACAGTAATTCCCCAGTTCTCCAGTCTTTCATCAGTTTTCCGAAAAGTTTTTTTCGGCTGAACTATCACCTAATTCAATTCCTAAGCTATTTTTGTTGGTTGGTTGGTTGGTTGGTTGGTTTTGTTTTCAGAAGTACCTTGGTTTACAAATTTAATTTGCTTTAAAATTTTGGGGAAGATGACCATGCTTGTGTTTGCTCCCCATTTCAGTTTCTGAAAGGAAGCACAGTATTGCTGACTGCTTCTCGCTGAGAAATAGTTTGTAAACAGAAGTGTTCGTGAACCGAGGTACCACTGTACAGTGTTCCATTTCCAGGTATTTACCACCTGCCTGGAAAGTTATTAGCCATTGTGGAAATAAATCTAGTTTAACTCCATTTTCCTCTCTAGTTTGTGTTTCTTGCTGAAAATGATAAAAAGATGGTGTGAAGAAGTAAGAAAAATGGAGAGAGAAATTTGAGGAAATAAAGAAGATCTCACTAAAATGCAACTTTCTCTTTACTCTATCCTCAGACAGGAAGCCCGGCTCTACAAGGCGTGGTCAGCTCTTCCTCCTCAGCCCTCTCATTATGGGAAATGCAGAAAACCCTCTGTGGCACTTCAAACTGCAGATTCGGCCACAGAAAAGAAGAGAAGCTGCATGCTGATAAAATGGGAAGAAGCCTTAGACGCTGTGTCTCTCCCTCACCACAATCACCCACTCCATCGCCAGAAATCTCAAGACCCTTCTCCAGCAGAGATGCTGACTTGTGCACCCACCAGAAATGCAGACTGCGGATATGAAAAAATAACAGCAAGCTCTTCATGTCTCTGCCTTTCATTTATTTCCATTTATTTATTCAGAAAAATTGACTTCTGATAACAGGTGAAATAATTCCTGTCCCTGGACCTCTAATATGATGTGGGTCAAAGGCATCTTTGATGTGAGGGACAGCGTGGAGCACATCATCCGCCAACCTCTAGAAGGCCAATCATAGAGCACCTGAACCCACACGGAGGGCAGGACTCACGTGGCCCTGTCACAGCAATAGGGCCTGTAAGCCCAACTTGCATCTAGACGTCCGTTTTAATGATCATGTGAATCCCAATCTATGGACAAGGTGTACTGTTTCATGAATTGGAAAAAATTAAGTCACAACTTACGTTCTCTGACATCTCAACTTTTAAAAGTATACCTGTACAAATGTGCATGGATTTCATTTGTCAGTTTTCAGGGGAAAAAATGATGCCAATAAAGACTTTTTGAACCAGAGTTTCATGTTCCTGTCTCCTCTCCTACACCACCACAAAAACACTACAAATGTTCTCTATGATTGTTCCCCGGATGCCCCTGGGAGTAGAAGAAAACGAGGGAAAGTTCCAATGGAAGGAAACATCAACATGTAAATGATTAAGAAAATAAAGGGTTATTATTTTTTCCCTAGCTCTGATGGTGGTTTCACACTAGAATAATTGTAAGAATGATATTAAAAAATCTTAGAATTATATTTAATGAGATCCAGTTGCTCTTGGCTATTTCAGCCTTCATGTCTGATTACTATTCCTAGGCAGATTGGATTTTGTGTTATAACCTGCAAGAAACAGATTTTTGTTCACTTGCTTATTCAGTTGTATCCCTTGTTTGTTTTGTTTCCCTTGGCAAAAACTACCAGGAGAATATATTATGTTTCCATTTAGCTCATAATATGAAATTTTATTTTATCAGTGCCTATAAGACACTAACAATGAGAAAATTCAATAGTTTAGACATGACAAAGTCATAACTATTAATAAGAAAAAGTTCATCATAGCTGCTCAGTGGGAGAATATTGAAAAGCAGCACAGTATGTTAAGGTTCAACAAAATTGTATTGCAAAGTTATTCAACTTCTTTATGGATTTTTTAGTGAGCAATTAGTGTAAATAATTTTGACTGATTTTAATAAACATGGATACTGACAAAAACAAAGGAGTAGAAGATGGGAGGCAGATGGGCCATTTAATTTATTCCTCAATTACACTTGACATATTAGGCACAGAGATCTGCTAACTATCTATTTCTTCACAGTCCATTTTCCAGCTGTGCTTATTGTCAGAATAAATAAATATATTGTCTCATTAATGACTCACTAATAATTTTTGTTCTAAAAACCACACTCACCCATCATGTCTGTACTCTAAAGAGAACATGATAAAGGGAAACATTCACTGAGTGGAAGGAGGGCAGAAGCAGGGCCCATCAGGGAGAGGCTTTGGAAAATGAGATGTGGGCGGAGCAGACTGTGCTCTGCCTTGTAGCAATGCTCCCTTATGATGGGGCAGTTCTTTACTCAGCCATACTATCTGCCATGCTAGAAAATTCCTTTGTATTTCCTGGTTTTAGTGTAATTTGCATTTGGGAAGAAATTGGATAATAGAGTTTATTATACTCCATTTTAAGCTCTTTAACTCGGAATGCCAGGAAAACTTGGAGAAATATAAACATCAACTTCTGTTGCTGTATTTAAAGTTATAATTTGTATTACATTTGTTTTACATTTGTTTACATTTGTATTAGAGGCAGAGTAGTCCTTTATTCTCAAAAGGGCAAAATTGATCTTTATGTTCTAACAATTTCCCTTTTATAGTACTAAACTGGGTGGGACTGGAGGTGAGTGTTGCTAACATCAAGAGGCACCTAAAGTTGCCCACCTGCTCTTTCTTCACTCTGTCTTGGAATTTGTCTGGTCTATGAGTTTCCAACACTGGCAATGAAATGGATGTGCTGTGTAACTATGCTTTCCCTGGTTTTTTTGAACCAATAATTCACATTTTAGCCCAATTCTCCTATTGTTTTCTTTCCTATTACAGTATGAATATCTATTATAATAGGTACTGATCATTACCTACTTCTGTTCAATGGTTAAGAGTCATGAAAATCCATGCAAGCTACATTTTAGGAATGTCACAAGTAGACTCCAGATTCACATACATGTCCCACAGAATCTCAGTTTTACACACTTTAGGTCAATACCTTAGATTCTTAGTCTATCCTAATCAAGCCTCAGTGTCCTCCTCTGAAATGTGTGAATAGTAAGAGTGTTTATGTCATTGGTCAGTGAACTTACATGAAGTAAAAGCTCAGAAGTCTTAGGAAAGTAGAGTACTTGAAACAGAGTAGGTGTCAAAAATTATTGTTTTATCTTAAATGACATATGACCATATTATCAAGCATTAACTTATATATTATTATGGTGTTTATAAGTACAAGAAACCCCAAGTGGTTTTGCAAACAGGAAGTATTTGAATGCACTGTGTACAGCTTCTTGAGTGCGAGAGCTTGGCCTATCAGGGTGCAGATAGTCTTTGAAGCAGACAGTACTAGTTGAGGGTATGTGAAAATGCCTAATGTCCTAGTAACAAATGCTACTTCAGCAAATGCTTTGTGTCTTTATTTTACACTGAAGTGAAGCACTGCGGAAACACAGATTTGGGCAGGTTTGCTGGTGGTGGCAGTAATGTAAGGCCTTCGATCTGGCACTAGTTAATCCTTGATGTCATTCAAGAAGTAAAATTCAATCTTTTTTTTTCTTTTTTTTTTTTTTTTTTTTTGGATGCTGGCATAGTACAATGTCTAATACTCTTTGGTTGTCATTTCTAAACTGTCAGATTATTCTCTCTGTCTCTTTCTCTGTCTGTCTCTCTCTCTCTCTTTCTCTCTCTCTCTCTCTCTCTCACACACACACACACATGCATTCACACACACATACTTCAGATGGATGGACAGTCTCAAGATCTGGTACACATTGCTTCTCACTCCACCATGTTACCTTTTGGGTGTTGGGTGATAAAACAAGAGCAGAGCAAGCCTGGCTAGGAAAGAGAAAGAAGTCAGCAGAGATAAACAATCTGGGCCCAGATGCTGAGCAATAGAGGGTCTAAAAGGTTTTGGGAGGAACATGTGCAATGAGACTAATAAGTTGATTTCTGTGGGGTTTGCCAGGCAATTGCTCCTCCCTTCATGGTCCTTAAGTCTTCTGCAAAATAAAAATGAAAGAATTAAGTGGGCTGTTAAGAAATTCACGGAGAAAGCATAAAAAAAAAAAAAAAAACTGTTTGAGTTCTGATCAAGTTCCAAGACAGAGTAAAAGATGAGCTACCCATCCCCCAGAGCAAGGAAAGTCAAGGGCAGTGAGGCCCATGGGAACTGGGAGGGAGGCAATGGTGCTGCCCTTGCCAATGGGCCACGGAATGGTGCCTGTTTGCACTAAAGCCAGCTTTGCGGGATCTTAAACATCAGCACCTTCAGCACCCCTCTTGTTTAGGGTTAGGATTTCCATGGCATTCACAGTTGGGAGCATGTCCCTGCACATGTGACTTGATCAAATGCATTGGTTCTCTAGACCGCAACGGGGAGCAAATCTTGTACTAAAGGCACCAACAGGCATGCTGGCCACAGCGGCAGCTACCTAGGTGCAAACCCATTGTATGGGTCAGTGCTTCCTGGAGAGACGGATTTCATGCAAGGATCACAGATATACAAGAATGTATACAACTGGATTACAATGGTCATCCAGAGTCAGGTGCGAGAGAGTGCAAATCGTCTGTGCACCGGAGCACTGAAGGCCTCCAGCTCACTGTGGTGTCCTATGGGAGTCTGTATCAGGAAGCTGAAAAGCCTGCAGTAGAGGCTGAAGAGTCTGAACTAGAGACCAGAATATGACCCCCAGGTGAAGGAAAAGACTGCAGCTCCCTCAAAGCAATGGAAGCAAGCCTTCATTTCCCTTTGAGACTATTTAAGCAGCTTGTGTCTAGATGTCTCCCCAAAGCACTCATGAGTGGGGTTTTCAGAACTGGCTGGATCTGGGGTGCAATACTGGGATTAGGAATGTGATGTTGGAATTAATGCCCCCTCCTGGTTGTGCCTGCTGCCACCCAAAATGTGGGTACCGTAGATGGAATACAAGGGGACAAAAAGACAGCTGCCACTGCTGCTGCTGCTGCTTGATCCTACCTGGTTGCGGTGGATTATTTCTCCTCTGCCAACCCAACAACCTGCCTTGGAGCCAGCTGCTTATAGACTGAAACCTCTGTAAACTGTGAGTTAAAATGAAACTTTCCTCTTTAACTTTGGGTCATTTGGCATTTTAGGTCAGCAATGAGTAAAGTAGTGAAGTCAGGTGGCAAGCCTGTTGGTTACTGTCATTCACACTCAGTAAATCCTGGAAACTCTTCAACAGATCCCCATTAGCAACATGCAGAACTATGCTGATCCAGTTTAGTTGCTTTTCCTCCAATTGACACAATCAGTTAAGTATCCCATGCACTCACAGAGGATACTCCTGTCTTTTACATGAGGATGAGCAAAGGGAGTGCAGCTCACCGTAAGGCTCCTCGGAAGGGTAACCTGTGAGCATTCTGGACTCAGCTTCTTGGTGGGCAAACCACCAAGATCACTGCGTGCTCTCCACTCAGTGGGGGTGTTGCATGAAAAATGATGACATCTCCACAGCAGATGAAGAACAATTGTGAGAAAGCAGGGGTGGTTCGCAGTGGTTTTGAGGGGTGTGAAATGATGAGTGGGTTCCTTCAAGGTGCCAATTCCACGAGTCCCAGAGTGCTGAAGTTGCAGGGGTAAGTGAGGAGACAGACACAGGAGTTTTAATTTCAGGCTTAGGTAACAGTCACAGTGGAAATTAGGTAATGTGGTTGCAGCTTCCCCCCCATGATTTTAAACTTGGGAAATTATTTAACTTAACCATGGAGTGGCAAGATGTGTGGCTGTACTTGAAAATTCCTACCTAGATTTTAATTTAGTGTTCTCTTCTCCTACACATAATGTCTCTATCTTAAAAGTTAAGAGCATGAATTTGTACATATTTAAAGAGCAAAATCTTTAAAAAAATTAGAATTCCTTGGATAGCAATTACTAGACCAGATGCGTTAAAGACCCTAGCAGGAGTCATCACTGGATGCCAGCAAACTGCAGAGCAGAGTCACCACTTTCTCCAGACACAGATCTGAGACCTATAGTTGTTAAGTGTGGAGACTAAAATAGAAAATCTCTGCTCCCTATCACAATTCTGCACTTACTCATTTGCTCTCTCTCAGGCAATTAGTTCAAGCAAGCTTTTAGATGTAATCAGTTATGGATTTTGATTAAATTTCATGCAAAAAGAAACCTTATTAGAATGAGTCGGTCAAATGAAACTAATCCTGGCTACTGCAGTTATTCAAAAAACTAGGTTCCTTCTATGTTCTTGCAGGATAACACAGGGTCATCTTTCTCAATTTGCAACAATGCTTCTCTTCTTGTCCTGTTTTGCACTCAAGTAGATACAATGAGACCGATGCTCATAATAGAAAAGTTACATGTTTCAAGAAATCCTCAATGTATATTTGCTTAAATTTTATTGTACAATTTGCTCCTCTTGTCTTCAGGAAAAACTAGAGAATTTAGTATCATGGCTGGAAACATCACTGACAAGAATAAAATAAGGATTTTTTAATATAGAAGAAGAGTAGAAGAGACATTAAAAAGGCAGGCAGTCTCATTTGCCACATCTGTAATGGCTTTATGCAAATGAGCTTCTGTGACTAAAACAAGAAGCCAAGTATGCTATCCATTCATATTCTCATTTACTCATTGAGAAAGTGCTTTATGTGAATGTAATAGTGATGCTGAGAGTTCCAAAGAGAAACACAGTTCTAGACTTCAGGTACCAAACTAGCTTGTGACAGGACACAATACAGATGATTACAACTCAGTGTGATTCCTGACACGAGGCAAGCTGTGCTCCACAGAGCATGAAGGAAAAGTGCCTGGCCTGCAGGAAAAGGCAGGAGACAACTGCTGGGACTGTGTGCTCTCTAAAGAAACCATTACACAATACAGGGCAACCTGCATACAATGTCAATTAAAAGCAGAGAATTTCAGAGTAGATGTGCAACAATTACATAACCTTGAGTGAGGGATTAATCTTTCTGAGTCTCAGTTTCTCTCCATTGTTTTACCAAACCCACGGAGCTAATACGAAAATCAAATGAGCTAATAAGAAACGAAAGTAAATTGCAATCAGTAGGCACTGAATAAATATCGATTATACAAATATAATTGGCGTTTCTATCACTATTTCTGCTTCACAACTAAGCGCAATGTGACTCAGAAAGGTTCTGTACTTTATTAACATGCTCACAGCTTGTAAGTAAAAGAGCTGACAACCCTAAGCCAGCACATCTGATTTTAAGTGCTCGCTTTATTCATTCCCCAGCTCCACATTGGGATATAGAAAGTGTCTAAACAGAATAAAACAGATTGCTTTGCAGTGTCAGTCATAATAATACAGATTAAGTTATAATGCATATTCTAATGATACAGATTATGGTACATATTATGATAAAACAGATCACTTTGCCACACACATTATAAAAAAAGGGATGACTTTGTGTTGCCCCTTATAATACAGGTTACTTTGCAGTGTATAATATTTTCACAGTGCCAGTGAAAAGGAAAATATGTACATGCTATGAAGCCAGGAAAGTAGGACAGCTTGGTCTCTCCCCTTACGTTCACATGGCAGATTCGGACAATAGCAGTGTTCCTCTTGCATAAAAACACGAAGAAAGACACAAAGAATGCATTACACAGCTTGTGTCTTTAAAGGAGCTTAATTTGCATGGAAACATATTCTAATTTCTATAAATAAGTAGTGTGTTTGTAAATATTATTATTCTTACCTCAACAGATTTAACAAAAATGCTTAAAGTACTGTTTCATAGAATGTGCAATTACCAAAGCAGATTGAAAATTCACTCAACCAAAAATTCCAAAACAACAATACAGCTCAGCTAAATATGAAAAGCAAAGTAAGGGGAAAAATGTAAATAATGATGAGTAATAATTACCGAGATGAAATCAGAAAATCTAAATTTAAGAACTCTTATATTATGTCTACTGGGTTTTATAACCCAGTAATAGATTTTCCTAAGAACCAAGACAAAAACTGAACTATATGTACACTATAGAACTCAGTTGTTAAGCATAATGAAGAATAGTGGCAGTTGCTACATAATAAATATTTAGTTTTTCAAATTTTAATATCATAGAAATGTGTTATTGAGTCTCTTCATAAAAAAGACCAAGTGGAACAATGTATAATATTGTTAGTTTACAGATAATTTTAAAATGTAGATACTCTGTTGAACTTATTGACAGACTGTTTTATAATAGCTAATTATCCACAGAAAAAAGAAACACACACAAAAAGTATGAGCTGATAAATACCATGGCCCGGTGGCATTGTTCGAGAGCACACTGTCTTCCATTTTTTTGCACAAGTCAGGCTCCGGAATCACGTACGTCCTCCCACATCAGCAAAGCTTTAGCAATAACTGAGACATTCTAGGTGCAGCTTTTACTGCCCAAAACAATGTAATTGTTTTCTAAAGAAAGGATGGGATCTGTCAGCATTGTCTTTGATTGATACAATATTGTCTCCATTTTTGTTTTTGCAGTGTACTTGGGTATTCAAAAACAAAGCTTGTTTCCTGACAACTAATTTGGAACGAAACAAAAACAGAAATGCAGAAAACTGTAACATATGATCAGGTCAGAACTGTTTTCAAATAGTATTGAATTTTACTACCTCCTCTGAAAATTTCCTCCAATTTGAAGTTCACATTTATGAATCCTACTTTGGCTTTGACAGGGGTGATTGCTAAGTACGGTCTCTTCCTAGAGAGGATATTTTATGTGAAGAAAAACCAGAGCATATTAGGATGCGTTTGTAAGTATATTTAGCTTTTCTGTTTCCTTAATGAAACATTGGAATATATCACTGGTAAAATAAAAATGGAAATGTAATCCTTTTTTCTATGTATAATTGGTGAACTGGGTACTGGAAAGACTTAGAAATGGTATTATTTGGCAATCAATGGTTGGGAGGAATTATTAAGTTAAGTCCCCACATTCATTAAAACAATGGATTAAAACTCTCAGCTTCTTATGATTAGACATGGTAACTTCCTTGTTACACTTTCCTATGTTTTGGGGAGAAGAGATATCACTCTAATGATCACAGATTCATCAGGGCATCTTTCACTAATTGGCATGCTAAAATCTGACTAAATTGTTTCGGGTCATTGCTATCCAAAGCAAAAGGGTATTTCTAATGACTGCAAAAAGAACAGAACCAAAGTGCAGCATCTTATGCAGTTCATGTGATCCAGAGTTAGAAACTGCCTTTAAATTAAAAGAAAACACTATGCTTAATCACTCTCCCAGGCTCTGATTGCCAAATAACACCGTTCCCAAGACTCCCCAGTACTTGGAAGCAGAACTCCCTACAGCACTTATAAAGTTGTTCTATGAGCTATATAATATTTTGTCTTCCAGTATCCATCAAGACATACCAGTAATCAAGAGTATGTGGGAGACAAAGTATTGTCTTCAAAAGCATAAAACCAGCATCAGCACTGTCCTGGAGTTTCCAGTCCAGGTGATAATGTGAAAGACAGTCAGTAAGGGGTGTAAGATAGACTAAGCTGGTTACAAAGGTAATAGCACATACACTGAGTTAAGAACTCACTTAAGCTACAATATCTTAACTAGCTTAGCAATATAAAAGAGAACACAGGAAAAGGAATATAGAATTAAGATAAGAATGGACACGTAAGAATGCTAACTTTCAGGAAAGACTTTTCTTAGCAAAATGTAGTGTTCGTTAACAACTTTTGCCTTTCTCCTGGCTGAACTTTGAGGAAGTTAGAAATGCAAAATAACTGGTTTCCTTTGAACTCCTTTCCTTTAAATCCAACCAGCTGATGAACTGATTTTTAAAAACTGTACATTACAAACCCTGCTCTTAGTGTCTGCTTGTAGATATAAGACCAAGACAAAGAAACACAATGGTGAAGCGCCTGGAACCCCTTCCTATATTTCCAATAAATGCTTCTTTTTTCATGTCTTTTGTCGGTGGTTTCATCATTTAACACAGTGAGACAAGACTCAGCTTGTAAAACAATGATTGTCCTAAACAGGACAATGATGTATGCTAAATGGAGCTTTAGGAATTAAGAAACAAGTGTTCATCTTCACACGTAATTCACCCAACATTAATGATTATTCTGACCCAAACACTGCTAAATCTTGTGACACCAGTAAGAAATAAAGCGCACAGGACTCCTGTCTTCCTCAAAATGACAATCTAATGAGGAGACAGCATTAAGCTGGCAAAAAATATACCATGTAATACTAAATTCATAAAAGAAGATGATGCCTGCGACTGTGAAAGAGAATGACATCCGGTCTTACTTTGGACTCCGAGGGAATTCTGATTGTAGTTATGAGTTCTATTCTGCATCATAGAATAAATGAAGTAGGAGGAGGAGGAGAGAGAAGTTCCTGAAAGACAGTTTGGATCCAAGGGGAAAATGAGGTTGTTACTTTTAAGAAACAAAGAAATCTAATGGTACAATTATATGCTACAAGAGATCCTGTAGTAGAAGTCTCCAGAAGGAAAGTAATCAGAGATTTTGTAGAAGAAATGGTATGCAATGAACTCTTCGTGTAATGGGGTGAAGAAACTTGATCCCTTGAGCTCTTAGGAGGCAACACAATGCCCAGCCAGTCTGTGATCCGAAGCACTGTTAGCAGGTATTTTTGTCCCTTCTGAAGAAGTGTCCAAAGTCTCCTTGAAAAGCAAGCTATGAAACAGATTAAATCATAAAAATCTTGGAAAAGGTCAACTATTTGCTTATAAATCTTCCTTTGCTTTCCAAGAAAATTATTTCAAACTGCTTCTCTTCAGATACTCTTGTCCACTTCATTATTTGCACCTGGTTGAGGTAAAGGTCCTTGCGTTTGTTGAAAAGGACCCCAGGGTATCCAGCTTTTAAAGCTTCAGATTGTCTGTGAGTAAAGAGACTGCTACTTAAGTTTACTGTTCACTTGGTGTAGTAAATGAGCAAAGGGCTTTACCTAGGCTAAACTGTCCGAATTGCAACCACGAAGACCAAGAGCAAAGCATCGTTTCTGGGTCTTCAAATTGCTGTTCCTGGAGCTGTTGGAAAGCGGCTTATTATTTGTAGATGATAATCTCTTTAGCATGCCTAGAAGTGAGAGTTCACAAATGAAATGCCAATTAAAATGGTCTTAGCGATCTCATTTTAAAATAGAATTTAGGAGGTTGTCATTGGATGAATTTTTACTTTTAGGATGCAAATATGTCCCCTGAAATGCCCTGGAATCAGTCAGGATGAATTCTAAACTGAATCCGAATAAGAAAGCCCCAAGATTTACCCCATTAACCAAATGTGCATGCATGTATCTGTATCTATCTATTTTCTATAAATAGAAATAGATTAGTATGTATACACTATTCTATAATACATACATAATAAGCAATACCAAGGTGAAATAATAAATACAGGCATGTCAGCATGGCTCTCATGATTACTGCCATTCAGAAGTGATCACCACCTCCTGATCCGAAGCACCTCCTGACATCCACATGATTTATTCCATGGACAAACTCTCCACTTACAAGATTTAAAATGTGAGTTATGTTTGCTTTAATATTTTGAAATCATATTTTTCAAGATAAAGTGCAAGAACAGTTGCTGTTTACTGACAATTTACTGTTATCACACATTGGTCTAAATACTTTATAACCATTATTTTATTCAATATTTAGAGCCATTTTATTTTTCAAAAAACTGCAATTTTTCATGTAAGCAAACCAAATACTACAGAAGTAACATAATTTGTCCAAAGATACATACATGCAGGGGCTGGGGATTTAGCTCAGTGGCATAAGCGCCTGCCTTGCAAGCAGGCAGTCGTGAGTTCGATCCCTGGTACCGGTAAAAATGAAAAAGACAAAAAAAAAAAAAAAAAAGATACATACATGCAATGAAATCACTGTTAGAAAGAACACTTGCTTGACCACATAGCTTAAAGTTTTGAAACCAGTTGGAGATAAACAACTCTGAATTGGAAACAGGAGAACTGAATTTAAATCCTAACCACCAAATCACCTCATCTCCTTTTAATCAATCACTTACTCAGAGTTAATCTCTTATCTCTTATAAGAAATAGTTTTGTAATAAAAAAGAGAAGATTTGGATAAGTGTACATTGTCTTACTTGGTGGGAAGGCAAGAAATCATTCTTTAACTTGAACTTTAGAGCTACATCAAACGTCAGACAGAAGTGGTGATCATTGCCAATGTGTGGTTGGTTTGCTGTAGTCCAACACATCTTCCTTAATGATTGGCCATTCACACATTCCATCCAACTGAAAATCCTGCCTGTGAGCTCATACTTCCATTTGTTTGCACCACACAATATGTATAGAAGTATATTTTAGAAATAATCCCATAACAGGGAGTTTGTACATCATTTAAAGGGGAAAATTTTTTCCAGCTATTCTCAGAGGACTAACATCTAGAATATGTAAAGAACTCAAAAAATGAGACCCCCCGAAATAAAAGACCCAATCACAAAATGAGGAACTAAAAGTCATAAAAGAAGTACATATGGCCAAAAAGTATATGAAAAAACTTTCATAGTCTCTGGCCATTAAAATTAAAACCATGCTAACATTTCATCTTACTCCGGAAACAATGGGCAGCATCAAGAAATCAAATAATAACTAATGCTGATGAAGCTAAGGGAAAATGATAATTCTCTATTAGTTTAGCAGTCAGGTAGATATGTGTGAATCCATTAGAATGCTTACTATATGATTAATGCATAGAAAAGAGTAATAAGTCAAACTCTACCAGAAAAATGAGTCTTCTTGATCCCTGAGATTCACCCAAAATGATGCCATTATACTCCCCAAGTGTACTTCACAGAAACAGATGCCCTGCCTTCTACACAGGTGACACTTCTCTGGATTACTGTGCTTAAAGGCACGTGCTACTTACCATTAGACATCTTCATGAGGGAGCCCAATGTGTTCATTGTAATATATCTGCATCCTGGGAGTGGGTATTACGTCTTCCAATCCATTCAGCACTAATTTAGGTGCAGAACCAATAAGACAGGAGGTCTCAGCTTTCTGCTCTACCTTCAAATACTTTCCATCAATTCACTACATTGTTGTAGGCCTAAGTTTCCTTTTCTGGAAATGAATTTAAATACGTTTTTTTTTTTTTTCTTTCTTGATGATATTCTGTAACCCTCTGAATGCTTCTGTAAAAATACCTGAGTAATCTCTATAATATGAGTAATCTCTACCATAATTTTCAAAATCTATGATGCTCCCAAATCATATAGCAAAGAGACTTAAAAATAAAGCTACAGTCATCAGAGTGAAACTATAAAATTTTAGGAACAAAATTTCTGGTCTTGAAAGAAACAAGTGACAGTCTTAAAACAAAAAACATTTCTGTTTCTAAATGCTAAAATTTTTTTCTCAGACTCTGGCCTCTTATATGGCACATTTCTGTTGGGATTCGACATCCATGAAACCCACAATGCAAGCACGTGGATTTTTAAGTCGCTAGCCTGCTGACCAGCCATGCGGTTTCCAAACATCTTTTCAAAACATCTTTCAGTGCAAAGATTGCCTGCTGATTTCTCAGGCAAATATAATAGTTAGATTTGATCACTGCTCCATTAGCTACAGCAACCCCAAGTTCATGAATCAATAAACTTATATCATGGGAAAGCCTTCCTCAAAGTTACCTCCATTTCTTTCCTAGCCTGCGTTTCCCTCTCTTCTTCCCACTTCCTCCTAGAATTTAAATGACTAAATTTCCAAAACTATATCATTGGAACTGAAGTGGTTTCTTACCTTTTGCCTTTCTGTGTCCCATAATTGATTATGAAAGCTGAACATTTGAGATAAAATACTTGATTGGCTAGAACCCACAGGAGACAAACTACTAAAAATAAGCAGCAGAATATGCACCATGAGGACAGTGAAATGCGAGCACTGAGTGTGAGTGTATAGAACAGACACAAGGGAAGGCCTTCTCCTGCCTTCTTGCACACAAGCAGCTGTGAGTGTGTTACTATGGCAGTCACAGGCAGCTATGTTTTGGATGGATTTGGGCCTGAGGACTGAGACTAGCAAGCTGAATGTACTAAAGTAGATAGATGTGCCCCTGTGATGCTTACTGGATAAACCCTGTGATGCTCTACATCTTCTTTGATTTTTGACATGAAAACACACTTATTCTGAGCTACTACTGACGAAAGACTTCCATTGGTCTCACCCACTTTCTCTTCAAGTTCGATGTATGCCTGGTGAGGACATTTTGCACATGCTTAAAGCCATGCATCTAAGTGGTGATCTTGCTTTGATTTCCTATCTGGCCTCAAATTGTATTTTACAAACAGAACTATAATTAGTTAGAAAATGATAGGCTGCTTCCCAGATTTCCAAGACAATCAAAAGCCTTCCTAAAAAGGCCCAGCACTATTTGGGAATTTAAGCATTCAAAACAGACATGCCTATCATTACTTATTCATGTTTTGTTACCTTAAGAAAATTCAAATTTAAATTCACCAGCTTTGTGTTAATTTAAATCACTTTCTGGAAGGTTTGTCTCACAGCAGGTGGCATCTGGGAACCCTGCACTGATTCAGTCACCTGCTAAGGCTCAGGTGAGTTTTATTCTAGAGGAAAGGAAAGACTGAGACAGACACACAGAGAGATTCCCACTGTTACAATTACGCACCTAAGCAAATTTATTTCTGAGAACCTGGTCTGGTTAAGTAGAAATTAGCAGAATGTAGTGACTGAATTGTGTCCACATGTGTTCTGTCCCTTGGGCCAGGCTGTTTTATGGGGGCAGACCTCATTGTTTAATTGCTTGCATCAGCAGGCCAAACTGAGACTGAAATGTAAGTAGCTTATTGCAAAATGCCTTCTCTTTTAATTAATTATGATAGACTAATTTCCTTCAGTCCAAGTTGCAAGTCAGCACTTGACAATATTTTCTCTTAACATTTTCCAAAGAACAAATTCATGAAAGCATATTGTTCTTACAAAATCTTTTAAAAAGCAAGGTTTTCAGATGACTGTCATAACATCATGGAACTAGCTGTGATACACATGAACATTTTTGAGCTAACATAATGGGCGATCACTAATGGACTGTGGAAATGCACCTCTGTGGAAATCAGCTGACAATTATTCAAATGGTCTGGGCATCTTCTCCCACTCAGAGTCTGAAAGGGTGAATGTGGCAATGTTCAGTAAAGCATATTCTACACACTCATCAGTAGCTGAGTGAGCAGCGAATTATGTTTAATATTGGGTGTGCTGGGCGTTTTTTACTCATGATGTTGTGTAAATATGTTCAATTAGACACACATTCATCAGGTCTTGGTCCCCATAGACCTATGGGAGCTCATTCCTCATGCAACTCACTCCTCAACAGTCGACTGCAAAACCCAGACCACAGATAGTGTCGCCTTCAAGACTGAACTCATCTGCCATTCATCAAGGAGACTTGAGTAAAATGCTCAGAACATTCATGTACAGAGCGATAACTATTCCCACTTCACTGGGAAATGAGGGTAAAAGAATTGATAGCCCATGCTAAGTGATTAAACCAAGACTTACTTTGTTATTCTGCAAAAAAGCTCTTAACCCTTTATATATCTTAGCATACACACACGCACGCATGCATGGCACACATATATCACAGGTTGCTATAGCACTGAAACTGAATACTAACTGCATTAAAAGAATAAAAAAATTGCATTAATTTTTCTCTTTCTCTTTTTCTTTGTGGTGATGAGGGCCTCACATGTGCGGGCAGGCAGGCACTCCACCTCTGGGCTACACTTCTAGCACCAAGGAGTTTATTCTACCTGGAGAAATTTAGGTGCCGACATTCATGAGGCTAAAAATCTTTTCCCACCAAATCCTTGAGGCTGTTAGTGGTTGTCTCAAAGTGCAATCAAAGACATGACTGTGGGCTCCCAACTGAAACACAAACACAAAATTAAGAAGAACTTCCTGTGTCTGGGCAGAAATATTTTAGAAATTAAGTACATAAATCCAACATATGTAGGACCAGACTGATCAACTATCACTATTTACTGAAAAATAATTATTTTCTTAATAATTCTAAACATAACCTAAGTATATTTTAAATATATACTTTACTTGGACATAGGTCTTATTTCCCATTTTCTTTGAGAATGAATGTAATTGAAACAGGGAATATATCATGCCCAATTTAAGAATTTTTAAAACCCAGAAGTCCAGTACAATGTATCATTAAAAACATCTTAGTATCTTTTATTCATTAATGATACCTTAAAGCTGGTTGTGGAGTTAAGTTAACTGTATCAGGTTTGAAAATGATAGATTAAACCAAACAATAGTAATAAATAACTTGTTATACCAGACATAGCCTACTATCGGTACTTAGTAAATGTTTCTTGCATGAATAAATGACCATGTAGTATATTACACTATTGAATTTATAATATGTGAACACTTACTTGATATAAATTTCATTAGGCATTAATGAAACATCAGTACTTGTAATGATAAGAGTGTAAGATCAAAAAAGTGAAAAGATTTTACATTAAAGAACCACAAAAATAGAAAAAATCTTATTGGAATTAGGTAGTAAGCTTTTAATGTTCATACATAACATAGAAATATTTTCCATAGTTTATGTCACAAAAATAGAAAAGAATCACAAAAATAGAAAAGAATCACAAAAAATAGAAAAAATCTGCATTGGAATTAGTATGCTTTTAGTATTCATACATAACATAGAAATATTTTCCATAGTTTGTGTCAGATTAGGTTACAATTCTGAACAATCACTAGAATAAATAACAATAACCATCCATTCCTTAACTGTGGTTATCATTATCCATTGAGATTCCTTCAAGTATAGTTACTGTCTGTTCCTTAAAGAAAATGTACTTGAGGACCCAGAAATACTTCCTTTCTTCCAAAATACTTATTAGATTGTTTGTTTTTCAAATTACATTACAGAAAAAAAATCTCTTTTACCTCAATATTCAGAAATAAAGGATTTTACAAGTCTAACACTTTCAGGTGAAAGACCTTAAATTGAATGTTGTAAGACCCCATGGTTTTATTAATACTGATTTAAAAAATAAAAAGCAAGCAAAAGGAATTTCTTGGGAGCGATTCAAAATCAATTTCAGTTTAGCAATATCTGCTCAGTGGTTCACATAAAATGAGTTAGTCTTGTTTGGAACAACAGGTAACATATTAAAAAAATATAATCAAGATAGATTTTAAAGTGAGGCAGTGCGGTTTCTTATCTGGCCAAAAAAAAAAAAAAACTGAAGACAATATTCATCTCATTCTTATTCAGTTATTAATCAGTTTCACTTTTAAAAAATCGTTAATGTTTGTGTCAAAAAAGGCAGGGCTGGGAAAGGTTATAACCTAACATCTTCAGTCAGCAGCCTGGTGGAGGAGTGAAACTACTTTACTTCAAATACACTATATTTGTATTAGGCTTACTATAATCCAAATAAAATATATATTTCTCATAATGCAATAATTTTGTGTGGAATACCATAGCAAGTGATCTAAGGAATTTGTTCGCAGCCTTGTCCAGGGATGGAATCTAAATTCCCCTCAGCATTTCCCTACCCATATTATTTTTCACAAGCAAAGTGTACCCCTTGATCCTGAATAGTTACGTTTTGAACTATTTCATAAAGATCACTTTGCTATCATAGACCCCACCTTAGTAATCAGTAGTTGAGGGTTTTTTCCCAGATTGTTTTCTCAGGAATACTCAAGGCAGGTTTAACACACAGTTCACACTAGTGGATATCAATACTAGCACTCTTCCCAAGTGAGCACACGACTGATGCTAGTGTTCACAGTCCCTGTGAGCCACCCCAGTTTAGGAAATATGTCACAGTGGCACGCATCCGATTTTAACATACATTGTGTCACTGTGTGCCCCATGCCACCCCATCTTTATTAACACACTATCCTGACACGTCCCATGCCAGCCCACTTCCCAGGTTTGTGCCTGTCTTTAGCTGGCCATATTCTATGCCAAAGTCTGTTTTTGCTCACGCTCATCCCATTGTGTCTCACTCCTATGTTAATCACACCTCAGTGTTTGCACGTGTGCCATTTGAGTTTACACCCACTTGGGCAAATATCCAATACAAGCACTCAATTCATGTCAGCATATGTGCAATGCTGAAACCACCCTGTGCTCTCACCCACTCCCTCTGTAAGCATACGCCCACTGTTCACACACAGCCTATGATGGCGCATTCCTTATGTCATGCACATCCTGGACTGGCATGTGTGTGTATTATAGCATGCCACACAGCAGCACAGGTTACACAGCCTGCTAGTGCATGCACATACTAATGCATACCCATGACAGCACACATCCCAGGTTGGCGGACGCCATCTGTGCCCACATTAAAGGGTCCAGACTCAGAGAAGACAGAATCATTGTAAATTTTACATGATGACATTGGGAATTCTGGTCCCTTCATTCTTTTAACTGTCCTTTGTAGAATATTTTCTGCAGAACAGTGACTTGGATCTGTCAAATGCTTCTGTGACCAAGGCCTTCTCCATGGCATTCCAGCAGAAGGAAAACAATGAAAAAGATACGAAAGCAGTAACTCTCTATGTACATGTTCTTGGCCAGCACTGAGGTTTATGGCTTACTTCTACAAAAAGGGAACCTGTGAATTTTAGGTCTTACCTCTTACAGAGCTACAACAGGAAGAGACAAGGTGAAAACAGGTGAAAAAGGAGAGAGGGTCACCAATGTATCGTGGGTGGTAGTGATGGAATTGCATAATGACGCTCACACTTTGTTAATAAGAATTATCAATAAATTTAAGTTCTCCAGAATTTGAGCACTTTCTTTCTCTTCATATCTAACTGATTTCCTTTCACACTGCAGAACTTTTATTTTCAATTAAGAATTCTAAACCCTCTTGGAATTATTTCTAACTTTCAAAATACCTGTAAATTTTTACTGTGATATTATTTTTCAGTATGTAAAGGTCAATTCAGTGTATTTGGCAAATGCCAGCATAATTACTGCTTTGAATTCTCTGGGTTTTTATTTTTTTTTGTGCTCTATTTTTTTTAATGTTTTTGGTAGCATTGCTTTCCCTGCTCTGGACAAAGAAATATGATCACCTTTATAGTAGTTTATATTACATGTATAGAAGTCTATATTAGTCAGAAAAGGTTATTTTCTCTTATTTATTGATTGGTTTTGACATGGCTCCTCCGCAACATTAAAAACAGCGTCCATAAGGTTCCCAGCCAACACTCAAGCATCAGGACCATACAGGGTGGTGCTACAGGTGAATCCAATTCCTGACCTTTCCTAGTCTGCTGTCCCCCACCTCCAGACTTTCCTGCTGTCTTAGGTGCTTTCATGTGGGCTTTGGTTAAAAGTAGATCCCTCTTCTCTTTGTTCAAATGTGAGTATCAGCTGGCATCTGAGAGTGCTGCAGGTTTTCTTCTGCTGACATTGTTCTCTGATTCTTCAGTCTTCTCTAAAGACAAAGACACAAAGGAAGAAAAATGGTTTGCTTTTATTTTTTTAAGAACAGTGATAATTAGAAAAGAAAAATGTGAAGGTCCAAAGAATAAACACCAAGTGGAATTAAACTCCTTAAAGGATAAATAAATCCAGCTTTGGTAAAGTGAGCTTTCCCATTCGCAGTCTCTAGTTATAATGTGCTAAATTCCAAATCCCCAGTTTACGGGGGCCATGAGCCATGTCCTCAAGGAGGACACAGTACATTTGGATGAATGTGGGAGGCAAGAAACATTTTGAATAAAAGTTAACCAAGTAGCCACCTGAAAGGCAGCAGGTAGTGTTGGAAACCACAAAGGATTTGGCACCAGGGAGACCAAAGTCTAAATTCTGATCCCGTCAGTTCTGCCGTGAGCTGCTGGGTAATTACTAAACCTTGGTAAGCCTCACTTTACTCATTTCCAAACTGAGGGAAATACATCTTCCCTGTGGAGTTCTTGTGCAGATTGAATGAGATAAGATAATGTGCACAAGGGAGGCATGATAATGTTCAATACATTAGAGCAATTATTAAAAACAACCCAAACAGTGCCAACAGCAAACACAGGATTTCGCTGAGTTCAGAACAGGTGTGACTTTAACTGCGCTAATTGTTTACCATAAAGAATTCTCTGTGCTGAGTGTGGAAGCATTATCGCTGTGTGGAAAAAGCTGATCTGTGGTGAAAACGTTTTCATGTAGATGTTTTCTCAAGATCTCATGGTTTTTGATGATTTTAATTATCTCACAAAAATCATTTTTGTTACTGAATTTTGCATCTTGTTTTCTTTGACTCCTTTAAGATTGTAAGGTTCATTGTAGAAATTTCACTATAACCACCTGAAATTATTACTTTTGTAGGCTCAATGGCTGTCACCCTAAATCATGAATGTTATTTCAAATAAAACTCACTAGTTTCAGGGATAACCCATGGCTAGTGTGGTCAATTCCTCCTCCTGGGTACTTTTTGTGTTGTTTGTTCTATTTTTTTTTAACAAATTTGAGCAAGTTTTTAGATTTATAGAAATTCTCAGATCGTTCCATGGTAGTAATCTACAATAACTACTATCATCTTTCAAACACTGCTATATCACAGTCCAGAAAATGCCTATATTCCTCTTTCCTTATAAATATTATTATTTGCATTCCAGTCAAAAACATCAAAGAGGAGGTGTCAGTTTCAGAGGAATGAAGGCCTGTTTATGTCATGAAGGCCTGACCTGACCACCCAAGGTCAAACTCCTTGCTTATTATTTAGCTATTATGGCTTTGCTACTTGTGGCTGTGAAGCTTTGTGTATTCTGGATCAGGGTTCCATGAAAGGAGCATTATGTAATAGAAAGGAACTAGGTCTCTTTTAAAGTGAATTTCTGTTTGATTTCTATCCAAAACTATCTTATGCCCTCAGTAATTCAATGCACTTTTTTGGGCTTCTGTCTACTCATCTGTAAAGCACAAAAACAGAATATACCACAGAAAATCCATTATAGTTCTGTCTCTGCCTCTCACATTTTTTATCCCTATACACATACAAATATATATGCATATATAACCATATATAGATAGATAGATAGATAGATAGATAGATAATATTCAATTATATAGATACTATCCATATACTGCCATCGTGGTCAAATAATATTCTAAATGTTTACAAGTTTAAAGACCTTGGCTTTTAAGTAAATGAGAAAACTATCACTTACTGGAAATGTAGCTGAGATATATTTAGAATCACTCAATATGTCACATAAATAATTAGTTATGCTGACCCCATTTAAAAAAAGATGAGAGCATTGTATATCATGTCCCAATATTTCCAAAAGAAATGACTTTATATAGTGGCCCCATTAGAAACAAATGAAATGGAACAATTTACAGCTAGGCAAGTATTAGCAGAAAAAGATAGGTATAATTGTGGGAGAGAGGGAGGGAAGGAGGGAGGGAGAAACAGGGAGAGAGAATTTAGTAAAATTCATAAAGCTGCAGTTGTATTGATGGAAGTTGTCGGGCGCAGGCGCTCAACACACCCCACCCGGGGCGATAAGACCACGTCAGCTTCCGCAATGTGCTATGTCCCTCTCCAAATTAGCCACCCTGTGCGCACCTCGTGCTCACTCCTTATTCGCCCCGTGCTGACTCCGTGGCAACCCCTGATTGGCCACAGCTGGGTATATTAGCCAGAGCCCGCGTCTCATCCCAACCCTGCCTCCTCGTGGCAGCCTGTGATTGGTCACGGCCAAATATATAAGCCAGAGCCCGCAACAATAAAGCGGCAGTTACCTGTTACCAACAAGAGCATCTTTTGTCTCATTAGGGGGCTGCGCCGGTCAACTGGTGGCCCGTATGGGGAACGAGACCCTCTCTCCAACAGAACGGAGACAATAACAGGTAAAACCATCAAGTGCTGATAGCGGGGGCTACGCAGCAGGCGGAGGCTGACAGGTTAAACGCTCAACGTTGGTAGCGGGGGCTACGCAACAGGCAGCGGGGGCTGCCGGGCCAGATAGCGGGGGCTATCGGGCAACCTTGGGCGGACACGTCGCAAGCGTCGAGGAACTCGTAAAGAGAGTTCCCGGTGCCATAAAGAGGCAGGCTACGGGGGCGCCATAAAGGGGTGCGGGGATTAAGTTGTCCCCAAAAAAGGAAAAAAAAAAAAAAAGAAACTCTTGAAGGCTTATTTTCAGCTTAAATGATTCTACCTTCAAATTTAGTTTGGAGAGGGGAGGAGGAACATCTGTTTTGCTTTTTAAAATAGTTCAGTTGTGGAGCAGCTGCTATCAATAAAAATCTCTTAAATAGCCAAAGACAACCTTGTAGCCATTTGTAGCTCTAGGGAGAAAGGGACACCTTGGTGGTGTGTGTTCTAACCCCAATCTGTGGGTAAATGTGTTTTCTCAGGTGTAAAGAATTTCACATTAGTGGAACCAAGTCTATTCCTTAGATCACCCTGGTTCCTGCCAACAGGACCCCGAGCTCTAGCTACATGGCTCAGGGAGTAATCCCACTCTGAAGTTTTCTTCACAAGAAACACATGGGTTATGTTAAGAGCAAGCTTGGGGATCGACTGCAGGAAATTTCTGACTTCACCTTCCCTTAGAATCCTAAAATCTCCTGTTACAGAGAAACACCTGTCCAGGCAGAAAGTGCCTGAAGCCAGATGCTTGTCCTTCCCTGCTTAAGACTAAAGACTATTTAAATTCCACAGGAAAATCTGATTTCTTCTGAATTACGCTTTAATCTTAGAAAGCTGCTGTGGGACTCGACAATAGCATGGAACCTGAAGTTTGTCCTTGCAACTGAGTTGGAAACAAAGATTCATTGCCTCAGTCACTGCAGCTGTTGCTAGAGTCACCTGTGAGAGCTCTTGTGATAAGGTGGATGCTTGGAAGCTTTTGTGGTTAGGATAGTGAATAAACCTCATCTGGTTGGATGGATGGAGGCCTAATTAGAGACAGATGAAAATTATTGTATGGTTTCTTTGGGTTTGTTGGGAGGGACAGCCATATTTGTCTTAGAAAAGGGAATGAAGCATTCTTGTGGCAGGCTTATCCCCAGTCCGTGCTTTTCATAGCAATGTTTCAGGGGTGAGGAGCAACGATTCCTTCACACCCTCCACCTACAAGTCTCAAAAGGTCTTCAATATCACAAAAACCCCAGTCTACCTGCAAGCTCCCTACCTTTTTCTGTTGTTTGAAGCCACCACAAATATGATTTTTCTAAATTGCTCCACCACAACCTGTTATGTGTCACAATGTTGGGATAACAGTACATTTTCAGCTGTCGTTAGCAGGTACCTCAGTTCGTACCGATTCCAGTTATGGCGGACCCGGACGAGTTTCCTGTGATCCAGCTCAGGCCAACTCTCCAATTGGCTTTCATAAAGGAATGGGCAGGAATAGGGGCTCTGGCTGCCATGGCTACACTTGCCGCATTCGGCAGTTTACTTCTGCTCTGTCGGATTCGCAGACAAAGGAATAGGGACAAAGTAATTATCAAACAAGCATTGCTGGCCGTGGGATCTGGTCAAAGCCCGGCAGCATGGCTCACCATGCTGTGATGCAAGTGTGGAGCAAAGCATCACAGGGGGTGTCGTCCTTGGCCAGGAGACACCCCGGTCTCCAAGTCGATGAGCATGCAGGTTGGGCTCATAAAACAATACTCCTGCCCCCTCCAAAAGAGCACCAACGAGTAGTGAGGCACTGTCATGACTGCAGCGTGACACCTCACGAGGTGCACCGACCCCTGGAGACCCTGCGTCAGTTATAAAGAAACGGGGAGATGTCGGGCGCAGGTGCTCAACACACCCCGCCCCAGGCGATAAGACCACGTCAGCTTCCACAATGCGCTACGTCCCTCTCCAAATTAGCCACCCTGTGCGCACCTCGTGCTCACTCTGTATTCGCCCTGTGCTGACTCTGTGGCAACCCCTGATTGACCACAGCTGGGTATATTGGCCAGAGCCCGCGTCTCATTCCAACCCTGCCTCCTCGTGGCAGCCTGTGATTGGTCACGGCCAAATATATAAGCCAGAGCCCGCAACAATAAAGCGACAGTTACCTGTTACCCACAAGAGCGTCTCCTGTCTCATTGGGGGGGCTGCGCCCGTCAGAAGTAGAAATCTTTCTGGAGCTGAGTTGAGTAGGTTGAGTATGTTTTGAGTTTTGTTATTTATTCTTTTTTTTTTTTTGATAGTTGGCTAAGGGTTCACCAATTTTATTTAAGCTTTCAAAGATCTAACTGCAATCCATTGATTCTTTGAATGGTTTTTTAGTCTCAATTGCATTAATTTCCACTCTGGTTTTTATGTTTTCTCTCATACAGCTTTAGTCTTGTTTGGCTTCTCTTTTTCTAGTATCTTGAGGTTCAACACTAGGTTAGTTGTTTGAGCTCACTCTTTTTCTGGTGAGACAATTCACTGCTATAAATTTCTCTCATAAGATTACTTTCATTCCATCGCATAGTTCCAATATCTTGTACTGGCATTATCATTTAATTGCAGAAACTATCTTATTTCTTCTTTAATTTCATTTGTGATTGACTGACTGTTCAGGAGGGTATTGTTTAGTTTTCATGTGTTTATGTAGTTTTTGTGGTCTCTTTTGTCATCGATTTCCAATCTCATTGCACTATAGTCTGATAATATGTATAGGATAATTTCAATTCTGTTGCACTTACTTAACCATGTTCTAACATGTGGTATATTTTAGAGACCAATCTGAGCACAGCTACAAACAGTGTCTATTCTAATGTGGGCTGGAATACTCTACTAAGTCCATTTGACCAAAGGGTTGGTTTAGTTCTGCTATTGGTTTGTTGATTTTTCATCTAGTCCATCTGTCTGACAATGGGTTATGGCAGTCCCCCACTAAGACTGCATCAGTGCTTATTTGACTTTTTTAAGTCCATCAATATTTATTTTATATAGTTGGGTGCCCTGGTATTTGGTTCATATATATTTATGATTGTTTTGTCCTCCTCTTGGAAGTTTCCCTTAACAAATATGTACTGGCTTTCTTTGTCTCCCTGATCAGTGTTGACTTGAAATTTCAGTTTGTCTATAAATAGAATAGCTATCGCTGAATTTTTCCAGGTTCTTGTCATAAGGAGTATAATTTTCCAGCATTTAGCTTGTAGTTTATGAATTTCTTTCTGAGTTAAATGTGTTTCTTGTATGCAGCATATTGTTGGACTTGCCAGCATGTATCTTTTGTCTAGTGAATCAAGACCATCAACATTAATGCTTTTAACTAATTTGTATTGACTATCCTTGTGATATGATTTTCCTATGACTGGTTTCCTTTGTTCCTACTCTGTTTAATTGCTTGTCCTGTCTGGTGGATTCACTCTATCAAGGTTTATGGATTTGTTGTCTTCATTATCCGTTTCTAGAATGTCCTTCAGAACATTTTGGATAGCTGTTTGGTGGTCATAAAGTTTTTCAGGTGTTCTTTGTCATGGAATGTCTTATTTCTGCATCAATTTTGAAAGATATTTTTGTGTAGTATGTCAATCTGTGTAGGAGGTTATTTTCTCTTAGGGCTTAAAATATTTCACTCCAATCTCTCTTGACTTAAAGGTTGTGTTGACATGCCCACTGTGATTCTGAAGTGACTGGACATAGGGTCTATGCTGCTGAGATCAAAACTGTGATGCTGGAATTGATTCATGGTGTGATTCTATGGTTAAAGGCACCTATTCAGGGGTTGTGAGGAGGACAATTAGAATCAAGACACAGAATTTATAATAATATTTTATGATGGTCACCCAGAGTTTATACAAGAAAGTTCAGGAAATCTGTGCACAACACTAAAGATTCAGAATATTCCACCAAGGGCCTGGATCTCATAGCAATGTCCTGTATAAGTCCAAATGAAAACCTAGAGCCCATGACAATGCCTTCCACAAGTCCAGCTGGAGGTCTAAAGCTCACAAGAAGTCTGTTTTAGAGATCCTCACTGCGAAGGCCCAAATGTCAGTAGTGGAAGCTAGAAAGTCTATGCCAGAGAGATGAAGGAGCTGTGCTGGTAGGTTGAGGATTCTACACTGGAGCTGAGAAGTCACACTCATAATAAAGACCAGGGATGTCCTGAAAAGTATGACAGCCATCCTTAGTGACATGGAGGTCCTGAGCTCCTCCAATGATAAGAACAATCCAGTAAATGCCAGAAATCCAGAATGGTGAGTTTCTCTTGGAGATTAAGCAGCACACATCTTCCCCCCTCCAGAGCCAGGAAGCTATGCTCAATGTAAGGACCAGAGCTCCCCCAAAGTGAACCATACCACTCTCGCCAACAAGATTCCAAGATCCTCTGATAACAGTACTCTAACTCATACTGGGGTAACTAGTCATGATGAGCTCCTCCAGGAGAACCAATGGATCAAACAGAAACACTGAGAGAAACCCACAGCACCTCCCTTGTCTTCTCCACCATCTCTTTAACTTTTCTCAAGTGGACCATCTACACTTAGTACCATGCTGATTTAATGCAGCTGGTGGTAAGTTGACCACCAGTTTTTAATCCATAACAGTGCCTTACTCTGGGTGTGAATGCTACCTACCTGAAAACGGGGTAGTCTAGATAGAATATAAGGAACAGAAAAAGGTCATTGTTTATTGTTTGTCACTTTCTGCTACTTCTTTGCTACTTTGATGCTTTGATGCCTTCTTTCCACCATGAGCTGTTTCTCTTTTATGATATCCCTCTGCCATGCAACCCTGCCTTGCACCCGGCCAACTATGAGCTGAAATTTTTACAATCTGTGAGCCAAAATAAATTTTTCTTCCTTTAACTTTACGCATCAGGTTTTGTTTATCAGCAATGAAGAAAAAACATAATCAAGACAGCAATAGATACATCTCTGATAATGGTAGTCAAGAATTCAATAGTAATTTTAAAGTGATAACTATGAAAAGACTAATGAAGCTCTGAATATATGATTAAACATATAGGTTTTGGGAATAGGATGAAGGAAGCATCAGGAGTTAGGTTTATGGTAAGGGTACCAATTTTGTGTCTTTCAAATCCAGAGAAATTCAAGTTGAATCTGGTCTCTGGTCATGGAGTGGAGTCTATGTTCTTTCTTTTGAATTCCTAGGGCCCTTATTGCCCTGATAGTGGTACCCTGACTACTGTTGATCCGTTTGGCAGTTCCTCACATAGAAATGTCTAAATATAATATTGCAATCTCCAAATTGAAACTGTTCCATGTCTGTTCTGACCCCAGCTTCAAAGAATCAAGCTTGCCCTGGAATTGCATCTAAGAAAACACTGTTTCTAGACATTATGGTGGGTGTTTGGACTGGAATTATTCACCAGCTGTCATAAGTCATAGCACTGGATGGTCGATTCCACTACTGTGATTCTCCCTGGAACCATGTAGAGTCTCCCATTTTCACTTTGTCTCTGCAAACTTGTTCTTCCTTTCTTGGAAGCCATGAAACAGAATCTGGGGAGAAAGTACAGATTGTGCCTACCATTGTCTGTATTGTGCTCTATCTTTTCAATTTATCTATAGCTTTTAATCTTCTGGTGAGATCCTTCTTGGATCTCAGGGATGTACTTTCCACTTTGTTATGTCTTCCCCAAGCTATTTTCCAGTGCCTCAATTCTAAACATGGGGAGGTGGAGCTGTTGTTGTTAACCAGATGGCTTGTAGCTAGATACCTCAAAGCCTCATGTGCTTATAGATGGGACTTGGCAAGGTGGCTGGATACAGAGTATGTGATTGTGGATTAAGGGAGTGCAACAACTAAATTAGATTGGTCTAGAATAGTTTTGAGTGTGGATGTTGGGAGGCCCAGCCTTGAGTGTAGGTGGAATCTACCAGTAGGCGTGTAGCCTGGGTGACATAAAAGGAAAAGGAGTTTTCACTGCAGTTCAGTGCTTCCTGCTTGCCCTGCCATGGACTGTTTCTCCTTCTCCTTGCTCTTTTGTCATGCCACCCTGCCTTGGAGCCAACTGATTATGAACTAAAATTTCTACAAACTGTGAACTGAAATAAATCTTTGCTTCCTTAATTTGTAAGTGTTGGACATCTTGTCCCAGCAATGAGAACAACTAAGACAGAACTCCACCATTTTCTCATAAATCTCAAATGTTGAAAATAAGCAGAGATGTAACAGAGTGCAAGACCCCTTCCTTCTTTTGGCATTGAACAGAGATGAATTCTCCAAATTGAGTAATTTGTGAATGCTTTTAGCAAATGGTAATTGTTCTGTATGTTATGACATTTTTAAGCTTTGGTTTAGATCTTTCGAGCTTGAACTGGACCTAATCCAAGAGAGATCATTTCTATTTTTTGAAGCTTTCTCTGATCATAGAACCTTTAATGTCTCTATTACCCAATTTAGAAATTATTTCAAATGTCTTTTAATTTTGAAGCTAAAATTCAAATATAAAAATACTTGTAGCTAAAGAAGAAATTTCTCCTGGAATGTTTTTCTATTTCTAAATCTGCCCCTGGGAGAACACTCTTCTGAATGATTTACATATATTTATCTTATTTTTCTCAATAATAAACTTCTTAATTTTTCTTTGTCAAGATTTCATGTTACCTACTGAGATCATATTAAGCACTGTTATTAGTCTATCATACTTCCTCTTTATCTTATTCATCTTATAGAGTTTTATCAAATGTTTTAATTAAATATGCAATCATGATTAACATTATTAGATATGTTTACATTTGTTATATATCAGTTGCTTACTCAATAAGCACCTGTCTAATTACCATTTTGAAATAAATTATATTACCATTAATTGTTCATGGAGATTTCTTGAATTTTAATTCATAGAATTAATGTTACTAATCATTTGTTCATGTGCATAGGCTTAATGTATTTCTCATTGTTAATTTCTAAAATGTATTGTTATATTGTGAAAATCAACAAGCCTGTTTTTTGTTTTCTTTTGTTTTGTTTTGCATGTTTTTCTGTCACTCCCCAAGTACTATTTCCAAAAATATTTGGGAGAAAAGTGAACAAACTGAGTTATACACACTTCAAAATAGCTTGATATAATTGTGTTTTAAAGTTATGTTTCCTTTACAATATTGTTGAAGTCATCTGTCTTAGCACCCACCGCCAATACTGAGACTCTCATAATATCCAGATCTCTCTGCTGCTTTAGACCACTGGGGAAATTTTCAGATCTTCCCTTGATCCCTGGCATTCTGAAATTTTAAAAATACTGCCCTAGCTTTGGATACATTTTCTTTTTTATACTGAACTAGTAGACACTGTTGAAATTTCAAGATTAGTGCCATTTATTCTTCAACAATTTATAAAATGTGATAAAATTATCAATTTGCTTTATGTTCTTTGGGAATAAACTTCCACTTGTTCCAATTCATTGTTGCTTCTTTGAAGCTCTGGAGACATATGCTGGCTTGATCATCATAGTTTGTAAGCCCACATCTCATTCTTCTCTACTACATGACACTTAGCCCAAGTGTTTGCTCTTTTGCTTCAGACCATCTTCCTTTCTGTCACACCCATTTGAATCCCATTAATCATCCAGGCCAGGGTCAACAGTGACATGTTCCAACAGTTTTTGAAGTTTCAGTCGTATCTTCTGGATTCTTACCATAGTCAATATTTAGCACCAATATACTGCATACACATGGCCAGATGTATGAAAAACTGCAGGGATACTTGTTTTTCCTAAACATTCTGTTTTAGTATCTGCATTTTTTTCCTCTACATTTCATTCCTCCCTTCTTTTCATTCTGTTCTCAAAAGACCTTAGCTATTTTAAACAGCATGACATCTCATTATGAACATGATATTAATAATCAGGATAATCGGTTAGACCTTTATTGAGTCTTTAGTGCTTCTGCTTACACTTTCACTCAAATTCTCCTTCCTCTGATACAACTTCTGGATAAATTATACAAGTTCCTTTAAAACTTTCCAAGGAAAAATGCTGCTCGGTTGCAAATTATTAGGATACTTTCTTACAGAAGTCAAAAGCTTTTTAAATGCTATGAAAAAATTAAATTTCACTTAACTTTCTCATGGTGGTTGGAATAAATGCATGCACTCATGAAAAGGTGCTTAGGTCAATTTTGGTGCTCTCATTGAGCTGCAAACTTCATTACTGTCCTTCCAGCCCAGTATAAATGACTTAAGTGATGCCTAAGCAGGCAGAAAAATTACTTCTATTGGATATTTTACATCAGATGAGACTGTAGGAGACTTCATTGTACCTTCTGAGTGCATTTTAATTTAAAAGTACTCTTAATCATAGCTAAGAAAGTTCATCTCCTCAATAACTAACCAAAGTGCGTCAATTTCTAAAGTAATGGCATATTTAAATCTCATCCAAAATCTTAAAGTTTTAAAAATATTCTACATGTATTATTTTAAATGTATTCAACTACATCATAATTTATATGGAAGGCTTTTTTTGTAGAGAAAAATATGTTATAATGGCAAAATGTCCAGCTTCCATTTCCAGGCACAATATTAGAAGAGTTAACCAAAGACAAACAAAATCCTGGAGAAAGTCACCTGATGAAGGACTGGATGCAAATTTCCAAAGATTAAGTCAGACAAAAATTTAATCAAGTACAAGACAGTAGGCTGTGAGATGGAGAATAGAAGAAATCCTAATTTACCAATAGTACATCGAAGGATAAATGATCTACTGAAATAAAATGCCAAGTTCTTCATTTTCATATTCATGGAAAATTTTCACTTTCAGTTGGAAGGCCTGGGGAATCCGCCAGAAACAGAGGGGTTTTTTTCAGTATATGAGTGATACATATGAAGTCTTGTCGTCATTAGCAGAATGATAACAGCTCAGGGCAGAAACTGCATGTATTCTACTTTGGAATCCTTTACTGAGACTTGCTTTTAAAATAGTTTATTACAAGCAAGGGATTTAGTTCAGCAGCATAAGTGCCTGCCTGGCAAGCACAAGGTCATGAGTTTGATCCTTGGTACAAAAATAAATAAATAAATAAAATATTTTAAAATTAGTTCATTACTGATTAATTGTGAAACAAAGCATATTCTCAGTATGATACATTAATGTAATATCTCTCTGTCTTTCTGTCTCCTATAAAGAAAAAATTATTTTTCTGAAACATTTGATTTCTATGATTATAAATTATGAGATTTTTCATTCAGATTTTAAAGTTTCAAGGTGATATCAAATTAATTTTTAATGATTAAGTTCTCTTTTTAAAAAAAAAATCCAAGAATAATTGATGCCTACTGTATGTTCCTCTTCTTTAGGATTAGCAAACTTCATTTGGAGCATGAGTTCTAATTCTCTGAAGACTGTTCTTTTCATGCAGGAAAATCAAGTTTTAGTGTTTTGGGCTGATGCTAGCTATATGTCAGTAGTCCCCCACTTGGAGCTGTATTATTCTCCTTGAGTGTACCAGCCTTGCCTTAGACAGCCAATGCTGCCATGTCCACTAGATGACCATCCTGGAATAAGAAGGTGAGCCTACATGTGGCCTATTCAAAGGTACAGCAGGTGCTAAGCATAGGGTCAGTACTCTTGTGAACCAGGAAGTTCTCCTGTGAACCAGAAAGTGGGCTCCCACCCAACAGCCAATCGTGAGTGCCTGGTTTTGGATTTCTTAGCATCCAGAACTGTAAGAAATAAATTAACTCTTTTTATAAGATATTCAGTTTGTAGTATTTTGTTACAGAAGCTCAGATAACATAACACGACATTTGTGACGAGAAGCTATTGCTTTCCTCGGAGAAAATGCTTTCTCTTTACGTTTTGAATTTCTCCACAAAATCTATTTTAAAATTTCTTATATTTTAAGTCACATTCCTATCTCATAACTTTTATCAAACACTGCAAGTTTTCTACATTGAAAGCAACATGTAGGTATAACTCATGTCAGAAGGGAGCCTAGCAGTGACTAAGATCACTTAGCCCTCCTTCCCAGCATCTCAGTGTGAGACTAAGATCACTTAGCCCTCCTTCCCAGTTTACACTGAGTACAGCCCCATGCTACTGTTTCAGGAGCACTGCCATTATCATACCACTGGTTATTTCCAAGCATTCTGATATGTACTAAACACACAGAAAAACAAAAGGCTCGGATAGTTAACATATATGGACCTCCTAAGAGTGCAGTGTATACAATTCTCCATTTTCCTGGTAGACACTGTTATTCCAAATTAATGCAAGAAACCAAAGTTCATGGAGTTATGACTTCCGAGACAACAGTAATGTGAGGATTCCTACACAGACATAAAGCTGCTCTCCTGTTCATATTACCCCATAGTTACTCAAAGATGTAGATACAAAACCAACACAAGTATAAACTTAAGTGCAGATAACAGTATTTATTGGTTTCTCTTTGATTTCACTATATGTTACAAAACCTTTGAGATAGTGAGCAAGTAAAGAAAGCTATCCACCAAACTAATTCTGGTAAAGTAAGAAAGGTGTCACTTGTTCCTAGAAAGTTGGGATAAAGATGGAGAACAAGGGGGATGGGGGAATCCAAAAGCAAAATAAGATGTGGAAAAATTTTCCATGGATTATAATCTCTCTTCATAATACACAAAATTAATTCACTAAATTAATCCAAGCTTGATATTGAAAGAATATTTGTGAAAAGATATTTTGAAAATATAAATTTCAAAGTAAGAATAAATGCAAAGTTTTGAGTAGACTGAGAGATGAAAGATGAGAGACCTAGAAAAAGACTTTTTCTAGGTCTGCATAAATCCTTGCAGACCCTTTGGCCTCCCAAAGTAGTACAATGGGAAAGTCAATGTAAGTTTACTCTTATCTCAGAAGGATAAAGTGCTTTGTGACAGGCCAGCTTGGAGTCCTGTATGATACACACTAATGTACTTGTGTTCTGTGCCTCTGATGCAGAGGGTGATCAGGGGACAGGCTGTCCCTCTGCTAGGCTGAGAAAAGACTTCTCAGAGGAGATGGCCTTGTGCAGGGATTGAGCGACAGATGGCACCAACTTATACACGGAGGGTGGAGTTTAGTTCCAGGTAGTTAGAGTGGTATAAACACAGCCATGGGTGGAGGGCAGCCTATGGTATTTTCAGGGATCATTTACTAAAAACCTAAATAAAATTAGATTAAAGCAAATGATATGTTCTGTCTCATTTTAGGCACAGGTAGACACAAATTCATCAGTGATATCACTATCTTTCATCTTTCAACCACTTTTTTCCTAAAATTTAATGTGTAAGCAGAGTGAAAATGGTGACAAAATGGATTCTGGAAAGTTTAGACCTATCACTTCATATATATGGCTATATTATATAATGATATTATCTCATGCTTCCACACATGAAGACTTTGTTTTGCAAAGGTTTAAGAAATAGTTTCAGCCTGGGAAAGGCTCACATATGCTCAGTTTGAAATGTATTTACAAGTACTGGGAAATATCCTGGATTCATAAAAAGTAAATAATTTAAAATGTGAGATTGGCATGGAAATCAGATGGCGTGTAGAAGCTAGAAGGAAATTGAGATTATTGGTTAAGTCTGGGAAGATAAGGAGTAAAGAATTATTTGAAGTGAGAAGAAAAGAGAATCCTAATATATAGTGGTAAAAGTTTAACAAAACTGTCATCAATAATGAAATAGAAAACCCACTGAAAGAATTTGAAGACATGGATAAAGAGAGATAAGGAAGAGAGAATGAACCTATCTTAGCTACTTTTATCTCGTTCTTGAGACAAAATACCTGATTCCCAAAGTGAAGCAAGGGAAGGTTTTAGTCCATACTCAGCTGACTCCAAGGCAGGGTGGCATGGCCAGGCAGCCATTTATCGCCACCACAAACAGCAAGAGCAAACAGCACAAAAGAGGAAAAACACACCTTCTTCCCACCCTTACCTTGAATGCTGGCTCCAGCCACCGGCGGGTTCAACACTCACATCAGCAATCCCAGTGCCAGACAATGAACCAATCATGAGAGCTATATTCAGCCACACCCAAGATTGCATGAGGCTTAGGGAGGCCACCTAGACAATAATCACAACAGAACCAAACAGTTGCTTTATGGAAACTATTAGAAGTGTTAAACACCCAGTAAATTATTTTCGGCCACTAGAAGATCTCAAAGAGAGACACCAGGTAAAGATCAAATTTAGGTGTGGAGCATAAGATCTTCGTTAGGATGTCAGGTCTAGGTTAGTGCCTATGCATGCCTCCTGCAGATACAAAGCAGACAAAAGTTCTTAAACATAATTTTGTGAGTCTTCTTTGTTAACCAACAAGAAGGACCTGTGCTAATCTTTACAGCATTTTCCCTCTGGAGACTCACATGGCAATTTGAGTAGAGAAAGGATTACTTCAAAAAGAGATGTGATTGGACTTTTGTCAAATTGGGTGTATTATAACTTAATAAGCAGGAAGCTCAGAGTGGTTTTAAGTAAATTTTATCAGTTCTGGCTAAAAGGGACACTATAAAAATGAAGGGAAGCTTTTGCATTCCCAAATTCTCAAGGGGCAAAATTGGGATGAGAAGGCTACTCTGTTACAACAATTTCTTAAGAGAAAGGGAAAATGTCAATGAAAATGGGAACCCAAATCACAGACCATTAAAGCCAAGGAGTGAGAGTGAGCTGTTTTCGTGAAACTATACACATGTGTCCAGCTGGATTTCAGCACTGTGATACACTTGTAATTACTGGGTTCCTCTCAGTTATCATGTTTTTGAATAAAAATTGTCATGTTTTTGAATAAAAGATATTCTTCATCAGCTTTTCTACTGTATATTATTACCTGTAGGACAAACAATTTGTTTCTTTAGAGTGTGGTCCTTCGGTTCCAGAGGAATGACAATAAAGGAATACACACCAGGAAACTCACTTACATGAAAACTGACTCAAGCCATGATCTTTTTTGCATCTTGAGCCTGACCCTCATAATAAAATCAATGGGATTTGGGAAAGGAGGGTGGTGACAAGGTGATGTCATTTTGTATGTGGGAGGCATGTACATATTCTTTGCTAAGATGATATATGGTTGAAATTTAAGGAAAAAAAATGTCTGGAGTTTTTTGATACCATTTCACTGAGATGCCCACTCTCCTTTGAATCAAGGTGCACATGTGATGTTCATGCAACCAAAAAAATGCAGAGAAGCAAGCACTTATGACTGTGAGCAGTGATAGCACTCGCCTGGTTTCCTGGAACACTTGTCTTCGGAGCTTAATCTGCCATGTAAGAGGTCTAGCTTACTGCCTTGAGGCATTCACACTTTGAAGAAATCACGCCAGTTGGAAGTCAAATCACATGTCAACTCCAAGATTAGCAATACTAGATTTTTATCATTTCTTCCAAATGCTAGAAATAACAGCTAAAGACTTATCATTTTCTTATTATTCTGCCCTTCTCCAAGTTCTTCCCCCCGCCCCCCCCCCAAGACTCAGCATCATGAGAAAGAGAGAACGTGTCTCACTGAGAAACAGTTAAATTCCCAACTTGCCAAATTCACAAGCACAGTGAGTTCATTATAAGTGGAAATTTGTTTGAGGTTATTTATTAGCAGCACAATTTAAACTGGAAAAGAAATACGTAAATCATGATTTGGAACAGGATAAAGCCAGTGGACAATGAATACAATAATTTAAGTGAAACTGTTAAGGTTTTCTACTTGTTTTTACTTTTTGTTTTTTACTGGAGATAGCGAATGTGATGAAAAATAGATTGAGAAATGCTGGGTGAAATCAAAATCCTCTTAGTGGAATATATCTTTGTGTGCCACTTCAAAAGGAGACATGCAAAGGCTTGCATTAGTGACTGTTTCTCTTTATATTCCTCTTAAAATTTGTGACATATTGAACCTGGGTATAGAGTTAATTTTTAAACTTAGCACCTAGTGTTTTCTCTCACCTTACAGCATATCTTCAGGAAAGCTCAGATACCAAGTATCGCTGGTTTTGAGTATCTCATATTTTCTGGCAATGAATCTTATTTTTTAAGGATGTCCTTGAAAACACCAAAATTCCATGTTGTATTGCTCATAGGTGTTGCCTTTTCTTTAGCCAGGAGACAAGGCCTGTAATTAAATCTTCAATTTTTACAGTCATGTGTGCTGTCACGGCCTAGATCTTGACTGCAAACTCACCAATTTTTTTCCATTATGTTTCATGTCAGTATAAGTACAGAGGTTGCTGAGTGGTTTTTGCTTTCATTGATCCTATTTCCTTTCACTTACAAAAATTACTTCAAGGGAAGTATGATACTGGCATTTTTAGTATTTTTCTGATACATGAAACTCAGAAATAGAGATGCTTCACCCAGGTTAAATAGCTGACCAGTGACACATTCAACTCAAATTGTAGCATTTAAGAAAGAATTTAACAAACACTTATTGATTACCCTCCACTACCAGGTCATGGGATAGACACTTCTGAGGAGACAGTCTTCTTGCCCATGAGGAACTCAAGATCATATCCAATAGATAGATAGATAGATAGATAGATAGATAGATAGATAGATAGATTAATAGATAGATAGATAGATAGATTAATAGATAGGTAGATAGATAGATAGATAGATAGATAGATTTGTAATCAACATAGCAAGTTATAAAGCTGAAGACTGAACCAATGTGATATGACTCCAGAAGAAGAAACAAACACATGCAGATTGAACAGGAAAGTGTGTTTTAAGTGGAATGGATGAGGGTAAAGATGACCTGGGCTCAGAGGGACTTTATTATGTTCTACTACAGAGAAACAGATTAGGGAAATGTGAAGTGCCCAGCATGTTAAAGATGTGAAGAGATGGCATGCAGTGTAATTTTACACGTTTGGAAAACTATGGCTAATAATGAAGTTTACTAATAGCTAGGTTCCCTTTAGCTAGGTGTAAATTAATATCAACATACATTTATATAAAATCACTTATTTACAAAGGATAGTTTATTGCCCTTTGTGGTAAAGACCAATGAAGAGGCCTGGAAGGGAATGATCTGGTTTTATATAGTGATTAGCACATCTCTCCCTTCCCCTCACTTCTAGATCAACTTGATTCCTTAGTTACACTCACCATAGATGAAATAGGAAAAGCCCAAGGGTACCTCTCATGCCTGCATTTGGGAAGTCTCCATGTAGATCCCGAATACCCCTCATAGAGTCCTTGTAACAGAAAAAATAACTCTGAGATGATATGTAGTGAATGAAATATTTTCCTTATTTTACAGCTGAACTTATTTTCAGGGTCTTTGTACAGCACAGGGAAAATAATTTAAGAAATGACGGGAGATGAGGCTGATGGTCAGTTTGTATGTCAAGATATAATACTCGAATTAAATTCTGCAGCTCACTGCAAGGAAAGAAACAACCTCTGTGTGTGTGCACGTGTGTGTGTGTGTGTGTGTGTGTGTGTGTGTGTGTGTGTGTGTGTTCAGACACTGAATGGACACTGGCTTCTCCTTAACCTGATACCAGCCCTTGCAGTTTTCCTTTTTCTTTCTTCTTGTGGTGCTGGGGATCAGACCAAGGACATTTCCAGTCTGGTGCTAGTTTGTGGATTCTGGGTAAACAATCTGACTGTATTCCAGGAGTGAGTGATACAAATACAGACAGGAAATAAAAAGCTTAGGCCCCTATTTTAAACCCTTACATCACAAATTAGTTCCTATTATATTTTTGCTTCCTTTCTAATTTTATATTCAACTCTGGGTTCCTCCTTGTTTACTACTGCAGTCTTCTTACACTTAGTCTGGGGCTGTCTCATAATATCATTCAGATTCTTATTTTGTTTTGTAGGATGGAAACTAAGTAATCTTTTCCTCATTATTCAATCAACAAACAAATGCATTTTAATCTATCGAACACTTCTTTTGTGGAAGGAGTTACCATGCGTGCCTCTTGGCGTCACAGTCATTCTGATGATCCCAGGAGACAAAGGGACACAGAACACCTAGCAGGCAGACCTCAAACAGGCACTCAATAAAAAGGTACTATTACAGTCTTCCCTGTACTGAACTATGATGTCTCTCAGTGTAACCAGGTTCTGATACTGATGAGCTCAGGACACTGCAAATTCTCCATCCAAACAAGTCTTTACTGAATGATGCACCCAAACTAAGTTTCATGGAAGTTTTTTTTTCTGCTTATTTTTTCACTCCAGTAAGGAAAATATTTAACGTGGTTTTATTTCACCAAGAATTTTGTTCCATGACTTTATGAGTCAATTTTGAATCTGTAGAGAGTAGTACATAAATTGTGCCCCCAGATTCTTCCTGAGACCAGAAGCCACTTGTGAGGAGGCTCATTTCACCGAAACAAAGAGCAAATCCCCTGGCCATGTTTACGTGGAATGCATCCCATAGTTCTCGCAAAGCTGGTGATTACCCTAATACCTAATAGCATCTGTAGCCATTCCATGTAAGTCAGCTGAGAGAGTAACCAAGTCTCAGCAAATGAAACTGGACATGGAAGATCAAAACTATCCTCTGACACACACTGCATATTTAAGAGTTGTCTAACACACTGCTAAGTCTGGAAACAAAATTATTCAGTCATCTAAGTCAGTGGTGTCAAATCAATGGCCCGAGTACTGGACGGGCACACAGAGTCGTGCCTGTTGCCTCACAAATTATCAGCATGCAAACAGCAGCAAAGATCGCATTAACTATGCAAAATATCCAAACCCAAACTTTCACCTTCTAATAGAAAAGTATCATTGAAAGCTTTGCTGTCATTTCTTTTCTTTTAAGACAAAGTACATTCATGTATCAGTTTTTTTTTTTTTTTTCTACACTAAAGCCTCAGTATTCAGATTTAACTGCAGTGTTGATACCTTACAATATAAAGAGGATTTTGGATTGCAGTGTGGGCATTTGGTCCCTAAAAGTCTTGCCATCACCACCTAAGGCTATTTTCAAACACAGATATCTCACACCTAAGAACTCAAGACTCCTGAGAAGATTGTCTGCAGTCTCTTTCAAGAAGGGAGCCTTGAAAATATTTATTTTTGTGATTTCATCCTTCTTTTAGCTGCAGACATTTTTTCTCTTTAAATCAATTATGAATAGTTATTCCAAAATAGGTAAAGTAGATAGTGCCTGATATTATTTCAGTTTAAGATTTCTTTGATAGCTCAGTGGTACAAGAGTGCATACATCCAGTAGGAACTGTAATTTAAGGGTTGAGTTTTGGCCTTTCCCCAGTGAAATCCTATGCAGCACACCAGCAAGTCAGTGTGATGTGGAGGGAGACCATAGCCTTGTGACCCAGCCTGTAATCAAATGCTCTGCACTGTTCCCATAGTTCCCAAGCCTGTCTGTTCTAGGCTAGTTCCCAGTGCTATCAACTCAAACAGAGCATGGACTTCCCTTGCCCTGTTTTCGGAACTCCTTTCTCACAGAATGCCTTTTTTGCCATTTAGTGAAAACACTTTTGTTCTCATTAGGTCTTTAAGACAGTGTGCTCCTTTAGTAAACAGAGTGGCTGGCTTTCCTCTCCTCATGTCACTAGTCTTCTCGCAACCTGTGACAGGAGTCAGGGGAGATCAGCACTGTCATTACCAATATTGATTGGGGAGCCCCAACACTAATTGTAAATCTACACTTGCCTTACTTCACAGGGTGGTTGCAATGAACTTCCACAAAGGGGAAGGGCAATCGAGAGATGAGGGAAAGGAGGTGTGAGGGAAAGGAGCTACAAGGAGAACTAAGATGTGTTATATACATTACCAACTCCTCAGGATGAATGTGGTCACCATTTGTGAAAAACACTGTAATGGAATAACTAATGGGCATATTGTAACACCCAGCTGAACTGAATCAGCATGGTGCTGGATGTGAATGACCCACATGAGGATTGTTGCCAACAGCATAGAAGAACGGGAGGGGCAGATGTGGGTGCTGTTGGTTCTCCTGGGGAAGCTTGTCACACTGGGTTCCTGAGCTGACCTAGGCTGTCCTCTTCATCAGAGGCACTTAGGTCCTCACTGTCACTGAGGAGGGCTGGGATTCTTTTGAAGAGAACTCTTGAACTTCGCTTCCTGACTCCAGTACAAAGCCCTCAGCCTGCTGGTCCAGGTCCTTGTGATGCTGGCACAGACTTTTAGTTTTCATCTCTGACCTTTGGGTATTCCAAGTGCAGGTCCTTGATCCAGACTTGCATGAGACACTGTTGTGGGTTCTAGGCCTCCAGTTAGACCCATGGAGGATATGGCCATGGCATCCAAGCCCCAGCTGGATTCTTTGGGTCTCCAGTGTATGTTCAGATCTCCCATACCCTTTTGCATTTGACTTTTTAGTTGAATGTTTTAAAGTAATCCTATAAATTATGTGTCCTCTAAAACTTTTCTCTTGTATACCCTGACTACAAAACACATGTCCTAAGAAAAATAATTTTATAATAGAGTCAAACAAATAGTTTATGTGACTATTTTCAAAATAAAAGTATATGCATCTATGAAAATATCAGTGCATAAAAATAAAAGCAGTCAAGAAAGCACATATTTAAAAAAAATAAAGGACATTTTAACACAAAAGTATTCTATTAATGAAAGAAGGAAATAGTCTCTGTAGCTTATAATTAAGAATCATTTTGCATACTTTTGTGTTTCTCAAGGGATAGGACTTAAAGTATTTGGGGTTTGGTGATTGAAGTCCACAATATTTTCCATGAGTAGGAAAGGAAAGGAACAGATGTTCATTATTTTGAAATAATGTCAAAGATCTAAAAACTCCAAAGTCAAAGGTCTAAAAGTCTGGAGAGGCATTGGTACAAGTGTCACAACCTAAAAGCTGTAAAGCCTTCAGTTCTACTGTTCAAGTTCAGGGGGAAAAGGCAGTTCTGGGTAAGAGGGGAGAAGGGAGAGAGAGATTAAAGGAGAGGACAGAGAGAGGAGGCTAGAAATGAACCTGACTTTCGTTGGCTTTCCTGTTCTATCCAGGATCTGGGCTAATGGGATGGTGGCTGCGTGCACTGAGGCTGGATCGCTCTTACCTCCTACCCTGATTCAAATACCGGTTCCTGCAGACCTCACCATCCCAGACTAACCTGTAAACAGTACTTTCCAGCTATCGGGGTATTCCTTAGCCCAGTGAAGCTGGCATCTAGAGTTTCCCCTCCCGCAGCAAGGGAGAATCACAAATGCAGGGCTGTAGTGGACAATCAGTGTCTCAGTCTCCAGAGCCGTGGCTTGCTCTCCCGCTATCAGTGTGCTGCCTCTGCTGCACCCTGTCTGCTAAGTTACAGCTCACTCTTCTGTCACTCATGGGGGAAAAAAAGCTCCACTGGTGTCCACATGACTGGGGACTTACAAACCTTCAACCTTATACAACAAAAGGGTCTCCAGTCTTTGTAGTATATTTTGAGTGGAATCCAAGGACTCTCCAGGAAGAAAGAGGATATCTCCATCGATGTTCTGAGGATTAAGGAAACAAGGACATGAGCAATGCACACCCAGGAACCACAGCTAAGACTTCCTCTCCTGTGACTCAGATATCAGTTTCAGACTTGATCCACAGTCACAGTCACAGAGCAAGACAATGAGCTGGACAATCACACAGGTTTCCCGTGGATGTGACAAGGAGACAAATCCCTTCGCCTCCGGAGGAGACCTCGTCCCTCTTCACGTCGCATTTCTATCTATATCCTGCTACAAAGTCAAGGGTTCCTATTAGGTTTGCAAACATTCTGCTGCTCATGGAAGGAAATTATGCGAAGGGACAGGTGATGACAGCAGCATTTCTCTGTCTCCATTTTGCCCTTACAATTGTGATGGCTCATGAAGACACAGGCCTAAAGTCTATCTTTGAAATCAGCAGAAAACAATCACTTTCCATTCTGAAGCAGGCACAATGACTGATTGGAGTAGGAATAAAAATCACTTTCTGCTTTATGATGTGTGGATTAATGAAAGTATTAAACCATTCTAATGATAGATAAGGAAATTATTTCCACTGTAGCTGAAAGAAATAAAACGGCTCTGTCTTAAATTAAAAAGGTCTAAAACTTTGCAAGCTCATCAAAAGTGCACAGGCAACAAAGAGATACAAGTTTATAACCCATTCTCCAGCACCTTAATTTCTTAACATCCATCATTTTTCTGCTTCATTACATTTGATGTGCTTCTCAAAATCTTCCGGGAAATTTAATTTCTGCAGAAAAAAATAATAAATATAGGTCAGGCAAGTATATTTTTTTAAAAAAGAATAATACTTGGATTTCTCCCTAGTGTAATTGTCATGCTGCACTGTTAATTTTATTTAATTGACACTCTTGCCTCTGTAACAGCTGTGCCCTGACCTTGACTGGCATGATTCACTGCTCTGAGATTAAATTTGGATTTGGACAAATCCAAGCAGTATCTTGCACAGTTTGTGTGTGTAGTCTGTCAGATTATTGAGGCTCAGATTTGTTCATAGAGTCTGCATAGAATTTTGGTTAAAAAAAAACAAGAATATAAACAGTGATTCCAGAATATATAGAGGATATATAAAATATGTAGAGAGTAAATACAGAAGGCTGTGTATCATATAAAGAATAGTAGATATATAATCTATTACTATATTATATATTATATTGCATTATATGTTTCTATACAGCAGGCACTTTCTGTGCACTAGTGTCTCCTCTGAACCCTTCCTCTGATTTTAGTCGCAGTGATGGTCCCCAGTTCAATCCAAGCTGTGACCAAGTTTGTTCAAGTTCAGTCCTGGACTAAGCCACTTGCCCTTTGCTTAATCGAGTGGTAGCCTGCAACACTAACAGGCATTTATGACAAACAATTGTGAACCCCTGGGGCATAATGATTGCATGACTACGCTTGACCGGAGGACCAGGACTTTCGGAGTGCATGCTTTCATTTTATACTCCCTGAGAAAGAAATTTTAAAGCCCATTGCTAAGCTTCTCAGAGTCTGTGCTTGGGTTGTTCACCCTCAATAATGGTTAGATATGAACTCTTCCTTGTATTATCTTTATTTCTTTGGTCCTCTTTGCTCTGTTCCCTTAAATTGCTCCAGCAGAACACATTCACCAATTATTTTCTTGCAAGATTTTTCCCTTTACTGGGGACACTTGCTAGGACAATATTTTTTTTTTTACTTTCTTTGGGGACATGAATTATAAGTCACTTGTCATCATATTATCTTTCCTTACCCACCACTAATCAATTGGGGAAATATTAGCACATGACCAAGGAATCGCAAACCATTTCAGTGCAACGTGAAGTTAGATTTCTCACTCGCTTTGGTTTGGCCCATATGACACTGTCTCATTCTAAGTATCCAGTCCAGGATCATCAAGTCCTTCTGGCTTCCTTAGAAAGAGCTGCCTATTTTAAATGCATGAAGAATTAAGGCCTTCCATATCTGCCATGTGGTCCTTTCAGGTGTTCCAATGTGCATGTTTGGGAACAGTCCAGGATACTTTTTCAACTAGTTTTTTTTTTTTTTAATATATGCGCCTTTGATACTTAGTATTCATATTTCATTTGCACAACATATAAATCGACAGATAATAGTTAAACCTGCCAATATCAACTCCATAGAATGACACCTTGCTACTATCAGAAAAATTAGGCAAGACCATTTGTTCCCTGACCTGGAAAAAAAATCTACTTCTACAGTTTAACTCTCATAACAGATCTAAATTTCTGAGTTCATGCTGTGATTATCTTTAATAATTGAAAATTTTCTCCAATTTACTAAAATTGTCTTCAAAATTTTAGCCAATGTTTTACCAGGTTAGATGATGGAGATTCACCTGTTTCATTATTCTATCCCTGAAGCTCTGGGGTAGTGCCCTTTAACTTTAGTATAGAAAACTTGTTTCCAGACAATGAACGAGGAATTCAGAACATTTTGGAACTTCTGACAGTGTTTTCTTCCTGCTGATTGCAAATCAAAAGTAAAAGAAGGTAAATCTCTGGCTAACTGCTGGGTCATCTCCACATCACTGCACATAAAAGATTTACTATGGTAATTGTTGAAATAATGTATTCATGCATAGATGAGTCCTGGCTAGGAAAAAAGCCAATAATTATGAATGGCGAGTATTCTAACAAGGTGAAATGAGTTGCTGAGAACAGTGTGGTTGCTTGGCCTCAAATTAGGTAGGCATTCGTATACTTCGTGAAAGAATCCTTGAAGATTATGCTCATAAAGAAACGAAGGAGAAAGCAATAACTGCCACATTCTCTACATGGATGGTGAGGTGTGCCCTGTCGGATAGCGCTTTAACTTCAACCAACCACATCATTGAATTCACATCTTTATTCCAACATTCACTGAAGCCACAGTTCTCAGAGCTGATCATTCCTTCTCTAAAATGATTTTGCTGACTTTCAGGTAGTTACTTGTAGAAACACAAATATATGCTGCATGGAATATAAATCACTTCTTGATGCATGCACAAACCTGGGAAAGAAGAGAATTTAACTCACCAGTATGAAATATGATCAATGAGAAAGAGAGGTACTAAGTAATGGACTCTCCTGCTCCTTGAGTGGGAAGTTCTCATCATTATTCTACATGATACTGCAGAGAATCTATAGTGGAGTAACTCAAGCCTCATTCTTGAATTCTTTTCTGTCTCTGTCTCTATGTCTCTTTCTTTTTCTCTCTCTCTTTCTTGCTTGCTTTTTTCTTTTTTTCTTTCTTTCTTTCTTTCCTTCTTTTTGCTTTCTTTCATTTTTATGCATGTGGAAAATCCCACCTCCAATTACTTAGGCCAGTTCTTCCACCTCATTGCAAAATAAAATAAAACTTGACATATGCTTGAATTTTAAGGGGTCAAATTTAAGATAGTTGAAGTGGTATGTTTCCTGGAATGTAGACCTTTACACAGTTTTGATACTTGACCATTTATGGTTCAGTAGCAACTAGCCCTGCAGTTACGTTGCTAAGTGGGATTGTGTTAGTTCTTGGCATATAAGAGGACCATGGGTTTCACTAGTACTAGGTTGGAGTAAGACAAAATACTAAGGTGAGGTACTAGTCTATGTAAAATAGTCACATTTAAATTATACATGGGCGATTAAATAATACATTTTTTAAGTTGATTGGTAGTTTCAAAAGTCATGAAAAATGACCATGACAAGCTCAAAAGTAGACAAACTACCAACTCAAATAAAGTAGACAACTCAAAGCACAATATGATAGCTAGAATGATCTTTTACAAGTATTTAAATGATACATAACTCCCATTAAAGGTGATTATGCTGAATATTAAACTGAAAATTAAACTGGAAACTAGTTTAGCTACAAAGTTGAATAAATCCAAAGTTCCAACAAATTCATTACGATACCTTTAGTATTATGGGAGGAAACAAGTGAGACCCTGAGGCTTGAGAAGGAAATGCTGGAATGCACTGGCCTAACTGTGTGAGCTACACTTCCCCTAAACTCTTACAAACAGAGGAAGCAGCAGCAGTAGGGTCTTGAGGTTTTGATTTCCTCTCTTATTATTGGCTACATTTTCTATAACTATATCCTTCCTAATAATTATGATCATATTTCAGCACAGATGAAATGGAGAAATACAATGAATACTCTGCTCCACCAGATACTGAAATATCAGGTTACTTATGGGAAGAAACCACATCTTTATTTATTGGAAGCAATCTGATAGCATTTGACCTGTGAAGCTAATGTAATGGTGGATAGGACACATAAAGCAGAGCTGGTGAGCAGAAAGATGATTGCAAGTCTGCAGAGAAATGTCATAACTTGTCACTGAGTTTTCTAATGTCAATCAGGCTCATGACTGAAACGGAGCTGAAACCATATTCTCTTAGGAAGACGCTGCAACCACAATGTACACATACTAGCACTTCCTTTCTCTTTGGGTACCAGCAGGCCTTTACTAGAAAGGTTGTACTGTACAGAAAGAGGCATTTCTTCCAGTACTAACAATTCTTGGGAAAAGATCTGAGTCAATCCTGGTACCAGTAGTCTGATCCAGGCAGAGCAAAACCTAGAGTGTGGGTTTGTAGTAGTCAGATAATAGAGAACAGGCTCAAATTAATCACATGGTAGGTTCACTGACCCTCCCTAGAGACTGAGTAGAAAATTGCACTAAGCAGAAACCTTCCATTGGTTTGTTAGCCTATAGAAAAAGAGCCATTTTCCAGCCTGTTCCATCAAATTGCTTTACAAAGAAACACCTATGTACAAGCCCTCATTTCAGGCTATGTTTTTAGGAATCTATCCTAAAAGCAATGCTTTGATGAATTTCATAAGTCAAGACTTGTTTATAGATCTTTGTTTGAAACTATTGGGGGGGAAAGAACATATGTACTTATTGTAGTAATTTATATCTAAATGTTCCCCCAGAGCCTCAGGTAATACTGCAGCAGGCTTTTAGGAGGAGACTGGTTTATGTAAACTATATAGCTGGCTGCCTGTTAAGATCTAGCATCTCCTTGGAAGAGTAGTTATCTGGGGCCATGGCCTCTAAGGGTTTATATCTCTTCCTGGTTCTGTCCTTCACTCTCTGCTTCTTGGATACCATACCATGAGCAGCTGTCCACCCCCACGCACCTCTGTCATGAGCATCTGCCATGTTCTGCTACTCTTGAGCCAACTTAGTAGGGACTGAAACATGAGCCAAAGTACATCTCTCCTCTTTTCAAATTGTAGGTGTTGGGTAATATGTCTTAGTGACGAAAAAAGTAGCAAAGACAGTAGTAGCTTGGTAATTTGGGTAGGCACCCGTCACAGAAAAGGATCATCTATGGTTTATGTGACATTGTTCCAGAATGAGTCCCCATAAAATAAATGCAGAATGAAAATGCCGCAAGAAGCCAATAATGCAAAAAAATACTCTCGATTCATGGACTTGGGTTCCTTTGGTTTGTTTATTAATAGGAGCAATACCTTTTTTAATTTTATTTAAAAGAAAAAAGAGAAAAAATAAAACAAAACAAAATGATGTAAGAGTACAACTAATATAGAACTACATAAAAAAAAAAACAGTAAGAAATCACCAGTTAATAGATTACACATTATCATCTTAGAGATAGTTGGAGCAATACCTTATATTGTATACATAAGACAATCTAGGTTATGTTTGTGGAGGACATAGGTCCCTATAAGAAACCTGGATGCTTATTCTGCAGTGAGCTAGATCTTTGGTTACATGCAATTGCCAGGTTATGATTGCTGACTTGCTTGTTTATTGTTAAAACTGCTCATGGAAGTACCAATAGACACACACTATCTAAACTGAGTGTCAAGTAGTTTTCCCTATCCTAGCAATAAGCAAACTGTTACTTTTCTACGATCACCATCAATTACAACTTTTATAGGAAAATTTTTGTTACCTGTCAGTCCTGCAGTACAAGAAGACTATATAGACCAGGTGCAACTGAAGGCCTTAAAGTTAGTAAAACCAGATTTGTCCCCTGCTTAGGATGACTGACCATCCCAGTTTGCCTGGGAATAAAAGAGAATCCAAGGAAAAGGGTCTTTGTCTTTAAAACCCAGACATCTGAGGACAAAAAAGCAATATACTCTTGGGAAAGTATTCCTCACACGGCCCAGTGCTCAGAGAACATTACCTCAAGCAGGTAATTCTGTGACCTTCAACAAGAAACAGAACAGTGGCTTGTTTCACTAACTCCGCTGTTAGATGTTTTTGTAAAACTTGCTGGTTTGTCACAACATAAGGATCTCTTTATGCATCAAAAGAGAGGACCTAAGCAACCCAAGCAATGAACTAAATCAGGTCTTCCTGCTGCCTGCTTGACAAAACCCTGCAGGGACTCACTCAGTCATTTCTGATGTGCAAGAGTAGTTTGGAAAGGAACTAAATCCCCATGGAAATATTCTAACTAATGGATACAGGAGCCAGCAAGTTGTCCTCTTCTTTCCTTTTCTGCATACAATATGATGATTATTCTACAGGCATGTCACAGAATTAGTCCTTGAATCTAGCCCCATTTGTTTATTGTGGTGATTAATTTGGGAATGCACTCTTAGGCTGTCTACCCTCCTTCTCAATCTCACCTTTCCATTCCTGTTCCTTGTGATTAATTTCCAGATTAACCTGCTCTTGTTTCAAGCTTTGATTCACAGGATATACGTGTAAAGATAAGGGTTTTCTGGCAAAAGATCAGAGTCTTAATGCCATGTGTAAGTCAGCCCTCTTGCCACAAGCGACAAAAATCAAATCCAAACTAGTTTAAGCTCACAATATGACCCATTGCCCTAATTACCTGGTAAATCTAGGCAAGCCTGGATGGGGAGGCTTAGATCATTTATTACTAACTGGGCCTGTTACCCTTTCTGCTCTGCTTCACAGTCACTGTGAAGACAGTTTGGAACCAAATAGTCTTAAGTTCAGCAGAAAAAGTTTTCTTTCCCAGAAATTCTAACCAAATACTTGGAGTTGGATCTCACTATCTTAGACAGATGTGAGTAGCATCTACCCCAGGGGGAAGATCACATCCCAGTGTGATGTGACACTGTGATTGGGCTATTCTTCAGTTGCATTTCAAAATCTAGAACTGAGTGAAGACCCTGCATCCTTACTGCAACAAGGTAGTTTAAGGGCACCATGCCATGATTCATCTAGAAGTAGGAAGCAATTACCACTAGGTCAGTATAGAAAGATTTACTTTACTGATATGGATGCTGGGCAGAAAAAGGCCAGGGTTCACCACATGCTCATTCCTTGAAGTTTTTATTCAGTTCCTTTCCAAATGTAATGCTTGTGAGTGTACATGCATCCCTCATTCTAAGCTATGCCTCAAACAATGCACTGCTCTGCTTTTAGAATGTCTCTCTGCTCATCTGCTTCCCTTCCTGGTAAACACACAGGCCTTTACAAATCTTCCACTAGCTTTTATATAAAACCGCCCTTCTGCTTCAGGGTGAAGCTTCTCTAAGGTCTGCTGACATAAGTCCAGTGCTGTCTCGAACTTTTTCAATTCTCTATAGAGCGGTCATGTAGGGAAAGTCTCTCACTTCGTCAATATCACTTAACACTGCCTTTCTGCACTTGTGGGCATTCAAGCAGCAAGAGGGCCCACTGAGGTCATCAGAGTCTCACTGATGCATTTTTTCAAGCACCAGGAGTGTTTATTATAGACACAGAGGCAGGTTGAAGCACGCTGACTGCTCAATTCATCATGTAACTAACAGAACATACCTGGAAGAGTGATAAGGGAAGTGCTGACAGCAGAAAGAAAAGCCACATTGCTACATGTGTCTAGAAGAACTTGTTCAGACTTCAGAATAAACTCTTTTTTTTTTTTTTTCAGGATTTCATGTGACAATTCTACCTTGATTCTTGAGAATCTACACTCTCTCTTTGTCCAGTTTGCTGGCGGACGGCTGTGCTGTGAAGAAATGCAGACGTACCTGACTGGATTAGATGCTTCTCCATTAGCTCCTGTCAAAGAGACTGAAAAGTGTGTCTCAAAAATACTAGTAAGCTGTCCTGGTTGTGGCCCAGAGAAGAGTCTACAGTAAAAGGTTCCATTCCTTAGTGACCTCATTAACTTCGCTTCCTGGCCTTGCACTGCAGTTTAAATTCCTTTCAGTCTTTTCACAAACTTTCATCACTCTGTCACAGTGTGATCCGGTGCAGAGAACTTATTTAGGTTAGTGGAAAATGATTTACCTGACTGAAAAAGGGATTTAAATTCTTTTATTTATTTATGGTGAGAACAGGAGTGCCATTTTCAAAGGAAAAAGCAACTAGAAATTAGCACATGATTGATGCATGGGCAATTAGACAATGTCCACAGTGGGTAGCCAGGGTCCTTCATCCTTCTGACGGCTACAGTTACAAGACTGGCTTAACTGAGTTCATCTTGACTTTTTTTTTTTTTTTTCCCAGTTCCACTTAGTACATTTATAAAATGGCTTCGGCAGAATTTTGTCACAGTTTTTCAGAGTTCTCCATGACTGCTTTTTATGTAGGAGTACTTCTTCCCAAATTGTACTACGCTGCACAGTGCCAAGAAATTGAAATAAGATCACACATTATATCCCCACCCTGACGAAACCATTTTCTCCACTAACACACTGTCTCTAGATGATTCTCCAAATTTTTGGTGGACCGTTTGTACAGTTTTGTCCAAATCCAGCATCCCAACCGTAGCTACAACCAGTCTAGGGTTAGTTCCTAAATGTACTATGTTCACTAATACAATTCTGATTTTGTAAATCTTTTCATTTCAGCCAGAAATTACTTTCTTTGCCTTCTAAGATCCTATATATCATTTTAATTCATCCAAAATGTTACCTTTCTAAGAAGCTTTTCCAGACCCCCCAGCGTTAACCCTTACCGCTACCATTTTAGAGGAATAGTCTCTTGAGAACTAGGCTCCTAATGGAAGACTTACTCCTACTGCGTTATTTAATTAAATTACAGGTAGATTCTTAACGGGACTGAAAAGATAATGACTTCTCATGTTAATGGTAGAGATGGGAAGTTGCAAGCCATCTTGCAAGTACTGTGTTGGGAATGGGGGCAATTGGGCTCTCATCAAGCACAGTGATTCTCCTTGAAGATCAGCAAGTTAATATAGAATATATACATGTATATATTTTTAGGCTTCCCTGAAAATTAAGATTTCTCTATCATGTAGGAAGAGGAATTTTTAGAAGGATTTTTTTTGTGTGTGTGTAATTACTACACAGAAACCAGTACTCCATGAAATCTGTCATCCGTCACATATTAACTGATCATTAACCTCAAAAACTCATGTGCTCTCTTTACTCGTGGCCAGTCTGAGTATTCATCACTATTTACTAAGCACACCCAACACAGTAAGTTGCTTACTACTTCTACACATGCCCACCTTCTCCTTTTGGTTTCTGATTTAGTGTCTCAATCTGTATCACCATAGTTGGAACTCTTAAAAGATGAAGGTAAAGTGACCATTTATGGAGATTTCCACTGCGATGTAGCCCACAGGACTGAGAACCCAGAGTCCTGCCTGCATGCTTACAGATAAGTTCGTAACACTCGATACTGTTAATAAAGATCTTGGAATTTGTTTTTTTCTAGTCTTACTTCTGCCTATTTCCAAGATTTCATGCCAGTATGCAGTTTGCCATGCACATTTGATATATTTCAGAAAACTTATAGTGCTCTTACGATACATTGTTATGTGTCATATCTGGAATTATCATTGTCATTATTGGCTCATTTATGAAGTTTCTATGATATATGAGACATACAGTTCTCATTCAATTATTCTGTCAAATAATGTAGCAATAGTTGTACTGTTACCCAAATACAAAAACTGGAATGAAAACAAACAAAACCCTCAATACATGAATGGAAAATTTTCAAGATCCCATTACTAGAAAAATACCTAATCTTTATTGGTTTTGGTTCCATCTGATGAGTTCAAGCTGTGTTCCATTCAGTTCTGTTCCCTAATGAGGGAAGAGCAGTAATAATGCAAGGATTCTTCACATTATTTAGAAATACAAAAGGGTCAGCTGTTCCCATCCTTGACCATTCCAACCAATATATAGCCACTGTGTGCTTCAAAACCAACCCTTCACATTTTACTTCAGCCAATTAAAACAGTCCTAGAGACCTGATAAAACTAATATTCAATATTTATAGGTTCAAAAGATACTTCTTATATATTTCTCACAAAAAACTATTATTATCTTGTTTTTCATGCTACAAATTATATATTTGATATATTAGTGTTGCATATATATTACCTTGCATAAGTACTGAAACTGGCAGTATATATATATATATATATATATATATATATATATATATATAATTTATTACTGCCTCAATGAACCTATATGGATTTCACTGGATTCTAAATTCACTAATTTCTTAGCAAAAAATCAAAATGCAGCCATTAGTTTGATGTTTTCAAACTTACAAAGCAATGACAGAAGAAAATCTGTGAGCATCTTTTTCCTGAGCCAGATTTATTGGTTGCACACATGGAAGATGCCTCTGTACTGTGGGAACAAATAAGAGACAGAGGCCACATGACAAAAGAGGAAGCACAAACCCTGAGAGGGTTCTCATAAGTCACTGTCAAGGCACCCAGTCCAGTCTCATGAGGTCATATAGACTCAAGGGTGAGGCCTCTGTGACACAGTCAGTTTCTATGAGGTCCAATACATCATTACACTGGTACCGAGCTGGTAGCATGCAAAACTCCGGAAAAGAAGACATATCCAAACCATGGCACAGGGTAAAAGAACCTTTACAGAAAGCACACAGCACAGGCAGAGGCATTCATTCCGCTGAGAAAGTATGAACAGCACCATGAGCCCTGTGGTTTGCACTGTGTTTAGTGTACTAAAGTTAAAGAGGACAGGATGCACTTACCTGAGGTTCAGCTGTAAAAGTTCTCCAGTAGACACTGTGGCATGGATTCTGTTATACTTTTGCTGTAGAGGTCCCACTCCCATTCTCATCTCAGTCAAAGAAGTTTGTATTTGTAACCCCATGGAAATGTTACTGCAATTCTAGCAAGTCTCTTCCAATCTATCACTTCTAGTGCAACAAACACTGAGAGTAAAGACACATTTACAATTATGGGGCACCAAGGGGTCCTGAGTCTGGCCAGGATGAAGGTTTATTGAAACAATTTGGATTTTATTAACTCATGCACAAGAGAATGGCTTGAAGATGAGTGACTATAAGAATGGTGGGAAATACCTGAGTACTGTGAGCTGGGCTAGCTAGCTAGGAGGCCTGAAAGCTCCTCCCAATATGCAGAGAGAACGATATGCAGAAAGGCCAATCTGCATAACACAGCTGATGTAGCATTTAGTGTTCAGAGAATGGTGCATCAGTTGTAATGTGCAAACTTTTCTGCTCTGGGAAGTCATAGCCTCTTATCTCAAGGCTCAAATTAAACTGACAGTTCCTGGAGTACTGACATTACATCCCACCTGGGTCAGTTCTGATTTGATGAGAGTTCTGATTTGATGGGAGGGGAAACAGTAACTGTCACCTGGCTTCCAAGATTAGGCATCAGCATCTCTGCTAGACCTATGTACATTGCTTAGAGCCAACAGAAAGAAAAAGAAATAGCTTAGTCAGGTCTGTACCTATCAGTACATGCAGATAGGACCATGTTTAGCCAAAGTGGAGGTGACTGCTCTGTATTCAAGGAGAGTCAACCAGGTGGTCTCCACACTACTTTTGTAATTTTTCTGTTCACGGAGATTCTCTATGAAGAGCTATGGCTGTTTCGAGCATTAAGAACCACTGAGGACTTCAGTTGATGGAGTCTAGTGCTACCACCGGGAGACACACCCAGGCTGAGGGAACTTAGGCAGTTCCCAAACCCCAGACTCAGAAATAGACAACTTGTATCCAGTGGTTGTATCATGATGTGATACAACCACTGGATACAAGTCTTTCCAGAAACAAAAATTTAACTCTTTTTTTTTTTTTTTTCTTTCCAATGAAGAGAAATTTCAGTGTTTTAATTCTGTTGAGCAAAAGACTGGGATCTCTAAACCAAAAGTAAATCAGAAGAATACTAGTATTTATCACAGAACATCAAATGTGTACTTTCCCACTTTTTCCTGCTTAGAAATATTAAAGTATCATAGAAGCTGGGAAGAGATGCATTTTTCAGTACCCAACATCATTTATTTAACATGCATGGATGGATGAATGAATGAACAATACTGGCTTATTATTTCTTTCATAAGAGTAATTTTGAGGACTTCTGGAAGAAAATGGCTGATAGATAGCAGCAGCTATGGAGGCTCTCTTAGGTACCCCACTTAAAATCCAGGAATGTTGTGGTACAAGGAATCCTAAGCAAGGGGAGATACACCCTGCCGACCCAGGAACGAGCTAAACTAAGAGAAACCAACTGGAAATCCAATCCTGGTGCTATAACAGGAACAGATAAAATCTCTGCGTGAAAGCTAGAACCCTCGATACTAGAAGTCGCGATTAGAATTTCCTGCTGCCGCTGCTGCGTCCAAATCTGCAGGGCAGGAAGACAGATGCGTGAAAGCTCTGAGAGTGGGAATCTGGGAATAGAGTTGAGAGCGGGACTAGAAGGGAGCCCTACATTGCCTTGCAGTGAGTGAGCGGAACAGGGACCCTTTCATAGAGTAGGAGGCTCCAGCAAAGGACATACTGGGACTGGGCAGACTTGCCAGAACAGGGTGCTGCAGTGACATTAGTCGCATATTCCCCTCTCAAGCAGGATTGGTGGGGAGTGCCTGGCCTGCATGACTCCACTAACTGAGACCCAGTAGGCTAGCCCAAACCAGGTCCCAGCGCTTGGAGGTGCACCCTAACAGTGAAGCCTTTAGTAGGTTGACCTGGACGGGCAGGCCCAGCAGAGGCTGCCCAGGTCTGTGTCTCCCTAGTACACTGCAGTAGGCAGAACACCTAGCCGGCACAATTCAAACAAACTGTAACCAAAAAAGAGAAAAAAATTGGGCCTCCTACATTCGCTTGTATGGAAGGAACAAAAAGAGTGGGAAGAGGAAGCAACAAGAAAGTGTCCTCAGTCCCCAATCCTGAGAACACTGATCCATGAAAGGGAAACACAAAGGAAGACAGAAAACATACAATATCAGACACTGCACCAGTACACATAAAGTGATATCTCCAGAGCCTCATAGAGGAGTTTAAAGATGAAGTATTTAATGAAATAAAGCAAGATATAAGTAGAATAGTTAGAGAAATGCTAAGCACTGCCCAAGAAAAAACAGATGGTGGAATGGAAGAACAAAATAAACGGGAAGAATTGTTAGATGGAGAAAATAGAGAAAACATAGAATATGTGAAGCAGGTTCAAAGAGATTACCAGGAAACTAAAAACTCTATCGAAAGCTAGCAAAACAGCTTGAAAGAAACTAAGGATAGATTATCTGAATTGGAGGGCAGATTTGTAGTATGGGAGCATGACATGAAAAACTTCTTAAAAATAACAAGAAAACAAACAGCAATAATACAAAGGTTAGAAGATGATAAGAGGATCTATAACTTAAGAATTAAGAACATAAAAGAAGAAGTAGGGACACAAACAAATGGACTACAAAAGCTATTCACAGAAATAATCCAAGAGAATTTCCCTAATTTAGCAAAAGGTAAAGATACTCAGATGCACGAGGCATACAGGACCCCAGCCACCTACAACCCAAACAGAGCTACACCCAGGCATATAATCAAAATTCCAGAAATCCAATATAAGAACAGAATACTAAAAGCCATCAGAGAAAAGAAACAGATCGCTTACAAGGGAACACCCATCAGAATTTCAGCAGACTTCTCGGTACAAACCATCAAATCATGAAGAGCATGGGGGGAAATAATTCAAGCTTTGAAAGATAATAACCTCCAGCCAAGATTGATATATCCTGCACAGCTGTCCCTAGAAATTGATGGAAAAACAAGGTGCTTCCAGGATAAAGAGGAACTAGGGGAATTTGCAACCACCAATTCAACTCTACAGAGAATACTGCAGGATATTCTTAAAAAGGAAAATACCAAGATTCCAGAAACAGTGGCAGAGAGGCCACATGAATGGAGCAGAAGGCGAAATGAAGAAGACAAACTGACAACAAACAACAGAAAAAGAGCTCAACAGAAATGAGGCAGAGAAGATTGGATGGTAGGAACAGCTATTCTGGAGAAAAGACATCGTAATAGCTAGTACTGAATTAGTATCATCTTGCTTTGAAGTCCCATCAAGCTTTTATTCTTCTGTCTCCATTGGTCTTAACAGGTTGTATCTTATTGTATTTTATTATATGTGATAATATAAGCAAAAACTTTTATAGACGAGATAATACAGGAACCATTGTTCATTTTCTGATAGTTGGTTCTAAATATCCTGTAATACTGTCATTCTCTTGAATGGTTTTACACTGTCTTGATATGTTTGGTGCTACAGTATATGAAGTTATACTCAAAGATTTCAAGGAAAGAGACACTATGGTAACTACTTTTATGTTAAGATATCTTGTGGTGAAACACTATTTTGCTTAAATGGTTATGCTTTGACCTGCGCTGTTTTGTTGTTATGCCCTTTTATCTCAGTCTCCTTTTTTAAATTATTTACTTTTTATTTTTATCTTTTTAATTAAGGGAAAAATTAAAAAGCAGGATATATTATAGTAACCTACTTTGATTTCCTATTAACTTGATTGGAAACCCTGTATTGCCCTCACCATCTTGCTTTGACTGATTTTCCTCTATTCTGCTTTGCTTGATAGTACCAAGTTTGAAAGCATAGGCAGCAAATGTAAAGACAATAAAATTCATTACGATGCCCATTCCGGTTGACTATTATCTTCTTTTAAAGTCCTGTAATGTCTCCAATGTTTTTGTTTTATTCTTTACTGTTTTGTCAATTTTATTATAACTGATGATATAGGCAATTCTTTTTAAGATAGCAAGAGGCAGTATGGTAATCACTGTTGATCACCTAGTATTTTGTTTTTACATTATCTATTATGTCCATCCTTTTGATTTGACTGACTCTGTTCTGTTATGTCACATTTGGTTTTACTCTCTTCAAAAAAAAGTAATAAGAAATTGTCATTGTACAAAAGAAAGGAAAAGAAAATGCTCTAAAGAATATAACTGCATATATATTTAAGTGTATAAGATAGATAATCATACTACTGAGTTTTGTTGGATCATTGAACAAAACCGTTTCCAGTCTCACTGTTTGAAGGTCCACCTTATATGCTTTAATTTTGTAACTTGAACAACTATTTCTAAGATAACAATATGTAATCTATTAACTAGTAATTTCCTATTATTTATTTTTTTCTGAAATTCTGTATAACTTGTACCCTTTTTCTGTTTTTTTTTTTCTTTTTCTCCTTAAATAAAAAAAGAGTAATTTCACAAACTGCCACTTGCAAGACAGCTGCTTCCTTCCCTTTACTTCATTCCCTTCATATCGTACATCTTCACCCGTCAATCACTTGGTCCGGCTGGTTGTTTGTTTTTTACCTTCACTTCCTCGTTATTTTCCATCTCACAAAGAAGGTCTTGTAATTCAGTATTGGGTAAGTGATAGGTGATCTAGAAAATTATTTTCTGAAATGGATAGAAGGCTTTTTATATATCCACTGGATGACATTTTCTTTCCCTTAACAAAAAGTACTGCCTTGCCGGCTTTTATATCCTAAGTGCAAGTAAGCTTTGCTCATTAACTCCTTTTTATAGTCATAATTTACACTAATAAAAGTTGATGTGATGATGGAAGGCAGATAAATTTGAGTTTATAACAAATATGATACTTTATTATTCCCAGTAGATCTTGTGTTCTTTGTCATCAGTAATTAAATAAGGATCTCAGAACTCATAAAAACATAAATAAGCTTCTAGTAATTGATCTCCTTTGAAGGTAGGCCAAGATAAAGACTAGAATGCCTCCATAAGATTTCTTGTCAAGGCAGTGTTTCAGAAATCATCTAGATAAGGGGGAAATTTTAATGAAGGTCAAGGCCTCAGGCAATGACTAGCTCTGTTCTCACATGTCTTTAGAAACCTGAGATATCTGGAGGTGCTAGCACTACTATTGAAAGGATAGAATACATCTCTGAGAAACACTTCAAGTTAAATATGCATGGTTCTTGTATTGGATAAAATAGTCACTAATCTCAATAAGTGGTAATGATTAAGGATGCAGAAATGAATTAGCCATGCACAAGGAGGAAAGCAAGTGAAGCCTTGGTAAAACCTGATCAGGGAAATGCAGAGACATTACAAAGGAGACCACAGATCGTAACTAAAGCATATCTCTTCAGCTCTATGCAGAGGATAGTCTCATTTGTGGATAAATACACATAATCACTTCTTATTATAGAAACAATACATTAAGAAATGCATTGAGAAGGTGTGTGGAAGGATACATTATGTCTTCTTTTCTGTCTCTAGTTCATGGCATAGAGGAGAAAGACTAAAGGGAAGAGAAAATGGGATTGGATGAATGAATTAACAGAAGAGCATGGATGGATGAATGAACAAAAAGAGAGCATGGATGGATGAATGAACAAGCAAGAAAGAGCATGCGTGGATAAATGAATGAACAAAAAAGACCATGTCCAGAAGGCAGGATGAGGGGGGCCAGAGAACATGAGTCATTCTTTCAGCAACCAGAAGTGCAGTCAGATTTAACCAAGTAGAAACAGTCACCAATGGTGGTCAAAGAACAGAATGAAAGCTTCTCTAGAAGGAGGCAGCTTTCACTCTCAGAGCAGGAGAGCAGGAGATTAGGATTGCAGTTCCTACAAAGGCAGCCATTAGAAAGCTTTTTTCTCAGGGCTGGGAAAGGATGCAGAGCTAAGATTTCTTTTGCACTACATGAGGGCATATCTCCATTTGTTACCTGTTAGTTTTAGCACCTTGGTCTTCCTATTCCCCTGCATCTTTCTGTTTCTCTGTGTTAGTGCATCCTATCTCACCTGGTCTTGAGATCAGCATAGGGTTGGAAAATGTACCCCTATCTGAAGAGCTGATTACGTCTGGAAAATAAAGGAGAAGATACAGTTGGGAGAATGGTCAAACAGATCTCGGTTTGCCATCCTATGCGATAATTTATAAATGTCATGATGATTGCGAGTCACACGATTTGTACTGTGGTTTGGATACAGCTTGAATGTTCCCCAAATATCATGGATGAGAAGCTTGATGCCCTTCAGTGAAGCTATGCGAATGTGATGGGACTTTACAAATTGTGTTCTAGAGGGAAATAACAGGTCTTTCCTCCAAAGGATTAAAGTGCTTCTACTACAAACGTGGTTAGCTGACATAAAGGGATTGCTGTAAAAGTAAGACAAGTGCCTCCTTGTCTCTCTGACATTCTGTGTTATCTTGTGATCTCTTCCTTTTCCTTGGGCTCATACTCTTGAAATGCCATCTGTCAATAGACCTTTGTCAGACTGAGCAAAAGCCATTTCCATGTTTTTGATCCTTCAAAAGTCTGGACTACATAAATCACTTTGCTTTGTGAAACACCCAGCCTTGTGTATTTTGTTATTGCAGCGGAAAATGGTCTGAAATAATATGGTTTATTCATCTTTAAAGTAAAATGCATAATGAATCTTGAAAATGCATTCCTTTTAGAATTATAAAAAGGATGGAATACAAAATACACCTGCCTTTACTTTAACACACTGTGAGCCATTTTGAGTTGGATGTCTTAAGGAATTTTTGATGTGCTTATAAGGTTTGGGTTTTTTGCATGTGGATATCCAGTTCTTCCAGTATATTTATTGAAGGCACAAACCTTTCTCCACCTAATTGCTTTTTCATCTTTGCTAAAAGTCAATTGTCTGTTTTGTGGCTATTTTGGGACTTCATATTGGTACTTTGGTGGTTTATCTATCCAGATATCAGTGCCATTTTGTCATGATTGATGTAATTTTGTGATAAGTCTTGTGATTGGGGAGAGTTAGAGCTCTAATTTTGTTCCTCCATCAAAGTTATTTAGACTATTCTGATTCTTTTGTATTTTTACAAAAATGTAAGAATCAACATGTTAATCCTTATGAAAAATGATATTGTCATTTTGATAATGGATTGTGTTTTCTGATCTTTATTATTTCATTCTCTTTTGTTTTTAATTTCTTAAGGAAAGATATAAGGATATTTCACAACTTTCTCCTTTCCTGATAAATGTACTTGATGTCAATTTTTTTAATTATAATATTTTTTAAAAGAGAAATACAAAGGAACTTAACGTGACATTAGTTACTATTAAAACTCCACAAGAATGAGGTAAACCATAAGCCTAGGGATAAATTCCTAACACTGAGAAAGTACAAGAGTTACCAGAGTGTTCTAGACAAAGCAACAACTTGTGAGACAAAAGTCCTCAGCTAGAGTTCTAACCCTTACCTGTACCATTGCCTTCAAAGTACCAAGTAAGTTTCCTCACTTCGGGGTGTCTGTTTGAATATGCAATCAATACGTACTGCAAACACAAACTAAAAAGGTAAAAATTAAAACATCTTCATGTGGCTGATATGAGGATTAATTATAATCTGAAGAAATGAGCCTCTTAATCATGAGGAAGTGTAATTAATGGAAGAGGAATCAAGAGTCTATCTAGTGCTCCATTTTGACTCAGGTGCTATGAAGATTGAATTCATAATATGTGACCCAGGAGAAGAATATCAGTGCTTCATCAGAAGCTGCAGTGCTGCCTTTGAGTTGTTAATTGATGCTAAAAGGAACATCTTTCATTAACAGTGGGATTACTGTCTGAAGGTTGGAGATTGTGGGAAGGAGAAAAAAAAGTGAACATTGGTCAATATTCAGAGCCAGTGTTATTGATATGATTATCTTGTATTCAGAAAAAAAAGGAAGGTAAATTTTCAAAATTAACCAGTCAAATAATTGTAGCAGCTGATTTTTTTCCATCATATTAAATGTGATTTGGCTTGCAGAAATCTGCTGCCAGGACGCAAGAAGCTCTACAATTCTGAAAAATTAGAATTCTCAAGACATTAAAATCTTCTCTCTTCTACTTCTGTTTCTCTATCTCTGTTTCCTTTACAGAATACTTTTCTCTGTTTATTTCTGCAAAAGACAGTACTCTTAACTCTGAAACACTGTTACTACTGTTTCACACATAAGCAGACATTTTCCCTGTGCCACTCCCCAAGTCTTCTCTCAGAACAGGAAACGTAAACCTGTCTCACCTGTGTCAGTGGGTGGTTGAGCCAGCAATGGTCAGAGGATCAGTGTTACCTTGTGGTCACAGCAACCATAAAGGGTTGGCTTATACCACACAGTATAAGACAGGAAGAGCTGTTTAAACAGAAATAAGGTCTCCCAGTTTTCCTCTTAATAGGAGGTACACTGTTTGACAGTTTTTCTCACTGATTGACTTTGTCAGATGAATTGAAAGGGGGAGGTGTAAGTACTGAAGATAAGAAATAAACTCAGTCACTGTCTTTCTGAAAGACAGGTAATAGAGTTTACCCACACTCTTCCCCAAATTCCAATTACCAATCACAAAACAGTTAATTTTTGCTTTGTGCCAAAATATTTTTTCTGAAAATCAAAATGAAAAAGATTTCCCATCGTATTTTGTTCAAATCAAGCAACATAGCCATAGGTTATGCGCCAAGCCCTGTTCACTTAAAAGTAAACTCAACATTAATCTAGTAATTATCTGCAGTGAGAGTTAATCAACCTTCTCCTAAGTAAAAGAATAAATTTCATGGTATTTCCCAACTCATTAAGGAAAATTGCAAGCTGACATTCTCTGTATATTCCCTCCCACACAACTAACTTGCACAGATAAATTATACTGCCATTTTTGTGAACAAGCCTATATAAATATGAAACTTTTACCAATTTAGCCTTTGCTTTGATAAATTTCCAAAATGAGCTAAGTTTAACCTCTTGTAAATTACCACACTGGGTTAAGGAAGAGTAAGTGCTCCTGGTAGAGATTGAGTGGAACAGAAGCTGCTAGGGGTATCAGTTAATCTTCGTCCCCTTCCTGATCACCTTAGCCAGCTGTCAACATTTTCTGTAGCTTAACTCCCCATCCAGGCTGCAATAAGGAATTATGTTATCACAGGGCAGGCATACTGGCCTCTGAGATACTGGACGGGATCAATAACTTCTGTCCATTGTATGGTTTTGAAAGTATCCTAAGGTTTTGTATGGACTCAGTTTGGAAAGCAGGTGAAGATTAGTATTACTGACTAATAAAATACAAGAGAAGAACAACCTGTGTGCTATTATTACCCATCCCTGGCTCCATCAAAGGAGCTCAGTGCCTGGAAAAGTGCTGTTGTATCCTTATTAGCATGAAGTGTTGTGGCACAGAGTTGGCACTCAATGTATGTAACAATGCTCATGCAACAGTTATTAAACATCTTTCATCTGCCAACTACAATGTATCTTTATATAATCTCTGTTTTGCTCTCTCCATGTATGTATATATGCAAATACATACATGTATATTCATATTCCCACTTTCTCATTTCCCTTTCCCCTTACTGCTCTTCTACTTGCTCACCCTCTCACACTCCAGTAACTATCCTACAGTTAGACAGAATTATCAAGCTTTTACAGGTCGGGGATTTGAAGAGCAATGTGCCTGCAATCATCTGAACAGGCCAGCACAGAGCTGGGAATTGAGGAAGAGGGTCTGAGTCCAGCAGTCTGTTTAGGGCTTTAAAGGATAGAAAACTAACACTAATGAGACATGGATGCATCCCAATTAAATAGGAATCTTACATTTGCTCTAAGGGGCTGTTCTTCACCCATTTGCTTGGCCAACTGGATTTAGCTTCTCCACTATCTGTTTTATTGTCTCAAAATTGCTATACATAGCTTCAATTGCTCTTAGAATCTATATTTAGAATTGCTCGCAAGTAGTCAAAATGATGATAATGATAACCACAAGTAGCCAGGCGAGAACTCATTATATCTCATTCTGTAGTTAAGATAATGGCAGTTGAGGAAGAAAGAGAGAAACACGAAAGAAAAAAAAAAAATTGTCACTCCCCACTCAAACCAAATACCACACATTTCAATAAAAGATTAAAAAGAAAAAGTCAAAAAAGGATTTTGGCTGCAATGTAATTTTACATTTGTGAACATTAGTCATGAAATAATACCAAATCCACTTCACTGGAGTAAATATTTTGTGAAGTCTTTTGTGCTTTTACTGTGATTATTATAAATCACATTTTCCTTCTGTCAGTTATTTTGCTTTATTTTAAAGAAAAACAAATTACAAAAATTACCCTAGTAAAAACCTTTTATCAGCCACCTTTTATTTTCCCAAATAACTTATGTCTTGAGAACCTGTCTCAGGTTGATTTGTTTTTATCATATACTAATTTGGAAAAGTCCATTTTCTGACTATTACTATGACAGATACATCTTGTTCTGCGAATTCCCCCTCCATTGTTTATGTGTCTTATACACAGTCAGTTGTTTATAGAGTAGGCAAAGTTCCAGGTAAAATCACTTCTGGCTAATAAAGTCAGAATTCCGAGTGTGCACATCTGTCTGTGCTACCTCCACATCAGTCCTCTGGGAAGCGCCCCACCAGTGCTTCCAACTTTCCCCGTGAGCTCAACCTATTTGAGCATCCATCCGGCACTCAGTAAGCTTTGGGGAAAGAAGCCTTGTTGGGAGTAGAGGGGTTTGCCTCTTCACCAGCTTTCTAGATTGATTGAAAAGTGTTAGATAAGAGAAGCAATAGAGTAAGTAGCATGTCAGCGTGCCAAACAGAAAGCAGAGCTCTGCCTACTGACAAGACAAGGTGAAGACAGACATGGTGCCAGTGCTTACTAGGCAGGCCAGGCTACATTCTTCTCTGATCATTTGCTGTCACTCTGGCCTAACTCCTATATAGATAGGCTGTTGTTTATGAAGTTAATTCTTCTCACAGCTCTGGTCACAAAGCAAATTGGACTAGTACAGAATCCCATTCAATGGTCAGGTCCAGTTTTGACCTTGTGCAGAAATTTAATTTTGTTCTCCTCCAATTTGGTTTATGACTATAATTGTGGAAAGAACGAAGCTCATGAATGAGGTACCACTAAGAAACTGTTAGCAAGAGCCAGTTCCCTGATACCATGGTTCAGCACCTCTAAAAGAAACTAAGACTCAATTTGGGTCTCACATATATCATTCCATCAATTCATAATTTCAAAATAGCAGCTGGACAAGGGAAAGATGGCCGTTCTTTTCTTGATCACCAGTGAAATGAGAGCTACTATCTCCCTATCGTGCGTGTGTGTGCATGTGTATGTTGAATAGGATTGACCACTGCTTCATAATCATTCCACTTTCTAGATCCCTGTGATTGTTTAACTGACCTTTAAGAAACTATTCCTTCTTTACTCTGTCCCTTTCATGTAGTTGGGTAGACAGCTCACCTTGGCTCTAGGGTAAGTTCATGACTCAAACCCTGACCAGTAGCAATGTTGACCATCTTTTCTATTAAAGCAAGGTTTAGATGAGAATCTTTACCTTTAGAGAAGAGAGGCAGAGCCAGATGTGGCTTGGATCTTAAGGGACCCTCACAGGTTGTGTGTCAAAGGCTTGGTCGTCAGCTGTGTTCAACACTGTGAGGTGATAGAACTTTAAGAGATGGGTCTGATGAAGGGAAATTAGGATACTGGAGGAATTTCTCTTAGGTGACATGGGTACCCTATCCACTGCACTTTTCCCTTGCTCCTTAGCTATGATGAGATGAACAACTTTTGTCTTCTATGCCATGGTGCCATCATGCCCTGTACCAGCACATGGCCAAAATCAATAGGGCTGAGTAACCATGGCCGATCACTCTGAAACTGTAAGTCAAGATAAATATTCTCTCCTTATAAATTTATTATCACAGGTAATTGATCCCAGCGACAAAAAACTAACACAATGAATTAAAAATGTTGACCCAAAATGATCCTAACAGAGAGACAAAATCAGATTTTGGTGGCACAACATAGAATTTTACACCTAACTACGACCAAAATGTGCACCTCTTTTTAACATTAGTGTAAGTCATTAAAAGATGACAGATACCCGACCTGGACCAGGATTTAAAAAGGAGTAATGTCCTCTGAGAGTAATAGTGGAATGATTCATCAGAACAGCAGGAAAGGAATGCAGGCAATGAAAAGGAGGCAAAATTGCAGCGGTGGGGAAAAAGCAGAGGGAGCTGTGGTAATAGAAACACATAAGGCTGGAGGACTAGAGCTGTGGATTGTGAGTAGACAGGGACAGAGTAGGCACTTTTCCTCCAGTGCTAGAGCTTCAGTATGATGAGGCCTTTGTCCTGAGCTACATCCCCTGCACATTTTTATTTTTAAATTTGAGACAGACTTTCATTCCAATCCACGGCGGGCTGGAACTTGCAATCTTCCTGCCTCAGCTGTAAGAGTGGGAGGATTATAGACATGCATTGCATACCAAGCTTCATAGTTTGTTTTTAATTTATCATCCTAAAGTTAAAGAAAAATATGAATAATGTTAAAGCTGCGAATAGTACAGGCAACAAGAGATATTTCTGAGGAAGAGCAGTGAATTATCTGAACAATCAAGAAGTTGAAAGAAACAAGAGGGAACAAAATCTTCATGGAGGACAATGAGAACCACAGGATGACTCAGAAAAACATATCATGTTTTCCTCCGTATTAAACTGTGATGACTTCTCATTGTCACATAAAATACTCCCTCCTTCAAAGCTTATTTTTCCTTTAGTTTGTCACTTTATAGAGCTGGTAAAATTTTCACATAAAATTGTGGCCCACAACATAGTGTTTATCATCTGCCATTATGACTGCCATCTCCTTTACCAGAGTTCAGGATTTGTTGAATGAGTGAATACATGCATACTAAAGAACACGTATCAAATTATTTGCACATTTACTCAATATTTAGCTCATACCCGACCGGTGGGTACTTGGCATAGAATAAGAATATTCAGTCTTTGTTTTCAAGGAGCTCACAAACGGTGGTTTGCTAGTACAGTATTTCTTGGGTGCAGGGCTTGTTTCCCTTTGCTTCACTGTGTGTGTGTGTGTGTGTGTGTGTGTGTGTGTGTGTGTGTGTGTGCTGAGATGAAATGTCTAGAACATTAGTGGTGAATTTATAGCATTGTATTATTTTTCTTTTAAGACAAATAGGTTAATATATGAGCTGTTCTTTTCTAGACTAACCACCTAGGATTCAGGTTTAATTGTAGTGCTGACATTTAGCAATAAATACATGGGTTTTGTGTTGCAGATCTTTAAAATGCTATCCATCACTGCTCTGGAGTGTTAACCCTTTGTAGCTACTTACTATGTTCACTTTATACCTTACTAAAAAGAGAACAGATTTTTATAGCAAGAGAGGCCTGGGAGGTTATGGTAGATTTACAGATGATTCCTGATAATATCTGCTGTGAAAATGACTTGGGGATGTCAAGGGTCCTAAGTGGCTTGGTTTGTCCAAAACTGAGTCTAATATACTTCAGAATATAGCTCAGGAAATTCACAGGTCTGGAGCCCTAGTGGGATGACTAAGGGTGGAGACCTTGTTGGCCACCAGAATACCAAAATACAAAAGAGAATGAATTAAAAAAAATTGAATAAATTCTTCTATGATAAATTCTTGTGCCATATGGTTTGGTGTATCTATATGTAACTACATTGATGATACTAACAATATATATAGTGGATGTATACATACATATATGGAAAGAATACATATTTTGGGAACAGTAGACCCTATGTTCAATTCAGGTCTCTATCCTTGCTAATCTATGATTTTAAAAATTATTTGAATTCTCTGAACCTCAATTTTCTGTTCTTACAATCTTTCTGTTATTGTGAACCTTAAATAAAATAATGAATATCATTTGTTTGATATATATGTGAAGGTGGAAACCAGTGATAAAGATTTTGAAATGTTTAATATTCTATGATGCTGAGTCTAAAATCACACTGAAGAAGATAAATCATTTTGTGATGGTCAGTATGGTCTTGTGTCCTACTTGCACCATGGGACCTGGCCTTGGTATGGGATCCAGCCTTGGTATGGGACCTAGCCTTGTCACTACATTGTGTAGGCATCACCTATTGTTCAGTGCTGTCTTGGTCATGATGAGTGAGCTCTAGAAGTTTGGATGGCAGGATACCTCTGATTATCTTATTCCCCAAACCTGGTAGCTGCCCTTGCAGTTCATCTATTCTGTTTTGAGACATTTTAATCATTTAGTATCCTTTTTTTCACAGATTTAATCTTTCTTCCAAGTGATCTAATGTGGGAAATAAATGTTTCCTGTGATCTGGGAATTCATAATGGGCAATAATCAATTACAGGTTAAGAAAATAAAAGAAGAAATAGGATAGTTGATTTAAAGATCTGAATAGAAAGAGTCAAGGGTTGGACTTAAACTAATTGGTTTCCTGATGCAGTTTTTCTCTAGGGCCTTGAGGAGACCTTTTATTTTAATGAGTATTTGCCAAGATTAGAAGCTTCTCTAAACTCTTGCTACCTAGTTACCATGAAAAAAGACCAGGGAGACTTAACTAGTAACAGCCTCTAAGATTTGTTGCATTCAAAAGGGACATCACACATAATAATCCCTGCAGAGAGGAGTAATTAGTTTGCCCTTTTCTGCGTCCCTCACCCAGGAGTTTTATTTAAATTTTGTGACCAGTGCAGAATTGAGGCTCAGATCAATTGAATTTACTCAGTTTCTAAATTAGACTTGAAGCTTTCTGATTCCCGAAGCTGAGTTTTGGCTATCAACATCACTTACCCAGCTAATTAAGAAATTTCTATTATGTTATCTGCTAAGGAATAATTTGTTTCTGTTGATAATGTAGTAAATGACTTCTGTTACTCTGAATTAGTCAACATTTCCATCATTGAAATGTGTCATCTTTTAAAATATCCCCCATAAATTTTCTATTTGTGTATGTAGGGCCTAAGATGTTACCTAATATTTTAGGCACTGTACAGTAATTAGGAAAATCATTCTGACGTCATCAATAGCTGCATGGAAAGTAAAGGCTTCCTAAAGAAGAGACAGTGCAACTTGATGTCAAAATAAAAAGGAGAGAAATGAGGAGGGAGCCCTGTAGTCCCAAGAATGAGACATCTATTCATGTAGAATCCTGAAAACACAGATGTGTTGGGTAGTGTAATAGTTTTAAAATATGTTGATTCTACACTTCTGAAATCAAGAGTTAGAGTATAATTCCATTCCCCATGACTATCATTTCACCTGAATAATATTTCTAACAATTAGAACATGGCCCAGTGATGTGGTGTGACTTCCAAGGCCAAACCATGGGCTAGTGCGGTCCCTGCCTCTTATTCTCTCTGTCTCTGTCTCTCTGTCTCTCTCTGTCTCTCTCTCTCTCTCTCTCTCTCTCTCTCTGTCTCTCTCTCTCTGTCTCTCTCTTTCTCTCTCTCTGTCTCTCTCTCTGTCTCTCTCTGTCTCTCTCTTTCTCTCTCTGTCTCTCTCTCTCTTTCTCTCTCTCTCTCTCTCTCTCTCTCTCTCTCTCTCTCTCTCTCTCTCCATCTCTCTCCATCTCTCCACATGTTCTTTAGAAGTCCTGAGCCAGCAGATAAGAAGTTTGACTACCTTAACCTATTATGCAGTGAGGACACATGGAGAAACCACACCAGGTTGGAGATAGCTGAAGGAATCTAGCAGATTCATGTCCCACATCTTTGAATCTTCTCAGAAGCTGAACCAGACTGGTGAATGATGAAGCCTTCAAGGTAACTGCAGGCCCAGCTTCCTCCTGTCCCCAGATGCATGAGAAACAAACAGAATCTGTCTACCTCAGACAACTCCAAAGCCATGAGAGGCAGTAGAGAAAGTAATTATTGCTGCTCAGGTCACTGCAGTTGGGGCCCATTGTTGTGCAGAAACAGACAACTGGAGAATGGTGACAAGTCAGTCTGGCTGGAGAAAGTCTTACTCTCAGGAGAAAACTTGTCTAGCTGGACAGCATGGTTAGGTCAGATTCAAGGAAACTTAAATGTTGAAAAGTTCAAGTTTCTGCCTTTACAAAAGTAATTCATTGGGTGTCTTTACCAGATGATGCAGACAGAGGCAAAAACAAAATAAAACAAAACAAAACAAAAAAACACAGCTTGGAATTGGATGGTCAGTGGTAAGAGCTTTGCATAAGGTAAAGTGGTGTAAATGCAGATTAGAGGTGCTGTTTCTGAACTCCTGCACTCAGAGTTGCCATGTGTTTATCTTTTTACCTTTAACCCTAACTCTAACCCTAACCCTAACAAACACAGCTCAGATAAAATTTTCCTTTTAATCAGAAAAACTTAGCTGGTGCTGTTACTTGGTGTTGGTTTGATGCATCATTTTAAGTAACAAGAAAGGAAAAGATGCTGTGGTTCCTGGCCCACAGTAGTCTCTGAAGTTGGGGTATGCAGATTTGAGGAGTTCCTTCTGCACCTTTCATTAAAACCTTTCATTTCCTTTAAACCTTTACCCCTTATCCCTCTCTAGTGCCTTATACAGGCTGAGTACACTGCAGGTCCTGGCTGATAATGGTGGGCAAAAGGAAATCATGGTTTAATACAAATATTAGTTTAAAAGAGAATTTGATTCTATTTTTGGCTTTACCACACTTACTGATTATGTAAAAATTAAGTGAACTCCTTGGGACTAATTTACCCCTTTTGAAATTGCAATAATATTATCTGGTTCATAAGCTCACCACAAGCATTGTAGCCTATTTTAGATTTCTACCTAGCTATTGACATTGCCCATAGCTTTTGTTACCTAGTGTATGCAGATCCTTCTAGACATAATTCTCGAGCCCTGATCTCCCTCTGAATACTGACCAATACATCCATCCCAATATCCACCCAATCCACCCAATATCATTCCCTTTTGGATGTTGCCATGGACAATTGAAAATCAACACTTGAAAAACTGAGATGGACATCTCCTTGCTCCAATATTCCCCCGGGTTTCACTAACCGTAAATAGTTTCAAAGGGCTCTTTCAAAGGAGCCCAAGCTATTCAACAGAGGTGGATTTTAATGACACAGCTGACGCCAATAAAGAGACTAAGAGTTAGGGTCCAGTTTGCTTTGGGATACCTGCACCAGACACGTATGCCACTCTCATGACTGCCTATCTTTTCTTATCCAAATATTTACTTACCCAAGTGTTATGAATTGTGCCTGGATGTCCCCACAAAGTCTCATGTGCTCTGAAGGTTTCACAGGTGGCTGCTTCAAGGTGCAGGAATGTGGATTAAAGGTACGGCTAATGGAAGTACTTCAGTGTGGGTGGCACCTATCAGTAGGTTTGCAGCCTGGGTAGAATCTAGAGAGACAGAAAGAAGGCAGGCTGGCTACTGTTGCTGCCAATGATGCCTTTCCCTGGTCATGACATGAACTGTTTCTCTTCTGCAATGCCTGTCTGCCATGTCAACCTGCCTTGGAGCCTCCCACTACGGGCTGAAGCCTCTACAAAATGTGAGCTGAAGTAAATCTTTACTCCTTTAACTTGTAAACCTTTACTCCTTTAACTTGTGGGTGTCAGCTCTTTTACCCCAGCAACATGAAAAGTAATTAAGACACGGAGTTATTTCATGTGCCCTGCACTTACTGTTCACTCAATATGAGTGAATTTGTAAGTGAAAAGTGTTACTGAATGGTGCACACATTTAATTCATGAATCTAAACCTTATCTGTCCACATGTGTGTAAGTCTGGGCATTTACAAATAAATTATCTCTATCTCAAAACAGCAGCAATAACAAAATAAAATGTGTGCTCAAGATGTCCCGCCACACAATTCTACAGGTGAGCAATTAGGACCATGTATTCACTTCCTAATGTCTCCAAAACATCCTTTAATCTTTTCTATTTAGTAATCCCAAAATGTCTATGGTAGCATTTCATTGTGGGTTTTATTGAGTCATAGCTAACAGATAGGATTCAGAAGATTAATAATTTAAACTGGAACTGGGTGACACTGTGTAGTCTATCTTTGTTATCAGAGTTTATGTAAACCCCAAACAAAACACGAGGATGCAAATGTTCCACAACTTTCCCATGAAGAATTTTCCAACCTGAAAAGAGACCCCGGGCCTCGCGAGGTTCCCAAGGCACCTCTGGGCCTTCCTCTCTCTTATACTTACTTCTTGCCAAGGAGAGATCCTACCTACCTTTCAGATCAATCTTAATAACAAACATAGTTCCGATAAAATTTTCCTTTTAATTAGAAAAACTTAGCTGGTGCTGTTACTTGGTGTTGGTTTGATGAATCATTTTAAGTAACAAGAAAGGAAAAGACGCTGTGGTTCCTGGCCCACAGTAGTCTCGGAAGTTGGGGTGGACAGATTTGAGGAGTTCCTTCTGCACTTTTCATTAGAAGCTTCTGTCTTTGTTCATTTGTTTGCTTCCTTAAAAGAGCCTGAGATGGTTTCCATTTGGTAAATATGGAGACAATTGGGATTAGCCCTGGTTTGCTGAGGGTGACGGAGAAAGCTTAGGTTACTGGAAGAAACCAAACTCACATTTGCACACAAGTGAGGTATGGTGCTACTGAAGATGTTATTTGGGGGCTTAAACCCACTTCTATCTATCTTCTTGCTAGCTATTTGTAGATCCCTTTGATAGTGTGTGCTAAAAAAGATGTCATGAATGCACAATAATTACAGCCACGACGGCATCCTACATATAATAAAAGTGAAGTAATTTTCCCACTCAAAACTTTCAAGAAATTGGTTATAAAAAATGGCCAATTTTTTTCCTTTAAAAATATAGGAAAGAATTTTTTCTAGCAATAAAAGTTGATCATGAGTTCATTTCTATACAATTTTACATATCATTAGAGGCAAATTTTAGTAAAGAGACTCTTTCGATAAGTAATTTTGAAAAGTTTTATTAAATCTGAAGAACTGGCCAGAAATAGTGTTTTCCTGTACTCTAAATCACCAGGATGTTAGTACTAATATTTTAAAAAACATAATATTCCTTGAATATGAGAAAGGGGAAATTCGGTGGTTAAGAAATAAAAGGAATCTGAAAATGGTAGAAATTGAAAGAGAATAGGTTAATTCTAGTCCCAGCAACGCTGAAGTAGATTATATTTCATGAATTTAAATAAAAATTGAGAACTCTGAAAGGTAAAGAAATAGTTCTAAGGTCTTAAAGAAAAACAAATTTAGGCAAAAACTAGAGACTATTTCATCTTTGAGGGAATTAAATGACAAAGTAAATTTTATAGATATTTTTCCTTCAGTCACTTCACACTAATTTTGCATACAAGTGCAAAAATTCATGTAGAAAATTTCAGGCTTGATTGGTGTGTGCCAGGGCAGAAACCGAAGCTGACAAATTAAGCTAGAAATTGAGAAAGCAATCCTGAAAAGCACAAAGGCAAAGTGGAAAGACGTTAAACATTGCAACAAAATCCTTTCACATGCATGACTGGCCCCTAAATTTCACAAGGCTGCAAAAGAACCAAGCAGAATGTAATAATTCCATAACTAAAAGTCTAAGGAGAAATTTCAAACACTCTCCACCACAGGGGCAAATAAATAGTTTAGAGTTTAAATAGACAGATATGGTAATCACTATGGGCTTTCTGTGGAAATTTTAGAAAGATTGAATCTTCAGAGTAGAGATTAGGTGTAGGACTGAGGATTCTCCAGTGAGACCAAGGTCAGATTGGAAGAATGTGAAGAAGAACATAACAAAGAGTAAACTAAGGAATGCTCAGAATCAATAGTGCATTGATCAATAATTTGTTTATTAAAATAAAATAAATATCATTCTAAGAAACTTGCCTGAGGTCAGAATTTAAAACTTATCCTGGACCTTGAATTTGTGTCCAAGGAAGTGGTTCAGGGTTAGTCACAGGCCATCTTCTGGAGCTGGAGGTGCCATCAGTTTTCCCCACAGCACACTATGATAATAAGAAAGAAAGAGGATCATTGTCATCAAAGGTGAGTTTTCCAAAGTGAGGGCTCCAAGTTCCATGGCAAATACAATATGAGTCACGCACTGCACTCAGCATGTACCTGATGATTCTATGTCAAACTGGAGTTTGAAACAGGAAGCACACTGTGATTCTTAGACCAATATGTGGGCTCGTGCTAGTGACAGCTTTCCATGACTGTGGAGCCTTGTGGCCTTGGTGAGACACACACGTCATTTTTCATGCCTACCACAGATCTCCCTCACAAAATGAATGTACTTCTTGTCACTCAACTATTTGCCTGTGATCACAAAGAAAGGCTTTAGCACCAAATGTTCTCCACGTAGCCCCTTAGGTGCTTTACTTCCATTCTTAGAACACAGCTCCAAGCAAAGTGAATAAATGACACTGATCTGGTTAAAAGAAAAGTAAAAAGAAAGGCGAAAACATTGTCTACTGTTGCATAAATATAAAAAAGGAAAAAGAACAAGAGTTTAATTTCCTGTGAGTTTTTCAAGCAATCTGGGGTTTAGCGTAAGAAATATTAAATGCAGCCTGAAACTTTGAGAAAGAATGTGATTTTATGTTTTAGTCTTACTTACAATGAATGAGAATGCCAGTTCCCATTTCAGCAACCGTATTTTATCAAGCTGTGCTCTGTAGGTTGATCCTTCTGCACAGTAGATTACCAGAGAGGTGCTGCTCAGCTTTCCAGGGCTGAGAAAGGCCCCAGGGACACAACTGAAAAAAAAAAGACAGGTAAATCTCTGGCTTTCTTTTTCTTTCTTTCTTTTTTTTTTTTTTTCCTTCTTCTTTTTCACTTCTCCTGCTTTTTAAATAGGGTTCTATTGCTACCACAAACACTTCTTTCTGCCTCATATGTGCTTTTCATTTGTTTGGCCTAAGGTGAAGCTGGTGCACGCCTTCCCAGCACAAGGTAGGCGTGGGAAAGGAGTGTCACTGGTCAGATGCCTAAGACTACGTCACTGTCTTGGAAATTTTCTGATTCTGAGTGTTAGGCCAAGAGATCTCATTTTTTCACTAAAGCACAACTATGTACCTTGAAATTCTGTATTGCAGGCCTTGTAATTAATAACTTTGGAACACACGTGTTAATTTTTAGTCTTCTTAGGATAAAAACAAGTTTGCTGTTTGGGGGGATAGAATCCCAGACTTCACATACTAGGCAACCATGCTGCACTTGAGCTAAACCTCAAGATGAAATTTGTACAGTCTTGACTTTCAATCCACCCTTTCACCTCTCCATTACTCTAAACTGTATATTTCTTACCATCTCATATTTATTCATATTTTCCTCCTATCTCCACCAGTCTTACTTTTCCTCTACTGATTCAAGATACTGACCACATTCAAAAGACCTTGCATTTATCACCTCTGTCCCCAGCTATCAAATACTCCTTTTTGTTTATTTGACCTATCACTGCAACTTACAGCACTTATTGTGTGCATAATCCACTTTAATATTCAATCATTAAAGTTTTTGGTCTTAGTTTTTATGACACATGTAACTAACACACAAGGGGAGACGGGAGAACCAGCAGAGATCCTAGGCACTTGTATAAAGGCAACATGACCTGGAATTTATTGTGCCTAGGTGCAGGTAGACAGAGTATGATAAAACCATCTTATCTGAACAAAGAGAAGTGTTTCCCTTTTATAGAGACAGAGAGAAGAATGCAGGGAACATTATGAGGAAAAATCCCTGTAAACATCTGTGGTCAAAGCTCTCTGACGGTCCTGCACCACAGCAACAAGTGCCTGAAGCATTCAGTGTAAATTCTTCAGCATCTCCAGATGTTCCCAGATGTTCCAGGATCTGCCAAATTCCTTGTCATGTCTCCTTCACGATATCCAGTCCTTGCTGCTGACAGCCTCAAGCTGAGCTAAATTCTCTGCCGAGAATAGTGCTTCTGCTGGCAGGCAAGTGGGACAAGAAGAGACAGGTTCACTTGGAGCCTTACATTTTTCATCATTATCATTTTGATTTTTCATAACCAAAGAGATCTGTATACTCTAACACAGCAGAACCCACAGTTTTGTATCCTTTATGTACCACAGGATGTGGCAATACATGACACTGGAGTGACCCTGATCCTTTCCCTGCTTTATCACTGTTTCATGGGATGCCATCTTTCTCCAGCCACTGACTTCTTAACTCCCCAAATTTAGGTTATTTCACTGTTATTTTGATAATTTTGAGAAAAACAGAAATATTCCTGAGTTTTCCTAAGTTTATAATCTAGAAGTTCCAGGACAAGGTAACAATATTTTATTAATCTTCATGAAATTATTCTAAAGTACCCTGCAGCAGGTGACATAAGACCAAGCTGGGAAAAAGGATTATGAGAGAGTTTTAACAGTGTTTCTACAGTGGTCCTGAGGTGCAAGCAAATCCTTTCTCAAAACAAAGAACAGCCAGACCCAGCTGCATGACCTCAAGCATTCTAAACACTGACCAAAAGTAAGGCTGGAGAGAAGAGATTCCTGTTGAGGAGGTGACATTTGAAGCCAGCTGGCTGCCTCTGTGATATGCCAATGAGCCTGGGATTGTTTCACAAGGTGATTTTCCAAAGTGATCATCAACAGAGGAAACCTGCTCACCTTGCTTGAGTGGACACACACCCAAGATTTGTAATGTGCCTCAAGGTTTTTCATTCACTGTTAAATCCTGTCACTTGATTCTGTCATGCTTTATTCCTTCCCAGTTCCCCTGTGGCAGGCATAAAAACATCCAGTCCTATTCACGATTGAAATGTTACATGAAGAGCCATTGTCACATTTACCATGTAAGGAAGGATGGACCAGGGTGCAGCTGGGCAGGTGGCTGGTTCTTTTCAGTGGCTCCTCTAGTGCTAATCAGCAGCCCCAGTGGAGATCTTATCTGTGTGGCTCCAGTGGCTGCCCGTGGATGCACAGGAGACACAGAGGGAGAACAGAATGGCACAATAAAAGCAGTTCTACTGCAGGCAAAATTTTCAGGTCCGAGGAGATATGAGCTCCAGTGCCTACTCTCTACAAGAAGATAGTTAAAGCTGTTAAATGCGCTATTGAATATTTTAATGCATTGATTGTCTCACTCAAGCTTTGCATAAATGTAATGTCCATTTTTCAGATGAAGAAACGTGTTTTAGAAAACACAAATGAGTTGCCTATTTTTGCAGCTTTTGTAGATGATAAAATTGGAGATTTCAAGCAGACAGGGTAATTTTGGAAATGACTCCTCTCTGCTAAAAAGCTGTGTCACTACCTCACAACATTAGGAACCTGGGAGAACTTAATCTATTCAGATGTGTAGTACAGAAGCTCTCTAGCCTGTGGAAGGTCAAAAAGGAAAATTATGGTCTCTATTGAATGCATATTTGTTTTATACCATCTTAAAGTTAAAAAATCTTTAGTCAAATCATTGCTAGCCAAGGACTGTCTGTATTCTTGTATGTAAATGCAAATTCTGAGTGTTATGTAAAATCAATCTATAACCCAAAACAAACATAAAAAATGCATGCAGGGGAGGCCATTTAAAATTAAAACTGTACATCAATACACACAGGGTAGAGCCCCCATTTATTATCCAAGATGGTATGCAACTTTTAGTTCCATGCCTCTATATTATGCTGATCTAATGTTCAAGATAGCTCAAAGTTTATTTTTCTAGAGTATATAACATCTTTAAACATTAGATAAAAAATTGTATGACAAATTCAAAAGCATGCCTGCATAGTGCTAGTTTGGGTTTTATGCTTTATAATAGTAATATTACATAGTAATATTAAAAACAAGTAGCTTTTTTACCATGTGAAAAGAAGAAAGCATTTACTCCTCATAATCTATGATATTATATCTCAGAATGTAACTAAGAGTGAAAAGTTGCACTGTATAATTTCTTCAAATGTACCTGAGTCTAAATCTTTGAATTTTCATATGAAAATCATAGCTGTGATATTGAGCAACTTATGGTATGATTAAGCATATGGAAATCACATATATTTAAAACATTTCAGATTTCTTCTTGAAAAAGCTTACAGACATATTCTATATTTGTTAAAGGAGTCATTGAAATACAACACTTAAAGAACTTCAAAGTGAGACAGTTGTCAGAGAGCAGTGAGCATAATGAAATAAAAGTTCTAACTATGCAATATAACAACCATGGCTAAATTCCTATCACCTTGTTTTGAAATCCTCTATTGCCATTTTTGTTGTTGTTGTCATTGTTGCTGCCGTTTTGATTTTGTTATTGTTTTTTAATTGTTTGCTTCTTGATTTTTCTGTTCTTTCTCTTTAAAATAAAAAGAAATCTAACAGTAGAAAAACATTTGATAAAATGCAGTAAACAACAAAAGGGTTCTGGGACTAAGGCTTTGTCAGGATGTATTATCCACATGAGAAATATGATGCGAGAAATTAAAGACTTTTCATATAACTGTGGATTTTTAAAGGGAAAAGGCAGTTATACTTGTTCTTCCTAACTCCAAAGGCTTAAATTATCTGTCACAACTACACAAGCCTGCTCCAAGAGACCCCCAGCTCACTCCTGGTGGAGGCGTTCGGAGACGAGCTAACAGAAGGAATGATGGGGCCGCTGATGCAAGGATCTCAGCCCTGTAAGTGCCAAGAATAATTAACTGTTTCAGAGTCTTGTATGGGGCAGGCAGTTCCTGGCCACACTGTAGCAGCCATCTGACAGTGAAGCCAATGGGCTAAATTCTAAATTCCCATTTCAGAATCAGGACTCTCACTGAGGACACATCCTATGCGATTCATTGTCCTTTGGATTGCCCTTACTATCTTTTTAAATGCCTGGCCCACCCTATAGAGTTTCTTCTCTATTGTAAATGAATAAAATAATAACTTGCAAACTTCTGTAGCAAAGAAGTAGAAAAACAGGTAGCCACCTTACTCAGCTCATACCACATTGCACACACGGAGTCACCCCTGGAATTAGGAGGTCTGGGAAGACAGAACAAAAAGTCTGCAGGAAGAGAGTGACACCTGTGACAGTTTTCTGGGTTAGGATGCTTGCAGTGATTCCTACTGCTAATACAGTAACCAACTCCTGAGAACTCAAGGGCCTCTTAAGGTAAATGGATAAAAATAATCTAGGTACAGTTAAGGGGAAGAATACTAAAAGGAGAAAACGGGGGAAAGGAGGAGTTTTCAGACAGGATAGTTATCTGATTAGTGCAGTGAGTTCCTTCACAACTAACTGCACTTAGAACTGCACAGAATTTTCTGAAAAGGTTCTGGTTGAGCAAGACATTGTGGTGACAATGCAAACCAAACTCAATGCTACCGCCAGTGTCACTGGTTCCAGAGAAAGGGCAGAGCCTTTGGTTATTAAAATTCACAATTTGAATGCATGCTCTGCTGCAGAAAGATAGCACAAGTGCTTCCTCAAGACTCAGAAACTCTATTCAAGTTTTTAACTGTTTTCCTCAATGATTGAACAAAAGAAGTAAGATGTCCATGTTTTTCAACTCAAATTTTGCTAAATTAAAATGATCTCTTGGTAAGCGAAGGTCAACCAACTCTTGAGTCTTTTTCTTCATGGAGAACAAACGGACACTCAGCATTGTGGTTTACAGCTTTATTATAACCAAAAAGTTTCCTGCAGGTGCGAACAGCAAGGCCCATGGAGCCCGCAGTGGATTACTGAATATAAACCCCTGGGATGAAACCCAGATGCATATGCCTTCTAGAATTAAGAACTCTTCTGGAAATAAAAGCGGGGAATTTATAATGTATAATTCTGTTTTCAAGTATCTGAAGTCTGCAAAGGAACAAAGTCAGTCCACTTGCCCGCGAGGTACAGCATGCATGTTCTCTCTGTGCCATGAATTGGACTGTTCTGAAATATGCTGTGTGGCACAGAGTATCAGTGAGTTATCAAGAGAGCAAATCTATAGATCTTGTCAATTAGTATAATCTAGATGGTTTAGAAAGAAATTAGATACAAGATATGGTAAGGGGCTCATTATAAAATGAACAATTACGTTTTTAGGTGTTGAAATCTATAAAATTTACAAAGACACAAGATTTATCCTTCAGTATGTCAAATAATTAACATTATTTGACAAGTGAAAAGATAAATGTTTCCTCAATGGATTTGAATTTGGAATTCGGAAAAATACTTAAAAATTATTATTAGTTATAGCACCTATGCCAGGGTTAAATAAACTACTTATCCGGTGCGGCTGCCTGCTTTTATTAGTGCATTAGCAGTATATAGTGTTTATCTTCTAGGGAGCAGATACATATAAATAATGCATCTTAGTTCTTTTTCAATCCCCCTTGCCTTTCTTGCCTCTTATCTATGCCCATCTCTTGATCTTCTTTTGTGTTTTGTACACATTGGCAGTATATTTTGTTTACATTCCTTGGGTGGAGTTGGCAACTGTACACAATACATTTTAATTCCTTTTCATCCCTTTTCCCTGCCTTCTCCCTGCATCTCATCAATTTCTTTCCACTCTGAGAAAGAGCTGTCTCTCTACTTCTTATTATCTATCTTTTATTTTGCTATTTATTTGTACTTTGTGTTGCTCATATAAGAGAAACTAAGTGACATTTAACTTCCATGACTGATTTATCTCATTTAATGTCATGATCCCAAAGTGCATTCTTTTTCTTACAAATGACTCAAACTTATCTCTCTTCTTGGCAGAGTAATAATCCATTATATAGAGATGTCATATTTTCTTTATATACTCATCTATTCATGAAATATAGGCTTTTTATGAGATTTAGCTATTACTAATTGTGCTGTTACAAACATGGATATGCATGCATCACATATGATGTCTTTACCATTTTGGGAAGATTCCTTGAAAGGGAATAGCTGGTTGAAGTGGAATTTCTAGTTTCATGCTTTCAGGAATCTTCATATTGATTTCCACAGTGGTTGTACTAAATTTATATTCCCACCAATACTGTAGATGAGTTCTTTGTTCCTCACATCCTCTCTAATATTTGCTATTATTTGATCTCTTGATGGTAGCCATTTTTTCTGGGTAAGATGAAGTGTCAGCATTGTTTTAATTTATATTGTCTAATGGTCATGGATGATAAGCATTTCTTCATGTTTTTATTGACCATTTTTACTTCTATGAACTGCTATTTATTTCACTAGCCCATTTTTTTGATTGAGTGTTCTAATTTTTTTGAGATCTTTACATGTGTTAGATATGAGTCCTCTGGCCAAATAATTGTGGATAGAATCACTCTCCCATTTTTAGTTTGTTTTTTGACTCTATTGTTTGTTTCTTTTGCTGTAGAGATTTTAATTTGATGCAATATGATTTGTTGATTCTCAGTACTATTTGTTTTACAACTAGAATTCTGTTCAGAAATTCATTGCCTAAGTTTATGACTTTAATTTTTATCTATTTCTTCTTCTAGTAAGTGCATTACAACAATCAACCCCATACTTTTCTATTATAAATTTGTATTTTAGTGCAGTAGTAGCTGACTGTGCATCTCAGTAGCTGCACATAGGGGATACAAGAAACAGTCTTTGTGCTTACTCAGTTGGTTCGGTGAACTGCAAGGGTATGTGCATGTGTGCCAAAGGCATTTTACCCAAGTAATGCTCATTGTAATGGGTTTTGCATTTACCAGAGCATCACAGAGGGTGAAATACACCCACATAACTCTTCTGTTATGTAAACGTGTATTTTACCATAATAGAATGTGATTGTGACACATAGTAGTGGCACCAGGGAAAAACAAAACCCATCTGGGAATTCACCCAGTGGCAAAGAATACACAGGAGTTGCAACAGGTGAGTTTTATTGATAAAAGGCTTGTTGCTAAGTTTATGTACATTTAGGACTTTTTTAAAAAGTTTTCTTTTGATTTTTCAGGTAGAAGTAGCCCAATTTAGTAAAATGCCACAGGATAAACTAGATTTACAAGGTTTGGAGAAGGTCAAAAGTGAATCACCAGATTACTCATGCATGGATGATGATATTAATGATTTTGACATTGGCCATGTGAGCCAAAGTCCCTGTAACAGTGAAATGGAGCAATAATTGATCAGTACAGATACAGAGAATGCAGACCTCTTTGATTCAGATGTCAAAGAAAACATAATATGAGTACATGTATGACTAATTAAATGGTATACAATAGTCACACAACCTAATAGATCTCAGACAATAGGACAATCAAGAGAAATGTAAGGTTTCGAAATTCTCTGGGGCACCCAAACCTACCAAGTGTTCCCACTGACTTCCAGAGCACTGCTCCAACTTCACAGGGCTTCAGTATCACTTACCACACCCGACAAGGCTGGGTGAGTGTAGGAGGCCTGGTGTCCATGTGCACATATGTTTCTGCATGCTTAACCCCACATAGTGTTTGCATTTAAATCACCAGTTTAATTATATCCATTTACCACAGATTAATTAAATTATGATTCACTATGTAGTAAAATTGGCTTGTTAAATACAACTCAAAAATATAGCAGGTCACTAAGTAGGTATCAAATATATAAACATAAAAATATGTCAATGACAGTGTATTAAAATTACTTATAAAAATTAAATTATAAGGTATCTTCTTTTCTTAAATAGTTTACATTTAAAAAATAGTACTAGGGACCCAAAGGCAAGAAGACATTTGTATGTCTAATAATGAAAGTAGGATTCTTTAAATTCAGTGTCTCATCCCACAAGGCACAAAACTATCCTGCAAGTGGTAGAATACTATGCCTTCTATAGGAAATAAAAGAAATTGAATATGTGTTTAGTATTAGTTCAATGGGATGCATTAAGCCACACTCCCTGGAATAAAGTCAAATAGAAAAAATTGGTTGGACTGGAAAGGTTTAAGGAGAGATAAAAAGGAAAAGATACAGAATTTGAAAGTCAAACTAGAATTGGCAGGTAGGAATTCTGGCTGTCTCTTAAGCTTCTGTGTCTACCAATAATTACACGATTGATTGCCAGATAGCCAGAGGAATCAGGAGAAAGAGCCACAGATATGATTTGGTACCCAAAGCATTATGAAAATGAGACTTGTGCTGAGCTTCCTTCCTGGTGGAAGTTTGGAAATTGAACGTATCGTTAAAACTCCAGTTCTTACTGTATTCCCTGATGAATGAGCAAGGTTAAAGGGTTGGAGTAAGAAATAAAAGACAAGGGAACACTGTCTTTCCTATCATTGCAGATATTACCTCAAAGTTAAGGGCCACCCTCCTATTACCCTGAAGGAATAATGGGATCACATTAACTAGGAAGGCACCTGGAATCCCTCAAGGTCAGGATGATGGATGGAGCTCCATGCATAGGCAGCCACTTTCAACCCTGGCACTGTAGGCTGAACAAGGAAAAGCACAATTTCAAAGTCAGCCTAGGTTACATAACCAGATGCTAGTTAAAAAACTAAACAACAACCGAGAAACACATTTCACTCCTTTATTTGTTTCACTTGGAAATTTAGAAATGGCACCTGGCCATTCCCTTTCTCTTCAGATTTTGGGTGACAGCAAAGTCCTCAGATTTTGATGTCATATGTTGATGTATTTTTTATACCAAGTTAATTTCCTCAGGATTCCTTGACTGACACTGTGTTTGGAATTAACTGAATGGTTTAGCATCAAAAGAAGTTGTCCTTGTCTTAAGTCAAGGCTTGGCTGGATCACAAGTGCTTTAATCCAAAGTTTCAGATCCAATTTTTGAGGGATGCTTGAGTTACAGACTGTTGTGTTGGTTAGGTCCCAGCTGTCAGCATATGACTTGGAAACTGAGTTAATAATGCCCACAGAGCCAAGAATTTTCAATTCCCTAGCAACCTCTCCATCTAGCATTACACATAATAATTTTTGTAAAATGTTTGCCATAACATTCTATTACTTCATGTTTGAAATTCATATTCATGGTACATCTGCAGGAGAACTAATAGATGATATAAGGATTTTAAGGCTGAATGAACCACAGAGCCAATTCTTGTATGCATACAATCTTTTGAAGGAAAATTGGATTATAGAACGGGAACAGTTCCATATTACATAATAAACATTATAAAATAAATATTTGTCTGAGAATTTTCTGGAAGAATAAGACTAGGGTCTTAGAATTGCATGCCAAAATGCATTTTCAAAGATGGACCTCCAGAAAGAAAAAAATAAGTACTGAAAGTAATAGCATAATGCTTACTTTGCTAATTTTATCAATAAGTACACTAAATTTTACATGCATTATTATACTTATTACTTTGAACCATCATAATGGTAGACAGATACATGTCATTACCAGTTTTCTTTTACTCTAAGTTCAGTTCAGCAGTCTAAGTGGAACTCAATATTCAGCCATTTACCTTTAATATACTTGCTCTTAAATTCACAGATCCTGCCTTCCCTGCCAACAAGGGAACAGGCACTGGAGGCAAATAGAGACAGAGACACCTGTGCATAACAGAGAGCTGAGCAAGTAGGAGATTGAAAATACACTAGGGTGTCAAGAAGGGGTCATATTAGGGGACATGATTGCTGTAGTAAGAAGCCTGAGTTTCTAAAAGGAAAGGAAATGAGGACCATTGAGTGACACTGAGCTACCATGTTATGGTCATATTTTCACACTAGTGACCTTGCTCCAGCAGAATTGCACATCTTTAGGTTAGAGACAGATTGGAGTAGGGATAGAGACACAAATAAGAAAGCTGTGATAGAATCTAGAGACAGAGGAAGGTGGACGGGGAGAGGAACAGGGATAAAAAGAATCAAGGTAAATGTACATATCCCTACTGCCTAAGATCAATGTGAATTTCATGTACTGTGAATATGTACTAATAAAAACCAAACTGTTAAAAAAATAAAATAACTGTTGCCTGAAGTTAAGCAATGACAATAAGATGCAGAGGTAAAGTAGGAGTTCAAAGCCATTCTAAAGCTGTAAGGCTTGTTGAACAATTGTGCATGAGAGTAGGTATTTTAGACCCTTGTATAGTAGAGCAATGAGGTAACTAGATAGCCGTGAATCAAAATATGGAATACAGAAAGTTGAAGAGCAGTTTGTAAAGGAAATACCCAGATCAATGTTTTGTTCGTGTGAAATTGCAGGGGTTTCTAGATGATCCACATGGAGACATGTACAAGAATCTGCAGCTCTAAGATTCAGATGAGACATTAGATGACCCCTCATATACTAAAATACATATTTGAGGAGTTTGTCTTTTGGGGGAGGCAGAGAGAATTTCATCATCAAATCAGTGTTCAAATGAGTGGCCTCAGTTACCACTAATATTCCTAACCACATTACCAAGGCCAGAAAACAGTAGCAGAATTTTTAGTGATGTGTCTGCTTATAATTTTACATACAATACCAATAATGCACATATCACTTATATTAACTATGTCCACTTCTCTTTTACCAAGTTTTCAAAAATACATCCAATCCTTCACTCCTCAAAAGCCCTTTGAAATGGCACTTCATAGTTTCTCCAACACATGAAGCATATGCTAGACTCATTGAATCTTTTATGTAGGTTGGCAAATAGAATGCTTTGCAAGTTCTGAGCCAGGGCCCCAGGGAGTCTTGCATGCTTCTAATCTCTATCTCTTGGAAACTCCTCACTGTCAGAATGAGAAGCCAGGGATAACATGCTAGGCATAAAAAGTGACAGGGAGAGAAGCTACATTTTCCCTAGCCATGGCCATTCCTTGGTGCCTCACCATCTGCTGATCCTGGGTGCAGAGCAAGTGAGACCTGGTCGCTTCCTACTGGTCCCGGGACACATCTACACTAGGGAATGTTATGGTTTCGATACACTGATTATTAAAAATGCATTGCTAGTAATCACAAATCCTGCCTAAACTTTCAATAGTCTTTGCCATTTGCTATAGGACTTCAAAGAAAAATAAAATAATAATTAGAGCTAAAAAGAAATGTCAAATAGATGTAAAATTACGTGAAAGTATGACTTTTATGTTTTATTATAAATATAGATGTTTGGGACTGGAGGTTTAGCTCAGCAGCATAAGCGCCTGCCTTGCAAGCAGGCAGTCGTGAGTTCGATCTCTGGTACCGATAAAAAAGGAAAAAGACAAAAATAAATAAATAAATAAATAAATAAATAAGTAAAGATGTTATGGATAACATATTTACATATTTATGTAGCATATACCAAGTAGAACAAGAATATCATCCAAAAGTGAGCCTTTTTTTCTAGAATTTGACTCACTCGTCACACCAGGCTGATATCTGCAGACTCACAGGGAGGCAGGTCCTTGGCGTTCCTCACTTCAGACACTCAAGCTTCGCATGAACTAGAGCAAGACACCATTTCTGGCTTCCTGTGAATTTTTCAATTTTTTTTTCTTTTTCGTAAAATCATGTGATTTTTCTTTTAAGGAGCAACTTAATTTTTCAAAGAATAATATGCTCAAATGAATTTTCATGAAAATGATCTTAAAATAATTTTATTCACATCTCCAGTGACTTTACCATCTCATATCTTTTAGGGAAGTCAATATATATTACTGTTCCACATTGGGGCTTCTTTTACCACACACCCATAGGAGCAGGACGATGAGCATAAGCCCTGCTCAGCTTCTGTGTACTTGGTTTTAGATCATTTTGAACTCATCTGTTTCATTTAGACAGATAAGACTTTTCAGTACAAGAGTTTCAGTCTCCCCAGCTCCCAGTTCAGTCTCTAAGGTGTATTTGAACTGGGCTTGACCTCATCTACCACTGACATCTGCTAAGACCCACATCTAGGGCACCAGGCAGCTCAAAATTTAGACAGCACATTAGTGCTCTCTAAACCACAGGAGGGGCTTTTATGTGAACTCAGCTCTGATGAACTTACCATCCCTCTTTATAGAATGGACACTCTTCTTGCTCTGATTTTATCAACACCCTTGTGGTCTCCTGGATTTCACAGTCTCTTCGGTATTGCTCTCATTGCTTGCTCCTCGCATCTGCATTCAGAGTACATTATCTGACCCGCGGGATTCATACAGGTGAACAAAATCCACCTGGTTTTGTGCATAGGAGTTTGTTCCTGCTTGCAAGGTGGAATCAACTTTCACAGATCCCCACTGGTGTCACAGATGGGAGTGGAGGCTTCCCACAGACAACAAATTTAAAAGACTATGCTTTGGAAAGAACATATATGACCACAAATTGAAGCTCACACAATTTACTTCCAGCCAACAAGCAGGCATACTTGATTGGATAGGAAGCCCATAGGCATCCTTACCTGGCTGGGAAAATTGAAACTTGCACAAGCAAATCCAAATACTTTTGAAGTCACTGCTCTTCAGAACACAAAGTGATTAAGAAGTCAGACAAGAGCTCTGTACAAAGAGAGTCATGGGAATGTAAAATATTGCTTTGGGAAACAATTTGAAAGTTTCTCTAATAGGGAAACTTGCAATTACTAAGGGATCTAGCAATTCTTCCCTTATTTCCACTCAAAATCTTGAATTGATTGCTCTTGTTAGCATTGTTCACCTGTAAGCAACTCAATTTCCACCAACTAATGTGTGGATAAAGAAAATGAAACATAAATACAAAATGTACTGCTATTGGCAATAAGAACATGTGATGTACTAATACATGCTGTGATGTGGATGAATCCTGAGGGCATTAGAAGTCAAAAAGGAAGATATAAATGACCATATACTCTCTCTTATGAATACAAAGGAAAAACGGAGATTGGGTTCCAAGGAATGTAGGACAATAAAAATGCTCTATGACTCATTGTACTGATGCATGCTCTCACATGAGAATACACTAAAAAAAATCATTGAGTTTGTTGGTGGTGAACTGTCTCGTGTGTAAATTAAGATTTACAGCTGTTCTACAATTTTCTGAGAAGTAATTGCAAGTTATCCTCATATACTGAATTGCTCTAGCAAATAACATGAATATAATGAGATTAAGTTTATAAAAGCTGTTACTCTAACATAAAGCAAGGCTCTGCAGTGTGAAAATTGAGTGGATTATTTTGCCAGCTGTAGTCCAGTAGGTCTCTCTTCTATAAGAAGTCCCATAGATCTGCCTGCTTCATTTTCAACCCACAGGAATTTTTGGTGTGAGGTTAATGTGCAACCCCAGAAAGTTTTCTTCTGATTACTTCTCTGGGACTCATCTTTTGATTGTCACTGAACAGCATTTAATGACTTCTGACACAGATAAAATTAGAGCACACAGAAAATACAATCAGGGGATGACCTGGGGCTAAGCAGGTGATAAGCTAAGTTATCACCAATAAGGCTGTGTTGTATAAGGCTTTATTTAGATGTGTTTTAACTATTTTACAGATACATTTAGTTTCTATAACTTAATGGTGATAGCCCTTCCTCATCAAAAAATTGTGCAATCTTAAAATCAGATCTTTACCCCCGGTACTTGGCCTCACTAGGCGAGGGAGAGATGGAAGGGAGTTTGAGGAAAAATAAAAAAAATAGAGAAATGCAGTATAACTCACTGAATTTGGAATCATAAAAAAATGAACATTAAGGCAGCTTAGTAGAGGGTGATACAGAAAAATCAAATTGTTCCTTTATTCCTGAATTTCCTAATCTGAAAAATGGCACACAGACTGTAACAATCATAACCTCAACCTGAAGATGAAGAAACATGTTATATAGGAAACTGTTGTAAATAAAAGGCTGTCTTTAATCATAATAATACTGTATGTGTTCTATAGTTTGACTCACGTTGCCTTTGCTCCTCTCAGCGTATTATTTTGTCTATTGCATGGATCTGCACTGGGAAAGTCCAAAAGTCAGTGGTGGAAGCTAAAAAATCTACACCAGTGGGGTGAAGGATATGTGCCAGTAGGTTGAGGGTTCTGCACTGGAGCCAAGAGGTGATGCTCAAAATAAAAGCCAGGGCTCCCCTGAAAAGTAGCAAGGCAAGCCTCAGTGACAGTGAGGTCCCAAGCTCCTCTGATGATGGGAACAGCAAAGTTCCTATCAGGAAGCCAGCCTGACAAGCTTCTTCAGGAGACTAAATAGCACACATCTTCCACTCAACAGCCAGGAAGCGATGTTCAAAATGAGCAACAGAGCTCCTCAGTGTGAACCACAGCCATGCTCAGAAACAAAGTCCTGAGCTCCTTTGACAGTGAGAGCAGCCAACTTCATATCAGAGAAGCAAACACAACAAGGTCCTCCAGGAGAATCAATAGTTTCAAACAACCCTGACATTTAGGAGAATCCACAATGCCACTCTCCCTCTCCAGGTCCCCTTTTTATGCTGGCAGTTTTCCTCAGTGGGCCATCTATACTCAGGACCACTCTGAGTCAGTTCAGCTGGTGTTTAAAATGACTATCAGTTTTTAATCCACCACATGTCCTAGCTTATGATTGTCTTCCTAGTAGGACAAATATCTCGCTTTAGGCTATCTCAAACCACATAGCAATCAACACAAACTGTGAACATCTGAAATGTGTGAATCACCCTTTCAATTTCTTTTCTCTCTGCATTTTCAATGGGAGTCAGACAACTGGACCATCTCAGAACAGACTTCAGCTGTAAGCTCAATTATGTAAAATATGTATCCTTGGGCACTCATAGCTGCCAATGGAGGGAATTCGGGGAATTAGTTTGGGAAACAAGACTAACGGAGTTAAATGCTTCCATTTTGGATTTTTCAAATTTCTAGAAATTACAGCTACCGTTTAAATTATGAATAAATAAATGGAGCGCACACTGGTTCCTTTGAAAGTCTTAGCTACAGTTGTATAAATTTAAAACTATTGACCCAGGATCCTTCATGCAAATAGCATTCAGAGTGTCTGACAGCATGAAAATAAACCAGAACCTTGTCCCATTTAGGCAGCAAAATAGAGCCCTCAACAAAGCTGAGAGAGAGAAAGAGAGAGAGACAGACAGACAGACAGACAGAGAGAGAGACAGAGACAGAGAGAGAGACACACACACACACACACAGAGAGAGAGAGAGAGAGAGAGAGAGAGAGAGAGAGAGAGAGAGAGAGACCTATTAGACATCTGGTTAAAGTTTTGACCACTTGGGTAACTTAAGGCCATAGCCTGGAAAAGATATCTGACTTTGAGTGACATTGAGACACAGGCCAGGGTGTGCATCCCTGAAACATGTAGGTGTGCGATCCTTTAGGGAGAGTGGATGGCAGAGTTCACATGGACGCTTGAGGGCTCCCACTCCAAGACTGGGTTAAGGAAAATAAACTTTCCAGGAAAGATAAGAAGGGAACTACGGTACTACGAATCATGGAAATATATTGAATTTTTTTTTTTTAAAGTCATGTTTTCAAGTAGTAACTATGATAAGTAAAGTGAAAAAACTAAAGCCATTCATTAAGATTAGTGACATTTATGATTTTAGTGAAGCCTCTTTGGGTAGAGATGGGGAATTCAACCAAAGCGAGTGTCTGGAGAGTGAGGGAGAGGTGAGAAAGTGGAGTGGTCTGCATGGGGACGTTTGACTACAAGGAGCAAAGAAGGAGACTGGAAGCAAGGTGGGTTGTTTGTTTGTTTGTTTGTTTGTTTTTAGAGAAAATACAGGTTTGCTCTGAGTCTCTAAGATTTTACCCTTCTTCTCTTCTGTAGCCTCTGTGCTTCAGCAGAACTCACAGCTGCTGATCCAGGTTGTCACAGAAGTACAGTGAGAGAACGCACACAGGTTCTAGAAAATCTCATACTAAGCCAATCATCCCAACTGATAAGTGCAGGGGTTGCTGTTGGAAGGGTTCCCAGGATGCGAGGTAACATTTGACAATCAACGTAAGAGTTGTATCTTTATTAATGTAAGAGAAGCTCTAGGGAACCTCTCAATATGAATAAATGATGTATTTACTAATACAGCCAGCATTTAAAAGTAACAAGTCCACTGCTTTATGTGGCAATAGTAGTGACCCTTCTGTTTTCCTAAGTGACCTGTCTCCTTAATTGAAGCTGTCTGTTCTCCTAACATTAACTCACATAATGCTACCACTTAGATAAACACAAACTGCCTGAACCATATATGTTCTTTATAATTCCCCAAATCCTGCTTCTCTGTGGCATCTTTTGTTTTTATTGAGTGAGTCTGATGGTGATAAAAGGTTGCAAACTGAAAGTTGTCACTTTCTAGTGGCAGTAATTTAGCATCTAACAAGCAAAACTCCCACACTGCGGGGAACTGGAACAGCACAGATGTATCACCTTCAGCTGGGGCTAAGACGGAGTTGATTATGAAAAACAAACAGAATGTGACTGAGACATGGAGACTAGGATTCTTCAAACTCCAACTTCTCTTTATAAATATCTCCCTTCTTTCTGATTCTTTCTGATTTCACTCTGAAGTCTTTATTTTCTTTTTGTTTGATGCTACATAAAACATTTTCCACAAATTTTCAAATGTTATTGTTTTCTATTGCCTGTTCACATTTTTTTAAATATTCCTTTTTAGATTACTATTTTTCTTGGCTTAATAAGATGCGTGGTTGATTACGTTTCATAACTTTTAGTTTATCCTGTTTTAAATCTCATTTTCCATAGTTATATTTTTCTGCTGGTTGATGCATGAATTCATGTGTCTCTATGAACAAGTTTTACATTTTTTTAACAAGAATTCAGAAATTACTCGGTTCTAGGTAAGACTTTGTTTATATCTCAGTGGGAATTTAAAACTCATTTATCTCTCTTCAAATTTGAGTTACAAGTTCCATGGTGTGTAGGCATTGATAAGAATTTTTCATTGTCTTTGTCAAAAGACTTTGATATCTAAACACAAAAAGAAGTACAGGTTATTTCAGCTTCTAAGATAAGGACAGGATCATTTCATTACCGTAGCAAAGAGAGAAGATGGGTGTCAGGAGCAAGTTAACCAAAGCTATTCCTAATCAGATAAAGAAATTTAAATCAGTTTAGACCTAGTTCCACTAATTTCCTGTTACTCTATGTTTTCAAATGTGTGCATATGCAATCATAACATCAGTTGAAAGTACTTACTTAGCTTATGTTAATGAATGAAAATAGAAGTGATTAATTTGTTGAGATTTTAAGTAAAATTTTGTGCCTTAATCCAAGAATAGCAGCCTAAAATTTTATGAAAGAAGGTTCATCTCAGCAGATAATTAGAAATTTTGAAAATTTTTCAACTATCAGAACTTTCCAATAATAAATATTTGATTAACTAACTTATGATTAATATATATAATGGAATATGGTAGCTATTTAATGATGTTATATAAGTCTACTTATTTAGAAATGTGTTCATATTTATTTTGAACAAGAAAATCTATTGTATCAGTCCATTTTAAAAGAAAAAAATTAAAATTAATAAAATAAATACATAGAAAAATATATAGAACATTACATATCAGCATACTATATTTTATTTTTATAAGTAAGGGTTATGAATAATTTTTATTTTCTTTATGCTTATGTTGAGCTTTTTGTTTCTTCTAACATATGGGATAATTATTCAATAAAATATTTAAAAGAATAAAGTATGCATTAGTGAAGATTTTGAATGTTCAAAATATTTTCCTAAGTCAGATTTTTCTGGAATTATTACTTACTATTAGCTAATATATATAAAACCTGATATCTTATAATTAGTTTTTTCCCAACACAGAACCAATTAGCCAAGCTAATACTGGCTTTTAGAACTAAAATGTGATGATCTGAATAATTCATAAATTGGTTTTCATGCTTGCATGCTGGGCTTTTGTATCTACCCATGGGCTGCCCAAGTCATAAAGAAAGCAGACAATGCCTTCTCTGGATGGACTGGCATCTTTATTACTGCCAGGACTTGCTCTGCCTCTGTCCAGCCTCTTTCCTGACACAGCAGCACTTATTGCTCCTTCTGGAAGGTTCTGGTTGCAGAAAGCATCATCCTGGGACTGTAAGTGCATCCCTCCACCAAACATGGCCTGGTCACATGGAAAAAATGTGATTTCCTGAATACCTAAGCATGCAGAGACAAGCTTCTTGCCAAAATGGACTCTGTTTGGCCTCAAAAACTCAGACTCCCTGTTTTCATATTTGATTAGTGCATGTCTATAGTGCATTCTGCCTACAGTCATCTTGGGGTATACATGGTGGGTACATGTACATGACAGAGCATATTTCATTTTTAATTCCCTTACCCTTTCTTCTCTCTGCCTCTCCTCTAATGCCCCATCTCCATTTCTATTCTTCTTGATATTATTTACCTTTTCAACTTTGTGTGGCTGCAGGGGAAGAACTGACTCAGAATCATGACTGAGTTTACACTTACTAATGTGGAGTCTCTAAATACTACATGCTAGATAATGAGTTACAATATCCCTCCAAGGTGACCTTTTAGTGTACAGATCTCTAGGTTTAAATGACTCATATGAAATTTTGTTGTGTTGTGTTATATAGAGCTGATCTGACAATGCCAAATGCCTTGAATTAATCCATACATTAACATGAAAATGAATCATTTTATGATACTGAGAATGCTGAGACCTTAAGAGAGTCTCATCCCTCATCACCCTTTCTTATCTACTTTATAATCTCCCCATGTTCAAGTCAGACAATATGTGTCAATGAATTTATGTCTCCTGTTCCTGACCTTTTATTTATGCCATTTATATTATTTCCAGTTCTTTACCTTTCCTCATTGCTTATTTAGACTCTCTTCTGTTGAATTTTGTCTCCTAGAAATGTTACTTAAGTATGGCGTGTTATGACTTGTATCTAGGTGTCCCCCCAAAGCCTTAAGTGCTTGTAGATGTAGCTTTTCAGAGCTGGCTTGATCAGAGGGTGTGTGATGCTGGCATTAACAGTGTTTGGTTACTAAATGGGTTCACTGATTGGAAGTGGGTGGTTCTGGGAATGGCGAATGGTTTTGTTAAAGGCAGAAGGCCCAACCTTTGCTTGGTACCACCAAGTCTTACAGCCTGTATAGGATAAAAGGGAGAGACAGATGGGCTGCTTTCTGCTTTTGGCTGCTGCTTTGTTTCCGCCTGCCTCCTATGCCGTGGACTTTTTCTCCTGTATGATGCCCTCCTGCCTTGCCACTCTGCCTTAAAGCCAGCTAATCGTGGAATGAAACTGTACAAGCTGTGAGCAAAAATAAAACTTTCCTCTTTTAATATTGGGTCTCAAGTATTTTATCCCAGCAAGGGATCACAATACTATGCCTTCCACCAGGTCCCCACATACAGACAAAAGTCTATTCTGAGAAGAAGCTTGTGGTGGTGCTGTGACTCAGGGCAAGGTGCTACTTGGTACTGAGGGCTATTATATTAATAAAACAGTGGATGCAACCAAACCCATTGCTTAGAAAATCTATATGAAGCACATCTTTTAATTTCTTAGTGTTTCGTTGGGGCATACACTTTCTTCCTCATTTGATGCTAATCCTTTGGGCCCAAGGACTATGTCAGTGATATCTGTTTCTCTAACAGTGACTGGCATGGTTTTCAACATAAATGAGAATTCAATATACACTGGTCAAATGAAATATTGATGTATTAATGAATTAACTTATGCTCATGATTAATATTTTACTCTAATCCTATGACAGTATTCTTACATTGCTGTGTGTTATTTCCAAGTTTTATTCTTTCTTTTTATTGAACAGTAAACAACTGAAGAAAACCTGTACTTTGGGCGTATACTTAAATGACTTTTTTCACTACTTCTGTGTGTGACACTGCAGAATTAGTTATTCATTCATTATGCATTTCTTGAATTAATTTTGACATAACTAAACATCTTTATATCCTTTCATTCACTCATTTGTTTACTCTTTATTCTTCTCATTTTGTGTCTCTCTTAGGCCAAGCATCTGTTTTTTAACTTTGGATCCAAAGCAAACAGTCTAGCTCTGTTTAGAATCAATATTGTGTATGTATGTATTTGTACATGTGTGAGTATTCGTGATTGTGTAGTTTCACAGAGGTACTCTTTTCCTGGAATCACCAAACAAGAAAGGTATTGGATTTTACTTGGAAAAGAAGATTGTTTATACTCTGTTTCCCTAGGGTGATGACTATCACAAAGGTAGGCAAAGACCATGACTGTAGGTTGATATCCAAACAGGGTGGGCTAGACTGAACCTAGCCTCACAATTACAGGTCTAAACTGGATGTTCAAGTGAAGGGATTGATAGCTCAGCCTCAGATCTGAAAAAGCTAGAGAGATATAAGGCCATGGCCCAGGCAGAAAGTCTACTTAGGAAATTCTAACTTCCAGGACTGGCATTCTTCAGAAGTAAAGGAAACCAGGAGCAGAGTTTAGCAGCAAACAGGTGTGGGGACATGGCCTGCACTACAGGGAACAGAACAGAAGATCAGAAAACCACATTTGAAGAAAGTCAGAGGGACTCAGGAGAGTATCATAACATGAATACTCTGGATACACTGGATAAAATGAACAGAGAAGAGAAGTTGGTTTTGGAAGACAGTAAAGAAGTAAAACTATCCAGCAAGATTTACCAAAGAAAATGTTAATATTAAGATTAAATGATAGAAGTTCATTTCAAAGTCTTAAAGATTTTAAATATGACAAGAGGAAATAATATGAAGACACCACTATCAATGACAAAATCTTAAACAATTTTCTATTAAATTGTGGAAAACAAAAGAATGTCTTCTGAAATTACAATTATATTGTGATCACCTAATTATGCTTCGATCATTTCAATAAGTGTGAATGCATATATAAAAACTATTAGAAATAGTTTTAACCTGTAAATTTTCTCAAAGGCTACATACTTGGAATATCTAAAATAAGCCTACAGAAATAAATCGAATAAGTGAATTCAGCAAGGCACTAAAGTCTATGAATGAAAGTAAATTTTTCTTCTGCAAACTAGAAACAATAAAAAAGAAACTTTAAAAATCTATACCACTTAAGTAACATCAAATAATGTGAAATACATAGAAATAAATATTTTAAAATGTCCAAAGTTACAAAATAATTGCAAATGTTATTGATATCAATTGCTTAAATGTATGCAAATATAGCAATGTATTTTTTACATAGATTGGGAGAATCAATGTTGTGAAAATACTTCATTTTTTTTCTTAAGTGTTGTTTAAAATCAATACAATCACATTATAGATTAATCACATTATAGATTAATTTGATTGTACTGTAGAACAAAGTCAGGTATTATGAAAATCACAAATTGATTATGAAATATGTGTGAAACTCAAAGTATCAAAAAAGTCAAGATAACTTTTAGAAAGAATGGAGTTCTTGGAACTTAGACTACCAGATAACAAGACTGTTAATAAGCTACTTTAACAAGGATGGTGTGGTGTTGGTACAAAGACCAGCTTTTTCAGATCATTCAAACACAAGATAAAAATGACCAGTATACTCACACTTACACCTCTATCACATTGTACAGAAGACCACACTGGCAACCTGGCACAAATCCAGTCTTTTCTTATAGCAGCAAAAAGAAGTGGATTTTGAAATATGAACACAGTATCATTGATAGTGTTGCATGATACATTCAGTTCAGCTCTCAAATTTCCTAGGGGAATAGATGGTGAGAGAATGGAGAAATAAAGATAAGAGGAAATATACAGAAAACTGAGGTCAGGTGGAGCCCTCTCTCAACTTCAGAGAAAAGGAACTGCTCAACCACGTGGTGAATTTGTTTCTATTTTCTGCAGGGTGGTGTCACGTGACACTCCCTTTGCCCAGAGACCTGTTGCATGGATTGTCTCACGGCCTGGTTTTCTCTGGTCTGAAGCAGCTTGTTCGCGTGGCTTGCCTAAGGTGCTTTGTGCTCTCAAACCAGGTTTGCCTCAGTTCCAAATGCTTGATCAATTTCCAACTTCAGTCACTCCCTACAGTCACACACCAAAAATTACTTAGGTATAAATCTAACAAAGTAGGTGCCTGACACACCTACTTATATGAGAAAAGCTACAATAATCTCTTAACTTAAATGACTAAATGGAGAAACAAGCTATGAATAGGAAGACACAAAATTGTCTTCCCTACCTAACCTCTAGATTCAATGGGCTCATAATCACACTCCTACCAAATAGCTTTCTGGATATTCTCTTGCTTGAGGAAAAAAAAAAAAAAAAAAAACATTGACAATGGCTAGCGCAATACTGAAAGAGAAGAAAAAAATGGGAAACTTACACTATTCTATTTAAAAGTTTATTGCAAAGCTACAGTAATCAACAAAAGAGGAGATGACAAAAGAGTAATGAAATAAAGGAGATGAACACATCAATAGGACAGAATAAAGAGTCCAAAATCAGGTCCACATGAATATAGCCAATTGACCTCCAATGAAGGAACAATGGGAATTCAATAAACAAACCATCCAAGAATGGCCATCCACATCAGACACCCACATTGATTATCTCTTCTAGCCTTAGCCAGTCATGGAGATGTCCTGGTCTGCGCTGATCTTCCCCCGGGTAATGGCTGGATAAAGCCAGCCTCCCAAGAGTTAGGTGACAGCAGAGTCTGGGAAGGTGAAAGAGCTGAAGCCTGCCGAGGGAGCAAATGACCTCCATTCGAGCCGCACAATGGCAGGGAACCACTCAGCGGTCCTGAGCTGTGATTATGAGCAAGTGGTTAGTGACCCACGAGGCAACAAACCTACACTGGTATCCAGGTCAGAGAGAGAAGGATTATAGAAGGAATTGATTGCTGGAACTTTATTATGGGGAACATGGCGAATACCATTTTGAACCCAAATAAAACTTGAAAACTAACAGATTAAAAACTTTGAGTAATAGTACCTGATTTCTGAAATCCACTGACAACATTAGGCCATACCCCCACCTGAAATGTAAATGAACCACATTGAGGAAAATACATTGGTTTTTATTTGAATATTTTATTCAAATTCAGGTATGCTGCATTAAAAGTTCTCTAGAATTTTTCAGGAAAAAATGTATTTGAGAACTTCCTTCTCCATCATCATATGAATATGTGCACCTTGGTCTTCACATTGATCTCTCTACAAATCATATCTGGGTTTGTAACAGGGCTCCATGGCCAACTCAGAGCAGCATATCTGATACTCTGTGTTGTTGCCTCTGCTCCTGGCAAATGCTTTAAATAATGCTCATGTGCTGTGGATCTCTTGATTGTAGTCAGCCTGTAGTCTCTTAGCTTCTTTCCTGCTGAAAATATCTCCTTTACTTATATAAAACTGCAAAGATAACTTAAACCTCTTTTTCCACTGCAATTTCCTCTTCATTTTTCCTGCTGATGCAGACCTCACCACCTCTCCCAAACCCATTTCTGAGAATCTGCCCTATCCCTGCTAACCCACTATTGCTAGACAGAATGTGCTCCTTGAAGCATGTATCTGTGTAAATGTGGAACACACTTACCTGGGGGAAAGTAGATGATCCTTCAGTGTTTGCTGAGCTGGGAAGGGACCTGAGTCTTGATGGCAGAACACAAAAGGAAAATGAAAGCACAGAGGGAGGGGGATTCTCCAACAGGTCTGTTTTATGGCTTCTCTCCTGGTCTTTTCCATCATATTTTCTCTACATGCCTTCTCAGTTAAAACTTGCCCCTTCATCCTTTCTTGACACTCCCTTTGCTGTTTGTCTGTTTCATTCTTTCACCTTTAAGTCACCTGTCAAGTGATCACATAATGTCTTTGCTACAAGACCTCTCTCCTCTCTTCTCTCTTCTCTCTCTCTCTCTCTCTCTCTCTCTCTCTCTCTCTCTCTCTCTCTTTCTCTCTCTCTCTCTCTCTCTCCTTTCTTTCTCCCTCCTCTCTTGTCCTTTTCTTTTCCTGATCACCAACCTACACCCTCAAAGTAATCAAGTTTTATTTAGAATGCGTGAACATAAAACAGCTGCAGGGCTCAGACCATGTAGGCCAAGCTTTGCCTGGAGACAATGTTTATGGCTGAGTGATAAATCGGGATTGTTATCAAGGGGTTGACAGCCTGTTAACTAGAGCAGGGCTGGAAATATTGCCAGCAGAATTGCTGAACGTGGGAAAGTAAATGCTTAATGGTTCTTGTAGTAAAACCAAGTGGCTAAACAGCAAGCAGCAGAGTAAGAGTTGCTATGGTCAGTCTGGGGCTAAAGATCCTCGAGGTTAGGTCTGTCGGGAACCTTCCCTGTCCCAGATGTGACCTTCAGAATAGGACAAGGGCCCTTGGGAGTCCAGGCTGATGACCTCAAAGTGGGAGTCTGGTGACTGTTACTTAGATAAGCAGTGACTACAGCACAGTTGAAGCCTTCAAGGTTTTTATGGCTTGAAATTCTAGGCCCATGATAAAGGCAGAAGCTCACACACAGGGAATGAGGCGCAAAGCTCATTTCTGGAACTGAAACAGATTGTTTTCCTCTGAAAACAGAAGGCAGCTACTTGTTAGATCTGGAGAGCTGAGCTCAAGCTCCTGCTGTCTTCAGAGAAGCACTGTAGATTTTAATCCCCCCTGAAATATATTCAACCACATTCCCATTGATATAGGGGAAAGAAACTCTCTTCTACTAGATGTCCAGAACGAGCTTGTGTTATCAAAAATGCACAGCCTCGTACATTCAGGTCACTCAGCAAGTGCCACAGATGGATCTACAGCTCCTACTTCGTGTAGATAACACTTGAATGCAACCCTGATTTCCTACACAGCCTCAACACTAGGCTTCCTTAGAGCTAGCATTCTAAGATATTAGCATGACTGTGGAAGCTATTAAAAATGAGGTCAGAAAAAAAGGCAATAACTGGAAATAACCTGGGCAAACAAAAACAAATCTTTTTTCTGAACAAAAGTGAAGATTTTTGATATATTCATATACAAACTTATTCAAATGCCAGGAAGAATATCTACTTTTATTTCAGCTCTGTAGAAAACAAACAAAACAGCTGTGTGTATGTAAAAATATAATATTGCCCAGTAAGTTTCATTATTCCTAACGCAGAAGTAACTTGTGTGCAAAAGGAGAACACTGAATCTGTATGAAGACAATGGCACCGACAAAATCTTCAGTCCTGGAATCATCTTTAGAAAATAGCTGTATGTCAAAATAACTAAAACAGGCAAATGTAGTCTTCCCTTCCTTGGTTCCTTTCTTCTCTCAATCCCTTTTTCCTTTTGTTTTCTTTCTTTCTCCCATTAGTAAAATAGTTATTGAGACTTCAATGCTCCATTCACTGTGCTGAGACACAAATTAGTCCCTGAATTTAAGAACAAGAAGAGAAAAACAGAAAACTGAAAGACAAAAGAGTGAGAATAACAAGTAGTTCAGAGCAGGAAACAGAAACTGTGTTATATAGTTGGATGTGAAAGAAAAACTTGCCATGATTTATGCTGCATGAAGGTAGAGAGAATTTAAAGCAAAGAGGTAGAATCAGTGTAAAACTTAAAATGCAGAGGATTGGCATCTTGGCTTCTTATCTGCAGTGAAGTCAGGAAGTAGACTTTCCAGCATGTAAAATATATGGATCTGAAGATTCTGAGGTACCTAGAATATTACAGGTCTGTAATAATGGTGATGATTAAGTTTCCCTGGGACGCTACTATAGTCTGGACACTTTTACTTGTACTTTTCTTATTTTAACTCCTATATTCCTCAAGGGAAAAGTTAGATACTATTTTTAATCCAATTTTGTGTCATAGAAAACAAAGTACTAAGTTAAAAAAAATACTATTCAATATCATAAAGATTTCAAGCAATATTGCCAGAATTCAGGACCAGGCTCCCTTCTTTTCAGGGCTAAAAAATGAGAATCCTTGAATAGTTAAGACTTCATTTAGTTAGCTGAGTCCTTATAAAGGTGAGTAAGCTTATGAAGAAATAAGAAAAAGTTATATATCTAGAGTAATGGTTTTTATTTTCTGATCTTGTGAAGCCATGACTTCAAGATCCAGGGGAAAAACCAAGGATAATTTTAAGGCATAGTAGTTGTGATATAATTTAGATTGTATCAAAAAGAACTTCAGGTGACAGAGCAATGAGAAACAGTCAGAATGTGAGTGAGCCAGAAGCACCATCACACAATAGGGAACAAAACAGAAAGTGAAATCAGTAGATTAGAATAAGGCAGGGTATTAATCACTGCACTGCAAACATCAGAAGGTTTAGTACCAACATCCCCAAATACTGATATGATAAGCCCAGATAGCAGCAACCCCCTCAAAACATAGTGAAGAGCCTGAAGCTCTTTCTCCCTTTTATAAAACAGAACAGCGCCCAGGTTCTGCAAGGTAAGTGTTCACACTCCAGCCACTCTGCAGTCACCCTTGTCTGTGTAAATGCCTCAGTGACTAACAGCCAGCACTGACCTTTCTAGCACTGCTGTGTACTCATCAGGAGTGGGTAAAGACACTTGGGCCCTGAAGTCTAGACTCTCCAAACAGAAATTACATTCATCAAGATAGAAGCTATATGCACTGCTACTTTTTGAGGAAAAAGTAATGCACTCCATCTGCTGAATTTCAGATCTTGCAGGGTATACAAAGAGAGCTACTTTCCCAGAGCCAGTTAAGTTAGGGGAGACACTGACACACAGAAATTATCAGTACATAGCTGTATTCACAGCAAAGGGAAAAATAAGGCATATTGATACCAAATTAAATCCATGCAAAAATAAACCCAAATTTCTCGGCCCTCCGCATGTATTTTCTATTTACCTTTAAAGTCCATGTGAAGCATAGTCTTTAGCATGGACCCTGGAATTATACTGGTTCATATTAAAAATTGACACACTAATTGTCAGGCCTATTGGACTAAATAAAACTAAATATAATTATCTGTCAGTGCTATCCCAGATCATTATACTTCTTAACCTAAATTCCAATCATACTATTCATCATGCCCCGTGTTTAAATTATCTTTTGGAACACATTTCTCATCTCTCTTTTGCTGTTCAGGGAGCCCTTTAATGACAGCAGGCAGTAAGAAAACTTTATGCTCCCATGGCTTTGGCATAGTGGCTTCCCCAAGAACATAAGCTAATAAAGGCCTGCACTTTGATACAAGCACGCAAAGGCATGCTGTATATTTGAAGTGTATGTGTATGTTACTAAAAGACAGGAAAAATCAAAGTAATTGCTGTCACATCTGAACACATCATGTGTGTGTGTTCAACACTATACCCACTTCTTTATATACATCTTTTTTTAATATTATTTATTACTAATGGAGCAGAAAGGGAGAATGAAGCTGAGATACAAAGAGAATGTGTCATCTGTCTAGAAACAGAGACACTAAATACCAAAGTTGCGTTCTGTGACCTTATACACACAGCTCCAAAGCCCTTGTAAAACTTATACACAACTTGTTTACTTTTCTTGTGCTGCTTTTTACTTTAGGGAAGGCATAGCTCTTGCCCTCATGACTTCACAAATCAAGATTTTAAGAACAAGCCTACAACTTTAGAGAACAGCAGTTTCCCAGACCACAACTGCTGAACAAGCTTCCGATAGAGACCAAAAGTAAATGGATACTTCACAGTCAGGGACCTCTCTGACTTGGTTCCAAGTGCAGCAAGATACTGCTGCCTCTGTGCTGGGAAAACAGAGGGGCTGCAGTGGATGCGAGGTGTTCCTCCAGTGCTCCCTCCTCTCAACAATCTGAGCGTAAGGGATTTACCTAGTTTGTGCTTCTATCAAGATAGCTTTAGTGGTAAATAGTCCTTAATTCCCCATCACTAGAAGAAGGCTCTCATCTCAAGCTGTTGCCTGGCAGCTTCCTCAGAAGAGGGACAGTCACCATACCACAAGTAAGGTGACTCTGCCTCCAAAAGAATCCTATTAGCCTGAGGTTCCTCCAAAATACCATAGCAGTGTCTGATCTATTTCTGTATATTTGCTTGCATTTTAGAAATGTTTGATGTATATTACTCCCTACCAATAATAATTCACAGTAACTATTAAAATGATTGAAACATAATGAATTTGAAAATCACTGATTAGTATTCACAGAATCTTTATGAGGAACCCTATGTCCCTACTTTTTGCATCTGGAACAGAAGCTCAAAGAGTTTAAAGGACACTTGCCTGACTCAGAAAACGCTAATCTTGGGCTGGGGATATAACTCAGCAGCACAGTCCCTGACTGGCAAGTGTGAGATCCTGAGTTCGATTCCAAGTGCAAAACAAAGAAAGAAAAAAGAAAAAAGAAATGCCAGCCTTAAGAGGTGAGCTTTACTCTCAGTAATCTTTTTATAGCAAATTTGTCAAAGAATAGCAATGCTTTCTATTGTGTTGGGTTTGCAATACAACCTTTCCTCCATATGTGTTAGCTAAGTTTATGGTTTTAGCAGTGCTTGTGTGGAGGGAAAGTAAACAGTGTTCTTTTGTTGTATAGAGGAAATTGAGCCTCAAGTTCATTATTCTTCATTGTGCATCACTGTGTGTTTCGCTCTGCAAGCTTCCACTATAGCCATGTCTTTCCTATCAGACAAGATGCATTTTCAAAGGAATGTAGGTAAGTAGTAACAGAAGGCAAAGAGCATCTAGGAAGCCCAGCAATGAGCCAATGGGAAGGCAGTGGCAGTGGGGTGACTGGGTTTCCCAATTCAAGTCTCAAAGGCAGTGCATCAGTCAGTGCTTGTTAGAGAAACAAATATACAAATATATAATGATTCAAAAAATTGCCTTCCGATGGCTGTCCACAGAGTTGGGTGCAGAAGACTGTAAAGGATCCTTTTGTGCTCTGGAAATCTGAAAGGTCCAGTTTAAGACCTGGATGTCTAATTAGTGTTGCATGCGAGTCCTTGTCAGGAGGCTGAAAAGTCTGTGATGGAAGGCTAGAGACAACAGCCGAAGTGAATGAGAAAGAGGCAAAATCAATTCTAATTTCTCCCTTTATCTTTATCCCTTTCTGTGAATGATCTCCCCTATCATGATAAACTTCTCTATCTGGATCTGCCATACCCTGAACTATGCTGAGCCAGTTTAGTTGAGCATTTCATACTCAAATCACCCATCACAAGCAGCAACTACATACCTGACCCCTGCTCTGCAAAACCTCTGTGACATAAAAATAGAAGTCCTGCAACACATCTTCTGGTCAGTCTTGAAGACAGGTGACTAGGTATTCATTTGACAGGTTCAAGGCCTCCCTTTGATCATTATAGATGGGTGACCCTGAGGTGTTTCCCTATCTCAGCACCAGTTTCTTCCTCTGGAAACTAGGAAAACAACAATACCTACATCATAATGAGGGAGGCTGGAGGCTAATTATGCAGGTCTTGTACACATTCTACTTACACAGGATTTGCCCCTGGGGAGAGAAACTGGAGTACTCATGTGCTGATGAGATGGTGATGTTGGTATGAAAGCACGTCGGATATCAAAGTCTTTCCTGTCTACTACTTTCTCCCCACAACTGATTGTGAGTTGAAGGGATCACATTGATTCCACATTGCACAATCTTACACTGACACTGTCCATGACAATCTGCAATGCAGTTTCAAAGGAGTTAGTTCACCGTGAGGTCACAGCCATCCAAGTGAGAGAGATGCTGGAGGGGGAATACCACAGCCTTTCCATCCTGTCTGCGTTAGATGCTCACTACATGCCCCTGCGGAACAGGACGGGGCATGCTTATGATGATGAATGGCAGCAGAGAACCAGAAGTAATCTTGGAAAATCCACTCCTTCTGCATCGTCAGCCCTAATAGCTGAGACACAGATTCCAAGATTGAGAAAATATCAGGATTTATCTACTCGATTTCCATTCAATTGAAGACCTAGCTGTGACGATATTGATGTCTGGGATCTTCTTCTTTTCTTTGCCAGAAAATTTTCTTTGCTAGAAAATTGTTGTCAAACTTACTTCAGGCTCAAATTTAACCATTTAACCTGTAAGGTCAGGGTTCCTTTCCCCTGTGTTTATGCAAACAGGAGGCATTTGTTCCAGCTAATAGAATTTGTTCTCTTGCAGGTAGGTAAATAAATCTACCTTTCAGAAGGCCACAACCTGCTACCTTCCCTCTTTTGCGATGTTTTTTCATTCCTTTTAATTCAGGTAACATGTATCCATTCATATTGTGCAACAGGGTTCCCTCATAAGTGACCCCTCTCTAGCTCACACCCTTCTTTATCACCTTTGAATTTTAAGTACTTGCTATTAACACAATTTGTTAAAGAACTGTGGCATCATAAGCATGTATTTGTGTCTTATTGTCCTACAGTCTTGCTGGTTTCTGAAGTCAAGGAAAAATCATTCTAATTTTTGTCCCTTGTTTTCTATAGAATGGTACACATAAAGAAATCAAAAAATATTTGTTAGGTAGAGAATTTAACTTGAAAAGGGAAATAACATTTTGTGATTGATTCAACACGGTGTTCCAGATAGTTAATAGTGATTGTGCCTGTTAACCAGATCTTCATTATTTGCAGGCATTAATCTACATGTTTTACAATATTTATGTAGGCTTGAGAATGTCATATTTAATTTAAGAAAGTTGGAGGAACACAAAAGATGAGTAAGTTTGCCAAAGAGGAAGCCGTGGCATGATAGAACTGAGCTTGCTCCAAAGCATCTGAGTTCAGAGTGCACAGCTAAGGCTGCAGTGTTGGCTGATCAGGTGATCTCTTAAGAGCTGTGGTTCCTCACTAAATGAGTTAGGTTACTGGTGAGAGCCTTCATGGGAAAGAATCTGTGGAGAAATGTTTTTCTCACCGCAGAGTCCTGGAAATACATAGAGGATTCCTAACACAATTTAGATGCTGTCATATCTGCAGTGAAGGAAAAAGTGGTATCAAATGCATCTATTTTTATACCTGCTTCCACTAGTTTAGCCGCAAATCTCCCTTCCATGATTATGCATATTCCTTCCCTGCAAAATATGCAAATGCCTATATAATCCAAGTGGAACTTCGTTTTCCATGGCAGCTCCCATAGCCATAATATGCTAGCAAGTAACTTTTTCCAGAGAATGCATAAAATGTATATTTTTATTTGTAACAAAATAATCACACACTTGTTCTCCCTTGTATCACTTGTTCTATTACCTCCTTACGTGCAGAAATTTAAAGTAATTTTTGTGTTTTAAATGCAAACACTTTTTCTCCCTCCAAATAATTATTCAAATTCTGAGGACTTTTTGAGTTCTGGATCTCAGATTTATTTTCAATCATTTGCAAGTTTCTCTGTATTCTTAGCTTATTTGGAATTCAGAATCCTATTTTAAAAATAGAGATATACTTTCTTGTGGTGTACTTTTCCATGGAAGGTTAAAACCATTCCTCCTCATTAAGGGAGCTCTGCAGGAATGGAGGGGAAGCTGCCTCATCTAGGTTCATCTGTGGGTCCTACCATCAAAGGTGGGGTAAGGCCAGGGGATTCCCCAAGAGAGATACCAAGCTCCTGCAGGGAAGAGCAGTTCCTACATCCTGTGTCCTTTGTATCAGGCCTCAGTGTCAACTCACAGCCTTGAAATGGAAAACCGAAGAGAATTTTCTGACACCAAAAAATAACAAGATGAGAAAGAGGAAAGAGCCACAGAGGTAGCTTCTCTGCAGTCTTTACACAGTACATTTTAGTTTACTTGCATGTCCTCTTGTTCCTGAAACAATCACCTGTGTGTCAGCTGCAGGCCAGATCTCAAGACAAAAGATCTAACAAATGCAATCACATCCTAAGTATAAAATCAGGGACTGATAAATAGGTGTTACCAACTTGAGGAAGCCAGAAAGAGCCACTAATCCAACCCCCTACAGGCAAATGCCTTGTTCCCACTAAACTATGAGGATCACTTCCTTATGGGATCCTTATTTAATCAATCTGACTTGAGCAATTATGCTCATAATCTTATTGGTTGACCATAATGTCCCACCTCATGCCCACCTTAAGCCTTTACGTGTTTCTCACTTTGGACCCACCTCAGTTCTAGTTTTGTCCTATAAAAATCCCTAGAAAAATAGAATCATTAGCAACTCACTTGGGACCCCTTCTGCCTTTTTCTCTCTCTCTCAGATAGAAACTTTCTTTCAGTAAATATATTCTGCTCTTAACCTCCGTTGTTCCTAAAATTCATTCCCTGATTTTTAGAGAACACAAACTCACTCCAGAGAATCTACTACATTGGGAGTTTCTTTCCTCTATATCAACATGCGAAGTCATTGCCTGTTTGTGAAGAGACTGATAATATGCAGCCTATGATATGATTTAATGAGTAAAGTTGATCACAGGGCAGGTATTTGAAGATCATTATTTCGGTAATGCAACACTCTAGAAAAGAGAAAGGAGGCTTTCATCCACAGTAACAGAGGCAGAAATACTGCAAAGTGATCACATTTTGAAATTCATCTGCACAGCAATTATTATTTTGCATGTGGTATGAGAAAAAGTGGAGGATTAAGAGTGATTTTCAGGCCTTTGGCCACAAAAATTTAAGAATGAATTGCTGATTTACTAAGAGGTAAAGAATACCAGTAGATATTATCTGGGCTAGAGATGCAAATTTTCCATTTCAAAACTGTGAAGTCTGTGGTACAGTGATATATCTAGGTAGAGACTCTCCACTGTTTTCTCAGAATACAATAGTTCCAATATTAAATATTTTTATTTAACAAGATGTATTCAGGACAAATGATATCTCCCCATCACTCTCAAATGCCATGATCTTGCCTAGAATTGCTGAGCTGAATGCTAGCAACACAGGAGAGGATATTTTGTCTATTTCTGTGTCACTAGTTTTATCATTCTTTGTGTTACCACTTTGGCCCCAATCTGTTTTAGTGCCCTTAGAGCCAGGCACCAGTTCAATCCTTCCTAAGAGGAAATCCAAGGATTCAGTTTATAATTTCATTCTTGCTGAAATTTATTGCAGTGACACTACAAGAATATACAGCCAAATTAAAAAAAAAAACAAAAAAAAACAAAAACAAACAAACAAACAAAAAAAAAAAACACTTAAACAGTGTCTAATACTAAACCTGTGTGTGGATGAACTTTCCGTTACCTCTCTTGGCTGCACTCTCCCTCCAGCCTCAAATTTCAGCAATTTGTGTATACCTTCCTCATATACATCATACAGAGGGGAAAAGTATCCAAAGAGATTTGGAATAGAAGAGGGGAAAAGCATTGGCCAAGATGCCCATGAGAGAGAAAGACAGAGAGACAGAGAGAGACAGACACAGAGACAGAGACAGACAGAGAGCATTCCCAGTTACATCACCACAATGACACTGCATAATTACCAAAACTCTAGACTACAATCTGGAAGGAAACCAGGAATCAGTGCTTATACAGGATTTAGAGAACTTTACAAAGTCCAAGCGCCTAGACTCCAATCAAAGGCTGTCATGAAAGCACATTTCTCTGAAGATCAGACTTCACATTCCAGCTCCTCCCTTTCTAATTACAGATCTGGGAGCAGGGATTCTAGCATATATGTAAATGTAACCTATTGTAGAATGGAACCTGGGATTCTGAGTTTTGTTTGCTTGTGGCTTGTTTGTTTGGTGGATATAGAGCTCAGGCAGGTGAGCACCTACTGCTGGGAGCCACTAATTTAAACCCTGCAGAGTTCATCACAGAACAGCTCACCTGCAACAAACTTTCTGCAGGAAAAAAAAAAAAAAAAAAAAAAATCAAGGCCCAGGAGAGGGCTTGAGAGGTCCCTCTTGTGTCAATAGCTAACTGAGTTCCTGCACAAATCAACTTCCAACTGTTACTACGTCTGAAATATGTGAAAGATGTGTGACGTGTTCCTAATATTCTGTTACCTCTGAATCTTTGATCAGAGTCAGAGAAAACAGCCAGAAACATGGGCATCTTGGCCAATGCTTTTCCCCTCTTCTATTCCAACTCTCCTTGGAATCCAGAAAGTAGGCTCCTCATATTCCCCTCTGCAGTGCTTTTCTGTAGTGAGCTATAAGATCAAGAAAAACAGTTTTCCTTTAACTGAGCTCCTATCTGCATTAATGTCACAAGTGACAAGATAATTTTCAGAAGGAGGAATGCGCTTGTTTTGTGAGAGATTAAAACTAGAAGAACCATGAGTGCTTTGGGGGCAATTTTAAAGGCAGATCTTCCATATGACAACTCTACATTTGGATGGAACTTAGATTTCCAAGGGGAATCTATCTTGTTTTCTATTCATAATTTTTTATGGATGTGTTGAGAAAAATGGCCACATGTTACAAATCAGATGTCACCAAGATAAAGTAAGAAAGTAGATTTTCCAACATCTGTCTCAGAATTAAGAGACCTAGGTGCCACATCTTTCTCTCTCTCTCTCTCTCTCTCTCTCTCTCTCTCTCTCTGTCTGTCTCTCTCTCTCTCTCTGTAAAGATATCAGAAGGCTTGATTAGATTACAGACAATCAGGTAGATCATAAACTTGACATGTGATATATCTCTATTATGGACGAGATTGCTAATAATATATTATAATGATAATTTCTCTAAAAATTGTCACTTTCAGGGGCTGGAGATTTATCACAGCGGCATAAGCGCCTGCCTTGCAAGCAGGCAGCCATGAGTTTGATCCCTGGTACCGATAAAAATGAAAAAGACAAAAAAAAAAAAAAAAAAAAGATAAAAATTGTCACTTTCAAATATCTTTTCTTCCCTTATTCTCCTTCTCTTCTGCTCTCCCAAATTTTCCTTGCCTACAAGGCTTTCTTATCAACATGTAAGCACATGTTCATATCCTTAAGCTTAAAATATTGTCTCATGGATTAGATTTCATCACCAATCCATTTCTCTATTGTTCTTAACAAAACCCTAACTAAAACTGTTGAATTTAGTACTACCTGAAATTTATCTCCTATTCAGTGTTAGACCTACTCCAAAGTAAGATTTTCCCCCAAACATTCTCCAGAAAACTGCTCTCATGAAGTGTATCAGGAAATGTTATGTTACTTGGTCTACTAGAGATTCATCATTGTAATCTTTCTCCGTCTTTAGAATGATGTATATTATGGTTGATTTTTTACTCTGTAGTTTTGGGGCCATTATGCCCACCAGACTTTCCTTATACCTTATGAATTGTTTCTCCTGAGCACATGCATACGTGCACTGCATGTGGTCACATGTGTGTATAAATAGACATAATCGCTTGCTTATATACATACATATGTGCATATACATATGCACATATATATTTATACAGAGTGAGAGAATATGCAAATATGTACTTAATTTTTCTAGCTCAATTAATTTTTACATATGCATACACCTCTGTAACTACCACCCAGTAAGATAGAACATTTATGGAAATCTTTCTTATATGTTTTCCAAGTCAACAGGGTCATGCTCAAGGAAGTAAATACTCTTCTGACTTCTATGAAGAAATATCATTGGTACAAAAAATGTGTAGTGGGACTCAAAAGCTTATGTAATTTAGGAGCTAGAGCTTTAACTCAGCGGTGTAAGCACCTGCCTGGTAAGTGCAAGGTCATGAATTTCAATCCACAGTACCAAAAAAAAAAAAAAAAAAAAAAAAAAAAAAAAAAAGACTATGTAATTCAAAATTCATGATCTTAATTAAGCCCTGTCATTTATGGCACTCATAAACATAGCTATTTGAAATATTAAAGCTGAAAATTTAGCAAGTTTCTCCTATAAAAATAATGTTGACACTGTACAAAACTTTTACTGTCGCCTAGTTCAACATCCAAAATATGAAACTTCTGTCCAACACAGTTGGTAAATAAACATTTACCTAGTGACGTCTGCAATGTGGGAGACAAAACATTACTAGAAAGTCTATGCCATTTCCAAGATGGCAGATGCAATTCATAATCAGGAATGAGAGAAGGGATGGTATGGTGCCCATTCGCTATGCCTCAGCCCGTTGTTCACACCTCCCATTTGAGATGACCCAGTTGTTTCACTGTTACTCTCCAATAACTCTTATTGCATTTGAAACTCTTAATGATCAGAAAGTGGGAAAATTAGAAATACAAAATGAAATGATTATTCACACAGAAACAAGAGATTTAGTATGCCTATTCACTTCATACACTTGTATGGTTCAGGAGAGACCAACCAGAACTCCCTTAAGGAATCCAGAAGCATGTAGAGCAACTCATTTTAACAAGTGCTCAAGATATATAGACCTTGACAATAACCACAGGCAACCGATATTTTAAAAAGATATTCACAGGTCATCTCTACCATACTAGTTAAAATTCTGTAGATGACCAGAATCAATAGAAATATATATATATATATATATATATATATATATATATATATATACAATTATGGAAGGAGAATTATTAAGTAAGCTTATGGGATAAGAAGTGAGAGAATCTCTCACGGCCACCTGTGAAATCAGAGGAAGGAGAATCCACAAAGGCCATCTCCACTTTGAAGAGTCACACAATCCAGTACTCACTCAGTCCAAGAAAGTGGAAGTCATTTGTCTTAGTTACTTTTCTTCATTGAAGAGACAAATATCCCTTAATTTTCCCAAAATTAAGGCAGGAAAGTTTTCGTTAGCTCTCAGATTGTAGATGTTTCCATCCATAATCAGTTGGCTCCAAGGAAGGAGGGCATATTAGAGAGTCAATCATTTATGAGGGCAGAAGACAGCAAAACCAACAAGAGTAAAAAGAAGTAAACAAGCCCCTTTTCCTCCCTCATACTATAATCAGGCTACTCCCCGCAGCCAAGTGTAGTACTCACATCATCTCCCAGCCCTGTGCTTGCACAGGCTCAGAATGTTTACAAAGTGAGGAGCCTGGCCTCCTTCTGAGTCAATTAAATTTTCAAACTTCTCAAATTGACACAATAAATCAACCGTTACATCTTGGGTCATAAACAGTTGCTCTAGGGCATGTCCTTTACACCCCAAGATGTAGAACTTCTGAGTTACTTAGTTAAGAATCTATATTTCTTATATTGACAAAAATGTACCAACCATTATAATCCAGCCCTTGTCAATTTGGTAACCAACACATTTCTTTAAATAGGTCTTCAGATATAAACTCAGGCTTATTTTTAACATGTCACAAGTTCAACATTATAACATAGGTTTAACACTCCTGAAAAACCAGTATTAAGTCTATCAATATTTTGTTATATTAGAACCATGATATTCTGCTCCTAGGCTCTCAAAGTCTCATGCATATCCTTTACGCAAAAAACATCGAGTCTATCTCCAACAGCTGCCAAAGTCCTAACAGTTTCCTCATTGTCGAAAGTCCAAATCCCAAGTCTCCTCTGACATTTAAAGCAAATTATTAGCGGTGAGCCCCTGTACACATGAAAACAAAGTTAAACACTTCCAACATTCAATGGCACAACACAAACATTTTCATTCCGAAAGTTGTAAATGGGAATACAAATGATTGGGATCAATGCAAGTCCGAAATCCAGCAGGGAAAACTTTAAGTCTTATAGTTCCTGGTGCACCACCCAAGGAAATCTGTGGCAAACTGTAAGCTCCAAAGGGCTTGGCTGCCTTCACTTCTATGGTACTTCTGGTTGTTGTAGTTCCCACAACTACCCTCTTAAGCCTGTTTTACTCCCTCCTTGCAGCTTTCCTTAGATGATCCATGTTCCTGGCTTTTCCAAACTTCTGGTGTCTCCATTTGAAGTCTTCTTGGCTTTAATATCACAGCTTTATACCTTGTCCTCTCAGGGGCACACCACTTGGCCTCCCAAGAAATTCTGAAATCTGGGTGGAAATCCTCTTAAAACCATAACTCTTGCATTCTGCATACAGCTAAAACCAGATCCATGTACATGATGCCAGTCTGCTGACAGTAGCATCAGGAGCCAGGTTTTCCTCTCTCTTGACTATAGGGATCAAATGGCTGGGTCACAGGTACTCTGAATTCAATTTTGAGTAACAAATTTTCTATGCTGCTCCCATTCTGGAACATGGTGTTCTGTGGCTTTTTCTGAAAGCAAAGTCTTTCATTCTTGAGGTTTTAAGGCTGCAAAGGTTGAAGACTTGTTGCTTCATGTGATGCCCTCAGGGTATATTTTATATTCTCTTATTTCTTCCGAGTAGTCAAGGTCTCCTTTACTTCATCTTTGCAGTCCACAGCTTTACTGGGGCTTCCTTTCTGATCAAACTCACAATGTTTTAAATCATTTTTCTGGGCTCTTTGCTCTTGATTCTCAATATAGATCTGGCTAAAAGCCCCCAAACAATAGCCATGTCATAACCTTTACAATCAACTGCATCGAAATTTCTTCTGCCAGATTAATTAGTCCTCTCCCCTTGATCTCATTCTCAAGCAAATTCTCTTGACAGGAGAAAAATGGAGACAAACTTTCTGCCAATCCATAGCATATATCACCTGTAGCCCAGCAGCCAGTGCAGTGCTTCTTTCTAAAGGAAACCTTCTGAGCCTGGTCTTTACCAGCACGATTTCTATCAGTCTTCTGGTTTTCTGAGCTCTGAGTAGGATCTCCCTTACAGAACAGCCTAAGGCTTTTCAGTTCTACTCTTTCAGGCACTATCTCCTAATCTTTCCCAACTCTGCCCACAAGCCAGTCTCAAAGGCTCCTGAAATACAAGGTCAAATGTAGTCACAGCTATAATGCAATTACTTTGGTACCAGATTCTGTCTTGGTTACTTTCCTTCATTGCTGAGACACAATACTTCACAACCAAAATTAAGGAAGGAAAGGTTTCTTTAGTTCATAGTCTCCAGAGCTACAGTTTATAATCAGTTGGCTCCAAGGCAGAGTGGTATGGCAGGGGCAAACATTTCAAGGTGACAGAATACAGCAAAAGCAACAGGAACAAAAGTGGGAGAATGAGTCTCTTTTCCTCCCTTATATTATAAACAGACTACTTACCCTGTGGCATTTATAGCACTAAAATCATCTCCTGGCCCTCCTCTTGCACAGGCTCATGATGTTTACAAAGTGAGAACCCTGACCTCCTTCTGAGTCACTTAATTAAACTTCTAGACTTCTTAAGTGCACAAAACGAATCAATCATTATAACATCCTGGACTATAAATAGTTGCCCTAGGGCGTGTCCTCTACATCCCAGGATGTAGAACTGCTTAGTTATTTACTTAAGTTTCTGGGCTTCTCAAGTTGACACAGTGTATCAAACATGACACCACAAAACCAGAAGGATCAATGTTGTAGCATCAGTCAAAGTTGAAGACCTAGAAGCTCCTTGTAGATTCCCCAGTGTGAGCCTGCATTGGAAGGTTCAAGAAACTACTGGAGCGCCTCAAAAATGCAAAACGTCCCTTATTCTGTCCCTTTTCTGATTCTATTGGTTTGCTACAATTCTATTGGTTGTTGCCTCTCGCATTCAGGGTAGATCATCACCCCTCAGTTGTAGAGCAAACTTGTCCGTCATCCACAGACACTCCCACAATTGTGCTTACTAAACTGCTGGACTGGTTTTACTCAAGTCAACCTGACATATCACAATGGAGGGTCACTGCCAGCTTGGCTGACACCCACAGGTCCTTTCCTACAAAAGAGAGGAGCCCTTCTTTCTCGCAAAGTTGAGCTAAATGCTATTAAATAAAAGATGAAGGATGCAATTCTTTCAGATGAGTGTTTTTCCACGCCTATTTTAAACAGTGTTTTCTTTGTAGTTGTTCCCAGAAGGTTAGATTCTATTTTCTTCCTTGTAAGGAGAGGAAAGTGAAAAATAAATCTATCATCCTGTAAAACTATGAACTTCTTAAAGGATAGGCAATACAACAATGTAAGTAAAAAAATACTATCAATAGTATATTTCCTCATATGAAATGCTTGTTTGTGGAGCCAAAGATTGACAAAATCCTAGATATTTGCAGTTGTTCAAGTAGTACATTGAAAAATTCCAGATGATAAATAAATACTATCAATAGTGTATTTCCTCGTATGAAATGTTTGTTTGTGGTGCCAAAGATTGACAAAACACTAGATATTTGCAGATGTTCAAGTAGTACATTAAAACGATCCAGATGATAAATTTCATTTTCTTGTTTTCATAGATTTCTGTAGCTATTACTCCAATTTCTCAACAGATGTCAATACAGTTGCTTAAAGAAGGAATTCTTTTTTTTCTTTTCTAATTTGCCCAAATTAAACCTTTATAGGTGCTAGGAAAATAGCATTGTGCATCTCAGAATCTATGCATTTCACTAGCAGTGGGAGAAATTCCCCAGGCCAAGGCAGTTCTGACTGAGTTGTATTCCTTCAGGGTTTTTAAAACCCATAAAATTGGTGTTCCAGGAAACATTAAATTCAGTTGTCCTTGGATAGCACAATAGCTTCAAATGGAGATACATCTTATTTTTTTCCTTCTTCAGAAATTAATAAAACTAGTCAGCAAATAAATGGGTCTTATTTCTGACCTGGGGCAATAAGCGATGCCCAGACCCAGAGCTCTTTTTTATGGCATTGGGATTTATGAACTTTATTAGTTACATATTGATTTATAGGTGAGACATTGTTTTCTTAGAAATCTTGACTGAAAACCTGACTTTGTGACACCTGTAACTGGCCTTCTGTCTAACCGATTTTCCATATATGAAAAATTGAAGTGACCACAACTATTCTTGCCTATCAATTTACCTTATACATAAAAATCGTTCTGAAATATTTATATAAGAATGTTACAAACTTCAATATAGTATATGAATATAAAGCCTTCTTAAGAATCATCTCAAATTCATCTGTAAAGCCTAAGTCACAAACTATAATGTTTGAAGGACTGGTTAGTGGTGTTGGTTATTATACTATTAACATTCAGACTCAAGCCCCTTTTCTGATAATTTTTTTGTGTTGATTAGATGATGAACTCTAAAAATCATGTTTACTTACCTAACCACTATAGGCTGAGCCCAAAGAGGTCACTAGTAGGAGACTTAAAGTTTGGAAGAGAAGGAAAGAATTTGCTTCTGTGTGTTTGCTTTTTGTTCTGGCTCATTTGGCTTCGTTCTCTGTTCCATTCAGTGCCAGAACAGCAATGTTTCCCTATCCAGTGGCTGTGGTGCATTCTAGAGGGAGCAGGTGATTGCAATTTGTATTTTTTTTTGGGGGGGGGGCTTTGCAAGAGTCAGCCTCATAATGGCTTCTCAAAGATGCTTATACCAGCAAGTACTCTTTGTCTCCAGAAGTCTGGGTTGAAATCTCATAGTGTACCGTGTCAGAGGTTAATTTCAGTTTTACCTGTGACCTTTCCCAGTACTTCAAATTTTAACAGATTTAGCCATTTCTGTTTTTCCTTCTGTAAAACAGTGGCAGGTGCTTCCCACCGTTGTATCACTTGGTTATTTGGTGTCCCTTTTGTATTTACTTCTTTGGCTTCTAGTTTAGAATTGTTTTTATTAAATGCATCTGCTTGACTAACTGCTGTGGGTTCTATCTCCTCACTGACTCCTGAATAATGCAGCAATGTAAGTTAGTCAGGCCTATTATTTCTTGCATTGCTTATTTTTTTGTTTTGTTTTGTTTTGTTTTTTGGGGTATTTACGCTTTTCTTTATTTGCATAGCTTGGTGTTTTCCTTACATAGCTGAGCTTCTCAAAACTTATACGGATATGTTTTTCCTTGGCATGTTAGAAAAGCAAGAGCAAAGAAGGGGGAGAAAAAGAAAGAAAGAAAAAGGCCTTTACTGCAGGGAGGGCTGCAGTAGAGTGCAAGATCCCCCAGGGGCAGACAAAGCCGGAGTTTTTATTCACTTTGATAGGGGAAGGGGCTTGAAAGGGGCAGAATGACGTTTTGACAGTTGATTGAGGAAATGTTGGCGTGAAAAGCAGAGTTCTGGTTTGGAAGAAAAACGCAGAAGTCCATGTGGAACGGAGGCGCTGTCCAGCGCCTTGTTGAGCACCTGCCACCACGCTGAACCAAGCCGCGCTTCCTGGGGGTGGAACCCATCGCATACGCGTTTGGTTTGCAGAATGAACACACAATCCGTGTCCCATGCATTCATGAGCTGTTTTTTCTTTTTCTCTCACTTTTCTTTTTATTGAGACAAAAATCTTTTGCACTAGATTAATTTGTCGACTTCTATGAAATACTTGTATCCAGAGAATAAATACTCTACTTTTGTGATTGGTAGAATTCTTAAGCAAAATCACAACAACAGGAAAAAAAAAAAAAAAACAGTGGAATTCGCGTTTTAAAAGAAATAAGGATAAGCTGAGAAAATGACAAATTAGAACGTGCACTAAAGCTGAAGCCTGAATCTGCAAGAAGGGTCTGAGCTCAGTCAGCTTCTCAACTTTTTCACCTATAAACAGAAATTCAGAATTTTGTGTCTTCAGTTTAGATGTTCATACCTCATTGGGAATGAATATTGCACCCTGTGCTGGAAGAGGTTGTACACAGAAACGGTAACCATCTGTAGGTCACAGTCTCTGGAGTAGCTGAAAGATTGCCAGATCCAAATCCTGTTTCTATCAGCCAGGTTTTCCTGCATCCTTTCATAATCTCTGATATTAGAGCAGCAGAACAAGTAGCATGAAACCAAAGAGAAAATCTCAGTTATAAACGGAAGCCATTTATCACATAGTCATGATTTCAGAAAGAGCTATGGTAAGGAATTTTATCTATTACCAAACCCATTTAGGAAAAGATGGCTACTGAAAGGTTTCAAAGAATAGCAGCTAGATTGGAAGAAAATCTATTAATTTACAATTTCAAAATAACTTGACTATAATTGGCTTCTCAATCCAATTGTAAAACTCAGAATAACAATAGCAAGTTCCAGATTTATGAATGGTACAGGAATTATGGGTAAGGAGGTACTAATGTAGACTTAGGGGCCTCTGACAGGTTGAGTAACATATTGATTGTGGGTTATAATTTTTCAAAAGCATATAATTTTAGGTCATTCTTACAATAGTAAATTAAAACAAATTTGCATTAAGGAATATTCTGGTTTAAGTTCTGAACACAGTGTTTACATTAGAATGATTCTGGTTTAAGTTTACAGTCAGTTACCTTTGTCAACAAATCTTTCATTAGATAAGATTCAGTCATTATTACTTAATTGAAAAACTATAAAGATGATTTTGTTCATGTTCTTCAATTTTGCTTCAGCTATTTCAATTATGTAGATGTTCTTCCAATTTTACCCCATTTTCAGCTGTCAGAGTATCACTTAGTTTTCACTACCTGCTTCTCTAGATAAGCTTTTCAATATCCTTCATCGGTCTCTTTAAAAGTAATTTCTTAACATTCTTCTCCTTCAGTAGGTTCTTCATATAGTTCATTGATTCCGTATTTCTTTTTCTTCTCAGAATTCTTCAGGTGAGACTTTCTTCATTGCCTCCCTTCTCATATTTATAATATCAAAGTTCAGCTTCACCCAATTTTGTTCTTTCTGTCATCTTGAGCAATTCTAGCCACACTCTTCTCTTTAGATGTAATTTGTGTACTAATGAACTCTGACATTTTATATTTGGATTCCATCTCTTTCTTTAATCTCTAACAAGGTTTTTAATTTCACTGTTGGGCATCTTCAACTCACTTACAAGTGTGCATTTCTCCCATTTCAAATCCATCACAGAAGATCCCAGTGCGTTCTCAACAAATTTCCTTTTATCCACTGCTCTATTCAGGGCGTTAGTCATTCACCTTGGATATGTACCTTGGCTCCTCCTTCTCCACTATCTTTCATAGATAGTCAACTGTAAGATCTATTCTATTCTTCCTCTGAGCATTTCTTAAGTCTCTTTCACTTCTTCCCTTTTCACTATTGCTATCCTCTTTCTTTGAGACTATAATTTTTCTCTCAGTTGTATCTATATGACAACTCATGAACAGGCCCCAACCTGTTTAAGTTCCAACCTGAACTACTCAGTTTGCGTTGAGACCAAGTAAATTCTATCAAAGTACAGTCAAGGGGCGCTCACTTGCTTACCATCTGTGGATTTTCTTTGCTTGTAAGTTTGTCATCTGACCTGTGATTGACAAGATCCCTAGGGCCCTTCTTCTTCTGTGCTGATATAGGATCGTCTTCACTCCAGTAAACATGCAAGGATCTTCCCTTTCATGTGTTACTTTCTTGGAATGCCATTCCAGTTTTCTTTCTCTCTTTCCAGCCATTCAATAAGTACCATCTCCTGTCCTTCCTTTCACTTTTTTCACAGTACTGATATGATTTGTTTATCAATTTCCCCTCTTAGACAAGAGACATACAACGTTCATGAGGTACACACAAACTTCAACTTGTTGGCAGAGGTTATAAGATGATACTAGAAATATTTACTAGACTTACTGGGGAAAAGTAAGATTGGACAAATCAACATCGGACACATTTTTGTGTCATGTGTATCATTTTACCTTTGTAAACATCTCTGCTATTCAGAAGAGAGGAATATGATTGCTAAATTGCATCTTGTAAATGATCATACAATACATGGCAAAAATAGGATTAAACTCATGTTCTTTAACTCAGAAGACCAAATTTATTTTTTATTGTTTGTTTGTTTGGTTGATTGGTTGGTTGTTACCAGGGCTCAAACTCAGGACAACACACTTATAAGGCAGGAATTTATGAATTTATTTTTGCATTACACTCTACACTCAATTTAAAGAATTAGACTAGACATATCAATTGTTGTGACTTATATACATTCAGCCCATTACCAAGCACTGTGAACATGAGAAGGACTGAAAGGGACATCGATTCTGACCTCATGGAGCTAATATTAGTGTGACGGAGAATGTGATGAAATGGACTAGGCCTATTCTACTTATTGACTTTTCAGGAAAAGGGAGTTAGAGGTAGGAAGAAGAAAATTTAGTAGTTGCAACACTTGGGCCATGGAGATGTAAATATAGATGCTAGACAATCTCTCTTGTAGAGTTTATTATTCTTCATTAGAATGAATTCCATGCTTTTTTAGTTTTTAGAAAAATAGGTCATGTTATGGTCATCAGGCCTTGCTGTTTCTGTCACCATTTAACTTCCTTGAAGAAAGTTATCATGGACAATGGCCTTGCCATTGGAGCCAAAGTTAGATGGTAAGAACAATCGCTTCCCCTTTGCATAAAAGGCCATGTCAATATGAGAAAGAGCCTTTGTTCAAATCCAGCCAGGAACAGATTCATACCTTTAGGTTATTGTATGTTAACTTTGTGATTTTTTTACTAATAAGTCCCACTTTTAGGAATCCATCAAGATCAAGTGAAATAACGCAGAGAATGACTGAAATAATCAGACAATACTTTCAAGAAAAGATGGTAGTTAAGGTTAAGTTTAAATTTTAAAAAATTGAGTTGACTTATATAAATGAAAAAAAGTGAAGGAACCCACGGGCCTAGTAACCTAATGCTTTTTTATCAAATGATGCTACATTAATAGCTTTCTATGTCAGTTACTAAATACTACAACACATTGTTGGGTTAACAGTCTCTGTAACAAATGTTCAATAAAGTCATTATTTATTTAGAGACATTCTTCCTTTTTTTTTAGCCGAGCCTTCAAGAAACTTAGAACGTTGCATTTGTGTGTTAAGCATCAATCTGAATTGCTCCCACTAAACTGCAATTCTCAGGGTCAAACCTGCATCTGTTTTGTTCACTCCTTTGTGTCTACTCTGTACTATGACCGTCATACAGACACAGAGACAGACAAAGCACATGCAAATTGTGGACAAAGACCTGGACAGGAGCAAAGAGCAGCAGTGTTCCAGAGCTGAAGCAGTGATGCCCATTGTGGAATTTTTAGAGGTAAAGAAACAATAGAAGGGGTTGATATTCATTTTCTGATAATTAGGTGAGTATTTATGTTGGATTGATTTTGTGTTATTCACTGTAGCTACAAATATAAGGAAAACACAGTTACTCACTTGAGAGGTCTATGAGACCCTGGAGCCCATGATTTGAAAGAATCATTTTTATTCTTTATGTAAAAAGTTACAGGAAGCTTTCTACATATTTTACATAGAAACCTTAAACTCATCTATCTTTTTGTAGAAGAAAATGAAAATAGGGACAATTTTAGGAAACCAAGTCTGTTATGAGGATATTGTCCTAGGCCAAGTAAAATGATTAAGATTAACTTAGTGTTGAGACTGAGAAGGAGCAGCTGAAAGGTCACTGGGGTTAGGAGGGTATGACAATGAGGCAGCTGTGAGGCAAGGCAGAAGCCAATGGATCAGTGCTGCCCCACAGCTGATTAGATGTGGAAGGCAATGAGCACAGGCATGGAGGACGAGGCCAAGTTGATGGTCTGCATCAACAAACCAGCAGAAATGGTGCTCACCAAACAAAGTAACATGCTAGACATCACAGTCTGTTGTGGATCATTCACACTGCGATGCAGTAGTGAAAAGACGTCTAAATTAAGACGCTCATTGGACAGGTGAGTACACCTGCCCCCATGAAGAGAGCTCTGAACCAAAGATAGAGCGCAGTGATTGCACACCATATGAGCAAAATGTCACAGCATCTCGGTATTTCTGGAAGTAGGTAAAAGAGAAGAGAACCCAGAGGGAGCTGTCAAGAGCACCATCGTATAACATGGAAAAAGAGAACGAAGTATATTTAAAAGGCTTGTCCAAGGAGTGGGAGGATAGTAGGTCAGCATGGTTTAGAAGAGCCCACTTCTCAACCAAGGAAAGAGCAAGCATTCAACACTGCAAGGTATGAGTGATGGGTCAGGAGACCAGGCCTCCACGTGACGGGACTGTAAATTAGGATGCCACTCACACCCTTCCTTGGAGCAATGATAGACGCCCCGCTGACTTCTCCGCATGGATGATTGCATTTAATTTATACACCTGATGAGGCAGGTAATATAATCCTGATTTTACAGGTGAAGAAATAGCTTAACTGACTTACAGACATACAACTAGTTATCAATAAAACTCGGATTCAGGTCAGGGGAAACTGATGCTGAAAACTCACTCTGAATATCGAAGTTCCACTGTGCCACCCACCAACACATTTCCCTGTTCTCAATTCAGCACTCTGCCTCACAGTTTGGAATTCCATTTTGCCCTCTATTTTTTCATTCAAATAAATAGTAATTCTTTAATGCTATTCCAAAGCCTCATCCAGACTGAGACGTACTATCTGCTCCTGAATTTTCCCCAAGCTTTTAGCCCAAGACAAGGTACACATTTGTATTGCAAATTCCATTTAATAAATTATATTGATCAGAAGTAGTCATTTAAGGTATTAAAGTAAATGCAGAACATCCAAATTGTCTTCCAGTGACACAAATAGCAGATTGAAAGAACAGTGTGACCATTGACTATGTATCCTAGGTCTGTACACTGCATCATTCTTTATCTGAATTGACTTCTGTGTGAGATACCCAAGGTTATAATCCTGGCCACAAGGTTATAAGACTGGTCCACACACAGACCCTGATATTTCAATAATGAGTTAATAATGCATACCCTATACCTTATGCATGAGGAAGAAAACCACAGACATCGCACAAAAGAGGTCAGACTCTCATATCTGGTGGGCAGTTCCTTTGAGCTTAGTCTGGAGCAAACTATTGTGGAAGCAAATGCTTTTCAGCTTCCTGCTAATAAATAAATCACCAGTTGTTTTATATTTTAAAGCATCTGAACAGTACCCCAGGGCTCCATAAAGTCTTTATTATCCAGTTCTGTTTCATACAAGTCCTTCATTTAGCAGTGTATATAATCATCCACAAAAGCAATGCCATGAATTTGACACCTTTCTGTAGAGTGGGCATCACAGATATCTTCTGCATAAAAGTAGCTGCCATAGTACAATTAAAGGAGAAATAAATCTTATCATCTTGATGACAGCCTGTGCAACCAGAACCAGGCAATATAGATGGCTTTGAGAAAATGGAATCTTGTATTCTTTGACAGTGTAATTATTATGCTCTGTCAGTGTGTTCAAATTTTTCATAAAAATCACTTAATCCTTCACAAGGATATTACTTTTGCCATCAAATACCACTTTGGAAAATTTTAATAATTTAGGAACTTTTATATTAAAAATTGCTAATTCACTAAGTGCATGAAATTATATAACTTGAATCCTACTGTCGTGAAAGGTATTTTTCCCTAGCTGTATTGAGATATAATTGATAAATCGGTTAGGGCTTTCTAGGAGAAAAGGACCAATAAATTATGAGTATATAAAAGGATTTTATTAGATTGACTTGCAAGAACAGAGGCTGAATACTTTCACAATGGTCCTTTGCACACTGGAGAACCAGAGGTGCCAATGCCTTAAAGTCCAAGAAGATGGAAACCTCAGTACACAAGGGATGAAGGATGCAGCTCCATCCATGCACGAAGGTATGAAGCTGTTATACGAATATTTCATAAAGCTCAAGAAGCTGTTGTCTGAGATCTGAAAACAAGAGCAGCAGAAGGAAGATGTGGAACACAGCTTGCACATGCTGGCCTGCTTCTTGCTTCTCCTTTGTTCCATTTGGACCACAAACCTACACTGGACAGTGCTGCCTGTACCCAGGTAGTCTGCTCCCTCGGTTTGCTGGCCCATGTGTCACTCATCTCTTGGGGCATCCTCACACATACACACACACACACACACACACACACACACACACCCAGAAGATTGCTCTCTAAATCCAATCCAATTTCTAATCAAGGGTAGCCACCACAATTGACACAGAATATACTGCACATGATATGTACAACTTGGTGATTTTAGTCATGTGTACACACACCACCACCATAACCCATATAATAAACATACCTATCGTTGTCCAAAGCTGAATACTTTAGACCAAGTTTATGACACTGGCATGAACAAGGTGGCTGTCCTGTGAGCTATCATATAATATTCAGAGGCCAAGTAGTTGACAATTCACTTACAAATGACAAGGAAAGAGAGGCTTCAATTTTTAGAAAAATTTTCCTTTATAACAAAAGTTTTGTGGGTTACTATACACTTCTTTTACCTTAAATCTAAAGCTCTGTCTTGTGTGACTTTTCTTAGACCTAAAGGAGGTGGGCAATAACAAACACATACTTTATCACTGACTTTTCAAATACATTTACAAAAAGTAAAATTCAGGTATTTCTGGTGTATACTATTGTAACTCCGAACAAATACATTTAGTCTTCTGTGTATTACTGTATTTTAGTGGTGTTAAAACAGATCAATTCTAACATCTCTCCTCCCCATCCAAAAAGTTATATTGTCCCTTGGGATCTGTCACTCCTTCCACTCCTAGAACCTGGGAATAACTGATACGTTTTCTCTTCTTACAGTTTGCTTTCCACATTGCTGCGTAGTAGATCATTACTTTGATTGATAAGTGACATTTCATAATGCAGAAAACAATGATTTGTGTATGGTGACAAAAACACCTTTGTGATGTTATAAAGGTGATCCTAGCAATGACTCCTAATATTGTGCCTTTACTATGTGTCAGCTAAACATAATTGATTTAATTTTTTCTTCACATAAGATAAGAGATACTGTTGTATCATTTTAAAGAATAGAAAAAGGTGTCCAAAAAATTAGAAATATTAAGCCCTAGAAGCTCGTGATTGGTAAATGTCATAGCCTGCTTTTAGATGTGTGTCATTTGACTCAGAATTTATCATACTGTTGTGGCTGATACATTGTGACAACTTAAAATTTAGAAATTAAAATAAGCGACACAGCAAGGGGCCAGGGACTTTACTTTATAAACATCTTGAGCCTGTGCAAGAGATATTGTGATTGTTATACCCATGGTGAGAAGTGGTGGTAGCAGCCAGCATGCAACATTAAGAGAGGGGAAGAGGCTTGTTCTCCCCTACTTCTGTTCTTGTTGCTTTTTCTGTCTTCTGACGCCTTAAAGTGTTACCTCTGTGCTGTGCCATGTTGCCTTGGAGCCAGGTAATCATGGACTGAAACTTCTGCAAACTGTGAGCTAAATAAATTTTTCCTTCTATAATTTTGAGTATCGTGCATTTTTCTCAGCAATGAGAAAAAAGTAACCAAGATAAATACTAACCACCATCACAAGCTGCTTCCCAGAACTGCTACCAGTGATTCATCATTTGCCCTTAGGTGTCATGGCAAACATTTACACAGTTCTTTCTCATTTGAATAAAGTAGGTTGAGGATAATGAGACTTACCGATGCTACATAATTTGTTGTAAATCACTTTGAAAGTATTGCCTTACTCTCATCCAGATCACAAAAACTGAAACTTGTACTTTTAAGGGCATTTAGCTTTTGCTCATTTACTTAATTTCAATTTTGTATTATTTCAGCCTAAGGTACTACATTTTAAATTCATATAAGGATGCAAGTAACCTTATGCAGTTAGGCTAACTTGTTGAGCACTGATACAAATCATATCTAGACTTTAAGATTAGAAAATAAAATATATTTGGTACAAAAAAGACCTTGCTTGTCTCTATCTTGATTCATTTCAGTCTGTGGGAAATTGAAAGGATGAAAAAAAAATTCTACTATCCTGAATTGAATTGCATGAAGTAGACATGTGGAAAAAAATTTGTATTCATTTTAAATTCAGGTTTTTCCTCACGAGGTTAAATCTTTGTTCCAGAATGAAGATACAAATAAATTTTGATGCTAGGTTGCTTATGTTATCACCTTTTTGGGTGCACTGTAGAATTGGAAGCAGAAATCTCCAATAGAGATATCGAAAGGGAGACTGTGATTGTATTTTCCAACTGAATTTATAGCAATGATAATGCACTCAGCTCACATCTTTAAGGAAAAGGCCTGAAAATACTCCACGTATTTTAATTAACCCTCCTGTTCTGGGGACATAGATGGTATATCAATTTTATTGAGTTGGCATATGAAAGCAAATTTAAGGTCTTAGGGTCAAACTCATGGCAATAACATTTCATAGTGAATCAGAACTGTGAGAAATAACAGAAAACATCACAGCATATCACATATTCTGATAATCCAGGACACTGACATTGCATCCTTGCCCATTCTGGTAGTCCTCTGGAGTATTAAATCCTCAATACATTTGCATGAAGGAAACAAATACTGAATCCACTTCCCTACTGCCCTTTCTAGATTCATGAATGGAGTATAAATATGGAAAATGAAGGAACTTGAGTGGTATGGACAGCCCATCTATTTTCTGAACAAACATAGTGATTGACGGCAATATAGTTGCCACATCTCAGATGATTCCCAGTTAGACACTGAGGTCTGCATCCACACACTTCCCAATTATCATAGGAGCTGTGCTGTAAGACAAGGAGTAGGTTCCAAGGCAAAACAAGTCTAGCCTTGCAATGGTATGGAATGTGATCACAGCGCTATTTCTAGATTGTCAGACTAGTGGTAGATAGTGTTTGTGAATTTTGACTAAAAGAATTTGTTCTCAGATAATTGGAAGTCCAGAAAGACCAGCTTGCACCCAAGACAGTGAATTAAAAAGAGATTTTTGCATCCAATGGGAATTTAATTAGATATAGAATACAAATTTCTCTAGTTCTAAATAACTAGCAAGAAAACCACTTCAAGATTTTAAGAGCTTCATCGAAGTATAATCAATATACAATAAAATGTGACTGTCGAAAATATATATTTAGGAGTCAGTTTTCCTGACTGCTTCTCCACAAGCCCCTTTCCCCTTCCTCTTCTTTCCCTTTTTCCCCTTTCCCACCCTCTTCTCCTTTTCTTTGCATTTTTGGGACTGGAAACCAGGTCCTTGGCACTGAGCTCCATCTCAGCTCTTTTCTCCTTTTGTGTTTTTTTATTTTATGACTGAAGTCACTAAACTCAGCCTAGCAAAGCTGAAACTCCATACCAGCTGAACATTAAGCCCTTGTCTCCCTTTCTTTCTGGAACCTAAATTCACCACTCTACTCTCTTTCTCTATAAATTTACCACTTTAAATACCTCAAGTAAATGAACTTTCTGCCTTTTGCTGACTTATTTTAGTTAACAGTATGTCCTCAGTGTATACCAATGTTGGAGCATATAACATAATGCCTTTCTTTATTAAAGCTGAATAATATTCTGTCATATGCATATAGCACATTTTTATCCATCCACTATATGTGAACATTTAGGCTAATTCTACTTCTTGGTTTTTGTGAATAAAAATTCTACTGTTAACATGAGTATGCAAATATTTTTGAGGTTCTGCTTTCAATTATTTTAGATATGTACCTTGAAGTGGGATGGCTACCTTATATGGATCTATGGTAATACAATTTTTAACATTTTAAGGAACGATTGGCATTAATTAGCTTTCTATTACTGGAACAAAATGCCTCAGATAATCAACTTTAAAAAGAGAGGAGATTGTTTTTTGTCACTGTTTTGTTGCTTGGGTCCATGGTAAGCTGGTCTTATAGTTTTAGGGCCTTCTGCTGGACAGTACATCGTGGCAAGTTTGGATGACGGAACAGCTTTTCACCTCACTGTGACTGGAAGGTGAAAACAGAAGAAATGTAAGGGGGTCAGGCCATACAATCCCCTTGAGGACCAGGTTCTCAGTCGCCTAAGAATCCTGCAAGGTTCTACCTTTCCAGAGTTTCTGCACCTCCCAGTTATGCCAAGAGGGGACTAACCTTTAATTCAGGGGCCTTTAGGAAACATTCCAGATCAAAACTCTATCAATACAGTGGGGGTGTTTTTGCTAAGTTTTTACTCCAATTTTATTCCCATCAACAATGTCCAAGGATTGCCTTTACTGTATATTCTTGTGAGCCTTTGCCGCTTCCTTGTTATTTTAATGGACATGATACGTAATTTAAATTTGTATGACTGCAAAATTTACGAGTAGCAAGTAATGCTGTTTTCTGGTTTATATCAAATTCATTTTGTTGTTAATCGTAACTTTGACCTTATATAAAGAACTTCATCTCTCTCTGCAAGATTTCTAAAATATATAATAATAATGATGATAATGCTCCATATACTAAAAGCAAATGTTTTTAACATATATGATGTGGGATTATGTGATATAGCATTACATATACATTTAATATAACTAAATATATACATAAAAAGCTGTAACCATAAAAGTTTAGATATAGACACATATACATACAAGTATAAATTATTATATATGACAGATGATTCTGCATGACATTTGTACATATAGTAATACAATATATCAAGTAGGAATATGGTGTTTTATTTAATAACAACCCATACACATAGTGCATTCCACTCTGTTTCACTTGTTTGAATCCCTGAAATCCTGTCTCAAATTTCCTTCTGCACCAAATTTCCTCAGGATCTGCTACTGGTAAGAATCTAATCACTTTTTCTCATTCCGATGTACTAAAAAGATTCAAATAAGGACTGGTAGTTCTCGGCAGTTACCTCTCTTTGCACTGCTATTCTTTAGCCTTATACTCACGATGCCCCATGGCAGTGATTCACAACCCTTCCACAGAGCTCCTGTGGCTTTCTTTAGTGGAAGAAGGAGTGACACATAGAGCACTATGTACCCAGAGGTTCTGAATTTCAGGCCTGAGCAAGACCTACTGCAGAACAATTTTACCAAGTCTAACAGAAAATATAAAGTCTGTGTTCATGACGTCATCACCCTCACCCCTGTATTTTCCAATCTCAGAAAAAAAAAATCAATGATGATAGTATTAGAAGCTGGAATGAATGTCATGCAGGCTTAAAGAGTGTGTGGCTTTATGTAGGCTGATCCACAGTAAGATCTATTAGGAGGGAGATCGTTCTGCTTCTGAGCACTGTTTTCAACATTCACTGTCCTGAGAATGACTGAAGACAAATGATATCAAACAAAATGCCCGGGGCTGGGGATTTAGCTCAGCGGCATAAGCACCTGTTTTGCAAGCAGGCAGTCGAGGGTTCGATCCCTGGTACCAATAAAAAATGAAAATGAAAATGAAAAAGTCAAACAAAATGCCCTGTGGAAGTGAGGGTGTGAACCCCAGTTTCTTTATGAAACCCTGCTTATTGATGTCTGCCTGTTCAAGTCTTTTTCAGTCATCACGTAGATGCCATCCCCAATGACCAAAAACCAAAGTAACAAGACGAAACCTGTTCAGCCTCTGTTTAACAGTGAAGCCTCCTGCAGTGCCTCACTGGCTTCCAGCAGAATTCATGCTTCCCCCTTTTGTCACTCCCATATTTCCCCATCACTCTGTTGGAGACCACAGATTGTAAACTGAGTCTAGAGGATGTCCATGCCCTCCTTATCCTGCTCTTTGAGCCAGACTGGGATGAGGAAGGTATGAGGAAACTCTCCACTTTCTTCTGGAACAGCTGAAGCCCTATAGCTAGCGATGCTGTGGTGCTCACAGGGGAAGATACGACCCACTGAGAGTAAAAAGGATCTTTAAAGTAGTAGCAGCAGTAAAAACCTGGGGACACTACAGTATCCTTATTGCCCTTGTCTCATCCTTATAATAATGCTTTCTTCCCCTTTTACAAGCCTGGCATGCCTACCCACTCATCCAGAACATCCAGGTATATGCCTCTCACCATTTTCCTCAGTGTGAATATGATTAATAATACTGAAAGTCTGGCTGCTCATGGCTTCTTGTTCCCTGTGAACAACTGGTTAACCTGGACCCCTTAGCATCTCCATTTTATCTCTTATTCTTCATGTGCTCCATAACACCTTGCAGCAGATTGAGGTCCACCACAGGTGTTCCCCATAATGCCCTACACCTGTTCCTCCTGCTATAGTAACTCTGTGGTAAACTCCCCTTGCTGCCACCCAGGCCTGAATAGAACTCCTCTTGCATAGGGCCAATCTCTTGTTCTTTCCTTCTTTGGGAAGGAAATATTTAGAGCATTCTTTCCTCTCCTTCCCCACATCATCTTCCTGATACTGAGACACATCAGAAGTGTTAAGGGTTGACTGAGTCTGTACTATTGAAAACACTAAATACAACCTGCTGTCTTCTCTGCTTATGTGCATTATCAAACTGAGCAACCATGTGGCCAAACTCACAGCTTTTTCAAGGTCATGTGTCTTCCTTGAATGAGTTAATTCTTGGCAATATTTGTTTTATTCTTTGTTTATTTGTCAGTAAAACGGAGTTTTAACAATTCTTACTATGCAGGGATTTTTAAAAAGAGAGATAATATAGAACAATAATTAGCTCTATAAGGGATTGATAAATAATGTTTATTGGTTTCGATCTCTCAATATAAAATTCAAATACTCTTTATAGATATATTTAGGGGTAAATGAAATTCCTTACAGGGAATCTAGCCCAACTTCTTTATTTAAAAAGTGTAGAACTCAAGAAAGATGAATAGCATTGCATTGATGGTACAGTAGATTAACAGCAGAGCCATGAATAAATATAAGACCTACATATAAAATCTAAAAGGGACAAAGAAATGTAAATCATGGTCATGTTTCACGTAGATGTTGTATATAAAGCAAGTTACATGCTCCCACGAGAAGATCTCAGGTTCCACTCAAATCTGCCACTAACTCTCTATAACCATCTTAAGATATTAACTCTCTTTGAGTCTCAGAGTTTTTGCCATAAAATTAGTGAGCTTTATATTGGTGTACCTTAATTTTGATTTCAATGTGTTCCCTTAACAGAGATAGTATTTTTATAAAGTAATAAAAATTTCAAGGAATTATTACCAGAAAGTCTATGAAAGTCTCTCTGGCAACTTTGAAACATTGAATGAAACCTCAGGACAATTTTTAAAGAAATTAGAAAACAAGATGAAAGTAAACATAAAAATTCAAAAAGGTGTTTTCATTCTTAGAGGAGTAGTCTGCTGAATTATGAGATACAGAAGAGAAAATGATGTAGGAAGTTAACGGTAAACATAAGCGTTCCATAAACATAATCCTTATCTACCCTGGGAAGCAGAACCTAGAGTGTGAAATGCATGGAAGTAGAGAGTGGTGATGAATTCAACAGGTAACTGTGCTATAGATATGAGCTACAAGCTCTCCGTGAATATAAGCTGCACAATCAGTACCCTTGAACCATCTCTTGGGAAAGTATTATAACCATTGCCATGTGACAGGTATAGTTCAGTGTGCCCATAAAAGCATAATCCACACAGTAGGCTACCAATGTATTCACGGAGTAAAAAGTCTCTGCTCTTAGGGATGACGATTCAGACACTCAAAACTCATAAGTGAGGAGAGCACATTATACACATGTAGCACAAAGCTAAGATAATGTTTAATAGAGTCTATTCAGGGGCTGGGGATTTAGCTCAGTGGCATAAGTGCCTGCCTTGCAAGCAGGCAGGTGTGAGTTCAATCCTTGGTACCGATAAAAAGGAAAAAGGCAAAGAGAGAGAGAGAGAGAGAGAGAGAGAGAGAGAGTCTATGCCAAGTAACAACTGTGCTCCTGAAGGACAGGGACTATTCCAGCTTCCCTCTCACCTCTGAATGGATAAGGCAAAGCTTGGCTCTTGTTAGATGTTTGAGAGCACTTCATTTGCAGTATTTGTGATGCCATATTGAGATGAAACTGGGAAAGGGAGGGCATACTACATAGATAACTGATGGCACCACATAAAGATATAAATACAAATGCAAGGTCATGCCACATAATTGGTAATTATGGGAAACAATACTGAAAAAGTATGGGCAGATTCCTCAAGATATCAGAGTTTGAGATATTGAGGAATTTAGTTGAAAAATTTGAAGTCAACATGACATTGGAAAGCACAACTTTGGAATATTATTTAAACCACTTAGAGGCAAAAGAAGCAATTTTTATTTGATCAAAGAAATGCAGTTTTACTAAAATGATTTTTAACAAGCAAGGTATAAGATAAATTCTCCTTTAGTTCTCTTTTTCAGGCAAGGGTAGAGAACAGGTCCGCTTAGGCACGAGAAGCCACAGGTAGTTCAACACTCCGATATATATGTGATTTAAAATTTTATTTTCCAAACTTTTCTAGTGAATCAGCATGATCAGGGTAATTGCACACTATTTTCAATACTCTGAGTCTCCCGTTTTGGCAATTCCTCCACTCATTTCTAGTCTGCAGTCACCATCCCTTCACCTGGGCTTATGTTTCCCCGTTTCATGAATGAGACGGCTTCTTTCAGAATTGTGCGATTAGGTAATGTGAGATTCGGTTCCCACAGGATGAAATTTTCTATATCCCTACTCAAGAATACTTTTGTTATAGTATTTTCCTTACTTCTTTTTTCACACATGTTACAACAGGTTGTAACTTTTCAGTATTTTGTCAGTTGTATATATTTATCACTGTACTGTGAGCTTCCTGTGAAGCAGGAAGACACAAAATAAGCTAATATTGTTTCCCAGAACCTTAAGCAATGTTTTAGGAGAGAACAAATACATAAAATCACTTGTTAATAAATTTGAAAATTAACAAATAAATATGAAAACAAATGGAAAAAATATTGTAAAAATTTTTTCCATCAGGGTTTTTGAGATATAAGTCATTTAAATATGTCCGGAAAAGTCATTTGTTATCATCCAAAGAAAAAATTTTAAAAACTAAGGAAAATATTAAAAGTGTTACTTGATTTTGGTTCCCTTTTCTTCTTGCACCTTTAAAGTAAAGAATTTCTTGCTCTTATAATATCCTGACTTGGAAGAATCATGAAGCTACTACACATATGAAAATTAGGAAAAACTACAGTTTTGTGAGTCTGAAATCTTTATAGAAATATCTGTAGATAGTGGACTGGGAGTGTTGGTCAGCATTAGTACAGTTACTTACCATGTGCAAAGCCTTGAGGTACAGCATTGAGGTAGATAGGTGGATGGAAGGATAGACAGACAGATGCATAGATGTGATAGATTCATTCTGTAGATATTACAGATCTATTACACTTTTACTTTTCTTTAGCTGTATGGAGACGAATGTTTTTCTTCATCTACTTTGCTGTTTTCCACACAGGTGAAGCAGGAAACAGGAAGTAGGAAGTGAAATCTTTTCCAAATGGGAAAGGAATCAAGACAAAGAAGAATGGAGAAGGAAAGGGAGAAGAAGAGAATGAAACCAACAACTCTCCATCAAGAATGCAATCATTATGTAATGCAAATATGCACTAATAAGTAAAATCTTAAAAACAGTATTTCAGCTGAGTCTCTCTTCTTTTCAGTGTCAAAAATTCAAATCCCCTTCCATTTGAGTGACAGTATAGCACACAATATAGGAATTTTGAGGCCGTTAACCCCATTGAAAACCTTGTGAATATAATAGAAATTGCATCTATTTTTAGAGAGTTAGCTACTGCAGTCTGTAGCTATTTTAAATGAGAGATAATAAACCAAACACAGCTATCTAAATACCAAGACAACTTTTCAACAATAGACAGAATTCTGGCTTAAATGACTACACCAAAATACTGCTATCTAAATTAGCTCCCAGACTGGTAAAAAGAGCTAAGGGTGAATAGTGAAATTATGTTTTAAATACTGCAAGTATCTAACTAGTGAAGCTCTTGCTTCTAGAGAATAAGAGGATGAGATAGGCACAAGGTTGTTTGTTTGTTTGTTTGTTTTGGGTTTTGTTTTTACCATTTCCTGGACATACTTAGATAGAGGCCAGAGTAAAGTCCCATGAGTGGACAGTAGCCCAAGAGACAGCACCTCAGTGTGGTGCACCAAGAGGAGAAATCCAGGGCCCAGGCTACACTGCACGGAGTAGATGGAGCACAATCCTCCAGATTTACAAGGAGAAACCACCAAAGACACTAATTCTTCCTACGAGAATTGAGGAATTTGTAGCAATTATAAGCTGTGTAGATAGAAAGTTAACTGGAAATTCCTGTTGTGTTTCATTTAGAAGATATTTTAAATAACTTCAGAGGTTTTGATCAGGATGTGGAAATAATATGGTGACTATTTACAATACCACAGAATTGTATTATATTTTAGCTGGCTGCTAGACATACCTGAATAGCAGTGAAAGATGTATAATTCTATCCTTGAACACAGGAATTATACACAACCCCTAAATTTTATGTTATTAATGTGCAATTTGTTTTTTCCTCCTCCCAAAACTGCTATCGGTTTTGCTCATGTGACCCATATTAAATCAGGAGAGGAGGCTACAGCGAAATTCACAGAATGAAAGGAGCAATTGCTAGAACACGGTGTGGCAAGATGACAGAGGATGAAGTATCTTGAGTTGCAGGAACTGTAGTCTTATGTCATCCGCCAACATGAAAACGTCTTGCAGTTTATCAATTGTTACCATTCTAAAGGAAAAAGGCCATCCTTTTATCAATAGTGGTATGAGTGCCTTATCATTTACTAAATACTCTATGTGCAGTACTGTTCTGAAGAATGGTACGGTTTAACTCATTTAATCCTTGTATTTAGCCCCCTGAAATAGGCACCGCTAACACTTCCATTTTTCTTCTGAGAAAATGAAGATATATAGAGATGAAGTTACTTCCCCAAACTCAAAAGCTTATGAGAAAATGAGCTGAGATTTGAACCCAAATGGAACTGGTCATTCCACTTTACACCCTTTAATAGGACAATGACACAGACCTTCAGGCCTACATTACTGTGGCATGCTGTCAAGGTAAGGAAAAGGTTAAAATATTTCCTAAGAGAAAGGTAATGGTCAACAATGTCTTACAACAGTAAGAGGGTCTCAACTGAACCATGTAAGATAGAACAAAATGTAATTTTCTGTATTCTTGTTTTGTTGTGATGAGTAGAATTTACAAAATGAAGAGTTTGTGGAACACCCTGTCAATTAACCAAACTTTCTGAGCAACATCAACATGACAGTATAAATTATAGAGTGGCATAGTGTATTAATTTTTTGACTTTCATATCTTTTCACATTATCCCATGATAACTGTTTGAGAGAAATATTTTTATCATCATTCTCACCTTCCAGAGAAGAAAATTAAACTTCAGTAATTATCTAGAGTATACAAGTTGTCTGCAAGGCAAACCTTCAGAAAGAGAAGATTTATAAAATGTGTATAAGAAAGAAAAAGAGTCTTGAAAAATTTTTCCTGAGGTTTGAGTCAATGTTTCAGAGTTACTGGGGAGATATAACTTTCCTAGAATTTTTGGAAAGAAAATGGAATGATAGAAACTGATTTTGCCAAGCACTATACACAAACTGTGACTTTATTGACTCCCTTTGTCATCTATTTTTCTACTTATTTTTATAATAATTAGAATACACTATTATGCTACCCAATAAATCATTTTTTAATATTAAACATTTAACACAAGATCATACTGTACTATGTGAATTGGTCAAGTCACACAGTTAATAATAGTGGATGACCATTAACTTGTTGTTATCACTAAATAAACAATGAATGGTTGACTGAATTTAATTAATTCTGAATTTTTAATTAATTCATTAATTTGGAAGCAACAGGAGTGCTATGGAGACAAAGTAATATGCAAATGATGCCAACTAGGCAGAAGATACATAGGGCTTAATGTGTGTTTCATTGAAACAGCATAAACTTATTTATGTTAGGTATGTGTGTTACCATATTTTAGTGAATATGTCATAGGTTTTCCTACGTGTGTCTTAGTTCTTATTGCTGAGACACCATACCTGAAACCTACTAATGGGAGGAGAGGTTTATTCTGCTCTGTTGGTAGAGCTTTCCGTCCACAGTTTGCTGGCTCTTAGGCAGGGCAGCATGGCAGAGAGGCCTGGCTGAGAAGTATCTTGTGGTATGGCAGATACAAGGAGAAAGAGAAAAGAAGTGTAAGAAAGGAGGGAAGAGATAGAACCTGCCAGGCCACACCAGGTGATCCACCTCCCCTGGCCGGGCTTCACCTCCCAAATCACACGGAGCTAGAAACTCATCCTTGGACTAATCTACTGAAGGGGATCACACACCATGAGCCAGTCACCTCTGAAAAAGTCCCAAATATGAGCGCATGAGACTTTGGGGAAACATTTACATATGAATCATCACAAAACCCAAATTCAGCAAGCACATGCAAGCATATGGAATTCCCTGTGAATCTATTACATCTCATAGAAATTCCTACAAAAGTTTGGGGTGTGTGTGTGTGTGTGTGTGTGTGTGTGTGTGTGAGAGTGTGTGTGTGTGTGTGTGTGTGTGTGTGTGTGTGTGTGTGTGTTTTGTTTGTTTGGTTTGGTTTGGGGTTTTCTGTTTTTTTGTTTCTTGTTTTTTTTTTTTTTTTTTATTCTTTAGGACAACCACTCAAAAATGAAATTAGTGAACAACATGGCAGTGCAATTTTCAGTTTTATGAGAAAACTTCAGAATGTTTTTCCCTGCAGAGGCTACTCCATTTTTTCAATTTCACCAATGGGGCCTATATCACAGAAATGAAAGTCAAAGCCACAGTGAGTTGTCACCTGCATCAGGTAGACCGGTTACTGTCACCAGCACATCCAAAAATGAGTATGAGTCAGAACATGGAAAAGCTGATATTCTTCAAAAAAATTTTTAGCATGCTATGAACTCTGCAATGCTTTGAAACTTTGCTATTTGCCATTAATTCTTTGGAATAAATTTTGAAAATAGTATTCTGCCAGGTTCCAGTCACTTGAGTCCCTTTTCTTAATTCATGGATATTGACTTCCACCAATTCCTTTGCATAGACCTATTGATGTCTCACTCTGTAGGTTATCATTTTTATTTCAGATTTGTTTTCTTCCCCTACATTCTGTAGAATTCCAGATCATCAGGGTCCAATGATGAAAAAGAAGCATTTTCGTTTTCTTTTGACTCTGAGAAAGTACCCAATATCATTCTTATTTTTGTTCTCTAAAACGTCTTTTTCTATGACACTATCAAATTTTTTCTTTATTTTTCCATTTGCCTTGCTGTGACCATTGTATTTTCTTGCTGCGCTAGGATATCTTTGAGACAATCTCATTTAATACTTTGGCATCCTTTTTCCATCATTGTATCTTCAAAATATCTCCATGAACAACTCCTCATCATAGAGCTAAATCATTTGATTTGGCCCTGCAGGTATCTAGTGATCTGCTTTTATTTCACTTTCATTTTATCACTGAATGTCAGTTTAAATTACTTTGATTGACCTGTATGAGATTTCAACTACCTTGAGTCCTTTAGGTAATTCTGTTGCTAAACCTTAGGAATGAATTTTTAATTTCAGATATTGGTATTTTTAAATTCCAGAATCCCTATATGTGACCTTTTGAGAATTTCCACTCTTTATTCTTTTTAAATCCCCAAATGTTCACCCTTATCTAACTTTTGCTTCAAATACTTTAACACATATGTGATTTATGTAAAATCATTGCTTGATTATTTTAATATACGGGTTGTATGTTTGCACTGTTTTATTTTTTTAAAAAACAATTATTTGGATTGACTTGTTTTCATGCTTCATTGCTTGTACTATATGGAAGAGATTGCTGTAAAACTTGTCTATAAAAGACCAAAGTACATGATACACACATTGCTTTTCCAGAAACTGTGTGATCTATCCTCTTTTAGGTAGCTGCAGAAAGAGTTTATGACCAAGCTCCAGTCAAGTATTCAGGGGACTGTGTAAAACTTCAGGTGGTTTCAGGTCATTCCTGGTTTTGAAAGTTTTCAGGGTAAATTCCATTATTCCCTCTAACAGTACTTTGAAATCTAAGTGCTATAGAACTAGGAGAGAGACACATATGCTTCAGAATCTTCACTATTCTTGTATTTACCAACACAAAATATCATTAGAAGTAGTCCAATTTATCTTTACCTCCATGAAGACAAATTGTAGACATGTTTCACCATGTGTCCATGCCCAAAAATCCATTCCAAGCATAAAAGCAGCCATTGAGTCTTCCTTGCCAAGGAATAGGTTGAAATTTGAGTACTGTATGTCAAAAGTTCTTCAATAGCTTTATAGAAAGATCTTAATTGTTTTAGTTTATTCAGGGCTTCTAAGATAAAAGTAGGAGCAATGGTTTTCTACGTCTGTTTCCATTCTAACATGAAACAACAGCTATTATCCATTAAGCCCCACATTGTACTATGATATTAAAATGGACTAAAGAAAGAGATGTAGGAAGATAACAAATAAAACACTGTGAACTGTAAACCGCGCAAAAGGGGATAATTTATTCTTCATGAACACAGTTGCTGCAACATATCTTTGGTTACTATGAGAACTAACTCTCCAAACCTAGAGCTGCTCAACAATAGCAGAATTTCCTTCAGCTATTAGTTAAATTCCTTCTTACTAAAAATGTTCAAAGCCAAATGACTTTTTGGATCTTTGGGGATCATAGAGAAGTAAAGGAAATTTGGGGAAAAACTGACTTTAGGCTTACACTGGATGATTTTTGTAATCTCACATAGCACAGAAATTCTGTGATGAAAACATAAATTTACATATATTTGACATTGAATTTTGTATTTCTAGGAAAAGGCAGGCGCCTTTTGAAGCAAGAGTTTGCAAACAGGGATAAATCATACTTCTTGTCAACATTGCTTTTATTTTCCACACTTGATTTTAGCCAAAAGGCAATAACATTGCTTATTTAAAGGAACTAATATTTCCCAAAAATATTGTTGGAAAATAACCTGTAAATTATTACATGCCTTATGACCTAGCACAGGTAGGAAATGTGGATCATTGACAAGTAGCTTTTAGCAAATTCTGGAGGAACATTGCATTGTAATTTCCTATTTAGCTTGCACGCATTTCTTTAGGCAGGTGTCAGTTTGAAGGTATTGTGTTTCCAGATTTTTCTATGGCAGTTCATAGATACTCAATTTGTGTAATTTGAGTAGAAAAGAAATTTACTGAAGGATATTGAATAACTTACCAAATTTCTTAGAAGATTAAAAATTTATGTTTTTACCACAGTTGGAAAATTAAAAGAAAGAAAATAACCATGCACTTAACACTGAGTTGAAGCGTCACCAGGCTCTAGCTTCTGGGTCCTCACGCTAAATTTTTGCTCCAGTCTTTGTCAAAACATTCATCATAATGTCCACTGTTCTTCTTTTATTGTTTCTCTAGCTTTATGACCAAAATAGAATGTGTGCAAAATTGGCAGAGTATAGGTCAGGTCCCTGCATCCTAGTTACAGGAAAGTTGAAAGAGTGAAGATCTGATATTTTCTTCTCTTAGTAGAAAATGATTTTCCTGTTTTGCCACTATTCAGGAGGTGTGACGTCCCCATACATGGAATGGGAATAAAGACCTTTTTTTATACATGACCTTCAGAAGCATAATTTTAATTAACAAATGATAGATTTAGGCAGAATAATTCCCAGAACTCTGTCAGAAACAATTTTTGGAGTTCAGGAGTAAGTAAAGCATACATAGTTCCTACTTTCAAGCAGCCTATAATCCCAGAGAAGGAAGCAGGAAAGTGAATTGAAATTAGAGAATGTTATCCAGCTTCAGAGGTGACTGAGTTCTGAGTCTTGACAAATTCATTATCATGGAATTCATGAGAAGTAATCCCCACAGGGAGAGAAAGTAATGAGCTCCAGGGGAGACAAGAAAGGAGAGGGTGACCAGCAGGCAAGAATGATGTGCACACTGGGGAAACCTGGGGTCCAAGAACATGGGACTGTGACTGGCATTGTAAATATATGTCTAAAAAGCAAAGGAATATGAATGAATATGGATCTGTACTGTAGGCTCTTGAGTGGAAAAGTAGCATACATACTAGCATAAGGTAATGTTTATGAAACAATGACTATACAATAGATAGTTTTATTAAAAAATATAATTTCTGACTAATCTGTGGTTAGTGTTTATGTGAATTTCAAAGGCAAGAGTAGCAGCTCAGAGAAAATAAATAACTTTCCCAAAATAAAAAGCAAATAAATGACAGAGCTGAGAGCCGTGCTAGATGCCCTGGATTAGCCATTTTTGCATTGCTGGTGCAAAATATCTGACCTGTGTAACTTAAAGAACAAAAGAGACACGGGCTGGCAGTGTCAAAGGTTTCAGTCCATTGTCACGAGTTCTGTTGTTTTGAGGCCTGTGGTCAGACAAACATCACTGTGGAAGGGCGTGGCACAGGAAAACTACTCACTTCACTGCAGCCAGGATGCAAAACGAGAGGGAAAGAGAAAGGGCTGATAATCTGAGATAGCTTTAGAACCACGCTTCCAGACCTCGCTATAGAATTAGGCATGGGCTCTCAATAAACTTATGGGGCTATGAACTTATCAAGGGATTTATCTACTTGCTATAAAGTCAGCTCTCTCAGGGTCAGTTAAGTTCCCCCAGTTCCCTAACACAGCAATCAAACTTCAACTTACTGAAAATCTTTGGCACACGTTGGATTCCAAACACAACTTATCTTGAGTCCAAGACTAAGGCTTACTAAAGAATGACCAATTAGGCAATGTGACCGAAGAGGTGCAGTTTTCAGAAAAGAAAGTAACTGGACCCCATCGCAGCCCTTTCCTTCTAGTGAGTGGGACATTCTGGTAGGTTTGGAACAGAAAGGGGAATTCTCCGGAGATGGAGACCTTATCTTTGCACATGCAGACAAATACTCAGGGCTTTCAGCCCCCTTGACACTGAGCACTCAGAGGCGGCCAGAGATCTAGAGAGAATGTGTGGTGTGTGGACCTTTCAGAGTTTTGCAAATGGCATTTACCATCTCTGGGCTGCAAATTATGTCTCAGAGAATCATAGCAGGGGTAATCAAGGTGCAAAATGAGATTTCATCCCCAAATGGGAGCAAATTGAACATTTGCCACTCCAGTGAGTCCCTAATGATTTTTCTTGGTCAAATTTATGTCCACATTGAGTTTTCTTGATTTCTGCTGGACCTCTAGGCCACATAATGAACCCAGAGTGCAGCTGTCAAGACGAGGAAGGGTGTGGTGAGGGGAATGAAGTCAAAAGCAAAAGCAAGAAAGGAGACAGGACACTGTTGAAAGCTGTCCCAGGTAGATGCTTTAGCAGGAAGCCACATAAGGACGACCAATGTGTCCCTGCAGCACTGGGGGCCCTGCGTCAATGAGACACAAAACAGTAGCGGAGACCCAAGGTCAGGCTTTGATTCCAAAAAAGGGGGAACACTGAGAGAGATGAGTAAACATGGCCCTGGGAACTGTTTGTTTAGGACACCAGAGATTCAACTTACAACCGTCTCACCCAGGCTTGGGCAGGGGGCTTTCACAGCCTGGGTCCCAGTGAAGTCACACATAAAGTGCACGGCTTACTAAACTTCCATTTACTTCACTTTCAGCCAACTGCTAGGAAACATAAGTTCTTATTTGAAAAAGAATTAAATGAATACATATGAATATAAATGTAAAACAAAAATTATTCCAACACTTTGTGAAATTATTCCAAAATTTTACTCTGTGAAATCTCACATTAGTTTTTGAGATTGCTGACGAAATTGACTGTTAGTGACAGAAGACATATCAGTAAAAATGTCAGCTCTGAGACATAAAGTTCAGTAAATTCTTAAATGATCAGTTAATATATGTTTATTTCTTAAGTATAGCTTATTAGAGTTCAAATGGTTTTAATAAACTATGTTCCAAACTTGGAGAATATTAATAAATTGAAGATAAGAATTACTAAATATAACTCAGTTTGTTACACAGAACAAAGAATCGTACCAGCAATGTTATTGCTTAGGGTCCTAGGACCCACAACACAATAGAACAGGATATTAAGGGTGTCAGAACACAGGAGGAAGAGGAGCGTGTGAATTAGAACCCACAAAAGTGCTATTAATAGCGATAGCATTTAGATAAATATAATGATTTGTTCGGTATTGAAGGCAAAATTCAATTATGTAGAAAGTTTACGTAAAATGAAAACTTTTGAACAGTTTAATGAAGTAAAGGAATTCTTATTCATCAGACACTGAGCAAGCTGGTGGCTTTAGGCTAAGAAGCTATAACAGAGGGATAGAAGTCCTGTTGCACAGCACTTTTATTTTTAGAGAAACTGTCCTCCAAGAAAGCCAGGCTCATGTATGCATACTAAGATATGTATACAAACATTCAGTATTCTTTTTGGTTTTTTTTGTTTTTTTTTTTTTGTCTTTTTTGTTTTTTATCGGTACCAGGGATCAAACTCACAACCGCCTGCTTGCAAGGCAGGCGCTTATGCCGCTGAGCTAAATCCCCAGCCCCCATTCAGTATTCTTTTTAAAAAATTTGAGACAATCTAGAGTCCAGTCAACGGTTTAGTGGATTAACTGTCGCATTGTAGCATAATAAAGCCCCAAATAGCAGTGAGGAAAACAAAACTTTCGAAGAGCATTGTCCAAAGTCAGGTTCTCCAGAAAATAGTCTGAGTCCCAGGGGCTTCACTCATGAAGACATAAATAAAGGAGAATCATGTAGGAAGAGGTGCTCTGCTGAAACACAATCTGAACAAAGACTTCTGTTGAAACTCCATGAATCTCAGAAGTGAGGATAGATTTCAAACGTCCCCTAAAATCCAGGGCAATGAGTTGGTCCTTTGTCCCTTCATCCTTCAGTCATTGGAAGTTACTGTTAGATGGAACTTGGGTCAGTGAAGTTGCATTTAAAAAGGGATTGCTGGAAAACGAACGCCCAGAGTGCAGGACGCAGTAGGTGAAAGAAACAAATAGCTAAGGTCTGAGATTCTGAAAATGGACCCTAACCAGGTACTGTAGCATCCAGCATGGCGCATGTGTGTTAGCAGGCTTGGAATTTGTTTCCTAGCCTAGCGTTAACTGCAAAATGTAAGTCACATAAGAATACAAATGCAGCGTAGTGAAAGTACAAAATTTTAAAACACACAAAAACAATGGTTAATCTTGTTAGTTTAGCCTTAAATAAATGATAAACATAACTAATAGTCATAATAAGAAAACAAGATTGGTGTACCAGTCACTTCTGAGTTCACAGAAAGGTGCACAGCTGTACTCTACAAGGTGTCTAAGTGGATAGCCCGTGCTATTCTTCACACCTGTTTGTTTTTTGTGTGATGGTTAATCTTATATCAATTTGAATGAGATCACAGATGCCCAGATACATAGTTAAAAAGTATTTCTACGTGCATTTGTGAAATTCCTTGTGAAAGATATTTGCTTCTGAATTTATATCCCATGTAAAGAAAATCACCCTCACCAAAGTGGTGGGCATTATCTATTTCATTGAGGGCCTAAGTAGAAAACAAATGGTAGACAAAGAGTGAATTTGTTCTCTACCTCCTCCTCTGTTTCAGCTAGGACATTTATCCTTTCTACTGAGCCTTAGAGCTTCTGGTTCTTGGGGTTCTAGGCTGAAACTATATTTATACCACTGAATTTTTTCTGTTCTGTAGCATGTATGTGGAAGGTTGTGGGACCTTATCCCCATAATCTTATATATGTATGGTATATATATGATATATATCAAATATATATCATATGATTCATATATGATATATATCACATATATATTATAGATATGATTCTGTACATGTAGTTTTGTATATGTAATGTTGCATGTACAATTTTGTATATATAATTTTTCAATTTTTATGAAAAACCCTAAGGCAGTTTGACATGCTGTGTTTCATAGGAATATTATAAACATTTCATCCAAACAAATAAAAGTAGGATTTACCTATATACAATTTTACCATTTATCTACTCATTCATTCTATAGGTATAGATTTATTTTTTAACTGAACTTAAAGTTTAGACAATACTCCCTCTAAGGTCTGAGCAAGAAATAAAGAGAAATTTGAGGTTTACCTCTCATTGCTTTAATCTCATTAGGTCTGTGAGGCACACAGTGAGGGGAGACACAGCTTGAAGCAGTGGAACAGCTATACCCCAGCTAAAGTCAAGAGAGAAAGAAGCACCCAGAAAATATAATCCTCACTGAGTTACTTGCTTTTCTTTCCAGGACACAGAGTGATCCATTGCTTTAACGAGTGCCCACATTTGAGCGTCTGTTGCTCCCAGCATTTCTGGCAGAGGGCTCAAGTGCCACCAGGAGCGATCTCCCTCTTCTGTTGTGTGCTTTCCCTAAGTATCACAACGCTCTTCAAAGAGATCTATTGGAAACAGGAGCTGTGCTAATCAGTCCGTATGCTATCCTCTGTTATGTAACATTTGTAGCTCTGTTTTTACCCAAAGAACTTTTCCTATAAGAACATATGGAGTGAGACCAGAGCATATTTTCTTCCTCACAAGAGAAGCAAATGGTTTGTTGTAGGAGGGCTCTCTATCCTGGAGAGCCATTTTCAAATATTGTGTAATGGGATTTACTTCCCATTTAGGGAAGCAGCTAGAACACCAGGGAGGCCGTTCAGTCCTGATATCTTTAGCTTCAGCTCTCAGAAAGGACTGTGTTTTGTAAAGCACTAGCTGCCTTCACCAAATGCCATGCCTGCCCCCTTTATGGACCTCTCTCATCCCCATCACCATCATAGTGGCAGTGATGCATGCAGCCAATGTACTGGATAATCTCGAAAGTGACAGTGTGTAATAAAGACTTCCACTTTTGTGTGGATGCGGAGAGGGCTTTTTCCTCCCTCCTTAGATTTTCTCATGTGATACACAGAGAAACTTCTTTCTAATATTTTTTTAAAATCTACTGAGGATGTCTGCAGTTTTTTTGCTAGTTATAGGTGCAATTTTAGCTTTTCATTTTGCTTTTGTTTTTGCAGCATGGCACATTATGTATAACATGCATTTTTTATGTTTCTATTTTATATTCAGCCTTCTTATGGAAGAAATATCTAGATGAAAAAAGTGAGACCCAGATAAATTCAGTTTTTCCTCAGGTCACAGAATGTACACTGTAAAGTTGAATTTAGAACTAGAAAAACAGGCTTCAAACCCACTTTGCCAGATCTGTAATCCACCTAGAGAATGCCATTCAGTATAACACCGAATATGCGAGGAGACTTTAGGGTATACCAAAAGCAGATGACTGAATGACTCCATAATTGTCGATGGTTGCCAGGCAAAGATAAAGGATTAGCCTGGGAGAAGCTCAATGAGATAAGGTCAAGCAGATCTCTGTACCACAGGACTCTCCAGGACCTTTAGATTAGAAGTGATTTTGAAAGTACAGATGTAGGGAACACTGAACACATTTCTCCCAGATTTGTTCGATCATAGAAATCTTTCGGGAATTGCTGTGTCTTACCAAGCACATTTTGGGAAATGCTAATCTAAGTCAGAGCCATGAATATGCAAAACACAGAGAAATGGAGTGACTTATCCAAGGTCACCTCACTAGGTAGGAAATGAGAGCAAAGAGCAGTTAGAGGATGAGTAACACACACTGAACATTTGCTCAGATATGTCTGTTACAGTCTATGCGATGCTCTAAAAACAAAAGGCACTTTTCCTACAGCTAAAGAAGGAATAAAATGCAATAGATAGGTATTTTTCATGTTGTAGATGATGCCTATTATAATCAAGTGGCAAACAGGACACTGATAGATATTGTTGCAGCCTTAATGTTACTTTTGCATAAAGTGCTTGTTAGACATCTGGAACACAGAGAAATAATCTAACATTACTAACACAATTATCCTCTCATGTGTAAGTTGTTTAAAATAAATGTGTCCATATAAAAGTCTAAATACTTTATTCAAGATTACCAGAAGAGGATGAGAGCTGCAATCTCTTGATCTATTTTTTTTAATTGTTTCAGATGAGAAAAATCAAGATTCTGATCTCTCATTTCCATGTATTGCTACCAAAGTGTGTGCAAGTTTATGTAGGAATGGCAAATTACTGGAGGTAGCTCCTAGGGTTGTTACATGTTGCTCATTTATTTGCTTTTCCATGAAACAGTAGGATTCTAAAAGGAGATGATCTATGCTCTGGAAGCTTGGATCCCTATTAAGGTGATCCAGAAAATGATGTCTGTGGCTTTGCCCTCTGGTTAGGATAGGAGACGAAGTGCAGTTGTTTGCTGCGTGCAGGAGTTAGCAGCCAGGAATCACTGATCGAGAAGTATTTCCCTATAGTTCTTTCTACAGGAATAATAGCCTTCCTTTTCCCATCCATATATGTCATCTGTGTTGCAAACCATAAATAAGAGCAGTGATCAGAAGGAATATGAAGATGTTCTAGTTTGGAACAAAGTAACAGCAGACGGCAGATTTAGCTCCTCTTTGTATTATGCAGTGGAAGGAAATACTGAAGTGCATTTTGTTATTCTGAGTTCTGACTAAAGAAGAAAGATCTAAGAGTTCTGCTTCTCAGTCACTTGCACAGCCATCTCCAGGCAGACCTGATGCCATTGTGGAGTTTCCTCTAGAAGAGACAGAATCACATCCACTCCATCTGCTTTCCAGGCTGCCTTGAGTCAGGCTGCAGCTTCGCCTTCCAGAGCAGCCAGGGAATTTGCTGCAGCACACATCAGGTGCAGGTCTCGAGATGATTTCTGCTTATTGGAGCTTAGCAATAATAAAATTAATAATTTTGGGGGATACATGCTATATGGCATATAAATTAGACATGCAAAGCACTTACAAAAATGGCATGTATATGTACATTCAATCTTATGGATATTTACAAACCTGCCATTAGCACCCATATCAGGAAACAGAGTGTCACTAATACCTCCATGCCTCCCCCAGTCACTAGGGTTTTTTTGAACTACTGTTGCCTTCCATGGAATCACCACTCTTAGTCCTGCAATAATTCTAATCACTTTGGAGCTTTGAGGGTGTACAACTGTCCAGGCTACACCCTTCCTGTTTGACTCTCGGGCTCTGCCCATTATGCATACTAATCCTGGGGGCCATTCTGTCTTTTCATCTTTTCATTTCCCTTGCTTTAATGTACATCACTGTGCTGCATTTGATTGTAAATTAGCCCAGGTAGTTTAAAATTCTCGCCTTTTTTTAAAAGCTGATAAATGTCATTATTTTAAGAATTTCCATTCATCAATGATTATTTACAGGTTGTAGAAAGCAAATTACAAATTGGATTGAGAAAAAATGTTTTTAATATGTGCACCTGACATTGGATTAAAAACGGAAACAAGAAAATTCAATGAATCACTTGGAAAACAGCAAAACTTCCCAAAGGAAAACATCGAAAGGTGTAAAGTAGACTGAGTCAGAAGGAAGTATTAGTGCAATACCTAATGGTGGCATTCCTGGTGGAGAGGTGGCACGTGTACATAACACATCTTAATTTTTCTTCTCATCCTTTTCCCTCATTCTGTTGCTCCCCATCGCATCTCTTAATCTGCTTCACATTGGAGAAAAATCTATGCCCCTACTTTATTTCATCTAATTTATGCTTTGCTCTTTATTTATAGTTTAGGTTTCTCACGTAAGAGAAACCATGCAGTATTTAAGCTTGTGTGCCTGATTAAGCTTGTGTGCCTGATTTATTGCAATTAATGTTAGGGTCTTAAGGTGCATCCATTTATCTGAAAATGACTCAGGTTTATTCTTCCTTGTGACAGAGCTGTACTCCAGTGTGCACAAGCAGATGGACAACTTGAATGCATAGACATTTCTCAGAAGAATATGTACAAAAGGCCAAAACATTTATGAAAAAATGTTAGACATCTCTGGCTTTCAGATCCACAAATTAAAAAAAAAAAAAAAAAAAACTGAGATTCTGTATCACCCCTGAAAGAATGGGTATCATCAAGAAATCTAGCAACAAATGCTGGTGAGTCTTCAGGGTAAAAAGAATCTTTCTGCATAATTGATGGGAAAGTAAATTAGTACAACTACTATGGAAATCAGCATGGAGATTTCTCCAATAACTAAAAGCAGTTATTTCCCTAGTTATTTTCCTTCTAGGTATTTTCCTCAAGGAAATTTGTGCTATTGACAATAGTACTCCTGTAAACATTCTAGTATTTAATTCATGATTTATACATGTATCGATATATTTTGAATAGCACATGTAAGATGGAGGGTTGGGTCATCTGAATTACATGCCTGCTCCATTTTATCAGATAGTACTTAAAAATATTCTGAAGTGGCTACTTCAAAATTGTACTACTTTGGGCTGAGGGTTTATCTCAGCGGCACAAGTGCCTGTCTGGCAAGTGTGAGGTCACCAGGTCAATCCCTGGTATATATATTACTTTATGCCAGCAGCAATATATGACAGTTCTGGTAGTGTCATATCTTCTCCAACACTTGATATTCTTGTTTTGATCTTCTTTTTATTTTGCTTGAGTTACAGTAGTATGTCTTTATGTTTTAAATTTGTATTTCTTAATTACTAAAGTTGAGCAACTTCTCACTGTTATTCTAAAAATTTCCTATTGTGATATACCTATTAATATTTTTCAGCTAGTTTTCAGTGATTTTTCTTTTTTCTTTGTTCATTTGTAGCAGTTATATATATATATATATATATATAATATGTATATTTGTATACACATGATATATATATATACATATTTGAGAAGATATGAGCAATTAATGTTTCTCATTCTATATAAAATTATAACAAATATATTTATGTTAGATAAATATGATATGACATGTTACAAAATATAAATGATATATCAATTTGTAATAAATAAATGTAATTGGTACAAATATCTTTTTTTTTTTTTTTTTTTTTTTTTTTTTTTTTTTTTTGAGACAAGTCTCATTATGCAGTTCTGGCTGGTTCAGAACTCATAATGACCCTCCTATCTCAGCCTCTCGGGTCTGATATTATAAGCACATACCTCTACACCTGATGTCTTAAGTTTTATGAATCAAATTTGTCATATTTTCATTAAAAAGTATCAAACTCTGTGCCTGTTTGCCAAGTTTTACTGTGTTAGTGTCACCAGTGCAATCGTTTGTGTGTTGTTCTAAAGCCCTAATACCTGTCAGTGGTCAGCATCTACACTGAAATGGTTCTATGTTCGCATTTTAAAAGATCAGATGTTGCCCTGTAGTCTCACTCCTGTCCTCCCTGCGACAGCTGCATACGTACTGCAAGCTACATCATCTTCCATTCCCATCGCTGCATCACCAGGGTCTGTTTCATGCACTCTCCCTGGAAAAGGGACTTTTCTGTTTGGTAGTGTAAGTCCCCTTGATTTCTTTGCAAATATTTGCGTTTTCATAGAGCTTGTAAAATCATTATGAGGTAGTAATATAGCCTTTGTATCTTTTTGAATAAGTTTAATCCACAGTTAATATATTTATGATATTAAGTCTTCCAGCCCCCCAAAAGATCTTCTCTATTACTTATCTGCTTCAATTACTTTTGGTGACAATCTCATAATAACAGTAGAAATTTTGCACAGGATCTTTTCCTTCTTTAGATTTATTCTATTATTAGATTTCTGTCTGTTTTGTTTTTCGTCTTCTGTTTGTTGAATTTTTTAAAAACTTGCAAAGTAGTATCCAAAAAAGAATACTGAAATACAAGAATGATTACTAAATATAAAAAAGACAATTTCATAATGATAAATACAAAATCTAACATGAAAATAGCAAATTTGTATTTATTTGAGGCTTGGCTTTAAAATACATGAAGTGGAAATTGACAGTCTAGAAGGCAGAATAGAAAATCCATAGTCACGGAGTTCAACTTTAACACACCTCTCCCAACAGCTGATGGAACAAGGTTAGAAAAAAAGAAGAGTATATTGCATTCTGCTCTGGCAATTTGGCTAAGATAGAGTCCACATTTCCTGGAGTTCTTTTCCTACAGTGCTCTTGCTTAGAACTGACCCATCGTAAGAACTTGCATAAAATCTCAAAGGTAGAAATGAACTTTTCACAATTAAACACAATGATGGTGACACATAGAAACATACCATGAGCTACGCTTTCACTCAAGAGTTCCTTCCTTCCTTCAGCCCCAGATGGTCTTTTGCATCAGTTACCACACTTACCCACAGCATTTCCAGGAAAGATGCTTCATGCATCTTCAGGATGTGGCCAAGGACAAGACAAGATAATGGACAGATGCAATGGAGCCTGAAGTATCCCAGAGCTTAAGTTAGATGCTGTTCCTCACAGCATCTGCCATAATGAAAGAGGACTCCGTTTGATGATGTTTTTTTAGGAGGAATCTTAAAGGCAGCACTGTATCTCAATACATTAGAATGTGTGGACTCAACCAATCTAACAAAGTAAAATTGAACTGCTATTTGTTTCTCTTAACAATGAGAGGCAATAAGGAGTAGGCAGATCATTGACTCCCAGCCAGGTGTTAAGGTCTGTGTCAATTGCTTCTATTGAATTTGAATCCGAGTCACCGCCTTATTAAAGGCAATGTAATCCGTCATAATTCAAGCTGTGTTTAATTTATGCACAAGGAGAATAGGAAGTGAAAATAGAATTGGTAAATAACACCCCCATGGCCTCTCTGAGGTTTTTCGTGGTGGCCTTGAGCTCAAATTCTGCAAGGCATACATCTTTGTTTCCTGGTTACTGTCTTGTAATGATGGTGTCATTCTGAAATCCTCTGCACTGCCCTTTCTCTGATAATGCTTCTCAGTCTTTGGGTCAGAGACCCCGTGTGGTTATTCCTCCCATGGTATCACTAATTTAATCATAAATAAGGAAATCAGCCACTCTGGTCAATAGGCAATAGCTGGACCCACTGTAAATAGAATGTGAACGAAGACCACCAAATCAATATTCCAGTTCTTCAGAGTGAAGAATTGGTGTAAATTGAGAACCAGTGGATGGTAATAGCACATTCTTCAGTGAAGAATTGGTGTAAATTGAGAACCAGTGGATGGTAATAGCAAAAATGACTGGGTATTCCTTGGGAGTTATGTATAATTGCTTGAGGAAAGTGCCACAGGTCTTGGAAAGGCTTGAAGAAAGTTTTAAAGTCTGAAGTTGTGAAAAATTGTCCCTATTTGCAGATGACTTGATGGTGTATATATAAAACTCCTGATTATACAAAAAAAAAAATAACATTGTGGGAACTAGTGTATAAATTCAGTAAAGCTGTGAGGATGCTCATGCAACCCAAACAATCCACAAACAGTGCAAAATTTCAATGTCACTTTTCCAAATAAAATAGAAAAAAATTAAATTCATGCAAAATTACAAAAACTCTCAAAGAGCCAAAACAGTTAGACTTCAGTAAAATTAATAAAGACAGTATAAGAAATTGTCCGAGTTCAAAATATGTAACAATACTGTAACAACTAAGATAGAATGTTATTGGAATAAAAACAGACATGTACATTAATGAAAACAAATAACCCATAAATTACATGATTTATTGACATCCAACTGATTTTTGCAGAGGACGAAACAAGAGACAAGAAGAAAAAACAATCTCTTCAATAAATAGTGCTAGATAAGATATATATCCACTTTGAGAACAAAGAATCTGGAGCCCTATTACTCAACAATTTCAACTATCAACCCAAAGTCAATTACAGACTTAAGGTGAGGTCTCAAATACAAAACTACTCAAAGAAAATGTAAGGTAAATATTTCATGACTGTAGTTTGAGGAAATATTCTTTTTAATGGCTCAAAGTACAGGCAACAAAGGCAAACTGACATATAGGATTATATCAACTAAAATTCTGCACAGTAAAGAAAATTACCAACAGAGTTAAGAGACAACCTTTAGAAACATTTGCAAGCTACACATCTGACAAAAGATTAGTATCTAGAATTTATAAGGAATTGAAGCAACTCAATAACAGTAATCATAATAATCTAGTTAAATAATATCTAAATATGTGAAAATAAATTTCTGTCTTTAAAAAATGATTTTTAAATGACTAAGATAGGGATAAAAGATGCAATACTCCTAATCATTCATGAAACACAAATCAAAACCATAGTGAGATAGCATTTCACCCTCTTTAGAGTAACTATAATTTTTAAAAAATGTCATTGAGGGGGAAGAGAATAGGAACTGTAACACACTGTTTTGTGGAATGTGGAATGTCAGCTGGTACTCAAAACAATAAAACTAATATATGATACAATTAATAACTCATTATGGGTATATATCCAAAAGAAATGAAATCAGTATTTCAAGAAACCCTTGATCTTAAATTTTTTACAGTACTATGTATAAATATTTAGGCTATGAAATCCACTCATGAATTGATAAACAAAAAGAAAAATGTACACCAGAGATGGGCAGGTCTTACCTAAACAAGGTAGGATTTTACCATTTGCAACAACATAGATGCGCTTGAAGTAAACTGAGGTAGCAGAGAAAAAAAATGCCACACAGTCACACTCATCAACAGGGGTTTTAAAAAGTTAATTTTGCAGAAATTTAGAGTACAATATTGAAAACAGTAGTAGGAAGGAAGGATGAGAAAGGTTATTCGGTGGTTACAGTTTTGTAGTTCAGGCTTTTCAATGACACAACACGGAAAATAGAGATAAGAATACTATAATGTTTCTCTCAAAATAGCTAGAAAAGAGCATTTTGAATGTACATACCATAATATGGTCAGTTTTGTCATTGAGGCCAAACCCACAACGGTGAAAGGTCAAATGTCCTACAAATGTTGTCGGAGGAACTCAATGGCCATATGCAGAAATGGAGTGAAATCCTTCTACCAAACTCAACATGGACTACACACTTGGACCTGAAGAGCGAAAATCACGAGCTGAAAAATAAGCACAACGATAACAATTTGAGCAAGGATTTTGCTGGGTGGGTAAGACCCCAGCACACTGACCACAAAGGAAAAATAGGCAAATGGGATGAGTCTCTCTACAAAAAGAAAATCAGTAACAAAATGAACAGGATACGATATTTATTAAAAATCTTATCTGATTTGATTTCCTGGACTTAGACAGGTGTGCTTAGCAATTTGCTTTTTGAGGAAGTTGAGGAAACTGAGAAATTCCCAAACATTATGATGGCATTGATAGTATTTTTTAAAAGACGTTATTGTTATCAGAACTGTGGGTCAAAATTAGCCAACAGCCTCAAAAGGCAGTTATGAAATACATACTTTTTTCCCTTATGCCAAAGGGGATTTAGTATTTAGAGGTGAGACAGAAAAAGGAACAGTAATTTCTAGGAACAGCACTCTCTCAGGAAGGTACTAATCTCTTTTATATATTTTTCATGGAAAACAATAACTATTTTCAAATCTTCAAAAATACATCTAATAAGGGTAAAAGGTCCACAATATATAAAGACTCAAACAACTCAATAGCCAAAAAAATAAATAAACATTTAAAATATTTTAACATACCAACAGGTATATTAAAAATTTCAACATCACTAATTGAGAAATGTAAATTAAAAACATAATGATATATTACCTCATATCACATAAATAGCTTTTATCAAAAAAGATTTTTTAAAAAACAAGAAGATGCAGAGAAGTAGAACTCTTGCCTATTCTTAGTGGAAATGTAAATTAGAGTAGCCCTTATGAAAAGCTCTATAGAATTTTATAAAAACTAAAAGACACAATTGCCATATGACCCAGCAACCCCAAACAGATCAAAAAATGAGGAAAAGAAAGAAAGAAAGAAAAGAAGAAAGGAAGGAAGGAAAGGAAGGAAGGAAGGAAGAAAGGAACAGACTGTATTCCAGCAATCACTGCAGCAGTGTTCACAGGGGAGAGCATACTTAATAATCGAACTAAATGTCTGTCTGAAAAGGATGCACGTGGAAAATACCCTTGCACACAACAGGACATGCTGTCATGGCTGACATGAGGGATTCAGACAGACAGGACGTGTAGGATTTAATGTTATTGCATTTCAGTGTAGTTACAGTCAGCAAAAACGTGCTCTATATTTCAAAATAACTAAAAGGAAATTTGAAAAGCCTCACCCTAATAAAGATATGTAAGGAAAGTGATGGATATGTTAGTTATTTGACGTAACCATTCTACATTTTATTCATTTGAGAACATCACTTTTTTTTTGGTACTGGGGATCAAACTCAATACCTCACAATTGCCAGTCAGGTGCTTGTGCTCCTGAGCTATATTCCCAGCAATATTTAATAAATGTGAATTTATGATATGACAATAAAAATAAATTATCAACAAATTATAAAACACAAAGTATATTGTTGTAGTTATATGACCAAACTTCTGGAGCTGAGAACAAGCTTGTGCCTGGAAACTAGGATAGAGGCTATGACTCAATTGTGTTGACATAAGTCAGGATCCCATTATATAGATTTCACTGTATACTGTAGATTTATTTTTGCTTGCTTGTTTGTTTTTTTTCCTTTATAGTTTTTTTTTGGGGGGGGGGGGAATTGAACTCAGGACCTTGCACTTGATAGGTAGGTCCTGGGCCACTGAGCTAAATCCTCAAGCTTAAATAAACACAAGCTCCAGAAGGCTTCCTATCTATGTAATCCTGATGGAAATTGTGATCAAATATCGACAACTAGATATTTCTGAAATCCAAACTCAGCCTGATTATCAACACTATTTTGTTCCTTCCCTCTTTATTTTGTATATGGCACCTAAGTGCTTTTGTCTTGCCTGTATCATTTCAAAATGCTGCCATGCCCAATAAACTGAGAAAGTGCCAGAGTCATTTCCTTTACTTAGATAGATGAAGCATGTTTCAAGGTTGTATGTATCTCCCAACTTCACAGAGAAGCAAGTGTATTCTGAGCATTTACACACACATTGCAAATCCATCCACTGTTCTATCTCCCTCCTGGAACATGCAGCATGCTATCTGGCCAAAATTAAGGTGTTTTGTGAAAACTTTATGCTTTGTGTTCTCTCCAATATATCTAACTAGATACCACTTTTGAGAAGTTTTCATTATTGATTTTTAATTGTAGTTATTTAGGGCCTTTGCACAAATAATCCCTTCAGAATCACCTGGAGGTGTTTCTTTACTTTGTTGTTGTTGTTGTTTTTTTTGTTTTAAACAAAATACATTGTGTTAGCGGTTACCCACTGGGTAGATTTCTCTCTTTGCAGGTTATGAAGGCTGCCTATGAGCTATGAGTAGGATGCCAGGCAGCATAAACCTATTGTTGCCTTAGAACAACGAATATAAAGAGCCCATGAGTGAACAAGACCACGGTGCAATTTGCTTCCTCTGACAGACTGTGATACAGAGAGCCCTGGGCATGCAGGAGAACCACTGTGACAGTGGCAGTGGGAGTGGGATCTGTTGTTCACAGAGCTACCTGTTCCATTCATTCTCATCAGGTTGACTCTCAGTAACCACTTCAGTTCTGCCATAGACTGCTCCTTGCCCACCCTGCCTGATCTTTTTGTTTAGTATTAAAACTCTCATTTCATCATGGACAGCACAGGGTTCAACTCACTCTACCATAGTCCATTAATGGATCTCTTCCCTAGTTCAGGAGATGCTATCCAGTAAGAAATGATTCTCTCTTGCAGAAGACATGACTTTTTTTCACAATCCTAAGAATCTCAATTCCTTGAAGGGCTTGCATTCCTATCTTCATCTACCCTGTGCAGATCAACTAGTATGATGTCTATTGTTCAAATCGTTTGGGTTATATGGCTGATTCTACAAAGCCTGCACTTACTATGGAGCCTCTTTTTCCTCTGGCTTTCAGGCCAAATGATAAGCTGTCAGCCTAATCATGTAAATGACACATGGCACTGTTCCTAAGAGGGCCATTTGCAACCCTAAATGGCTTATCAAATTTGGCATTCCTATTCTAGTGATAAAATGCAATAACTTGAATAATTTGTTGCTGATTTTTTTTTTTTTTTTTTTTTTTTTAGGGATTCCCTTCTCAGTCCCACATGACTTGAGAGCTAAAAACTACTCTACCAAGGTACAGCTCTTAGTAAATCCATCCAGAGTGTATGTGTCAGATAGAACACCAAGAGCATTTGATACTCACTGTTTAGCCAACCTAAAGTTAATCATTTAGGGGACAACCATGAAAGTCTTTGGAATGACCAGGTAATACAGATCATAGCCTGCAAAGAGAGAAATCTACCCAATGGGTAACCGCTAACACAATGTATTTTGTTTAAATCCAGAGTGTGAGCACTGCATACCTCAGGGAGTAAATGTTTACAGTTTTCGATCATAGCTGACTGTGACCTTCTTCCAACACCCTGTCATGATGATTATTGCAATAGCACAATAATCAAGTCAAACTCCAGGTTTTAAAAAACAGAGGTCAGACTAATTAGTTCTCATAATAGAATATGTAGGGCAAAAGCTGAGCATGACATTGTTATTTAGTTAATTTTGCAGTCAACTAGTAGTATTAGCTATAGCACACCAAGTTTGAAATAGTTAAGCATATAAACTCATAAAGGATGTAACAGGGAATACTTTAAGTTCTTGAAGATGGCATTAGTCTCTGTTTTTCCAACTGAGCTGCTTTTGACATAATATATTCAAAACAGGCATTTTCACAGGCTTTAACTTTTCCTGCAATAAACCTCTTAGTGTAACACAGAAAAGAACAAATGTAGAGTAACTACCAATTCATCTGATCCTTTACCATTGTGTGTCTGGGAACATAGAAGTGACTGTTGTGCTACAATCTAAACTAGAGAATCATTAATCACTTGATCTTTGTTGTGTGTTCTTGCTATATCAAGAATCACTAACAGTTTTGTGATACTCCTAACATTTAAGATTTTTTTAAACAATATAAATTTTATAATATAATATCTCTTGAATGATTTTGGTTGTCCAGCTTTGGAAGCTGAAATTTGCGAGCCAATAAAATGGCTATCGAAGACACAGAAATATACCTGGACTTTGTTACTTGAACTCTTTTTAACAGGCTTTACTAGAAAGAGTCTATATTAGTTAAGATTTCTACAGAAATAGAATCAATAGCATCTCCAAGACACACAGGCTAGGATAGAAGTCTGGGATGCAGACTAGAATCCCGGTGTTCTCATGCAAGCTTGAAAGCTCTCACTGCAGAATTCCTTCCTGCTTTAGGGAAGCAGCCATTTATTCCACTCAGGTCTTAAACTGACTAGATGAAGTGTACCCACCTAAGACAGGATTATTTTATGCAGGTTGCTTGTTTTAAACTCACAAAATGTCCAAGATAATGGTAGATGGGGCACTGTGTCCAGTGAAGTTAACATAAAAACCTGGCTGTTACTGAGACTGACTCTGTTTTGGTTTCTGCTGTATTTGATAGGTCAGTATTGGTTTCTAATAGCTCTTGCAAAACACTTAGGTAAATATTTATGACTACCCTTTCTCACAAAGTGTAACTACCATTTCCTTTGCTGTGCCATTGAAATTTTATTTTTTTCCTGAGTTTGCTTTTTCTTCTCTTCCAAATGGTGTGTTTTGTATGTAAGAACTAAATCAGAGTCAGTTTCAAGACACAGGCAAAGTGTTATGCTTTTTAATTGATGTGACTAATAGAGCATGCATTCTTAGGTCTGAGATAGATAGGCATCTGGAAGTTGGCAGAAAGTATAATGCACATTATCTGTGTAATAAAAGAAAGAACAAAAACTTCAACAGAAGCAAAATGTTTCCCAAGGCTCAAAGCCTTCATGAGAATATAAAGGGTGAATGCGCATAGAAACTCCAATGGAAAATCTCAATCTCAAGTCTAAATGTTCAGCTCACTCCCCTTTGGGCCCTTGTTGTGGCATTTGAGACTTACCAGATACACGAGTTTGGCCTTGTCTCAGGTTCTGCTCCTTCTGCAGCTAATTGTTCTCCTTTCTGGTTTCTGTTTGGCTCCCTGGCTGCTAATGGAGGGCACCAAATTCTTCCATTTAAATCCCCAGGATTTGATGTATGACTTTAAGTCACTAACAAGTCACATTTGTCATTTTCTTCCTTCAGTGTTTCAGCAGTGTTCAGCAGTAGCCACTTGATTCAATGCCTGGGTAATTAGTACTCCATTCTGTCCCATCCCATTTCATCCCATCCCATTCCATTCCAGACAAACTGCACAACTTCTACCACCCCAACATCTCACCCCACTTCAAGCAAGGTGAAAATATGAGCAGTCCTAATGCTACTGCAGGCAGGGGCTACCTTCCCTCCAGTCTCCACCAGTTCTCCACTCCAGGTGGTCAGTGAGAGTCCCCACTCTCAGAGCTTGATTCTTAGAAGTACAATGTGTCTCAGACATCTTTCAGGGGTCTGAGGGTCTCCAGGGTTATGTGACATGATCAACTGATTTAGTAAAGAAATTCTCTAAGGAGAAACTAGTTCATAAGGGTCATGAAACAACTTAATCAAAAGGCAAAAAGACTAAACGTGTCCTTAGTTTTCTCTAGGCACATGAAAAGCTCTGGAATCTTTGCTCCTCACACACTGTCCAACATGGGTTAAAGAAAAAGAGGACGTGTTTGTAGCCCTTTACAAATAAGTGTGTTCTGGGAACTGCCATAGGACACAATAAGTAGTATAACCCCAAACTTTCTGGGGCTTCATAAGGACACACGCCTTAGTACCTAACAGCATACTCAGAAGAAAATCAAAGATAGACAGTTCCTTAAAAGCAAAGCTCACAGAAGCTGGAATGTGATCGCAGAGGACCAGGAAAGGAGATCCAAGTGAGTGTGGGAAGAGCACAACCATCTGGTATACCTCACAGTTTCCCCAAGACTCCAGAAAGCACCATTACATTAGAGAATGAGAGGACTTCTGATTTGCATGGCATTAAATATTTTTCACATTCATTATGTTTTTCGTGTTCACAATATCCAAGCAGAATAGGCCAAAAACATACTTTCTTATGACTGATGAATAAACACTGTTACAAGGTTTTGAAATTAGTTTATTGCCACAGATGTGACCAAAGACCAATTCGCCTGACTCCAGTTTCAAGAGCCTGGTTTTCCCATTAATCAGGGAGTCTCATTATGTACTGAGGCCCCCACTGAACTTGTTTTCTACAGGTCCAAGACACTTTCTAATCTATAAGAACTTTTACCTGCCAAGACAATTTTCAACACACCTATTCTGTAGTCCAACTCTGAATGTTAGCATAATCAACAATATTCAAGAAGACACAGATGCCTAAGAAGAGGATGAGAATGTTTCCTTGTAAAGAGCTTTGAACTGATACAGTTGGGTCATATCCTCAAAAACAGATGTTGAATACCTAACCCCCAGTACCTATGCCTAGAACTTTAATTGGAAATAGGGTTTTTGTAGACTTTAATTAATTTAAGATAAGGTCACCGGGATGTGCCTTAATTAAATGACACATTCTTATAGAATGACAGCTATGTAAAGACAGACACACAGGGAAGAATCCGTATTAACAAAGATACAGAAACGCAACTGCAAACCCAGGAAAAAAGTAGGATTGATGGCCTCCCTCAGGAGCTGGGAAAGGCATGGTAAGATTCTCACCTACGGATTTCAGAGGAATTAGAACGCTGCCAAAACCTTGATTTCTGACTTAGCCTCTGCAGCTGTGCAATGATGTAGGTTTGTTTTTTGAAGATTCCCAGTGTATGGCATTTGCTATGGACACCCATGGAAACTAATGCATTGTCTCAGTGGAAAAACAACCTGACCAGATTAAAACCAAAGCTGCTAAGATGCTTACGCATGATGTATAGAAGGAACATTAGAAAGTTTAGTTTAAAACTGAACCCACGATGTCTAGGTTTGAACTTTGTTTGCGCCATTGATTCTCCCTAAATTTTAATTTCCTCGTAGGAGCTATTTTGTTTGTTCTTTAGACTGACACTGAGTTAAGCTAAGAGGGCAGTTAGTTAAGGTTAACAGTTTTACCTGCTTGGTTGTTGTTTTAACTTGAGGAGAAGAGGTGTATCTTATTGCTTCTTACTGTCAAAGACAATTTCTTTACATGACTCTTTTTAAGATATTCCAAAAACACTCCCAAAATACAAGATTTGTTGGAAATGTATTGTGTTCACTTCCCTTTTCAAGTGTCCAGGGACTGACATGTAGTTTGTTACAGCTCTCTGTCTACATGTTCCTACACATGAGCCATCTTTTTTTTTTTTTTTCTTTCATGGGAACTTTTATTATATATACTCAGCTCATCACCTATAGTCTTGTTTATCTCAGATGGCTGTTCACAATATAAACAATGAATAACACTGCACATTATACACCAGATAAAATGCCATGTTTCACTGCATGCTGAATTTCTTTTAAAACTCCAGAATATAATTTCATAATCATAGATACTTGATTACTGTCATTTTTAAGTTATCATAATGTTCAAGAATGGTAAATACACTTAAATTTAAGTCTATAATTTATTTCAATGCTATTTTCAAACACTACTTTCTGTATGTTCACATTCACATTAGTACATCATTAATGATCCAAATACAAATCAGAAACAACCCTAGGCCTTAGTTGAACGTTGTACTACAAGCCAATGACAAATCAGCTCTTAAGTAATCAATGCCCTTCATTTTAGTGTGATTAAAAAAAAGAAGTAGTTAATATACCTTTAAAATATTAAAGATTTTTACCCTTTTGGTTAATAAGAAAACATGATTCTTAATCTCACTTTTTTCATTTTGTCTATAAAAAGTAAAACTCTCCTTAATCTTCGTAAATTTTTTGTTTTTTAAATAAAGCATGATGACTCTTAATGGTAAGAGATTACTGTACCAGTTATGAAATCAGTGACAAAATCATGTATTATTGTAAAAGATTCAGTGTTAACAAAATTCAGTGTTAACAAATCAGAATATAGTACAGCAAAGACATATAAGAGGTAGAATTCTTAATTACAGTTTTATAGGAAAGATGCAGTGGTTTGTATCTGTACCCTGCTTTGTTAGTTATGGTACTGTAAGTCTGCTTATGAATTTAACAGAAAGGGCAAAAGGGAGGGCTCTTCATAAGCAGTTATCTTACTGACCTTTGTTTTGTATGTGTTACAGGGACTTCTAGCCACCTGAAGCATTTTCTTGGCCAATTAAGATAACTGATCATATAGAGTATTAATCTTATTTTTTTAAAAGCCTCAATAGGAAAACAGAGACGTTTCCCCCCCAAGAGCCTTGAGGAGGAGGCAAATGTCTCTTTCTGTACTCCTCTGAGCATAAATTATCAATGATATCACATTTCCTTAGCTATCATTATTGCTCATTAAGATCTCCATCAATATATAAATAGGTTCTATACCCAGATTTTTAATTTGATTGTTTCCAACTCACAATGTATTTATTATAATACTATAAATTGGCATAACTTGAAAATTGTTTCACTTCATAATGAAGTTAAATTACTATTCCTTTAAGATTCTACAGATTGAAGTAAACTAGGGTTGCAGAGAATTTCATGTGTATATATATGGCTATTTACATGTTAGGGGAACTCTATTTCTAAGCTTCAGTGTCAGTAAGTTCATCAGAAAGGTCATTTTAAGGAAGTTATATCTACACCCAAAGCTAAACCTTATAGTGGGACTTAGATTTTGTAAGAAATTCCTTAACAGTTATACAAGATATTTTAAAACCGTAATTTTAGAAAATAAAATCAAATACATTTTTTTCCAGTTAACTGGAAATACCTCCTATGATTTATTTTAGGATTGGGATATCATCATAAGCATATCAGATCATAGATTTTTATTTATAGCTCTACTTAGTTGAACTATTTTGAAACAGATATTTATAAGTTTACTTCAGTTCTTTTTGTGTCTGATAATTTTGGAAACAAACAAAAATGTTTATTTACACTAGGCCTAAATTCTTTTAGCAGAATTTCCTTCACAACTGCTGGTAATGATGTGCTATCAAAGTCAATAATCATGTTAAAAGTTGCATAACACTGTTGACAGATAATACAAAAATAAATTTATTTTATCTCATTTAATTTTAAAATCCTACATTTCACATGTTTTCACAGAATGCATCCTTATGGAAAATGAGCAAGCTGTATATAGTTTTCATTTCAAAGAGAAAACCTGTCCTGAATTAATGAGACAGTATGCCTTTGCAGTTTAAAAAATACCAGCTTTGGGGAATGTAGGCTAACTATATAAAACTAGTGCTTTTTGTTGATATTTTACAGTAAAACATATTTTGTTTTAAAAATCTCAAAAATGTTATTTATCTCTTAGAAGAAATACATATGTAAATAGAGAAGTTGATATAGTTAATCCATAATTACATATTTTCCTGATGATTTACAACTTGATATATCAAAAATTCTACAATTAATTTGTAATTGCCACCACTGCAAAGAAATATCTAAATAAAAGCAGACTGTATGATACTGCATTTATGCCCAGTGTTAATTCCCTAATGATATTTGTAAAATTTTTTCAAACTTAGAAAAATGCAGTTATTAATATGAATTTCAATTAAACTTCCACTTTGTAAAATATACCTGTTATATACTTACATACAACTGGGTCACTAAAGTAGACTGCACAGAAAGTGAAACTTTCACATTAAAATCATACTTGTTTTATACTGATTGAGAATGTCTACAAACATTTTGGAAAAGACTGCTAAGGGTCTTGACTATTAATGGTAACAACTTGCTGCATTTTTCTGCCTTTTTTTCAATTTTGTTAGTTGAGTAGTTGAGTTTTAAGTCTACTTTTCCTTTTATCTTCAAATACTCCAGCATATAAACTTGAATGGCTGACACTGTTGTAACCTAGTGCTAACCAATGCACCCCCTTCCAGTTCTGTATGCACCATTTCAATAGAAATTAAAATTCCATCTCCAGTAAAGACTTAATTTTCAGCTCCTTGTAAATCCCCCTCCCCTCCCCACTCTTTTTAGGTTAAGTCTCCATTTCCCATAAAAGCTTTAAGTTTCAGTTTCTTGTAATTCCCCCACCCCCCCTTCAGCCTATCTGCAATACAATGTGCTGCCCTTAAGAAACTTTTAACCACAAGGAAGTTATCAAACTGGGTCAAAGTTTGCAACATTCCTGTGGTTTTCAGCTTTAAAACCCAACCTTTTTAGCTGTAAGGCGTGCAGTCTCCATATTGGCTCCTGGAGGCTGTGTGGCCAGGTCTGGCCTAAAATAAAGCCTTTGCTCCCCAAATTTTAATTTCTTGTTTCCTTGGATTTTATCCCGGTGTCCGAGCTATCACAGACACCACCACCATGACAACTAAATTAATCACAGACCAGACATTGATTCTATCAAAGTTACTTTCTTGTATGTTTGGATCACGGACTTCAAATGCTCTAAGAAGAGTTTGTATATGACCACTTTTGCTTACTCTGGACTTGATGCAGTTGATGGATTCCAGGATGTCTTCTAGTTTCATCTCCAATTCATCTGTACCTGTAATACATTTCTTCCAGTCTTCTTGTTCTTGTGCCTGTTCTTCCATATTATCGAAGATTAATTCAAAGAAAATTACTTTCTCAGAAATGGTGCTAAGGTATTGTCAAAGCAGAACATGTAACCAGCATCTTCAGTTTCTACAGTGTGGACGCCATCTGATTTTCTTTGTTCAAAAACTAAGGTTTTGCCTTTGGGACAGGCAATGTGGAAATCAATATCTAATCCTGCTGCCTCTAAGACTTGGTACTCATCTCCAGCGAGGCCTTCAGTGGCATGGACTGGTAAAATCACTCCTTCTGGCCAGCCTGAAGGGTAAAGATAAAGTCGCTGTCTAAGGAAGTCGTGAAGCCTCAAAGCTATCAGCAGGAGAAAGGGGCAGGGCAGCTGCCTGGAGATGTGGGACCCTGGTGCCTGGGCTCTGCTCTTTCCTCCTAGACTCCTCGTGGCAGGGAACCTTGAGTCTGAAAAAACTTCCAGTGCCAATGACCAAGGCTCCCTCTCTACATGGGCATCTTAAAGAAGAGATAGTGACAAATGAGAAGGGCAGATTGCTTTAGATATTTGCCTTTGATAACACATTGGGAAAAAGCCAACCACAATATGCAGCTCAAAACCTAGGCACATTTGTTAAAAGTCGTATTTAGCATTAGAATGCTTCACCCAGGTCCAGAAGAGAGACATTTAAATCACAAGAAGACCTGAAAGTACAGAGTTCTTAGTACATTCCCAGCCTTCTCCCCTAAGGTTGTAAGTTTTATTCTGGAGCCAGTTTCAGAGTTTTATTTCAAAAAAAGGTTTTAATCTATTTATAGTGAATTGAGATACCAGCAGGTAGAACCCATTGAGAGAAATTTCTTCTGGAATGATTTATGATTCATTCATTCACATTCCCTGAGATATTTAGAGAAAATTATCAGTTAGATTTTATATTAGCTTAAAAGATATTTCAGTTTGTCCGTGTAATTTTAAAACATGTTAGAGCATTAATTAGAAAAATATGCTTGAAAAAGCATCTGACTCTTCCTATATTGTGGAATTAAGATTTCAGGGATAATTTTTCTTCTTTTATAATTATCTGCATAGTAAGCTTGTGAATAGCCTTTTCTAAGAAAGTCACCGAGATTCAATTCCCTCTGCTAGGCACCTGCCCATCCCCAGAGAAGTTCTGATCTTATTCTACATTATTTGCACTTCTTTTGAATTTTGGAACAACTTGGTTGGTTTATTGTTTTTGCAGTTTGTTTGTTTGTTTGTTTTGAGAAAAGATTTTGCTATTCAGTTTGGTCTGCCACAGTCTATCTAGTGCTGGAATTATAGTCATGAACCAACATACCCAGTCAACTTTTTAATTTCTAACTACGTCATTGCTTGGATATTGAGTCTTATTTTGTTCAAAAAATAAGTAATTTGAGAACTGATATGTTGCAATATTGATTACACGTATCCATGTACATGGTATATCTTTTCATTTACTAGTATGCAGTATAATTTCAATTGGCTATTTTCTAGTTTTCGATGCATAGATTTTTCAGTTTTATCAGATTTACCTGTATTTCATATTTAAGTCATTTTAAATAGTACTTTTCATTTCAACAGACCTTATAAATTTGCATATTTTCTCTCCTTCTTTTGATAAGATTGTGTAGGGTTTTCTCAGTTTTGTTTATTTTTTCAAAGAACCAACTCTTATTTGTTAATTCTTTGTATTGTTTTCTTAGTCTCAACTGCATTGATTGTTTTCTTAGTCTCAACTGCATTGATTCCTGTCTGATCCTTATAATTTCCTTCCTTATGTGAGCTTTGATCTTGACTTCCTCTTCTTTTTCTAGAAGCTGAGGTGCAGCATTAGTTTGTTTATTTGTATTCATTCTGTTTACCTGATGTGAGAATTCATCACTATATATTTCCCTCTTAGAAGTACGTTCATTGCATCCCACAGGTTCTGGCATGTTTTATCTGCATTTTCAATGAATTGTAGATATTGTTTAATTTCTTTTTTAATTTCATCTGTCACTCATTGGTTGTTCAGAAGAATTATTCAATTTCCATGTGTTTATGTAGGTTTTGCAGTTTATTTTCTGATTAATTTTCAGTTGCAATTCACTAAGATCAGATAATATTCATGGGATAATTTCAGCCACTTTGCATTTATTTAAGCATGTTCTATGGGTGAATTTATAGTCTATTTTAGAGAATGTCCCATGTGCAGGTGAGAAGAATGTGTATTCTGATGTTGTTGTGTGGAACATTCTGTAAATATCCAGTAAATACATTTGTTCACAGGTTTGACTAAGTTCTGTTATTCCTTTGCTGACTTTTTATCTGTCTCTTTGTGATAATGGAATATTAAGGTCCTCCATTACAATCATGTTATTTCATATTTAATTTTTCATGTATTAGTATTTATCTTATATAATTAGGTGATCCTGTACTTGATGCATTAATGTTTATGATTATTAGCTCTTTTTGTTTTTGAGCATTTCCTTTAACAAGTATGTAGTGACCTTCTTTATCTTTTTTGACCATTTTTGATTTGAAGTTCGCATTGTCTGGAAACAGAATAGCTACCTATGCTTTTTTTCTGGGTTTCTATCATGAAGAATTGTTTTCCATCTTTTAATTTTCAGTCTAGGAGTTTCTTTTTGAGTTACAAGTATTTTTGTTTACAGCATATTGTTGGATTCTGTTTATTGATCCATTCTGCCAATCTATGTCTTTTAATTGCTGAATTGAGGGCACATACTTTGATGATTATAATTGATTTGTATTGGCTTACCTTTTTCATATTATTTTCCTTTTGTTGGTTCTTTGCTTTTCACCCTTGTTTAATTATGTGCCTTACCTGGCAGTTTGTTTCTGTTGTTCTGGGGATTATTTTTTAGTCTCTCTCTAGTGTATGCCTTTCAGTACTCTTTCTAGGATCAGTTTGGTGGACATAAATTTCTTCAGTTATTCATTGTCATGGAAGTATCTTATTTCTACATTAATTTTGAAAGAAATTTTTGCAGAATATATCAATCTGCGTTGAAAGTTGTTGACTTTCAGGACTTGAGATACTTCACTCCAAGCTTGTCTTGACTTGAAGGTTTGTGTTTAGAAGTCAGCCATGATTCTAATGAGCTTTACTTGATAAGTGGCATGCTTCTTTTCTCCAACAGCTTTTAGTATTTTTTTGTTGTTGTTGTTGAATTTATGGGCTCTTGATTATTATATGTCTAGGTGTAAATTTATTTTGGTTGAGGCTGTTTGGAGTTCTATATGCTTAACTTACCTGTATATTGTATTTTTCCCCTGCTTGGGAAATTTTCTGCTATTACTTCTGCAAATAGTTGTGTTATGTCATTTTTGTTTACTCCTGCATTTTCATTGACTCCTATAAATATTTTATTGTTTTTCTTTGCACAATCTTGGAGTTGTTTGGTTGTTATTTCATCGTGTCTTGTTATTTTTAAGATGTCTTTCCTTTCATGATCACTAGCTGCAATCCTATGTTTGTCTAAAAGTCTATCTTCAATTTCATTCAAGTGGTTTCACCAACTTTCAATGGAATTTTTAATTTCCTGTATATCTCTTTGAATTTGTTTATGCATTCTGTTTCTTCCCTATATTGTTCATTCAAGTGTTTTATTATTTTCATTTTCTTCTTTACTTTTTAATCTATCTATTCTCTAGTGAGACTGAGCAACTCTTTTATTAAGGTTGTCATTTCTTTCTTTACCTGAGAGATTATTTCTAATCTTATTTCCTTGATAACCTCATAGATTTGTTTCTTTATTTCATTTTCTATCTTTTCAGAAATTTCAGGTGTGTAACTTCCAATGACCTCTATTTTGATGTCTCTTGTATCTGTTCCAGATGGACTGGGCATTTAAGACTGCATTTTCATTTTTTTGTTTTGTTATTTTCACCTTGAGTTAATATTTCAGCTTTTCAATCCCATTAGTCTCAACTGTCCATCATACATGTCTGGGTCCTACTGTGTGGCTGACATTCAACCAGTTGCTGGATCCTACAGTGGAGGGGAGCGGTCAGTCAACTGAATTTTTCCTGTGGCCAGTTATGTGAGTCCTATATTCTTCCTAGGATGACTAACTTAGGAGTATTGATGTGAACCAATCCTTAGCTCATATTATTATATTATTGCAGCTTTAGGATGTTCCAGGCCACCAGACTCACCTTTCTATAGTGTGTATCCCATCTTGGACCCTACTGTGTCAGTGAGAATCTCCAGTCAGGTTTCTCTACATTGGCAGGCCTTGCTGGTGGTCTTGCCAGTCTACTCAGAATTCTCTGTATGGAAGAAGGATTCACCCATGCTCTTGCCCCTTGCCAAGGTCCTCCAGGTCAGGGGAGGATTTGTCAAGGCTCCCACTGAAGCACTGAGATCCTCTGCTTCAAGTTGAACTCATCACACTCTTCCATCTCACTGAGGTCCTTTTCAGTGGGGAGGGGTTGCTGAGCCTCCCTCTAGTCCATCAAAATACTGCAGGTAGTGGAAGGGGTTGCTGACACTCTTGTGGGTGACAGAGGTCATCTGCATGTAGGTAGAGGCAGCTGAGTCTCCTCTTGGTTGCTAAAGTCCTCTGGGAGTGGCAGAGGGGTAGATGATGATCTTGCAACCTGCTGAGTTCATCCAGGTGCAATGGAGGGGTGGTTAAGGCTCCTCTCATCTGCTGAGGTGGTGCAGGTGCAGGACAGGGAGAGTAATGATCCTGTCCACTACTGAGGTTGTTGAAGTGAGGGAGATGGATCAAAAAAAAAATGAATTTGTCTTAAAGAGCAGTAATAGTATCCTTAAAAACTTACAATTCCATTGTATAAGAAATCTACAATTTTGTGTTTTCTGGATTTGTTTCAGTTGATTGATTTTTCACTACTATGGCAATTGTTTTATTGTCTCTTTTAAAGCTTTCAAATTGTTAAATTCAATGTCATATTCTAAATTTTACTTCTGTGCTACTTACTGAAAGAAGCTTTAAAAAAAAAAAAAAACAAATAGATAATGTATCCTCCTTACTTGAAGTTAGTAGAGTTTACATGATCCAATCCAATACAAGCCTCAATCTGAGATCCTCTAGGAAATATTTATTCCATGAAAAATGACAGTTATAAGGATATGTGAACCTAGTTGATTAGTGTTGTGGTATTCTTAAGATCTTGGCCTTTTTCCAGTGATGTCTTTGGTCAAGAATCAGGATGCATCACTGTGTTCCACATCTACCCAACTTGATGAGCTGTCTTTATAAATTAGGGATCCACAGTACTTACTAACTGCCTCTTAGTACAAATGTGTATGTGATTAGAATCTAGTAAGGCAATGTAATTCGATGTCTGTTTCTGCATATATACTACAGGATTTCAAATTTTGGCATATTAAAAAGTAAGATGCTACTGGATGGACAGCAATATTCTTTTGAGAATACATAAGGGAGATGTAAACTGTATAATAAATCTAAGAGTCGGATGAAGTATAAAAGAGGCCAGAAAGTACTAAACACAGAGAGATTTTTAAGACTAGTGAAAGATTGGATATGTAAAATGGGGGGCTCAAGAAATCTGTGAGAAGTGTTAAATCCAGTTTGAAATAATGTTTGGGACCAGATTTATAGCTCAGCAGCATAACACCAGCCTGGCAAATGTGAGGTCCTGAGTTTAATTCCTGGTACAATAAAAAAAAAAAAAAAAAAAAAAAAAGAATGAATATTTGCAGTTAAAAAAAAAAAGAATGAATATTTGCAGTTTAAATTGAAAATTAGTTCTCAGGGAGCATAAATAAAGACTTTAAGTCAATGCATATTTTTCCTGCAAAACAGTCTTTTTATTGTTGTTGTTGTTGTTTGTTTTTGACTATGTAGTTTAGACTGGTCTGGAACTCACAGGCATCCTCCTCCTCTCACTATTCACAAAGTGCTTAAGACGAATGAAACTTTTGGTGACTCTGAGAGAACTAAGCAAAACAAAATTAGTGTCATTCAGTTTTGAAGCTTAAGTTTTCTCTACAGAATATATACTGCATGATTTTCTTGGTAGAGCTTTTCAAAACGAAAATGGAGTTCTTATAATAGCTAATATTTGAAATTTCTCAGCACAAAAGCTAAGAGAATGTCCAGGCAATTGTCTTGGGTTGAAAGTAAGAGTGAATTACAAAGTATTAAGATAGCAAATAGAAGAGAAGTTACATTAGAGGCAGAGCAGATTTTGATTATTGATTATTTGTTTTTCATTACTATTCAGAATAACTGAGCACAACTTGGAAAGAAGGAAACTCTAAAGTGGAAGACTAAAGACATTGTGTCATCTAGGACACAATGTCATCCCTTTATGACTGCTGGGGTGCTAAAAACCCCCTGAAAGGCCCACAGCAGAGCCACTAAAGCACTCAGATTCATTCAGACCCAGAGGTGTTAGCGTCAGTGTGCACACAGAAAAGCAGATAAATAGGGTGACTGTGCATAAAAAATACTTGTGGTATATCTCAAAAAGCTAGGATGCTTTCAAAATAAAGAAATTTGCATGTTTCAGGAGTTTTGTTTAAACCAATTTAAATATTAGACAGTGCAGACTGAACTATCACATCACCCCGTTAATATGTACACTTTTTAGTGCTTTATCAACTTAAAAATAAAATGAATTTCTGAAAAGCCAGGTGAATACGTTATTTACAAACCAGTAAAACAAATACTTTAAAGGAATAGCAAAGCAAAGCAAACACAGTGATTTCATGGTGCAGAACCAACTATGATGTGAAAGCAAGTGTCCTGTGGTAGTTGGTCGACACGTTAGAGAATGCCTTGCATATCTAATTGGAGATCAGGGAGGTGGTTGGTTAAATCAGTTTTTAAATTAATTTGTTAGTTTGATGTGGATATTTAGTGACAGCGAGACCCTGCTAGTCACCTAGCTTACAATACACATGAAGGACGAGTGTCATAGACACACTGACTTAAAGATGGGCCCCTCCCAGCCCTCATGACCTGAAAAGCTTCGCTCTGCTGCAATCTTACGCCCGAATCCTCTTCCAAGGCACAGCTGGCCATGGGTTGAAACCTCTGAAGCTATGAGCAAACTGAATTCTCTGCTCCTTTAAATTGTGGATGTGAGATGTTTTTGGGGGGCAGGAAGGTTGTTTTGTTTTGTTTTGTTTTGTTTTGTTTTGTTTTGTTTTGTTTTGTTTTACCAGGAACGGGAAAACTGACTCATACACCAGGTCACTGGCGAAGCATTTGTTCTGAATTATGTCTCCAAGGGTGTTGCCAAGAGAGACTGGCATTCAATGCAGTGGACTGACTTAAGAAGATCCATTCTCACCCACAGCCGCGGATGGGCACTGTCCGACCCAGGGAGGGCCTAGAGAAATAAAAGTGACAGAGGTAAGACAAATTCCCTTTCCCTTTTTGTTTGTCTTTCTGTTTCTCTTTCTTTCCTCTCTCTTTTCCTTTCTCTGTGTCTCTCTGTGTCTGTCTGTCTGTCTGTCTGTCTGCCCCCTCCTCCCCCCAGATCTGGAACATTTTCTTCTGTCTTTTAACATCAGAAATCCAGGCTTTCTGACTCACACTCTGCATTTTGTCTCAAAGTCCCACAGTTTCTCAAGTCTTTACCCTTGTACTGAACTACACCAACTACTGTCCTGGATCTGTACCTTTCAGGTGACCTGTTCTAGACCTTCTCAACCTCGAAAACTAATTGGAATTTTCATCTAACACATTCTGTCTTAAATATGATTGACTCTATCTCTATGTCCTCTATTGGTGCTGAATGTCTGGGGTTACTGATCAATGCAGCACTATTCTTCAGGTAGGATGCTCTTGGTTATGAATAGGGAAACACATAAGAGTGAGAAATTCATTCTAAATTTGGAGTACTGAACTTGAAATAAGGTGACTATCACTAATAAATTTTGAATATAGAATATACACATACGTCAATATCTCTCATAACGACCATTTGCGATATTACTGTGTTTCTATCAATTTTACAGCCAAGGAGGTCAAGTTCAGGGGAACCACCTAACTTTGCTGAGACCAAGTAGAGAGAAGATAGCAAATTTAAAGTAACCAAAACTGATTCCAGAATACAAATAACTAGTCGGCATTCTGGCGCACCTCCCTTGGTTATACACATGGTTAGTTTAGGCTCACAAACTTCAGAAGAGAATGCAGGACAAGTAAAGATGACATTTGAAGAAGGACAATGCAGATTTCTTTTAAAGTTCAAAGGTGCACTGAAAAAAGACATTCAGTGCTTCACTTTTCCTGCTGCAGAACAAAAGAGCATCTGCCAGAAGATAAATCATATGAGTAAGTGACATGGTGTAGAAGCACTTTGAACTGCTTCTCTGTTCTAAAATAACATGATCCACCAGAAGAAGGTCGTTGGTTCCTGTATTTTTCCTAGTCTAAGGCAAGAATTGCTGTCTTTAGAACTCAGAAAAATGTATGAAAGAAAGGAAAAATCTTTGCAATGTGTTTATAACTCCTGGATTTTGAGGGGAGAGGAAAACAATTTGTTTCAAAAATTGCCAGATTTGCCATTGCTTATGGGCAGAGTCACTGTAGCAGGATCCCTTGATATTGCAGTAATCAATCCATGTTGCATAATGTCAATGAATGTTTATTGTGTGTTGCCAAGATGTAATAAAAGAAAATTAAAATAACCATGGGGGCATAATTAATGGCACCTTTTTCTGAAAAATGCTTTTAAGTAAGTTTCTGTCAGAGACCAATTGTTGAAAGCATTAGGGATTCCACACTGTATTACTAATAAATGATGTGGATAAGATGAATTGTGATAGGAGGCAATGCAAGTTAGATATGTACTTCTTAGTGTAGGAAAAGGCTTCCTCAGGGAGCATACGGGATGTCCTTCAACACTGCACATGAGTTTTGGAGCACGTCGAGGAGAGGTACTAAGAGTGACTCAAAAGATCTGTAGAAGTGATGAAATGGAGTTACCCTCACTACACAAATTCAAATTCTCTTTAATAAAGAAGGATGATTCCACAGGACAGTGGGTAGCACATAAAACCATCTGTTGCCCACATCTACTTCCCTCCCATTCCTCAGGGGGCCTCATTTCCAAAAGACCCTGGCATGGAGAAAATAAACTCTCTGTTCTTACACAATTTTCATGGTTCTGGACTTTGTATAAATATGATAGCTTCATTTAGGAGGATAACTGGCTAACTGCTATATGCAAAATCTTATTCCCTCCCCCATATACAGCAGAATAGCACAAAGAAAATGAAAACAGAGTGGCACGTAGATAAGGAACAAAATAGTAAGAACTAAGAAAAACACATCTTCTTTCAAGAATTGCAGAATTAATCTGGCAAGAGATTAGGGAATGGCCAGATGACTGGGCCAGTGGGAATGACCGGTCAGTAATGGAGCTCCAAGGCACAGGTGCCAAGCCCTGCATCAAGGATCAACTCAGAAGTCCTGTTTTCAGTCCTTTGGGTCTGGTACCAATTCCTGATCTGACATCATCCTGAGAACTGGGTGACACAAAAGTCATTGGCCATTAACATTGTGATCACTTAACTCTCCCTTTAGTGGCCTGCTCTCACTCTGTAGAGTGTACTACTTTACCTCCCTTTAACAAACACAAAACTTTACTACTTTTTGCCCTTATTTTCTCCAATTCAATGTTCAGGAAGGCAATCTGTAGAGGGAACCCACAGCATCCCAGACATGGGTAACATTAAGAAAGAGCTTAGATGAATGGCAGCCAGAAGGAAAATTGTATAGTCAAATGGTCCAGGAAAGGAAACATCAGTGCCTTAAAAGGGCAAAGAGATGGACAAGTGTGGGGCTCAGAGTGGCAGGAGTTCAAAATTCCTGTTGTGGGCAGAGAAAAACTGGACACGGGAGGTCTGTTTAGCACAGCAAAGGCATTTTGTGTGTATATATTTTAAATTTTGGTTATGAGGCAACACACTACTTATAAGCATGGAACTTGGAGAACTTTTTACAAACAGAAGCTAACTCAACTACATCCAGAATGTGAATAGCGCCCAGAAGCCCTGCTCACTCTGTGACCTCCAAAGACTCTTTCATGGCTATTTTCACTTCCCATGTTTGTAAAATGAGAGCTGTGCCCATTGGAGCACCATTTCCAGAAATCTTATTTTTATTTAAGTAGTATATGCCATTTGAGGAATGGAATCCAATTTTTTCCCCATTTGGGTGTTGATTACAAGTTTTGCTTAAAAAATAGAACCATCATGAACGTGCTAGGTCATGTTGGTTTTCCAACTCACTGCACATTTCTCTTGGGTACAGAACAATGTGTTAGTAGAGAGCTTATAAATGTTTGCAGCTTGTGTACTACTGGTTTTCAAAGTAGCTGTACCAAATTATTCCCACATTATCAAAGAGGAGTGAATTTTGTTTGACAAGCTGATGGAATCTTGGTATTTTCCCACCTTAAACATTCTACTACTTCTGATGGTTTTGAAATAATATTTATTACAGTTTTAATTTGCTTATTTCTGTTGATAAATATGGTTAATCACTTTTCAAAGTTTTATACTGTATCCCTTATGTGAAGTCTCTAATCATTTATTTTTGTGCTGAAATATTTCCATTTCTATTTTATTAAATTTTGCAAGTTAATGATAACCATGGTTCCTCAGTCTAATGTGCCACCAATATCTTCCTACAATTACAATTCAATTTCAATTGAAATTCATTTCTTCTAATTATCAAAGTTTTATATGTTAAATATCATAATTTATGACTTACTTTTTTCTTGATTATGTTTTGTTATTTAAGAAAACCTAGCTAAACACAAAGTAAAAGATTTTGTTGTACATTCCTTTACAGATTTCATTTGTCCTTTTTAATTTAGTTCTTCAGCAATTATTTTTTATAAAGCACAAAATAGGAAGGCATTTTTCTCCAAAACAGATAGCTAATTTGAATGTCTTATTATACTAAAGGCCATATTTTTCACTATTCTTATAAATCAGATTACCAAGCAACCAAAGATCAGTTTCCAGAAACTACTACTGTTTCTGTCTATATTTTCTATCTATGTGCCAAAATCATGGTGTATTATTCACTAGATTTTAAAAACTCTCATATTTTCAGTGTAAATCTGTCAACTTTGTACTTCTTCAAGATTATCTTAGCTATTTTTGGCCACTTACATCTCAGTGTTAAAAAGCTAATCTATTTCTTTGGAAAATAACTGAAATTTTAATTTTAAATTTATTATATTTACAGGTTAACTCTGGAAGAATTAGTATTCATATGGCACCTCATCTGCACATCTATAAGTAGAATTGATCACTTACCTTATTTAGATTTTCTTTAATTTTTCAGTATAGGTAGATATCTTGTGCATATATCAGTAGAGTTCCTTCGACATAATTCAATTTTTAGTGCTAAAATGAAGTTTTTTGCTAACAGAAACCTAACTGTCTTTTAGTAAGTAAATAAAGGTGGTACACTCTTAAAATGGAAAATTATTTAATGTTTACACGAAATGATGGAAAATTCTTTCTTCAATGATGCCCAAATAGTGGAGTTATCTAGCCACACGTGGAGAGAAAGATCAATGTGAAATGTGTATTGTTAGGAATGCATCATTTAAATATATAAAATATAACAGCAATTATATAACATTATGGAAAAGATAAAACTGTAATGCTATCTTAGTGATGATAAAAATGTAATTAGGTATTGGGCTTAAAAGAAGAAAAGCTTGAGGCGGGGTTAAAAAGTTGGATCTTGGGGTAACTAGGAAAGCATAGAGACACATGATGCAAAATGTCGGTCAAAACTCATACAATACAACCAATGTAATCAGATGGTGAAAAAATATCATTTGAGCTTTGGTGCTCAAAGATAGAATGAAGAATATGGTAAACAAAGAAATCTACTGTTTTTACAAATGTATTTTTAAAACTTCATTTTAGAAAAGTGGAGAAAATTATAATCTAAGTAACTTTTGAATGACTACTATATGCAAAAGAGACTACATGAAAATATGCAAGTACTACAAGGTAATTGATAAACCTATTTCTCAACAGGTGTGGAGTAAGTAGGATGCTTTTTTTTTCCCCCAAAAGAAGTTTGAATAAAATGTGGAAATGCTTAATGTAACTTTTTCAACACTGGCTCATTATTTGTAGCACATGTATTACACTAACATAAGATCTTAATAACAGTAGGAAAACTCGGTAGTGTATGTGAGACCTTTGTGCTAGCTTCATAATTATTTTCTAAAAACAAAACATAAAATTTATTTCAGAATGAAACTGAATCTCTTTGGCAGTTTTCTCATTTTTCTGTGTAGGGTATTATTGTATGACATGTTTTATGTTCCTATGACATTGTATCAGAGATCCTATTTAATATACTTGTAATATATAATCTGTTTTAGATTTCCTTTAGGATTTTCTAGTATGAAAGTTGCGTCATTTGAGAATAATGACATTTTTACCTCCTCTATTCCTAACTGTATGCCTTCATTTTCATTTTTCATTTATTTCACTTACAGCCTTTACTAGGACACCCAGGTCTATCTGCGATGTTCTTTCCTATAAAATCTTTGTTAAATATTGTAGTAATAATTATGCTATATCCTGAGAAAAAACACAGGAATTTTTTCCTCCTTTTGTATTCTATGGAAATGTTTAAAGTTAGTCATACTTTTCTTAAACATCTAGCAAAGGTCACTAGTGAATTTATGCAGATTGGGTGTTCAGCATCATTAGTCATTAAGAAACTACCAAGTAAGCACAGTGAGATGCCACCGTAGTGTCTGTATTTTAAAAAATAAAATCAATGGATGAATCAATAAGACTAAAATTCAAATCTTTAGAAGATGTAAAGTGTAATTTATCCACTAAATCCTGATCGATAAGAAATAAGGTAACAGGAAAAATGAAGGGAGATACATAAATAGAAAAATAGACAACTATGTAGATGAATATATAAATAGTCATAAAGCCTGTGACTTGTCTTTTCACTTTCATAAGGATGTATTTTGAAAAGCAGTTTCCTTAAATTTAATAAAACCTGTCTATTAAAATCATATTTGTCAAAGTACATCCTTAAGAAAATGAAAAAGCGTGCCACAGACTGAGAGAATATATTTGAGAACAGATTATATATTGATGATCTCTATATTCAGAACACATACACATTCTTCAAACATCAGTAATAAAAAACAACCTAATTAAAACATGAAAATGTTTTTGACAATCTTTTCACAGAAGATATTAAGCAAATGACTAATAAGCTTGTCAAAATTTTCTCAACATCACCACTCATTAAGAAAGAGAACTATTAGCATAATGTTATTCTATTGCACACAACCAGGAAGATAAAATAGACTTACAGTGTCAGCTCTGGAAGAACATGGAGCAACTGGAACCTTCAAATATTACTGGGAGTGAAAATTGCTTCACGCATTGGGAAAGCATTTATATAGAATTTATTAAAAGGTAAACACAAACCTGCAGCATGGTCCAGCACTTTAACCACTCAGAAAATACTCCAAAACAGAGAAAAGAAATCTATCAAAATATAACTTTATGTACAATGACCCATATGTTAGAAACTTTACAAAATATTCACCTATACTTAAGTGGCCATTGTGTATGCATAAAAAGCAAATTACTGACATATATAATATGATAGACAAAATTCAAAAATTTTGTTTAGCAAAAGAAATCAGGAACAAATTAAGACAAGTTTCATCACTTTGTTCACGCAATACTCAGGAAAAGGTTAAAACAATGCATGTTTTAGCTTTACCCTCTGTTAGAGGAGTGGGCTTTAAATGAGCATCACAGTACTGCCAAGAGTTGTACAGTAGTCAATAGTCTGAAGTTTACTCAGGTGAGCACATAAGAACTCACTGAGCTGTGTACACTTACTATTCAAATTGCATTTAATGAAATGAATGATTACAAGAAGAGGGAATGAAGCCGCGTTCACTACGATGCCCAATCTTGCATCCATTAAGTATCCGGGCACCTATGCACTGATGCTGTGACTCCGAGCTCTCCGCTCTGTGCCGGGTGCCGTGGTATCCGCTCTCCTGTGAGGTCGGAGCAGTAACCTAAGTGACCGTGGACTCCGCCCACGCTAACACATCCTCATCTATCAGGCATTTTTGAAATAACATCATAAAAATATACCCAAGGAAACTCGACGGCAAGTGTGCTTTGAGAAGTTAAATCATCTTTTCTGCCCTCATACATCATGGCCCCTCTACAGATTACATGGAGTAATTTCCCTAATAGATAAAATATGTAGCTGGAGAAATAAAGAAGTGGGCTTAGAAATCCCTCTGGCCATCATTACTAGTGATATATTTGAGGATTTTTCTCTTAGAAGCCTAGTTTTCCAAGATGAGAATTTTTTCTGCTAATGGACAAAATAAAAATTCTATTGAACATATGGATTGGTCTTGTTGGTCATCATATAAGCAGGGGAAGAAAAGAGATGCTATGCTGGTAGTGGTATTCTTCCCAATTATCTCCAAAATAACTTCTTGCTGCTGCAAAGTGGAAAAGAAAAGATATGTCTGTAATTTAGGGTATTTATTGGCATATTTAATGTCTTGTTAAAAACATAAATGCACAGTTACAACAATCAGAACCTGACAAGGGCATAATATATAGATTATATCCCTTGGGGATATAAATTTGATTTGTGCCACAAGTGAATTATCTAGACTAGTCAAAATATTCCAAAAAATTAAAGGGATTTATAGTGCTTGGTAAAACAGGAAAACCTTGTATAAAAATAGATACCTTAACAACAAATGCTCTCTCTCTCTCTCTCTCTCTCTCTCTCTCTTTCTCTCTCTCTCTCTCTCTTTCTCTCTCTGTCATCAATGACAGGATAAAGAAAATTCAGGCCAGTGCAGGGATGAATGCCATAGGAAATGGACTGTGACAGAGCTGTGATATCCAGAAGCGATACTCTCCACACCACACTCACTGTCTTCCAGAGAGTAACATATATACCTGCCTTTGTCTAAAGTGTTTTCTGTTCACCTCTGGCTGCTCTGGCTGCATGTGAAGTACATTGGCCCTTATAGAGATTTCATGCTGCCCGAGGAAAAACCTTCAAACAGGACTCTGGCAGTTGTATATAAATGCAAGTAATTTTTCCATTCTTTGAATGAAGTAACTTTGAGACACATGTACCATGTTGGTTTGAAGAGTTCTTTAGAAGAAACAAGACTTGTGCCTCCATGGCAGCTGGCCTGAAAATTCACTCCCTGCTGACTCCTGTCATCAGGGTCATCCGACACTTGGCAGCCACCTCCCAGCTCAAAGTCTCACGTCAGAAGTGACTTTCCAACCGAGGGAAATAGAACACACTATACAATGTGTTGTGAAATACGCGTTTTTAGAAACAAGACAAAATTGCATGCCACTATACTAGTTTCCCTCACTTTTTGTAACAAATGTTTATTTTTTGCAAAACACCAAATGGAGGAGACAGTGTCTAGAATGCCAGATTCATTAATCATTGGCCTTAGAAAAGTTAAGTAATCTCTCTGGAGCTCATTTTATTCTACATAATAAACTCTGCATGAGTCAACACTGCTGTCCTAATCATTCAATCGTTTGCATTATTCCATTAAAAAGTCTGAAACTTTATGTTTTTCTGCTTCCTTCCTCTTTGCTGTTCATTCTAGGCATGGCCTCTTCAGCACATCATTTTCAAATGTATTGTACAAATTATATTTTCTTCTAGTTACTATGGTGATCAAGGCAACTTGAATCCTTAGATCAGTGTGCTAAATCTTGCTCTTATTGAAAATAATTATTGTTCCTGCTTCACCCCTGTGGGGCACAAAGAAACGTAAGAGCTAGTAGTTGGTGGTAGTTGATAATCTGAGCATATGCTCTCTGCAACATAGCAAATAGATGCATGGAAGAAAGATTTCAGTGCAGCAGCCCTCAATCATCTTAATGTAGGACTGTATGGTGGGTTAGAGACTGAAACTCAAGGAATGTATTGCTTGACCTTGTTTCAGCAAGGGACTAATCAACTGCATGGTGAATTTTGACTTCTGGAAGCTCAGAGAATGTTTAAAGATGTAATGAAAGTTAAGGTTGTTCTTCTTAAGCATAATTCTTGTTGCTTCGAGTGTGAAGTTATACATACACATGATAGGAGCTCTACCAGCTGCTCCAGCCCCAGCCTGGAAGGGGTAATCTCCTAACCCCTTGCTTCAAATTAGGGATTTTATCCTTCTGAAACTGCCACATAGCAACCATCACACTGATTGTGGAACAGAAAAGTTTTATAATTAGGGAGACCAACTCCGACAATTTGCCTAGGATGGAGGATATTCAGTTTTAAAATAGAAACCATCTCAGGCAAATTACAAGAATTTGGTCACTTTCAAAGTTTAAGAAATTATATAGAATTTGGGGTAAAATATCCACATGTAAAAACCAAGAAATTCTATATAATTATTCAGAATTTTAATTCCATTTCAAAATCACACCTGGAGAAAATTGTCTCTTCAGTTCAGAGCTGAGTTTTAAATCACAGCTGTTTACAAGGTAGATAGGGATGAATTCCCAGCTTGTCACTGTCTCCTCCAAGCCTTCCCCAACAATGAGGCCAGCATGTGATCTCTCTGATGCTATTCATTTCCCCTTAATGAAGTTTACCTGTTTATACTATCTGACTAGCGCCTAGGAATTTTACTATCATAATCCATACATTTAAAATATTTGTATGTATACAGTCTTTCCAGGAAGGCCCAATTGATTGCTATATACTTTGGCACCTTTCATAACTATTCAAACACATAAATTAATTGTTTCCTCTTTCTTCTCTGTTTCTTTCTAAAACTTTAACACATAAAGCTTCTATTGTATACTGCTCTGCATGACACTGTGAGCCACTCAGGTGGGACAGAGAAAGTACAGAAGGGAGGGCAGAAAGAGTGGGGAGAAAAAGAGAAATTACTTATTAATAAAAAATTACCCAGTCGTCAGTTTACTGTTAATACGAGCATCAGAAAATGTGAGCTGAAGCAGGAAATAAATACCTGAACTAGGGTTGAAGAATAGAAATGTACTTCTTCAGAGAACGCATGTTTGTAAAGAAATTGAATAGCAGATTGAAGAAGAAAAAAATATAATTTATGCTTATAATTAACTATTTTCACTTCACAGCATCTATCCGAGATAAACCCACTCGTGCAAAACTTGCAGTGATGCTTATTGTACATTTACTAATATTGCAAAGACTCAGAAAAGTAACTAAATGACAAGATTAGCAAAATAAATTGTAAAGAATTTGTATTGTGAAATATTCATAGGTAAAAGAGTAAGATCTTTACTTTCTATATAAGGCTTCAAAATTCAGAAATTCAAAAGAAAGAATGCAACGAAGAAAAATATACAATATGAAATATTACACAAAGACATAAACATGATATTCCATATGTAACCTTTTAGCATGTATAGTGAGAGTCTGGTAAGAGATACAACATATGAATGTGATAGGTATGTCTGAGGAATAAGAGTTCAAATAGCAACAAAGGGAATTCGGGTTCTATATATTTTGCATGGGGAAGAAATAAAAACAGAAAAAATAGAAAACACTAACCCTAACCCTAATTCACTACCATTAACCACTGCATTTCATTTTCAATCATTTATTTCTAAATATCATGTACATTTAATATAAATATCTCAGTGTCTCATACTACACATAAATAAAAGTACTTTCTTGCATTGCACCACTCTGAAGAAAGCTATGCTGTATAATAATTCCCCAAGAGAGGAGTGGGTAGTTCTACAGGGTTTGCTATCTAATTATAACTTCATGATAGGGAGAAATGCATTTGTAAAAAATGAGAAGTATTCATATCAATTGTACTTAAATTAACGGAGAGATTAAATTACAGTTCTTGAATTTAAAATGTGTGATGCATTGCCATAGAGATATTACTCTCTAAATTATAGCTTAAAGGTTAAAATGATTTTAAGAAGACAAAATCAGGAGGAAATGTTTCCTTCTCTGTTTCAGTTTAGAGTCTGAGCAACTCACACCTAGTGAAAGGTGGGATCACACACAGGTCTCTCCTGCCCGCCCCCCTCCAATGCTTTACATCACACTACTCCTTTACAAAGGGAGCTTCCTTTACTTAGTTTAGCCATTTCTGAAAGATTCTGTCTTAATATCCTAAATCAAATGGTTTGGCTATTAATTAGTACTTTTTGTCACAGTACTGGGGATCAAACCCTCTGTATGATCAAGAATTGAGCTACTAGAGATTAGTTGTATAATTATACCTCTTGCACACATATACACACATATGTAGACATATAATCTTTTCCTTTCTTCCTTTTCTCCTTTCCCCTGCCGCAGTCGTTCTTTCCTTTTCAGCACTTTCCTTTTCATTATTGCAATACCTATTGTACCTATTGGATCTTATCACTTTCAGTTGTGTATTATTATTATTATTTTACACTAGGGAGACAGTATGATATTTATAAATGTGAGTTTTATTTATTTCACTTATGAATATAGTCTCAAGTTGCCTTCATTTATCAATAAAAGTCTCAAGATTATCCTTTATATAGCTGAGTAATATTCCATTGTATAAAATACCACATATTTTTTTCCATTCTTGAATCAATAGGCACTTTGGTTATTTCCTAGATTTAGCTATCACAAACTGTGCCATGGAGAGACCGGGCAGAAATGAGAAAATTATTGTGGATTAGGACGGATAAACAAACAAACAAAGTAAAACTAAGAATTCAGCCGAACATGTTAAGCTAGGTATAATGGTCTGCAACAGACCCTGAATGTTTTAGACAGGAATGGGAAGACTACACATCCACCTGCGTTGCTGAAAATTAAACAAGGATTTTACCAAATTGCTCAGAAACATGAGAAAATGATAGTAGGTAGGCAGATATTGAAGCTCCTTTTCTTTCAATTTATTAGCAATTTCTTGGTCAGGCAGGTAAAGTAGAACCCTATTTTTTATGCTCCCAGATCATTCTTTGAACTACTACAGATGCCAAACTGGAAAAGTAGCAATGTTTCTTTAAAAAAAAAAAAAAAAGAAAAGAAAAGAAAATACCTACAAGTCAAACACCTTATCCCAACATATGTGGAATAAGAAAGAATAAAGCAAGACCCAAGAAAATGACTTTGTTCCCTGCAGATATTGGAGCAAGACTGGCTGTAGAAACGGAATGGAATTTCACTCTACAACAAACTCAAGAGCCTCTGTTTGCAAAGAGACTGGTGAAAATGCAGTGTGCAAAGAAATAGCCTCACATACTGTTTTTAAATTTTTTCCTTGATATAATCTCAATGTTTCAGCAATCCTGGACACCGTTTTCTGGAACACAGTGCCATGGAGTGTCGCCTCAGTCCATTGGGTGATTCCAGCTCTGGGTACCGCTCCAGGATCAGCACTTCACACCAAGACTTACAGAGAGAGTTCGCCTGAGATGTACACTGCGTGCATTATTCTTGCCATAGTATTGAGCTATGAGTTTTTCCTCCCTCCAACTGTGCACCATAGGAATTTCTCCATCATATCTGGACAAACTTTCCCAATTTCTTCTATATTTGCACAAAGGCCTCATGTCAGAAAACAAGAACCCCTTTTCTCACTGTTTTTGGATCTTTGAGGTAATACGAGAGACACCCTATGATTTAATTCATGTGATCACGACCAAGTTGAAATTGACTTTCCCTATCTTCTCTCACTTGCCAAGGACGAAATAGAGATTTCTTCTTCCAAGCCTTTTAGGATGAATCTCAGAACTCCACTGAGAAACCAGAGTCTTTGTTCTCTTATCCAAATGCTAAGATAATAATAATGAAAGATAATTGGTATGATGAAGTTTTTCCTTAAATCAGTTTCTAGATCAACACTTTACAGGTTAGTGTATTGAGACTTTGCAGTTACTATAGTCTATAAGGCAGATACTATTGTGCCCATTTTAGGAGAGGACCCAGAGAAATTATTTCAGTTATGCTTGGCCGTACTCCTGGCAGGGGTCATAATTGGAAGCAGGAGACCTGTGGTCAAGGCCCCCATTTGACCAGAATCCCTGGGCACACCTGAGTGCTTCATTAGTCTATCATAAACAGCGTTGATAATGCCGATCCAAAAGAAAAACAGTGCATAGCTAGTAACCATTCTCTTTGGGTCTTTGCTTGAAGTATGACGGTGTTGCTATCAACAACCTCTGAAAATATTTCATTTTTCACCTATGATTCTGATTCAATACCTATTTCCTCCATTCCACTGTTTCAGAAAGCATCACATCTACTTATTTATGTTTACACTTTCTCAAAAATATCTTTGAATGTCCCTGTATGTCTAGAATTGTTCCAAGTTCTGGGAACATCACTGTAGCAGGAAGCTAGGGTACATGTGAGAGCTACTGAGAGTCAGCTGCCAGTAGGGAGATTTGTTAACCACGGGCAGAACTGTACAATCTGAGCCTGGCATTGGCTCAAGCCAAACCCCTACCCTTTACTAATCTGATACAAAACACACAGCACTTGACACCTGATGTCAGTCAAAGAGCACATGCTCAAATGGGACTCCCTGGGTCTGTTATGAAAGAAAACATAACAGGATGGCACTCCTTCCAGTGGCCCCTTTGGCTTTGAAGATGCATCTTCTCTTTTCCTTCCAAAGCACCTGTGCTCTCTTTGCACATCTTTTTTTTTTTTTTTCCTTCTTATTTCTGTCTAAATATACAGGGTAATCTTGCATAGCCACCAATTTTCCTGGCCAGTTAATTGATCAAGACACATAAGAATTTGAGAAACACTGCTGTTCTTTACTTCATCCAATACAGGGATTAAACAGATATCATGGTCATGGTGGAATTTATAATTCTGTGTTGGTCGTGATGGTGGGATTCCAATAGAGGACATCAATGAAATAGGCAGTGTCAAACTGTATGACTTAGTTCAAGAGCTGACTCTCTGCAGACATAACTTTCAAGCAGAGGACTAAAAGCAAAAAAAATGTGAGCTACATTCAGCTTTGATGAGAGAATATTCCAGGTGAAATCAACACAGCTTTCAAGGACTTATGGGAAAAAATAACCTTAATATACCTCAGAAACAATGTGTTTACTTAAGAACATATATGTAAAACTCCTCTGTAATTTTTTTTTATTTTAAAGAGAATAAAACCTAATGTAATAAAGCAGAATAAAGCCAATGAAAACAAAACAGTGAAAGTGGTACAGAATTCAAAACAGGATAATAGGAATCAACAATGGCTACCATAATGTATCTTGTTATCGTCAAAATAGTTGTCTATATCATCAAAGTAAAATCAAATAAAACAAAGCAGAATAAAACCTATCGAAACAGAACATTAAATAAAACAAAACTATAAGTCAGAGCAAAACTAAACAGTGAGAACAATACTGGATTTTGAAAACAAGACAGAAAAAAATCTCCCATATTTGCTGTATTGTATACTGTTATCCTCCTGATAGATGCTCAAGGCTGCCTGCAAAGTCAGTCAAACAACTCAAGCATTTGGTTGTTTTTGTAACTCAGTTGCTGTCAACTCAGCCTGTCTTCTGAACCAGCTGGTTACTTAATGGGGAAGAGGGGAACTTGATTCTCAGCCTGCAAACCAGGTGAAGCGGCTTCTCTCTTCCTGGGTTGGTTTGCACAGCTTCCAAGAAGGGCCTATAATTTATTTTTATTTCCCTGGAATTACACTTAACAGTTTGATTTGTTTATATTTTAAGGAAGCAGGTGCCAGGATTTTCGAGATCTCCTGCAGGCTTGTGAGATAGCATGACCTTTTTGACCTTTACCCATTAGGGTGCCTTGTCCTTCTGAAGAAGTTCAAAGAGCATCCCCAAGCAGAGGTAGAAGTGCAAGAAGAGATCAACTCCATGGCAGGGAATGATAGTTTTGGCACTTTATGATAAAAGATAAAATACCAAAAACACTGTGGGGAAGTAATTTATTTTGGTACTGGGAAAAAATCCAGAAAAATACAGGAACCAGAAGATAAAATATGATAATGCACATTATTATAATAGGCAAACATTTGTCATTATGCCAACATCATCTTTTGATGATCCATCAATGTTTATGTATCAATGTTTTGTTAGATGTCCACATTTTCAGCTTTTCGAGAGATGGCTCTCACCCTACTCTTTCTCCACTGTCAATCAACTGCATTTTACCTCCAGGGAAGTTCAATTTGTACCTTCCTTCTCTACTGTTTTTATCTTCACCTATTCCTCTGCTTTTTAAAGTAATGAAAACACCTTCCGACAACCTCCCAGGCAACTCTTCCACCTTATTTATCCAATACTCCATAAAAAAGAAAGCTGTTGAAATATTGGCATATATCTCTTGCACAATATACAGTTCACCCCTCTGTAATCTGGCTCCTTTGCCACATAATGGCATGGAAATGCAGTCTTTGGTCCAAAGTAGCCTTTTTTTAAAAAACTGAATGGACTGTTTTCGTGCCTTTTCATTTTTACTCTCCGACATTATTTAGCACAGTACGCTGCCACCTCTTTTAGAAACTGGCCTGTTGAGGTTTTGCTCTTTTAATGTGTGACCAGTTTTCAGTCTTCTCTGAAGAATGTTTACCCATTTTTCTTCCTTTTTCTGTCCCTTATCAGTGATCTGAGGGTTGTTGGCCCTTTACCCCTTGTCTTTGCATTCCAAAGTATATCCATTGGAAACACTTCCACAAGCAGGAATTCATTAGTTGTTCACATTATGATGAATCCACAGCAGAATTTCAACACCCACAACTAACTGGGCATCTCTCTGTGGGGTCAGCACAACCCAGCACGATATTTTTCCCAGCAGTGAAAATCAGCATCATCAACAAAACCACCAAGAAGTTATGTTTAATTCCTCTCTAATTCACCCCCATTTCCAAATGGATATCAAGGGGCATGGCGTATCATGTGCTTCAATGTAAGCAACTTTCTGTCTCCAAAACCTAATTCTGGCTCCTCTCACGTACACTCTCCTTTCTTTACTCCACAATGTGTGCAAAGATAACAGCAGTCTCGCAGTATTTAACTCTGACCCTCTCCCACTTTCTCTCCAGATCTTTCAGCAAAAGTCCTGCTGCACTGATAATATCTCTGTCGCAGTAGTAGTGCCTTAACTTTTGCCTTAAGGTGATGGATTTTGTCTTTCATGTACACATCTGCGTACTACTGACAGCTATTTCTTGACACAGGATAGGACTGGACAAATAAGCTATTCTGTATCCCCTGCAAACTATATTAAAATTGTATATTAACTTTATTTATGACAATGAAATACATCACTTAAGACATTTCATTTTTTGTGAAATATGATAAATACAATAGACAACTTTTCTAGTGTGAAGGATATATGTTTTAATTTGTTTTCATATTTCTTTTGTTGTTGTTTTGTCTCACTCAGGATTTTGGTTTTATGAAATGGGTTTCACATGTACAGTAGCTTAGACTGGCCTTGAACTCACTGTGTAAGCCAAGCTAGTCTCAAGTTCATTGCTACCCTCCTGCTCAAGGTCTCAAGTGCTGGAATTACAGGCATGTTCCACCAGACCCTTCCGAGTGAAGGGGATTTGATAGGAGGAGATGTCCTTAAGGTACTAGTGAACAACTCTCCCACTCATCTTCTTCCATCATAGCTATTTATGTTTTTTACTCCATCAGACTTTATGTCCTTTTGCTTAAAATTATAGACTCTGAATCCAGTCCATGCGACTTGGTCTTACCTACCTAATAGATCAGTGGCCCTGAGAAATTTACTTAAATTTTCTGTCTCAGTTTTCACATCTGCAAAATACATATATATCACATACGATTGTTTTGATGAATTAATACTAAAACTTTATAGAATAAGACCTAGAAAATAATAAACATCCAAAATTCAATAAATGTTAATTACTATGATTATGATAAATTGCCATAATTATTTTACTCTTTCAGGAACTCTCCTTCCTTTTTTTTTTATATCTTCCTCCTCCTCCTCCTCCTTCCTTTCTACTTGAGTTTCTGTCCTTCCTGCATATTACAATATATCAAGCACATTATTTCCTTCTCCTTAGGCTATGTTCTCTTCTGGAGTTTGAGAAAGTTGACATTCACAGTTCATGGTCAGAAATATCCCTCAAATTAGGTGGACACTTAAAGAACACTAAGCAACTTGAAATGTTAGAGACAGTTAAAGGCATTAAAGTTAATTGCTCCAACTGGAATTTATCCAGAACAGCCATGGAAAATGCATCGTGAAGATTTTATTGACGATTAGTGGCAGAGTCCTTGATTTTATACGTCCTCTAAATGACAACATATCCCTTCTCTCAGTTGTTTGCCAGAACTAAAAGGCAAATTCAGGATCCTCAAGATTTAGGCTCAGCAGTTACTTGGACCGAAAATATCACAAAATTAGGTCATTTCAGGGGTAGCAGTACCATTACACAGCATGTGGAAGGAAGCCTTGCAGGTGGAGAATCGAAGTGTGATTTTCCCTGACTTGTGTCTTCTTGGCTGGTACTTACCAGTCATATCACGGGTGAACTGATTTACAGCTTCACAGTTCCCGATTTCTCATATTAAACATGGGAAGGAAAACTTGTCAATAAGTCAACTGTAAGTGCCAAAGGTAGAAGCATTGCTAACGTGCCTTGCAGGGGCCTGGATCATAAGAATTAATGTATAAATATTATTTTTACCCATGTGATCTCAAGCTCTTCCTTTATCATTTTCAGAATGTAGCTGAAATCAAGTCTCATCTTCCACAATCATTTATCAAACAAGGAAACAGCATCCTCAAGTCTAAGCCAAAGTTTCAAATGGTTGCTATCAAACCTTTACCAACTCTGGCATTCATGAGATGTTCTGCTGCCCAGTCAGTAATCAGGGTATGGAGTCGATTCATTTAATGCATCAGATGAAGGGTTTTTGAAGCTTGCTATGAGTTCACCAGTGTGCCAGGTAAGACACCCAGAGCCCCTGTTTTCAAAACAATGTCAAAGATAAAAAGTCAAGATGAAGAAGCAGCTATGCAGGACAATTACTAAATATCAGCAATGCTGTAAATCAGCTAGCACAGAAAAATTGTGAGACAACTTCTGGGTGTGGGTTGTCTGTTTCTTTTAAGGGCTCTCTGTTAAAAGTGTGACCTATCATCACAGGATGTGAGGAACTCAGTTCATAAGGGTCTCTGGAAAGAGCCTCCAAGGAAGAGGAGAAAGTTGAAAAGTCTTGAAGTGAGAAGGGCCTTGGAATATTAAAAGAGCAGGATGATGGCCCAAGTAGCTGGAGTGTGAAGACCTCAGGAGAAGCAGGAGGAGAGGAGATCAGAGAGAGAGACAGGAGTCAGTTTACGACAACCCTGAGACCCTGGGCCAGGTGTGGGTTCCATCTTGCATTTGGTAGAAAGTGAGTGAACACTTTTAAACATGTGACTATCTTGATTGGAATCCCTTTAATAGTTTGGAAGAATGGTTTGGCAGGCAGAGTTGAAAAATTTTAAATTTGCAACTAGAAGGTGCTAATAGATCTTTATTCCCCATGTTTTTTATTTTTAGATGGAAAAATTCGAGTCTACAAAAATAAATACTCATTCAAAAAGCTTATATTTTGTTAAAAAGTAAAAGAAGGATCTGAAATCAGAACTTCAGTCTCTTGGCCTATGCTCTTCCTGAAAGGGCCACAGGCTCTGAGTAGTGTCATGATTATTTAATCATAGGAGAAAAAAACTAGGCAAAGTACCTCCTTAGAGCTCTTCCAGGAGCTCTCAGGATCTGGAGATGGTCCATCTGCCTGCCCTGATATTTTTCTCCTACTCTGTATCTCTCCTGCTCTGCCTGTCTCATGATGAGTTTGTTTTTGTGAGAATGATGGAGAATAACGTACTGTGTCCCCAGGGATCAAGGTTTACTTGTTCTGGAGGGTACAGTGGTTTTCTGAAGCACTGGGAAAATCATGATTCCAAAACTCTGCCCAGAAAACTGTCCTTGACACTGCCTCAGCCCCAGATACAAAGATCCCCTCCTAAAATCGCTCCCTCTTGTGTTGCCTAACCACTGTCCATAAGGAACAAGCAACCAGACAGGTGTATGCATCTTCCTTGCTGCCTAGTCTTCCTCTCTTTCTACATCTTGCCTGCATCAATCAGCAAAGTATTTTTCTCTGCCCAAATAGAAATCTAACAAGACAAAGCTTGTGCACTTTAATTTCTACCATGAGTTGTCTTAAGGTATCCTTTTCTCCTGATGGAGCTTTCCTAAGAGCCCAATTCTGGATCCCACCCCACATCCCAAAAGGCTGCATACTAAATGAAAATTGAGGGAGATACAGCTGCTGCTGTGTTTCTGACAGCCCCCAAAGCCCTTCTGCCACAGCTTCAGGGCGTAAAGTTTTGCTTTTTAGGAAGCTTTTACTGCGGCTGTATTTCTCCATGACTTAAACAGAGCCATTACTGCCCGGATGATGGTGAAAGGGAGAATTTACTGCTGGAAAGACTTCTTAATAAGTCATTGGCCTGAGCTGAGGTGCTTCTTCATAATTTATAGAGGGAGCAGTCAATCACTGGAAGATACTTCCTACCTATTAAAGTGAGCCTCTGGCCTTCAGCCAGCCCACTCCTCTGTTCTGGAGGGTTCAGAGGAGAAGCGTGAGGAAGCCTCTCTCCATCACTGATTTTCAGGTCACAGTCACAAATTTTGTCATTGCACCAGGGACCTTGAACATCCCAGATTACCAGAGTTTTGGAGAACAGGTGTTTGGGGTAAGATAAGAAGCAAGAATGAGTTTATATATTTCCTCAGAATGCCTGAAGGAAAGAAGCTGCCAGCCTTCCTGAGTGTGTTCTTGACCCTTATGCCTCTGAATGATGATTCTCTGTAGAATCTGGAAGTGACATTGATGGTCAACCCAGGACTATAAGGTTCACAAAGAGTATTCGAGTTATCAAACACCTATGCTTTTCCGTTTTACAATATGGGGAAATGGCAATAGGAAAGGTAGGAAAAATCAAGGAAAAAAGAAATTGACACTTCTGATCATGAATCACACATGTTAGAATCATGACATGTCTATAACCATTCACTAGTTTGGTTAACCTGGGCCAAATCTTGTCACTTTTGTTTTCAAACACTAGGGCACTGTAAGCAATAGGTCTTTCTTGTGTTAGTAATGCATGAATATCACATCATTTCCTGAGCCCCTGCTGTGTTTTCCTACCACACTGATGAAGCTCTGGGCTGCGGTCTCATGCATACCTTTAGTGAATGACTTCCTGTGTGACAAGAAAGAAGACTTCAGCAAACAGGAACCAAAAGGGCACGTTTGCTATTCTGCTCTCTGGGAAGCACTGCTATGAGGGTCTCTAGAGGGTGAATTGGGAAGTAGCAATCCAATATATTTTTGGTTTTTCTCCTCAGTATCTCACAGGACAATGCAGTCACACTTTCCCAATGCACTCTGTGTTCAGACATGCCATTCATACCAATTTATTGGCACAATTTCCTCCCATCTGTGCCTACTAAGTTGTTATAAGTGAATTGCTAACAAACACTTTAAATGCGGTACTAGCCAGCCTTAGAAGGAGGAGTCTGTAATCATCTACAAACAATAAAATCATCCCTCATATGGTCTGTAGGACCCCAAATGTTCGTACCTCGGCTTCGGTCACTACATTTTATTTTATTGTACCATCTCACTAGTGACATGGTCATGCATGTGTTCTTTCCATCTGAAACTCTCTTCTGCTTATCTTTGCAGGTAATCCAGGGAGGCTTTACACCTCAGCTCATCTTCTTTTAGTCACAAAACACTGCCCTCTCACTTCAGAACCACTCAGGTCTTTCTACTACTGTGGGCCCTCACAGAACCATGTCTCACTCCCTGTAGCGTTACCATTGGTTTTGGGCTGTATCATTTTGTCAATTACTACAGAAAAAGATATAATGGTAACTCTTACACAAACATCTTATCAGAACCAAGAAACAGCCACTGATGCCATGCTGCTAAAGTGCAAATTGGAGTTCACATATAAATCAGTTTACATGTACTGTGTGTATGCCTAAGCAGCTATGGAATCACTTCATATGTACAGATTTATATAAACAGCACCAGAATCGGGACAATGAAACTACTCTGTCACCACAAAGAAACTCCTTAATACTACCCATGTTGGGAGAAGACAGAAAAAAGCTAGAGCAAAAAGAGGGGGGAGAGCCACTTTCTGCACCTTTTATCTTACCCAGACTGCTGGGATTAGGGCAATACCAATCCATTCCGTGACTTGATCAAGCTACACTTACCCTTAATCCCAGGACCTTTAATTGAACACTGAATCACTCCAAACTCTAAATTCAACTACCTCAAAAAAAGGCCCATCGAAAAATTCTTGAGGCTTGGGAAGACATCTAGACACAGACCATAAAAAAGATTAACAAGGGGCCAGGGATTTAGGTCAGTGGCATAGGCACCTGCCTGGCAAGCGCAAGGTCCCCAGTACTGCAAAAAAAAAAAAAAAAAAAAAAAAAAAAAATAACATGACATGATTTTTGTTTTCCATTTGAGTACAATAGAGGAAGAAGGGTTAGGGGTTACGTGATATATTTCAGGGGCAGAGTAACATGGTCCATTAGCCATAACAGAGAAAAGGAGTGCATAGGACACAAGAAGCATAATAGTGAAGAAATAGTAACTACAAAAGATTAGGCATTGCATCTGGCTGAGTCACACAATGGGAGAAATGAAAGTATCATGTATATGACATGCAGGACCAAGAGGCAGGGCTCAAGAATGTAACCAAGGAGTCAGAGGCTCTGCTTTAGAAATACTTGTCCTGTGCATTTCCAATTCCAAGTCTTGACTAATGTGGTAGTGTTACTGTGATCTAGGTCATTGTGGCACCTTTGCCATGGTATCTTGCTATTTAAACAGTCTATGAATTTTTTAAAATATAAAGTTAAAATATAAAGCAATGTATTTTAATAAAGCATATTACATGCTTAAAGCAGTGGACATCATTCAATCTGTTAAAAGCCCGAAGAGAAAAAGATCAATTTCCCTCAGGAAGGCTGAGTTCTGCCCACTGGCTATTTTCAGATTCCAATCTCAGCTTTTTTGTGTGTCTCCAGCCCAGTTGTTTTCTGTGCCAATTTTGGATTACCAAACTCTACAATTTCCAGGGCCAAGTCTTCAAAATAAATCTCCCTCTATATATCCATGTTCCTTTAGTCCTGATTCTCTGAAGAATCCTCATTCATATAGATGGATTCCCCAGGTTTAAGTTGCCAATAAATCTCAGTCCACCATTTCTGCAACTCAAACAGCTTAATTTTCCTGTGGTCTGTCTATTCATTCACAAGGAAAGAGGAGCTGTTTCCAAACAACTTGGCTATCTCAAACCATTTCCTACTTACTGTTCTCTTGCTGGGTGTCTAACGTCCTGCACCAGGGCTTTATCCTAGTATCCCTTTGGCTTGCTGCCTCCAGCTCTGAGTTCTCCTCTCCAGTCAGCTCTGCCTTTTTATCTGAACTGCACTGTCACTGAGAAGGGGCAGCCTCTGGGGGTTCTAGCAAGAGAGTTCTAAACTGCCTCTTCGTCTTCTCCCAGCACTTGAGAATATGCTCTGATTTGGCTATTCTGTTCAACTTCCCTTTCAGACTAATTCTCTTTTCAGACTCTGTGACATCCCTATGAGCCACAGCTGTTAGTCTTTCAGATCATAACTCACTTTCATCATTCCTTTGCACAGGCTGAGCCCTCACCCCTTCCCTATCAAGAAACAAGCAGCTTCATGACATCAGGTACCATGGGTCCTTGCTTCAAGATTGATAGAAATTAAAACAAAAGCGTGGCTTTGTAGGGAAAAGCTATACTTAAAAGTAATAGAAGTTCCAGGAAAATGATGGAGCCACAAGTGGCTACAGGTCAACTCCTCCATTCTTTGGAACCCAGGTTCTGGAGAAGAATCATTCAGGGAAGAGAAGGAGCTGGATGGCTCTCTGGGACACAGTAAGCCCAGTAAGGATCTGAGAAACACTGGAGCCTACAAAAAAGAAAATAAAGCAAGCTGCAATGAAAGTGAGGAGATGTGTGGCAGCACAGAGGGAGGACACAGTGCTCATGAGAGAGGAGAGACGTACGCTGGAGGAGTGGAACAGAGCAGGAGAAATGTTATGCTGCGTTGTTTTGATATTCCTTCAACCAATTGCAGATGCCTTAAAACTATTCATCAAAGAACCCCTTTGCCCACCCACCTCATCACCAAGTTCCGCTGATGAGTGACTCCAGGCAGGGGCAGTAGGGTGCCCTGGATGGAGAGCTTCAGGAGCCTTCTTTGGAGAGGGCCGAACTAAAGCCAAAACACAGAGCGATAAGGATTGTCCTTTTCTCAGGGCTCCCAGGTTGAAATCCCACAGCAGCTTGATGGGCAAGGTCCACAGAGATGTCTAGGGGGCAAACGGGGAGCCAAGGGAAATCCAGTATATTTCTGGGTAAAGATTCGGGCCTTAGCCCACACCGCCAGAGGCCACCATTAGCCTGGACTTCTGCGGAGGTGAGAGCGTAGAGTTGGTGCTGACCTCTAGTCCTACTGCAGCCTTGCTGGCTTACTCAGCACTCTGCCCTGATCCTACTGCAAATTTTCTGCAGTCACCCAGCACAGATCTTCCCTCTGACTCTGTTCATTCTGCATGAAACTGTACCCACACCAGAAGATAATCACAGGCTTCAAATCACAGACCAAATTCTCTCTTCCCCCTTTGGTTTTGACACTTCATATTTTTGTTTTGTTTTGTTTGTGGTTTTTCCTTAATTGTCTATTTTAATTATTTCATGAGAGTGAATATTGATTTTAGGGTTTTGGTCCATTTTCCTATTTCATTTTCTCCTTTCTTTCTCTCCTGTCTTTTTCACATGTTTTCAAAGCTAGAGTGATCTTTTCTCGTCCTTCAACCTTGTTTCTAATTTTCTGCTCTTAATGTATTTCTCTATATTTTCTTTGTATTCCTTTTAAGTTTCTCCACAGTGGTAAAATCATTCTATGGAGCAAATATTCACTGTATAATTTTCTAGTTTGTTTTAGATTTTCTTATAAAATCATAAACCTTGTCCCTGTGGGTTAAAGGTGGTAAATGAATACTTAGCGCGGATTGTTTGTTTCCAGGCTGTGCTAGATACTGTTGTTCTTACTCATTATACTACTCTAGTAACTGTGAATCATGCCTTCAATGAATAACACGTTAAAGGGAAGGGACTTTGTCCTCTGTTTCTGTGGTGGTCTTTGCATCACATATGCACCGAAGCACTGTGTGCAATCTTTATAAACATAATAAAGTGAATTATTTTCATGACTTTTGTATTTTTTTTGATGGTCTTCAATTCTTTCTAATAAAAGTCCCTACCTGGACGTACTGAGGCACAGTATACACCCAAGTATGCTTTGAAAGTAACACGAGATTCTATATTTTTATGGAAATAATTTTGGGGGTATAAAAATCCTCGGAACGCACTTTCTTCCCTTCGGAATTCTGAAAGTATCACTACATTTTCTTTAGGAACAAAGTGTTGTTTTGAAATGAATAATTATAAACTGATTTTCTTTCACTTAAAAGGGTTACAGTAACTGCTGGAGCAGGGAGAAGTGGGTGTAAGTTCCTTAGTTGATTGGTTTTCTTTTCCTTTAAAATCTAGAAATGTTATTTAATATGTCTCAATATTAATCCTACTAGGAAAATTTTTCTTAACCATTTTAAACACACAATTTTAAACCTCCTTTCTTCAGAAAAAATACTTGTATTATTCACTCTGTTTCTATACTTTATCTGAGACACTTAGATCATATTAAATATTCTTACTTATTTTTGAATTTAACTTTCCTTTCAAATCATTATTTTGTTATGATTTTTTGGTTATTTTATTCACATTTCTGTTCCTTCTGACTCAATTTTAAATATTATTTACAAGGTTCTATAAAGATCTAGCACATGTCCATGTATTCCTAGTTACAGTTTATGATTTGTGCCTGCTCATTTCATTGTCTTTATGTAGTTCATCATTCTTTGAAATATGCTGCCATTCTCTTCTCTTTGAGGTTACTTTTTTCTTGTTTTCACTGATTCACAAATATTGTTCTGCCTCTTATTATATTTTCCTATAAGAACATGGTGTAAAACTATCTTGATCTTTTTGTTAGTTGTTTCCCCCATTACTTTGGTGCTCAAGTGCAGTGGTGGTGAACCTATAGCTCAGATGCAGCAGCAGGCACCCAGAGCTCCCGCTGTCCTCACGAGAGCCAAGTCCCCCCAGAAGCCAAGCACCAGATGAGAGGTGTTTTTCTGAACTAAAATCTCAGTATTCAGGTTAGTTGCAGTGTTGGCACTTTGTGATAAACAGAAGGGTCTGGGATTGCAGGCGAGGTCTTTGGTGTCTCAGAGGTTTGTCTCTTGTGTTGGTGTGATATTTAACAGTTTACCCCCCCCCCTTTATTCTTTACTCTGTGTCTCTCCTCTGTTTTTATGTCAAACATCTCTTCCTTCTGTTTGTGATATACTACTCCTCA